>NC_092517.1:281005-881005 GCF_047511675.1 Marmota flaviventris | reverse complement strand
CTGGAACCAAACGAGGAATGAATCAGGAAGCAGGAGTAATGGGAAGACCTTTGTGGCTCACGAGCTTCTGTGCGACTCCTTCAGAGCCCTCCTTTCTGTCATCACCCTCCATCGTGACAGGCAGCTGGACCAGGGGGTGAGAGGCCTGGGTTCAGGTCCTGTTCTTCACGCCTCTGCCCCCAGGAACGCTTAAATAGCAACTCAACGACAAAATCTGACGTTTCTGTGATGTTCATCCCATTCTGTGACGGAGATCCTTCTTAGATGACCCAGATGGACTCCTGTCTTAGATGATGGAATGGATTTCCACCTTGGATGGCCATGATGGACTGCCATCTTGGATGATAGGGATGGACTCTTGTCTGGGAAGGATGAGATGGACCCCTGTCTTGGATGGCAGGAGGGATCCCTGTCTTAGATCATCAGGACAGACTCAAGTTTTAGATGACCAAGATGAACCCCCACCTTGGATGACCCAGATAGAGTCCTGTCTCACATGAGTTGGACGGACTCCTGTCTTAGGTGCCTGGGACGGACCCTGCTCCATGGACCCTGGGGCTAGTGGCTAGTGCCGCAGGATCGGCTTCGGATGTGGTGTCAGGTCCCTCCTAACCCTGACCCTCTATAGAGAGAGCTACACAACGCCTTCTCACAGAGCCACAGGCCAGAGGCCCTCCAGGCACCCACAGCCAGCAGCCAGGTCTCTGCTGGGGCATCCCCTGACTTTCTAGTTAACCAAGGAACAGACGAGCCGCCTGCCCAATCCCCTGGAAGCCAGGACAGAAATCTGCATTCGCTCTTCAGAAGCCACCTGGTGTGCAGGAGGAAGAGCGTGTCCCGGCTGCTGAGGGGACTTCTAGGAGTGCCCCGGCCTCCACCACAGGCCAGCTCATGCCGGAAACCAGGGGAGCCAAGAGGGCTTCTGGGAAGGCTCCCGGGGTGGGGGCCCTCAGCCCACCTGGGCTTCCCCGAACGGCATGGGTTCCAGAACTCAGCCAAACCCGCCATTCAACCTTAGGGCCGTGTCCAGCCACCCCTTGGCATCTCTCTGGGAACATCCCCCCGTGCCACAGCTCCATGGCCCAAAGCCCACCTAATCTGTCAACGCTCCCCTCTGCGTCCTCCCATGTCCCTGTCACATGCCCCAGGCCAGGGCTAAAGCCCTGCTCTTGGGCTCTCTCTTCTTCCTAACCACTGTCCCCAAAACCAAGGCCTGTCAGTTCACCTCCTGAGACTTTCTTTGCGCCCCTGCTCCTGTGTGCTGTGGCATGAAAGTCCCCCAGCAGTGCATGTATCAGACCCTTGATCCCCATATTCACGTGCAGTGGTGTTGGGAGGCAAGTAGGGTAGGTGGCCTCAGGGGACTGGACCCCATGATGGCACATGTGGCTTGATAAGAAGAGGGCCCCGTGCTGGTGTGCTCTCTTGTCTCACCAGGCAATGTCTCCACCATGTCCCAATGCAGCAAGAAGGCCTCACGGGCTTTGGACGTCTCAGCTTCCAGAACCAGCAGCCAAGTCAACTTCTCGTCTTTATAAATTACCCAGCCTCCAGCACTTTGTTACAGCAACAGAAAATGCTTGTTTTCTCTCTGGGTACCCTCTGCCACCCACCTGGACCCCTATAGGCCCATCTAACTCCTCACCCTGCCTGCAACCCATGTCCCACATCTGCTCCACCTCTCTACTCCTGTGCGTGGGTCCCTGTCACCTTAAAATCTACCACGTAACTCAAGACCTTCTCCAAGCTCATCCAGGGAGCTGTGCTCAAGGCACACGAGGCTCTTTGTCCTGCCTGTGCTTTTGATCACAAGGTCTGCTCTGCTGCAAAAGCCACCTGCCGTTCCCACATCCGGTCATCTACCCGCCAACTGTCCCTCAAGCTTCAAACCTCACTTCAAGGATCACACACAGAAACACAATGAGAGCAGATAGTCAACAGAACTCCCAGTGTGCAGACGCGCTCCGAGCAGACCGCGGGTTTCAGCCTTCCTGATTCCTACAGCGACCCTGCGAGTGAGGTCCTATTTCTACTCCTGTTTCACCAACGGGGAGAGGCACAGAGAGGCTGGTGCCGGGGCGGAGCGTCCGACCTCGAGATCTGCTCTAAACGGTGCTGCCACGCGTCCTCCGGGGAGCCCCCCCTGCGTGCCTGTCACCCCAGTGCCCCCACTGTGGAGACAGAGCCACGGGCAGGCCCAGAGCCCTCTGTCTGGCATCTACACACCACCATTTCCCAAAATACAGTCCCAGCCACACCCCTAATGGAATGTTCTAGTAAGTGTACTGAAACGGCAGTGTTCAAGGTGCTTCCTTTGGAAAATGTCCCCAAAGCACAGAGGCCGGTGCCTCTCTCCGTGCCTACTCCGTCCAGGTCCTCAGGGTCCTGCTCGCACTCCCCGGGACACCCCCCGGGGCGTCCCCAGGTGGCGCTGCACAGGGCTGCTTCCCGGGGCTCACAGGGCGAGGCTGCAGGCACCAGCCCTGATATCTTTGTGGCTGTCCTTATTATTCTTCGATATCGAGGGAGTGAACAAGGTGGAGAAGTTTTCCACTAGGTAAAAAGGTAGGAAAAGAGAGGAGCCAGAGAGCCATGCTGCAGAAACGCGGCACACGGGGCTTTCCTGGTGAGACCAGGAAATGAGAAGTCTGTGGCCCCCAGCGGCACGTCCTCGGTCTGTTCCAGGTGGGCCACAGGGGGAGGAATGACACACAGATGTGCTCTTATTTCAGCAGCTCTGCTCCTGAGAAGAGTGGCGCCTGCTTCCATAAAGAACCCGGGTGCAGGAATCAGGGAGACTGACGATCCAACAGGCAGAGCCAGCCACCCAGATGTCCCATGAAGTTCCCAGCCCCAGAGCAGCAACAGGGAGCCACCAAGACAAGGGGAATCGGGCCCAGGAAGAGCGTCCGAAAGAGAACCACAGTCACGTCACCCCGGAGACATCGCAGGCCTCGATGGGCAGGAGGACCTTGAGCGACCTGTTCCACACTGCAGAACCTCGCTCCAGATTCACGACTTACACTATGGGCCTCCTGACTGAGACCGTCCGTGGGCTTCTCTGTGGAAATGTCTTAGAGTCGGACGCTCTCGCCTAGTGTGCCCTCCTTCTGATCCCGGCAGCAGAGCCAGGCGGCCTGCAGAGACTTGTTTCTTGGGCCGTAGAGGACACAGCCCACATGGAGAGTGGCAGGGACGGCACGTGTCAGAGGAAGCAACAGGAGCCATGGGGAGGCCACCAAAGAGTGACCCTGCCCATCTCCACAGCCTCTTCATTAGGAGGATTATTCTTCCCGATTATATCCTGATTTTTTATGGAAGCCTCCTACAGCAGGGATGGGGTCTCGTTGCAGTCTGTGTCATGAGATGTAGCACACAACAGGCTATGAATAACCGCTGTTGGATGACCAGGAAAACAGGAAGGAAAGAGGGAAGAGGAAGGAAGTAGGTGGGGAAGGGGGGCACAGGAAGGGCGAGAGGGAGAGGAGGAAGTGGGCGGAGAGGGAGAGGAGGAAGTGGGCGGGGAGGGAGAGGAGGAAGTGGGCGGGGAGGGAGAGGAGGAGGTGGGCGGGGAGGGAGAGGAGGAAGTGGGCGGGGAGGGGAGGAGGAAGTGGGCGGGGAGGGAGAGGAGGAAGTGGGCGGGGAGGCAGAGGAGGAAGTGGGTGGGTAGGGAGAGGAGGAAGTGGCCATACAAGGAAAGCCCTGGGTAAGACAAGCCAACCCTGTGACACACCAGGGAAGCCAGGAGAGGGAGAGGAGGAAGTGGGAGGGGAGGGAGAAGAGGAAGTGGGCGGGGAGGGAGAGGAGGAAGTGGGCGGAGAGGGAGAGGAGGAGGTGGGCGGCGGGGAGGGAGAGGAGGAAGTGGGCGGGGAGGGAGAGGAGGAAGTGGGCGGGGAGGCAGAGGAGGAAGTGGGTGGGTAGGGAGAGGAGGAAGTGGGCAGAGAGGGAGAAGAGGAAGTGGGTAGGTAGGGAGAGGAGGAAGTGGGCGGAGAGGGAGAGGAGGAAGTGGGCGGAGAGGGAGAGGAGGAAGTGGGCGGAGAGGGAGAGGAGGAGGTGGGCGGGGAGGGAGAGGAGGAAGTGGGCGGGGAGGGAGAGGAGGAAGTGGGCAGTGGGTGGTCATGTGCTTCAGATTCACAGTTAAACCATGTGAATCCTGAACTTGCCGTAGGAGCACCATGAAAACAGTGTCCCAGCACTGGGTGCTTCTGTCACCTCTGAAGGCATGCTTCATGGTCCACGTTCTACAGAGCAAGATGAGGAAAACAGCTCAGGAGACCCCACTGGAAAGAGACTTAGGAACTTCAGTTGGCCACTGTTTCAAGATGCAAACTGGCGTAAATGGTCCCAGGTGACTTGGCTGTCATTTCAAAAGTGATAGAAAAAATACATAACCACTTGGGACACATTCACAGATATGTGGCATTTCAAATGGAGGCCGTCAGTGTGAAAGACAGCCCCTAACTGGAGGACCCATTTCAATTTTGTGTCTAGCAGACAATGACCAACTTGCTGATACACTTTTTTCTTTGGGGGTACGGGGGTTTAGGGGTACTCAGACACTGAGCCACATCCTCAGCCCTACTTTGTATTTTGTTTAGAGACAGGGTCTCACTGAGTTGCTCAGAGCCTCATTTTTGCTGAGGCTGGCTTTGAACCAGAAGCCTCCTGCCTCAGCCTCCCGAGCCGCTGGTATTACAGGTGTGCACCACTGCACCCAGAGCAGATGCACTCTTTCATCAAATATTTTGAGCACCCAACCAATGCAAGACATTTTTATAAATGCTGGTTGATTGAAAAAAGAATAAGACGACCACCTTTCTAATCCCATGGTGCCCTCCAGACTTGCAGGGGAAGATATTAAACTGTTAATTGCAGGTTGAGTGCTCACAGGAAATGAGGGGGCTATTCCATGACGAAAGGAGTCAGAGCCCGTGGGAGAACTCGGGGGCACGCTGTGAAGAAGGGGGGCAGGGGGGCTTCTCCAAAGAACAACGAGGGCCCCAGCCTGGCTCGGGGACAGGAGACGTAAATCCTGAGGTTCCGCATATTTAGAAGAGCCACAGGTGGCAAAGCAAGGCCCAGAAGGTGGCTGTCACACAGAAGCCGAGGCAGATGTCGGGTTGACGAGAGGAGAATCGTCTCACTGCTGACCTTGGACCTTGGTCCGGCCACCATTCCAGAGACGATGATCTCCAGGGTGTGGCGCCAGGCCAGGTGCCCCAAGTCAGATCCCAACCCGGCACCTGCTTCCCGGATACCCCACGCTGAGTTGCCTGTCCTGCCGGCACCATCAGTGGACGACTCCATGCACTGTTTTTATTTAATCCTCCTTAAAATCCCTGTGGCTCCAGAGACCGTCACTTTCCACCCTGAGAGGAGGCCCCCGGGTGTGGCACCTACTGCCCCGCGCTGAATTCATCAGGGGATCTGGCCTCCTCGCGCTCTCTGTGATCTGACCACACTCCAGAGCCACCGAGAGAGTCCAGCTCTGAAAATTAGGACCCACGTCTGGTGGGCAGTCCCCGCATGCGGGGCTTGGCTCAGCTCTTGGCCATCACCCACAGTTCAACCTGGTTCATTTCTTACATCTTCCAGAACCACCTGGTTTACACGTCACTCCTGCTCTACTGCGAGAGGAAAAGGTCGGGATGGTTTCTGCCAGGCGTGCATTCAAAAGAAGAAATGGAACGTTTATTAATACGACAGAGAAGTGTGTATCCATTCTTTGCATTTCTTTTTATTTTTTTACTGGACACAAAATTATTTATTCCTTAAACAGACATTTACTGAGCACTTCTAAGTGCCAAGCACCATTCCAGATGCTGGGAACACAGCGATGGCCACAGGTGAAGACCTCTGTCTCACAACAGAGATGAAAGCCTTTGCTGGCAAGAAGGTGATTCTACACACACTCACACACACTCACACTCACACACTCACACACACGCACACACATGCACACACACTCACACATTGACACACGCACACACACTCTCACACACACACACTCGCACACACTCTCACACACTCACACTCTCACGCACTCACACACACGCACTCACACTCACACTCACACACTCACACACACATATACATGCACACACTCACACTCACATACTCACACACACACACACACTCTCACACACACACACACAGCCTTACGGCGATATAATAAAACACACATATTCAGGGTATGACTTGATAGGTTTTGACTGATGTATACAACTGTGCAACCATCAGCACAATCAAAATCACCTCCTCCAGGCCCTTGATGATCTCTGTCCAACCACCTTGCACTGATCTGCTTTCTGCCCCTTCACCTTGTGGCTTCTAGCAATTTCTAGAAGTTTATATAAATGAAATTTCAAAGTGGGCACACATTTCTGTCTGGCAGAATTGAGGTCCGTGAATGTCTTCATAAGGATCCGCCACAGTCTAGGGCCACCCACCTGCTGATGCAGACGTGGGTTTTTTCCCACTTGTGGGTTGACCCTAATAACAGGAGATGGGTGGGCACAGACAGACACACATGCAGGCGTACGGACATGTGTCCACCCTGCACCGCCACGTCCTTCTCTACACACACACACACACACACTCACACACAACCCTAAGAGTGTGACCATGACCCTCACAGGCGTGTCCACCCCCATCTGTGATGTCCAGCATGTTCATGGACCCCATGGGCTCTCAACAGAAGCGGGTTCACAGTAAGAGACTCAGGAAGCCATGAATAGACCTTAGGAAGCATCAGGCAGGAAATTTTATCCAAGACACTAGGACCTCCTCACCACCCATGGGGTGCCCTGTGAAGTGCACTGTCCACGGCAGCAGGCTGAGAAAACCTCCCCGAGCTTGAAGATGACAGTCCAGATTCAGAGGATCACACGACAATGCATTCTGCAGCCATACAAGGAAAGCCCTGGGTAAGACAAGCCAACCCTGCGACACACCAGGGAAGCCAATCAAGACGGAAGAACTGTCCACTCGGAAGAGACAGGCCCAGTGGATGGACACTCGGGCTGCTCTCCTCCCTGACGTGTGGCGTGAGGTCCGACTGATCCCGGGGAACGGCTTACCCAGGGGAATCCAGGCCTCCCGTGGGGCTTTCCTGTCCTGGGAGGTTCTGATGCACTCATGAACCCACGCTCTGAGAGACATCTCAGCAGCCACCATGGAAAGGTGACCATCAACTAGCACATGCCTGTCAGAGAAGGGTTTTTTGTTTGGTTTTGCTCAAAAAAGTGCACATTTCCCCCAGAAAGAGAAGGAAAAGAATTTAGATGCAGAAGAAAGAGACCCCTAGCGCTTGCACCTTTGTTGATCTTATTAAACTTACAGTAGGAGATGATTTCGTCATTAAAATTATACAACAGCAAAAGTCACAAGTAGGATACATCTCTGGTGGAAAACGATAAAAAAAAAAAACAAAGAAACCAACAAGACCCCACAAAACACATGATGTTTTCTGAGGAGTTAACAGGCTTTTCTTGGACAAGTTATGTTACATTGAAACCCTTAATGGGAGCTGTTTGTCATGTGTTAATTAGCAGAGTAAGCTGTAGGAAGTCCAGATTACCATGCAAATGTTAATTAGGTCATAATTTATGTTAAGCATTTCTAAGTTTAGGAGCACCGCGTCTCATTTAGCAGCAGTTGAACTTTAGAAAAAATTTGCATGTGCAACTGCTCGTTTTCCATTTTAATATGACAGTCGCTTCACTTTAATAAATATAAGAAACTGCATTTAAAGAAGAGCAGATTCAGGACTAATTTGGTCCCAGCCAGAGCATCTTCCTAGGAGACGGGCTTTCATCCCCAGGCAGGAAAGGATCTTCAGAGGTACTTTCTGCAAGGAGAGGAAGGCTTCTCATAGCTCCACCCCGTGTCCTGCCTTTTGGGGAAAACAGGCCCCCTCACTGGTTGCCTGTCCCACCTGGGCCTTCTTTCTGTCCCACACTTCCCATCAGCCTACCTCTAGCTGGGCACAGTGACACACGCCTGTCATCCCAGCCGCTCAGGAGGCTGAGGCAGGAGGATCACAAGTTCTCAGCCAGCCTCAGCAACAGCGAGGTGCTCAGCAACTCAGTGAGACCCTGGCTCTAAATAAAATACAAAGTAGGGCTGGGGAGGTGGCTCCTGAGTTCAATCCCCAGTACCAAAAAAAAAAAAAGATTTTACCTCTGCGATTCAGTTTTCTCATATCTGAACTTAATTTTGAAAAAGCTTCAACTTTTCTTTTTTTGTTTTGTTCTGTTTTTTGTTTTTGGATACCAGGGATTGAACTCAGGAGCATTCAACCACTGAGCCACGTCTCACTGAGTTACTCAGCGCCTCGCTGTTGCCGAGGCTGGCTTTGAACTCACGATCCTCCTGCCTCAGCCTCGGGAGCTTCTGGGATCCCAGGCGTGAGCCACCAAACCCAGTTCAAACTTCCCCTGTGTAGGTCTAATGTGTTCTGCTTCAGGGCAGTGAGCGATTCCAGCCACTGTCAGGCCTGTCAGTCAGGAACCCAGGCAGGCAGCGGCCGGCCTCCAGCCCAGGGAGGAAGACTTCAGAAAGGAATGCCACGGTCAGGGACCAAGGTTCTCCTTCCTTGTGCACTGAGTCTGTAGGTTTCCTTAACCCTTCTCCTGCCACAGCCCACCTCCGAGGCCAGGTGAAGGCAACGGATCCCTTCCCAGAATATGTTTTAAACCTTTAAATAAAGCATGGGATTAAGTACAAAGTACAGTGGAATACTGTTTTAACCATCTGACCCAGCTGTCCCATTCCTTGGTTTATACCCACATGACTTAAAATCAGCATTCTACAGTGACACAGTCACATCAAAGTTTATATCAGCTCAATTCACAACAGCTAAACTGTGGAACCACTCTAGGTGCCCTTCAACAGATGAAGGGACAAAGACACTGTGCTACATATACACAGTGGTGGAATATTACTATACCTTAAAGAAGAATGAAATGATGGCGTTTTCTGGTAAATGCATGGAGCCAGAGAATATCATGCTTAGTGAAATAAATCAATCCCCAAAACCAAAGGCTAAATGTTTTCCCTGATATGCAGATGCTAATTCACAATGGGGGGTGGTGGTGCTAGGGAAGAATAGAGAATAGAGTTGGTTTGGATTAGGTGGAGGGACATGAAGGGAGGGGAGGGCGTGTGGGGGTAGGAGGGTCAGTAGAAAGAACTGGACATTATCACCCATCATATATGACTACATGACCAATGTAGTTCTCCATCATGTACAACCAGAAAAATAAGACATTTCACTCCATACACATACGTAACACGTGTTGGAGTACATTCTACTGTCATGGGTAACTAATTAGAGAAAACAAAAAAGTGCATGAGACAGTGAGACGCGGGTTTCTTAGTGAAGTAAAGGCCCCACAGCAGGCCTGCTAGCCGCCAGGATGCGTAAGACCTGCCGTGAGCCGGGCGGACACACCAAGCCATCTGCACGGCCACAGACGAGAACACCTGCGGATGTCATGGGGGGCAAAGTCACAGAGCTCTAAAAAGATTCTTTTTTAATCAATAATCTCCTAATTTAAAAATTTACACCACAATCATGAAACATAATGTGGTCTTCAAGTATCTTTCTAGTCTCAGAAATGCTCTTCCCTTTCCTCTTCTCACCACGTGCACACGTCCTGCGGGCATCAGCAAACGCAGTGCAAGCCACGTACATTCCCCCTCGGGTGGTTTCCTACGACCTGCAGCACCGGTATTTAAACACACTGGAGGACAAGACCCCTCAGCTCAAGGGGACTCGCCCTGTGACTGGGCGAGGACAACCCCGCCCCACCCCCAGCCACTGTGACTCCGTGTCACATATGGGCTTCCAAATAAGCTTGGTTCACACTTTCTTTTTTAATGTGAATTTACTGCCAACATTTAAAAATCCTAACTTACAAATATAAGCCCAGATTCAAAACTCCTCGCGGGCACCGCCAGCTCTGCCATCCCACGGGGCAGCCGCCCCCCACCCACCCCGGGGCTGAGCCCGTGTGTACCTGGATGCAGGTTCCCTCTCCAAATGCACCTTCCATTTAGGATATTGCCTGGCCCCTGTGGGCTCCCGAGTGGGCAGCCAGGTGCTGGACGCCAGCACTCACCCTCTCTGGCCCGCCCTCAGGACGCCCCTTTGCCCACTTGCTCTCCCAGCCTCGGCCTCGCCCCGTCCCAGGGAGGGCCTGGCCCACCCTCCACTCCCTGCTTTCTCGTAGCCAGGTCTACCCTACTGAGGTGGTCATTCAGACACTGCCTCTCCAACACTGCCCCAGGCTCCTGCATGGACAGGACGGGATGTCACGGGTGCCGGGACCCAGTCAGGCTCTGCACAGACCTGAAAGTCAGAGATCCCTTGCTGACGGGGTTGGAGGGCTCTCGTCAGGACCCGTCTTTGCTTGGCGGGTGCTAGTCCTGTACGCTTGGTGTCGGTTCCCACAAGAATAGACTCCCTCCAGAAGCCACAGACGGGCCTTTCAGGCCCTGAACCTTATTTTAAGTGACAGATGTGGCTTCCCCGACCACATTTCTGGCTCATTTCTCAAGCGTACTTGTACAGAACCAGCCCAACAGCCTGAGTCCCCCAAGGGCAATGCTGGGCCAAGCCGAGCCAGCAGCAGTCTCCCTGAGCAGAACGGCAGGGACCCCAGGGCCGCAGGCCTCCCCCTTCCCAGGACCACCCCTGCTCCACCCCCACGGGCCAGACTACCTGCCCCTCACCCCAGAGCATCCTGGCCTGAGGCCACCTACTCCACACCAAGGTGAGAGCATTACAGAAAAAAGCCAGTGACTTCACCATGACATCTGACTGTCAGAAACACAGCTGCTAAGGACAAGTGGCTTCTAGAGCACCGTGCCCCTGGCTCATAGATGCTAAGGACAGCTGGCTCCTAAAGCCCCGTGCCCCTGGCTCAAGCCCTGGAGGGCCTGCAAGGTGCAGCAGACCCCTGCCGTGAAGCTAGAACAGACTATTTCCCTCTCGTCTGAGGAATCATTTCTACATGTGCCAGGGAAGAGGAAAATGCATCTTTGCTGGGGGTCAATATGACGCTGCCCAGGAACGTCCAAGAACAGAAGCCATGGCTCAACCTACCCCTGTTCCCGAGGGGTGCTCTGCGGGGAAACACGACCTCATCCCCCAAACAGGCACTTCCTGGACGCTCCGCACCTGCCTGCCATTGCCAGGTGCCATGTGCTCTCCACTGACTGCCCTGATCTTGTTTGACATCCACTGGCTCACGACATGGCACAGGGCGCTGGTGTTCACAGCTGGACAACCTCTCGTGTTCACGACCTGTGCAAAAGATGTCTGATATTCTCCCCCAGGGCCCCTCTTCCCAGTTTCAAGCAGAAGACTGCACGTTCAGGGAAGCCATGGTGACCTGCCGCGTGCCTGGACCTCCCACGGTGCTCACACCCACTGGAGTCCCCGGGCCATGGGGCCTGTGCACCACCATTCCCCTCCCCAGGACGCCTGCTTTCCCCACTCTTCATGAGGCTCAGAGGCCGAACGACTGTGGAACACGTGGCCTGGGCGTTCTGCACGAGCGGAGCAGTGTGTTAAGCACCATGCTGACGTACATGTGTGTGCACGTGTGTGCGTGTGTGTGTCCTCTTCATGGTCAAGAGGCGAAACCCAGCTCTCCACCTGACACGTCGCCAACGCCCTTCTCGACCTCGCACCTGATGCTCAGCATCTGCAGGCAGACTCGGGGCACGTCAGCAGGTCCCGCCACGCAGAGTTTCACAGGTTCCCCAGCTGCTGTCCACTCAGGTAAGCAGATACCTACTCTCTAGGACTCTGTCCAACCAAGACCAAGACAGAGATGCAGAGGTGGAGGGGGGCGGGAGAGATGGGCAGCCCAGAGAGGAACAGGCGCATGGAGCCACGGGGACCTCCGTCCGGGCCACCATGGGCCGGGCTGGATCACCACCTAACGGACAGTCTGTGAGAGTGAAGCTCACCACACGGAGCCTGCCCACCAGAGGAGCGAGCAGAAGCCAGCGAATGGAATCATCTGCACACCGCCTGAAGGAGAAGTGCTGCTCCATGAGGGTACACGTCCTCCCGAGCCCACCCTCCGACCCTTCCACCTTCCCTCTGGGGCACATTTCTGACTCCCATGACAAGGATCCACAACTCAACAGAGGTCCGCCCCAGATGCAGGGAAGCCAGCTTCTCCACCTTCACAGGGGCCCAGAGTAGTGCTATCCATAACAAATGGATCCACTATAAAACAGTGCAGACTTCTGGCAGAGGACCTTGAATTTCATGTGCGGGTCTGGAATACTCCATCACCGGCCTGCTGCTTTGCCTGACACCCTAACATTCCTGCCTCGTTCCTCCAAGGCAAGGACTCACGCATCCTCTTAAAATAGAAGTGTCCACCCTGGGGTAGCCTCCTGTTGTGCTGGTCACCTGCACGCCCAGCACCCTCCTGTTCCTCTGCACTGAAACCATCTAGTGGAAAAGTCCCGGGGAGAAAGGTCTAGCTGTGCCTACAGGCCAGAGTGGAAGATCGAGGAGGCAGCTCATGCAAATGACCGCAAGGGCCCTGGGGTTCAGGACGGCACCTCCAAGGAGAGGGGGAGAGTCTGAAAGACCAGACACAGGCCACACACACACAGCTGCAAGACGTGCTTCCGAGGCAACACGGCATGCGGCTTGGAGGGTGGGGTGGAGACATCAGAGGCCAACTCCTGTTTGTCCCTGGCTCACTCCTGTGGACCCTGATTATCAGCAGAGCAAGCCCCCTCAGCATCAGGAGCAAACTCTCCCTTGATGGTCCCAGGGATGAGGTGTGCAGAGCTGGTCGGTGGAGAGCCGCTTCCCCAGGTGCAGAAGGCAGGAACCACCTGTGGAGCACCCCCTGCCTCACAGAAGCACAGGTATTGCACCCAACAATTTCTGTTTAGGTGCTTTTTTTAGTAAAAACAGTCAGGCTCACTCCATCACGGCCCCCAAGTTAACAGTCCCAGTGGGGACAGTGAATCAAACATGCACACTTGACAAAGACCTTGTTCCTGCTGAATGCTGAATTCCCTTGATAGGGCTGGCCCCAGCTCAGCTGCGGACTACATAAGGCCATTTGTGGGGCTTTTTGGGTCTGCTCTGCTCCCTGCAGCCCAAAGCCCTCTGTCACTGCACAGACATGCACGATCACCCCAACATGCAGACGTCAAACCTTACACTAAACAGCCTGGGGTCTTCGTAGGAGCTGTGCACCTCCTCCCGTAAGCTGGGAATCATCTCTGGATATCTCTACCTAGGGCAATGGAGCACCATGAGCGTCCTACTGCACTGGAGAAAGTCTGCACGTGTCCAGCACGGACGCAAGATTGCTTCTCCAAGTACTTGTGAGTCTTGGTTGGCTGGACTTGTGGGAGTGGAACCCACCAACACAGAGGCCAGCGGTCACGAGGGTCCCTTCTTGTGACAGAAGCCAGGGTCCTGCCGCGGCCCCTCCTGAGTCTGCACTCTCCATGCAGCACTGTGTCTTTGCTCTGGGAACTTGCCTGTCCTCAGAGATCTGTTCTGCAACCTCCCTGGCCACTCACTAGTGGCCCTGGGGTCAGTTAGTTCCAATCCCGCCTCTGCCACGGCTCTCCCTGTGACCTTGAGCAAGTTGGTTTCCTCATCAGCAGAACCATTTAACAACGGCACCCCTCACCCCCGTGTTGTGAGGTGCGACACACTGGGGCACACACGCGTACAGGGACGGGAGCAGGCCCGGCACGGCCAGCACACTCTGAGCCTCCTCACGGCTGCCACTACCATAAACGGCATCTGTGAGCACCCTGCCACGTGGTCCTCGTCCTCAGCCCATGGATCTCTCCGTGCTTTCTCGAGCTCCGGGAGGAAATCTGCGGATACAGGACTTGCTGGCCTTCACACCATGGAAGTGACAGGGAAAATAACGGCCCACTCACTCGGGATGTGGAGATGTTACGCGCACCAGCCAACACCTCCACAGCCTGTGCCCATCTTCGACGTCACGGCAAGGCTTCTGGCCCCACAACTTCTCAGTTTACTACATTTTCCTGTCACCAGAGCTCATCTCTGTACGTACATAGTCGGGGACTGAATCTGAAGGGACGGTAGCCACAGAGGACGTGAAACAAGCCATTCCCCGGGGCCTATGCACTTCAAAGTAACCAAACTGCAGAGTCGGAAAGCAAACGTCACTCCCAGCTCGGTCAGCAGACACGTGTGCTCAGGGACATCACGGCGGCGGGCAGCTCGGTGTGGCCCCTCATTTAAGAGCTCTTTCCCCCACCTCTGGAAGACAGCACTAATTTCACCATCTGTCACAGCAGTTCAGGAGCAAACAGAGCTGGGGGGTCCAGTCTCAGCTGTGCCCAGCAACAGCTCAGACCTGGTGAGGTCGACATTCCTCTCCAAGACTCGGTCCCTCTGAAGAATGGTAAGGGGGAAAACAGGGCCGACTTTACGGGACTGACTCGAGGCTGATCTAACACAGCAGCCCCCCTTACCCGTGGGGGCCACATCCCAGGGCCCCCAGTGGACAGCTGGCGTTGAGGCCTGCACTGACCCTCCATGCTAGGCTTTTCCTTATGCATGTGGCATTCGGCTGCCCTCAGGGCCCCCTCGGGGAACAGGGCCCCCCACCCCGCTCCGTGCTGTGAGTAGTGCTAACACCAGCCTGACTTCATCAGCTTGGATTCACTCAGCTACAGGAGCAAAACGTCTGACCTCCTGGGCTGAGTGGAACCGCAGTCCTCTGCCACCCCAGGAGCAGCCCAGGCGTGTGCGGGCTGGGGAGCCGCGCGGGGCCTTCCTGTCCTTCCCTGCCACCCTCAGCCTGCTCAAGTCGGCCGTGGCCACGTGGGTGTGTCCCACACATCACTACTCATAGAACCAGGTGGCAGCCCACACGCGGCCCACAGGCCGACTTTTGTAAATCTTTAAAAAATATTTTTGAAAATTCCTTTTTTTAAAAAAACTGATTTTGACATTTTTGCAGATGCTGCTGGCGGGAGGCTCCACTGACATTTGGGTCACGTCCGAGCACAGAAGTCACTGTGAAGTCCAGTGCTGCTCATGGACATCTGCACAACCCCTCAGCTGAGGTTTCTCTCCTGGGGTTTCCGTAACCCAGCGTCAACTGTGCTCCCCAGCCACCATGGAAGATTCTAGACAGGAGCAACTCAGACGTTCTAAGTAACGTTTCAGAGTAGGTTGCTACAAGGGTTGTCTCCCACCATGCCTAATGTCCAGAGTACATGGTGTCACGGGAACGTAAGTGTAGGGAAATCCGTCTACACAGGGTTGGTGACACCTCCCTTCATGCCCCTGAGGGTGGGGCTGACAGCTCTACACGCATCACAATAAAATCCGTCTACACAGGGTTGGTGGCGCCTCCCTTCATGCCCCTGAGGGTGGGGCTGACAGCTCTACACACATCACAATAAAATCCGTCTACACAGGGTTGGTGGCGCCTCCCTTCATGCCCCTGAGGGTGGGGATGACAGCTCTACACACATCACAATAAAATCCGTCTACACAGGGTTGGTGGCGCCTCCCTTCATGCCCCTGAGGGTGGGGATGACAGCTCTACACACATCACAATAAAATCCGTCTACACAGGGCTTGGTGGTGCCTCCCTTCATGCCCCTGAGTGGGGGGGCAGCTCTACACACATCACAATAAAATCCGTCTACACAGGGCTTGGTGGTGCCTCCCTTCATGCCCCTGAGGGTGGGGCTGACAGCTCTACACACATCACAATATGGACCTGCAAGTCTGGGAGCAGAAATGCAGAGGGACGGCTCAGTGGACAGCCCTGGTATTGCCTCCATTCGTACCACAGGGACAGCCGCAGACTGGTGCCTCGAGACTCATGCAGATTAAGGTCTTGGGTCAGTAACACCTGAGTCCCCAGTCTCTGGAGCGTGACCTTCTAAACAACTTTCCAAGGGGTTCTGCTCTTCACCTAAGTAGCTGGCGCCCACCAGCTGCCCCCTGGCAGCCTGATGCCTTCTCTCTGTCCTTGTAGGTCTGGAGCTGGGCAGCAGGGTTTGCAGTGGTCAGTGCTGGTGGAAGAAAAGGAGGCGGGGACTTTGGAGTGACCAAGACGGCTGTTAGGACACTGGATGATGTCATCCGAGGCTGCAGAGATCACCGGGTGCTGGGGGTCAGTGCACCTTGAATCTCTGTCACCAACTTGTTTTGTCCCTCTGAAGAGGAAGAAGTGATATCGTGTATGGTCAGGTCTGTGTGGCAAAGCACGTGAGTATGGGCAGGGAGGAGTGGGCATCGTCGTGAGTCCCATCCGCACTGAAGTCCACGTGAGCTCTCACTCCCCTCATCAGTTAAGGAGTCAGAGCGAATCTTTAACATGTGTTCATCGCGTATTTGTCAGGCTTTTGCCCTTTCCAAAGTTACCCTTTAACCCTGGACAAAGTTCAAAAGTAAGCCAGATAGGAGATTTTCTATTCAAGGAGATATAAGGCACAGAACAGGAACTCAATAAATACCTATTGATGAAGGAATAAATGAATAAATAAATGGACAGAGGTGACCCAACAAGATATAAAGCCGGAAGACAGTCCTAACTGGAGTCTAACCTTCAGGATTGCCTGGTAAGAGTGTGCAAGTCAGGTACTGATCCAGAGCTCCTGATGAAACCCTATGTCTTGGATGGGGTTGCATCTCCTCCGAGGATCCCTTCTTTAATGATCCCCAAGTTCCATGTGGGCAGAGAAGAGCAGAAATGCATGAAAGACATCAGACACCTCACCTACCCGGAGAGATCCGAACCCCAACACAAAAGCAGAGGCCATTACAAGGGGTGTTGAATGGAGATGGTCTATTCAGAGCCATTATCTAATTGAGAATTCTCCAGCAAATCCCTCTGTCAAGTAGAGAGAAGATCTCAATATTTAGAAATGAGGAAAAGAGAAGGTCATGGTGGTTTCTGACAGTAAAGAGCTATTAACCGTCACTCCTGGGTGGGGAAATCAGTACGGGAAGCATGGTGAATGGGATACTCCGTTTCAGAACCCAGCTGTCGTGATATTGAGAGCTAGGCAGGTGTAAATAATAGCCACGCACACTTTTCATCGCCAGACGCCTCGGTAATTTATGCAGGAAACACTTCCTTAAATCACAGCAAAGATAAGGGCCTAGGAGGCTGTTCTCTGTCAGCCGAGATGGAAAGATGTGGATGTGAAGGATCTCATCTGCATGGTTAAGCAATTCTTCAACATTTCAAGTTGTTTTAGAAGAAAATAAATTATATGGTTTTCTCAACTAGACACCTGGCGTACTTTTTCAAATGATAGTGTCATTCAAAAAAATAAATAAATAAATAACACTGCACATCTACACTTACTTATCTTGACAAAATATTTCCATGCATCTTTTTGGAGCCTGTGAACCAGAAAAAAAACCGTAGTGATAATTCAGAAATCATGTGAAAACATTGTGATACATGGTACCAAACACCAGAGGTGAAGGTTCAGAAGTGACATGGTCAATCTGTGCCTGGGATCCTCAGCCTGAGCACCACTGCCAACTTGGGCCTGAAGAGTTTGGGGGGGCAGACATGTCCTGGGCCTCCCGGATGGTAGCAGCAGTGCCGGCCACACCCAGAACATGCCACTGTCCCTCTGCCTTAGCCGGTACAGCCTGGGGAACCTCCGGATAGCGCCAAGTGTCCCACAGGGAAAATGACTCTCTGGGTAAGAACCTTTGGCCTAGACTCGAGGTTCTAACAGGCCACCCTAATTTCCTTATTAAATACCTCAGCAGATCCAGAGAGCTTGGCAGGTGTAAGAATCACAAGGAGGACACTGACGGTCATCTTTCCTCCAACCGAATTCCAGCGGATTTGCCAACAGAAGAGCAGAGCAGTCGCAGACACCTATACACACGCGACAGAGGCGCAGACCAGGTCCCCCCGTGCCAAACGCTTGGCCAGCCTGGCTCGGAGCCTGGCCGTCTCTGATCCCAGTGCACTCACCCCCTTCAGAGGTGGGGAGAGTGACGTCAGAGAGGACAACTTCTGCACAAGTCACCAGAGCAGACATCCTTAAGTAGAGATGCAGACCAGGCAACCGACACAGGCTGTGTCCTCTGAGTCCCTGCTGTGCCACCTCCAGGTGTGGCACCTGGCTTTACCGTGTGTGGCACAGCACTGGTGAGGAAACACCGGCTCAAGGGCCAAGCAACGGTGGGGGTCAGCTCCAGCCTCTCACCACATGGGGCTGGGCCCCATCCACCTCCTCAGGTGCCGCCAACACACTCGTGGGCAAGTCCCCACGGACTGCAGGGCTGGCAGGCATGGAAGAATGACCTTCTGGCCTTGTCCAGAGAATGCCATCAGTACTGACCCCCACCGCCCATTAAATGGCAGGTGGGAGAGTCAGGCCTGGAATCCAGCCCAGCTCTGGGCCTGGCTATACCCACAGGCTCTGCTGAGGAGCACAGGAACTGTGGCCACAGGTAGCTGGGGCTTTCCAAAGGCCAACTCTTCTACACACTTATTCTCTGGACTCCACTGACCCCCCCCACTGTCCCCAGGAGGGACCAGGGTGCCACGGCAGGTGGCATTCCCAGGTGCACCCGCGGCTTCCTTCCCTGGCCTTGGGAGCACGTGGGACCCACTCGCCGGGCAGTGAGGAGCGCTGAGCTATTGACCCTTAGTGGCCGTGAGGCTTCAACGCTAAGTCCCATCTCTGCTGTGCTCCCTGCGTTCTGGGTCCGCCCAGGGCGGATTCTGGGCCATCACCCCGGGCCCAGTCTTGGCCAGAAGCTGGCTCCCATGGCTCTAGGCAGCCTCCTCCGTGATCCCCTGGACCATCCCAGCCTCCACTCACACCACCTGAAGGCCTGGCCCTGCCTGAGCCCTCTCCCTGGCAGCCCAGCGATGGACTCGGAGCCGCCCAGGTTTCTGGAGCCCCCAGGACTGTCCCTTATCTGTAATGGCCCCGGGCCGGTGTCCTCCTAGGTCTCTGGCTGTGCTCCTTGTTCCACACATGTCCATCTTGCCAACACACCCCAGTCCCACCTAAACACCTTCAGCCAGGCTCCATGCCTCCCCACCAGTCAGCCTCACCGTCCACTCCAGCGTGACCCGAGACGGGCTTCTCTCATGGCTGCCCAATCCAGTGAGGTCACCTGCACCCCAAGAGGAAAACATAAGCCCATGATTTAAATCCAGATGTGAGCGCTTTCCCTGCCTGCGTCAGGAGATGGTTTCCATGTACAATCACCTTCCCTTGGGGCCTTTGTGAAATCGCTCTTCCATCCCTCTGGGGCTCATCTCCTCTAAACTTTGTTTTTCTCACACTTCCTGAGGGCTTTATTTCAACTGAGGGATTTGCTGGATGTCCTTATGCTGGGTCTGGGTACACAGGTCAGATGACGCCCGAAGAGGCTCTTTGCAACCTGCAAGGCTTTTGATGCCGAGGAGTGCCGGTGACTCCTGTCACACCCCAGGAGTGTCTGAGGAAAGGACAGCAGCCCTCACAGATGCACTCGATGAAGACCGTGTCCTGGGACCAGCCCAGCTGGGGAGACGCAGCTCACCTGTTCCGAATATTATCAGTGGCTTTTCATAGATACAGCATAAGCACCAACTGTCAAGATCGTCATTGAACACACTGCTTGCAGAATATATCTAACAACTACTGATGTGAGGGCTACATGTTTAATCGTATTTTTCTTTAAAAAATCCAATGCCATACATGATACTTATTCTCAAGGATAAATCCACCTCATCATATTTCACCTTGCTGTGGCCAGGGTGCAGTCCAGGATTGGGGATCTGGCTACTAGCACTTGAGTCAGCTCTGCCTCTTGTTGACTTTCTGAACAACTGAGTTGCTCCACCTCTCAGACCCTGGGCTACGCGTCAATTCAGCAAGTGTGTCGTCCATGCAGAGCACCGTGTGCACGAATGAGATGATGTGCAGACCACGCATCCTGACGCTGGGGCATAGGGAGCACCCCGCAGATGCTCAAGCAGGACACGCGCCCGACACTAACCTGAACAGAGAGACAATTAGACGCAAAGTTGGAAGCCTTGCTGACTGACTCCGAGGGCTCTTATTGGCAACTAAAAAATCGCTCTCAAAGTTAAACATGTCTCATCGTGAGCTCACTGTAACCAGTAACAAGAGAGCACTTTAATAATGGAAAAACTTTTCTTCAAATAAAGTTGAAACTATTTTCTGAGATAAATGGAACAATAACATGTTTTCATTTTGAGGATGATTGTTTTATATTTGGACAATCGGTCACTGAAACACAACCTTATCATAAGGGCAATAATGCCAAAAAATATCATATAGACCCAAGTTCCATTTTTTTTTTATGATAGTGGAAATACTAAATAAAGATATGGATTTGTTTCAAATCCTGAAAACCATTGTCAAAATAACTACGTGGTATACAACTCTGGGTTGCAAAGTGAGCATCTTGGCTGGGAACACGGCCGGCCTCAATACAGAGCAGAGAAGAAAGTGGAGGAATCACCGTGACTCAGGGCTACGATGCCACCTGTGGAAAAAGTAATCAGAGCCCACGGCTGATCTCCCTCCCAGTAATTAATTCATGGGGAATTCAGTAATCAATCTATGGGAAATAACACTGCTGCAGGTTATTTACACTCACGGTCATTTGAGAATGAGCGTCGAGGATGGGGGTGTGCCTACATGCCCTCCCGGTAGAAGCGCTCTCCCTTGCTGACCCTGGGGCTTGATTTCCACAGCAGAAGGAAGCCTGCAGCAATAAGGAAGCCAGCAGAGAGTCCAAGAGGGCTGCAGGTCCTGCCCAGGGTTGACCAGCGGATGCACACATCTGTGCTGCCCTCCAGTGCCCCCTACTCTCTGAGGGTCTGCGTCAGCTCAGTGTCTCCCTCCCGAGGAGCTCAGGGTGACTCTGCCAACGGCCTGGGCTGGCACCCCGGCTCTAGACCAAGCTTGCTGGCCACGTGACCACCGGCAGACCCCTTACCACACAGAGGCTGAAGGCAAAGCCCGGAGCAGGATCTTCCGCAGGCCACAGGCACCCAGACTTCCTGGTAGCATCTTCTGTGATGCTCACAGTGTATGATGCTCACTGTGGTCAGCCCCAGCTCTGCCCACTTCCTGGACTATCCCCTTCCTCCAGATCTCTCCAGCTTGTCTAACAGTGCACAGGGCCACCCTCAGCAGCGGGCTTGTGCACGCGGTCCTCTTGGCCAACAGGTGGCGGGCATAAGGGACTCCGCTCGGCTGTGCCCCTCAAGCTTAGGTCTTGCACGGCTCTTGCCTCACCTTCTGCCCCCTGGCTCCTCTGCCGTTTCCATGAAGAAGCAACTCGGCCGACTCCCACTGGGTACCCGAGCTGTGACTGAAATCTGTCACACGGTAGCAGCTGACCAATAGGATCATGATCAGCACAGTGATGGCAATTACCATCAAGTAACTTCTAGATGCCAGGCAGTGGCCACCTTTAGTTCAATCCTCACGCTAGTTCTCCACGACAGTGTCACTGTTCTCACTTTAGAGACTGAGGGGTGAGATCCAAGTAATGCAAGAGTTTTTTCCCAAACTCTAACACTTAGCAAGTAGCTGGTCGTGATCGATCACTGGTCCAACCCTAAAATTCCATGGTTTTTTTTTCCCTTCAATATCATGGTCTCTTTCCCTTTTTTCTCCTAGTTGACTGTCATGCCAGTATTTCAATGTGAAGCAATGGGGTTTTCCTGGAGAGAAGGTAGGTGCCTCTTTATCCACTGAGAGCCCAGGGGGAGGCAGGGGGAGTGTGTGAGGGGAGAGAGCAAGGGGAGGTATCAGGAGGGGCCCAGACACATGTCCAGGGCCTCCCGGGTCCCTGCAGAGCTCAGACCTCTCTACAAACTCATGGAGAAACACGGAGCAGAGGCTCTCTCTATCTCCTTCAAGAGACGTTTTTAAAGACCACTGTGAAAGACACCAGGGTTTCAGTGACAGGCAAGAGCCCCTACCTACATCGAGTTTCCGGTGCATGGTGTCAGAGATACTCAGGGGCTGCAGGAAATCAAACGTGTGCTCAGAGGTGGGTGGGCAGGGCCAGCTTCAGAGGGGCATGCGCCCACCTGGGCAGCAGAGCTCAGGGTTACAGTGTACATGTCAGTGATTCCAAAATCCCAGGGGCAAAGGGAAGGGCTGTAGTCAAGATGGCTGCAGTTGTATCTCACTTCCCAGTTAAGGCTAAGTACTGTACTCTGAAAACGGACCACCAGACTTCCCACTTCTCCCAATGGGATAAGAGCAAGATAGTAATCCAAGAACCCAAGGGAGGTGGAAACACGACCGGAGTCAGTGCAAGAAAGGAGAGGCACACAGGCTTTGAGAGCCAGCACTCGGCGAGGGGGACAAAGGAAGGTAGGGATAGAGCTCAAATCTCAGGGCAGGACACTCTTGCCAAACCTGGAGCCAAAGTCGGTCTTCGGAGAGTGGAATCCCAAACCGAGGGCTGTGGGTTGGAAAACGCTGGCTGGGACGCTGGGGAGGGGCTCTGGGTCAGGAGACAGAAGTGAGGAAGAGGCCACTTCAGCAGTGAGGGCAGGTTTGACTCTGCTGAGTGGCAAGAGATGACCTTGGAGAGAGATTCAGGAGGAAGAAACCCTCAGATCCTGCAAGCAGCCGCGGCCTCTCAGGATTCACAGGAAAAAGAGGGGCAGATTTGCAGCCTCCCTGTCAGGTGCCTGAGAAAAGAGCCCAGAAAGGTCTCTGAATGATGCACTCACATTTCTTATTTTTCAGGTTGAGGCTTCAGGGCTTGGTTTGGCTTGGTTTTGAGTCGTAAAAGCAAAATCTACCTACTTTGAAGAATTCTGATACCTATTAAGGAAAATCAATCTGCTTCTAAAACAGACTACATGCTCCCGTGTATTGGTATAGCCGATCTTTTAATCATGTTTCCTCCAAATAACTACCGATATATTTTACCACAGATAAACACTTGCGAGCAATTTCCTTAACACTGACGAGTGTGGCTTATTTGCTTTGGATAGTTCTTTACATTTGAAGGGCATGCCTAAGCAAGTTCATCTTTCAATTAATTCTTAAAAACAAGTCTTCTCCTACCCGAAACAGAGTTTAAAGAGGCTCAGGGGACTGAGGTGGATTTGTAACGAGTGACATAACAAACTTTGAAAAGACAGTTTCAACAGTTCCATCTCTCCCTGCCACAGCACCACCACCGCCTTCAAGGAAGCGGCAGCAGAGTCAAGGGTCAGGGGAGACGGAGACAGGACCTGCTGGCTTTTCCCTGGAACTTGGTACATGTAAAACGGAAGCAGCACAGTGTCAGTGGGGCCTGAAATGAAGACTGGGTATGCGGAAGGTGCAGGCAACAGAGCCAGCGCCGCCAGCATCTGTTCCTCTCATCTGTAAAACAAGAGCTACTGAATCCCCACCTAAGACCTTGGGCGAGGCTCAGAGAACCCGCGGGTGGGCCCTGGGCAGCTGTAGTTGTGCTCCACTTCCACACACACGGGCAGGGTTTCACGTTCTCAGTAATGAAATCTGGGAGCTGTCTGCTGTGGGTAACCCGGGGAAGGCAGTCACCGGCGAGCGAGCGTGAGGAGCCATCGGGGACCATAGCAGCCCGGATTCTGCACCCTGCTGCTTAGTTCCCCAAATGTGAGGCGGCAGCTCAAGGCTGGTTGAAGCTGGGAGTCGGGCTGCGAGTGGTGAACTGAAGCCAACCATGGGAAACGCAGGCTCACTGTGGCCAGCTCTGCCCGTCTCTCCAGAAAAAAACAGGAAATCTGGGTTTCATTAAATTTTTGAAATTCTGGTAAAAAGAATTGAAAAGAAACGTGGGCGATTTGTCAACAGCTCTAGGGGTGTCCAGCAGAAGCCCCTCATTAGCCATGTTCGCGACCTCCAGTCTGGGTCAGTGGTGCCGAGACCACGCTGCAGAGGGGCAGCGCGGGTCAGCCACAGGCCGCCTGCTGGGGTCATCCTCCACGGCCAGCTGGCTCCTCCACGCCCCTCCTCAGCAGAGCAACTGAGCTTCCTCTGCCACATCCTGAGCTTCCAAGAAGACGGTGTGAATCAAGGGGATCCACTCTTGTAAGAAGTTGGGAAACATGCCCTTTAGTGGGAAAAAATCAGGGGCCCTGATTTTGGGTTCTTTGCCCATTTGGGACAAGAAGAGCGAGCAGTGTCACACAGACTGAGCAGATGCTTCCCAGGGACCAGACAGTCACTGAGTGAGGCGTCAGTTCCAAACCCTTCAACCCTGTTCATCTTCCAAAAACCTCTCTGCAGTTGAGTTATTTCTATCAGGAAAATGAGATAAAAATATCTTTCCTTCACAGGAACAGAGCAAAGATGCATGAAATGATCTACATGGACGGCCTCATGTTCTCGATGAGGGAGTTTCCAGGTAACTGAAAGGAGGCCTGTGTGTGTGCTCTCCAAGCATGAACTCGGGGTGAGAAAACCAGAGACGCGTAAGTCGGGCCAGCCAGACCAGACAGTCCCACGATTTTTTTATCAGGTGATTCTACAGGCAGGAAAGATGTTTTGTGAATGAGAACCTCAATAGAGAGTCTGTTGGGAGTGTGAGCAGTCACATAGGAGAAGGGATGAGGGACCGAAATCAAAGGGGTCATTTTTGAATCACAGCATTCTTTACAGGGAGACACAGGCCTCTATAATTACTAGCTACATTGCCTGCAAAGAGCAGCAATGTCAGTCTATCAAATAACTTAATGAGATAATTAACGTGTGCAGCTGTAATAAACCTTT
Source organism: Marmota flaviventris (assembly GCF_047511675.1). NCBI lineage: Eukaryota > Metazoa > Chordata > Mammalia > Rodentia > Sciuridae > Marmota > Marmota flaviventris. Next base: position 856,234 of record NC_092517.1, on the reverse strand, counting down.
TGAGTTGGCAAGAAGACACTATCAAAATGCAATGTTTGAAAGAGTGTTCAGTAGTTCCAGATCTGCATAATTCATTCGTGTGCAGGGGATGGCGCACTGGAGTCTTCACTGGGGACATCGATTCAAAATGCAAAGGAATGTGCTCTTTAGCTCAAATGATCTTTATTTTGAACAAATTGGTTGGACATGTAAAACTTGTAGAAACGTAAATGTAAAAATGCCCTCGACATGGTGGTAGATCTTAGAGGTCAGGGCTCCTCGCATCTCCTGGAGGGCTTCTCCAAGAGATTGCTGGTCTCACCTCCAGCAGTACTGGCCTGAGCAGATCTGGGATGGGAGGACAGAGTGTGACCTTTAGTGGCTTCCAGGAGATGCTGACCCTGGTGGTAGGGTGATCAGACTTCCTGAGCCATCCATCGGAGGAGAGGAAATGAAGCTTGGTGGCTGTGGGAAGGTCATTCACCCGCCATCAGGGCATAGGAAAACACTGCCCTGCTCAGCCAGGACCAAGAGGACACCGTGCTGGACACAGGATTCACCCTGCAGTTTCAGAGTGCTCCGTCAGTGCCTGAGCTTCCTCTCAACTCAGATGAAGCCGCCCGTGGGAGCAGTGGGCAGTGACAGCCATGGACTGTGAATTGGGAGAGCCAGGGAGCATTCCAAGGTAGTCACAGTGGTGGGCTGGCCCAGCAGGAGGACGGCTGCAGTGCAAAGAATCCAAACTGTGGAGAGGTGAGCCACAATAGTGTTTTCACAAGAAAACACACTGAGCCCAGCAAAGGGTCCGGTTAAAAATGTTAAAAGGTAATCTGAGTATTTCCCCTAAAACACCTAACAAAATGCCGTTCCAAATGCATAAGAGGGCGCACGTGCAGCCCCAGGACACAAGCTCCCAGCGCCCATCCATGTTCTTTTGGAGGTCTCCACTCTGCATACTGTGGCTTCCCACCAGGGGCCTCTGGGACTCCTAGAGGACCTCCCTCCAACCTGAACTCAGGGCCATGGTTGACCTGCCCACAGGCGGGTCAGAAACCTGCAGAGTTCCTATCTGAGAGCAGCAGATGATGCCTTGGGGTAGGTGGATTGGCACCTTGGACTCCCTCCTCAAATGGACTTACCCTGAGGCACATGCTACCCAGTCCAGCAGAGGGTCCAGTGGGACCAAGGCCCTGTCCACATCAGCAATCTGCTTATGGACACGAGACATCTCAGTTGGTACCCCCTTCCATACCTGGCTTCCTACTTAAGATCACCAGTCGCCTCCAACTAGGCTAAATGCCCTTGAGTCCTTGTTCCAAGTTTGCATCTGGTACAACCCAGCTGTTTACTGAAATACTGTTTAAAACAGTAAGGAAAAAGGAATGATCCATCGTGGTATATCTATAAGATGACATTCTACACGATCATTGTGGAGAAATTTGCAGAATAGTCAGGAGAACATCATGTCAATTATCTAGAACACACACAACAGCATACATGCTCCTTAAAGAGTGCATTACTCAAACCGAGGAGATACTCTAGCAGCATTCAAATCAAGCCGATAATTATGACTCCCTCTGCACACAAAGGTGGTAGTTATATGCATACGTTATTCTACAATTAATGGCTCCTAAAACAATTTAAAGTACACACAATTCCTCATATTGATGTGAATGAAATCACTCATGGAGTTTCCTGTGAAAAACACTTCTTAAAGCTTATGATTCCAACAAGAGAAGATTAAGCCAATGAATTATGCTCTATGCACGGAATCAGAAACCATGCAACTAACACAAACCAAGCAACAGCCACCAGTCAGCTGATGTGGGAACTGGCAGGTGGCAGGGCCTGGACAGAAGGTAGAGGGTGAGGGCGACTCTACCTTGCCCACCTGGAGTTGGCCGTCCACTGGGGAAGGAAGACCCAGGCACAGAACCACATGAATTCCAAATGATACGTGAGTTCAAACACAGATAGTTGGGAAAGATCATTAGAAAAAATAGACAACTGAGCCATTGGTACCACAGCGTCTCATTTTTTATAAAGATGAATTCATGCATACGTTTTGTGCTCTGTAAAGTAGATGTGAGTTTATATAATAAAACGGTAACCGTAATGGCTGCCAGGTAGTGAGATTCATTCAAAACCATGTTGGTTAAGCATCTCCAAGAACCAGGACTGCTGCTTACTGTTTTCCTAAAAGCTCTGACCCCTGGGTAGTTTTTATCAGTTGTTCTTCAAGATACCCTCTACTATGAAGCATCAGACGTCAGAGGATGTGAGTGCTCCCCACCGCAGGTTCTACAGAGGACATCACCCAGCCCCACTCGTCCTGCTCCTCGGGCCCTGCCGATCGGCTCTGAGCCCAGGAAACCCTGGCTCCTGGGCTCAGAGGGCCTGCATTCCAGAAAGAGCACAAGCCACGCAGCGCACGGGGCATATGATGTCACCGACCAGAGACACCCCAGCTGCTCTGCTGAAATCAGACCCTCCCGGCCACACGGGCTGACGATTCCTGCCACACGCAATCTTGACGTTCCCGAGGTTTTGATGATCTGACTCTATTCTTCCAATTCTATTCTGGCCCATCAGCTTCCCAAAATGACTCATTAAAAAAGCATAAGGAAGACTTTTCAGACTCGGTGATCCATTGATTTTGTGTGTGACAATGCCGTCTTGATAAAATATGATGAAGTATTCTACAAGGCAAAACAAGGGCACATTAGGTGAAGACAACTGGAGGCAAAATCCAGGGTTGCCTTGGAATTCCCTTGGGCTCCTGTCCGCGGCCTGTTAATGGTAGGATCAGCTGAGAATCACCTTTAATGCAATGATTCAAATAACATCCGGCCTTTGTGCAATTAGGCAGAAAGGTGCTTTGTGGTTTTCTTTGTCTTTCTTTCCCTCTTTCTCCGTCTCGGGGAGAGAGAAGCCGCACCGTTTTCTCTGGGTTACGTTCCCACATGCACAGAAAGGCAGACGGTAGAATGCATTTTCTTCCTCTGTTGTCCTGTCTGGCCATAAGATGCTTAAAAAGGATTTGCTTAAATTGAGCCTCCAGAGCAGTAGAATATATCTTGCCAGAGTCCTCTCTGCACCTTGCCTCCGGAGCGATGTTTCTAAAATGCAAATCTCTCTCTTCTCTGTCTCTTCCCTGCCAAAAGCCATTTAAAAGGGCCCTTCCACAGACTGGAGGAAAGGATTAAAATATTTACAGGCTGAATATTTTCCCACTAAAATGGAAAACAGTTTTGCCGAATCCCATGCATGCTCTCTATTTCTTCCAAAATGGATTACCTAACTTTATCGAGGAGAAGAATGTCGTCGGGAAGAACTGAAACGGCAGTTTAGACATAAAACGTTAATACCTGGAGAGTTTTGAAAGGCCACAGAGAGAGGGTAGCTTCCAGGTCTTTCACACTGAAACTCGATGGTGGGCTGGGGAGAGCGAGTCCTGTGAGGCCGTGGCTTTGGGCTCCTCAGCTCAGGCTGGACCAGGCCCTGGAATCTGGCCCTCGCCTCCCTGTCACCTCCAGACAAAAGCACCCCTGTGCGTGACCCCCAGCCGCCCCGCGCTACTCGGTTTCTCGACCCACGGAGCTTGTCCACGCCCCGGCACTTTCCCGCTTGCTCTTCCTTCTGTCTGGGACTCTGCTCCCACCCTGCTCTGCCTGGAAGAAAGCTACCCATTCTTCAACTTGGCACAGCTGCTCCTGTCCCCTCTCACTTCCCTTGACCTCCTGAGGAAGGAGCAGTTCCGAGGAACGCTGCAGTCGCGGCCTGCCTCTGACCTCACATGTCCTCTGCTGCACAGACCACGGGCCTCAGAGGGCAACCCTGGATCTTCTCATGGGCTCCCCGCCAGGACTAGGCACCTGTGGGGTGTGAGGTGCGTGTCTGATGGTACCCATGACAACGTGAAGGCTGCGGAGGCAGGAAGTACTCAGGATCCCTGGGATGGCCACAGACGAGGCTCTCCCGCCCGACTCAGAGCCTGACTGTGAATTTCTAGGCTCTTGGGAACCACAGTGACCAAGACGCGGAGGAGACGCCTGACGTGGACACCCGTGGGGGACCCACACAACAGTAGGATGCTGGAACCTGGACGGGGAGAAGGAGCCAAGGTTGGGGGCGGGCAGACAGGGGAGAGGAGAAGCTCAGGCCTGCAGCCCTCTCGGGGTCTACGGGCCCGACCCAGCACACGTGCAGCTGAGCAGCACTCATGCACGCCTGGGGACGCACCCAGCTCTTCCCAACTCAAAAGACAAGGCCAAAATGAAGCCACTCCCACAGAACCCAAGGACAGATGTCTTCTCTGACAGGAGGAGGCTAGTTCACAATAAAGGAGGGGCCACTAGGGAAGAAGAGAGGCTCTCTGAATCAGGCAGAGGGGGTGAAGGGAAGGGAGGGGTCCAGGGGCAGGAAGGACGGCTGAATGGACGTGACGGTATCACCTTAGTGCACATGTGACTACCCGACAGGCGAGATTCCTCATCATGTACAAGCAGAAGATTGAGAAGGAGACTCCACCTCTGTGGGATGTGTCAAGTACATTCTACTGTCGTGTGTGACTAGTCAGAACAAATAAAAAAATCAAAAAATCAAGACAAGTGCCAGGCTCCCCGCCCGACGTAAGGCAAAGAGCGTGCAATCGACGACGATCGACTCGCAAATGATGTCGGCAGATTCATATTTCACTCATTATTTTTAAATTTACAGAAGAACTCATTCTTGTTGATGAGCTGTTCTGGGTTTCAACGGATCCACACGTCGGAAGACCACCGCACCACTGTCACTACATAGAGTACCATGGACCCCCAGATTTCCTGTGCCGCTCTTCATGGTTAACAGTGAGCCTCAGCCCCGTCCCTGGGACAACGTGGGTGAGTTTCCTGCCCCTGTATTTTCCAGAAGCCAAATGCAGCCACCTGGGATGTGGTCTGGGGTCTGGCCCTCACCCTTGGAGCCCTGCAGTCTGTTCCACCTTGTTGCGGTTCCACGTGTGAACAGGCCACAGCTCATCTGCTCAGCCACCGCAGGACCCCAGGGGCTCACGATTCTCAGAGACAGTACAGGGAGCCTCAACACTCTCCCTGGGGTTTGTGTTAAAAGCATGGCATCCCTCAGGAGACGCCCAGAAGCAGGCTGCTGAGCCGTGGGCTAGGTGTGTTCGATTTGATAAGAAACCTCTTTCTGGGCATCCTGCCGTGTTTTTCCTGTACAGTTGTGTGACAATGTCAGGTATTGTCAGGATTTGGCAGGGGGGTTACCATTCTAATTGGAGGATCTCTGATGTGCGACAGTTGGAAGTAAGAGGTGGGATTTTTAACAGATGAACAAGAATTATGTATAATACACCCAGATAAGCTACTTCTTACCAGATAGATTAAATTCTTAATTACTACAAGAAAAGGTATGAGAAAATATATCCAGAGTCTGGAGTTTGAAGAGGGCAGAGCACAGTCCTGGTGACGTGGAAGGCTGTGCCCAGGCAAAGGCCCACGCGCTCCCGCTGTGCCAACATCCTGTGAGCGCAGTCTTCTCCTGGATCTACTAAGCCATGGACACAGAGGTAGTTAAGGGTTAGGGAACAGGCCATGTCCTGCACCCACAGAAGATGTCACCATCTCTAGCTCCTAGAGCAACGGTGAACGCCACAGGGAAGCCACAGCAGCTCTTCTCCAAAGGAGTCCTGGCCACGGCCTCTGCACCGGCCCCAAGGCAGAGCATAGCCCAGGCCCTCCCGGTTCCCTGATAGCTGTCATGATAAGGCAGGGCGAGACTGGATGGTGACTAAGGGGGAAGGAGGCCACCACGTCTACAGCCCTATCTGTAGGCACTACCTGGGCCAGATGCAGAGACAGCGATGGGCAGTCGATACCCTTACTCTGCGATATGGATTTTCCACTTCCCTTTTCTAGACAGTATGAGTATTTCCCAGTTCACAGGCTCAGCCCAACACTCCCAGAACCCCCGACCTCCCAACCTCTCAGCCCACCAAGCTATGGTGGGGACAGGAAGAGGAAAGCCTTAGACCCCACTGTGCGGGGCAGAAAGTGTCCCACTCTCCGAGACACACAAGGGCGTGAAAGGACGGTCGCAAAGACGTGGAGGAGATGCCTCATCATCAACTCAGAGGAAGTCAAGGGCCAGTAGAGAAGGCGCCCTGTCATAAAGGAAGGCAAAGACTTGCCCCAGCGGGCCCTGTCGAGAGGGTCTTCTTAGTCTCCCTTGAGGGCACAGAGCCTGGCATGGGCAGCCCGGTTCACACCCAGCCCCCAGTGGCGAGGTACCCCACATTGTGGGGAGGCGAGGGACTGCAGTAGGGGATCGTCCCCAGGGGGAGGTTCAGGAACAGTGGCTCCCTGCAGGTGTATGGTGAGCACTGATGAATCTGCACCAGCCGCCAGAGTGAGTAGCGCCTGAATCTAGGTGCTGGGCAGTAGCCGCCTTACTTCCAAGTCTTTATCCTCACAGGTGGCACCATCTCATGCAAGTGAAAACATGGCGGAGAGGGCAGTCTCCCGCCATGCCCACATCGGACACCCTCTCTCCCATAAGCACAGTCTTCCCCTGGATCTACTAAGAAAGACTGGACAGACACAGAGGTAGTTATGGGTTAGGGAACAGGCAATGATGTGCTGTACCCACAGAAGATGTCACCGTCTCTAGCTCCTAGAGCAAGGGTGAATGGTCATTTTGCCTTGAACGCATTTGCTCCTGACTATGAGCAAGGTCTTGCCCTTCTGTGGTGCCATACGGTGAGACTGCCCCAACCTCTTCCAAGTGCCCTCCTCTGAGAAGTAGCCGAACTCAGACCTGACCAGGAAACTCCACACGGACCCCAGGCCAGGCTGTGAACTGTATTCTCAGCATTTGTAGGTTTGTAAGAAGGGTTTTTCCCCCTTAAACAGGAAAAACATTCCAGTTCCACTTCCTACAGAAGTTATTGCCGACTAAAAGAGGGCAGAGCTATTTTTTTCCTTCTGTCCATTCCTTAGAAGGGGCTTTTGGCAAAGACTCAATCCAGCCATTCATAAATGGGTATTTCTCATCCTGTGTTGGTTCATAGACATTTAAAAATACCGTGTTATCACAGGGGTACTGACATGGGACGCAGAAGGTTCTTGTTTAAAAGGTAAATGTCTAACACCAAGTGCAAAAAAAGTTAACTACATGCAGGTGGATGCCTTTTAATAATGCAAAAAGTAATTCGAACAGCACAGTCCTCACACTGCAATGCTCCTGAAGAAAGATGTAAAGAGGGGTGACTTTGAGGAAGCAGCCCCAGGAACATCAGGTGCTGAGAATCAAAGACGAGTCCCCCGTGGTGGGAGGGCAGAGCGGAGGCAACCGCTGAGCCAGCTGGCAGATAGCACCGAGAGGACGGCTCAGACACGAGGCGAGTGCCTCTTTCACACCACCAAGAAGCAACTAGGTCAACAGAAAATGTAGAAAATTACCAGAGATGTTATCTGTTTTTCTGCTGAAAATTGAAGGCAATTTAACCACTTTTTCATTATTGTGAAAGTGTTTCACAACTAGGTATTACCTTCCTAAATGACTGTTAAGTACATACATTTTCCATCGACCACACAGGAATCCATGTCCTCTTCTCTGACTTAATTCTGAGAGAAATGAAAAGATCTTACGGTAGGAAGGGTGCAGAAGGGGTGAAGAACTGGAGGGCTTCAGAAAGGACCAGGGTTAGCCGGAGGAGAAGTGAGGGCGACAAGAGCAGGAGATGAACCTGGCGTGAGGTGGCCTCCGTGTCCACGGGCTGAGGATCCTCAAGGAACCAAAAGGCAAAATGCAAACAGAAAATAACACCAATGACCAGTAGAAACACCGAGCGGCCAGCTTCTACCCACTGCTCACAGCCTACGCGGCATTCTAATCCCCTGGGGAGGGTGTGGGCAGGTTGTGGGCAAACACCACGGCACTCTACACAGGGGCACTGAGCCCCCAGGCTGTGGGATCTGTGGGGACCCCGAAGCCACCGCCCTCTGCATATCAAGGATGATTGCACACTTACCAGCCACTGCCCTCTGCATATCAGGGCTGATTGCACACTTACCAGCCACTGCCCTCTGCAGATCAGGGCTGATTGCACACTTACCAGCCACTGCCCTCTGCATATCAGGGCTGATTGCACACTTACCAGCCACTGCCCTCTGCATATCAGGGCTGATTGCACACTTACCAGCCACTGCCCTCTGCAGATCAAGGGCTGATTGCACACCTACCTCGGCTCTTAGGTGGGGGTCCTAGAGCGGCTCCTGCCGTCTCTCTGGGCAGGCTGAGTAAAGCTCAAGAGAAGTCGTTTCTCTGCCTGGGAAATGGCTTTGAGTCCCCTTGAGGAAACAGGGGAGTCTGAGGGAAGAGGCAGAGGCCCAGGGAGGGAGCTGGGTGGAGAAGAGGAGCCAGGCGGCAGGGAAAGGGGGGCCTGGGGCTTGGAACGGCGTGGTTGGGCCCAGGCTGGGTACCGACAGGGAGATCTGCCAATTCCTGCCCTTGGTGCAGGGTGTGATGGCCTTTGTGCCTCATCTACAAGACCGCCAGCAAAAGCCGCCTCACCACCGAGAGCTCTGGCACCAGCTTGCAGTTCCGGAAGTATCTGAGGGATGAGACGCGCCCTGGGTGGGGACTGGAGGCCCAGGGGTTGCGTGACATGAGGGGCAGAGGGAAAGGTGGGGCAAGGAACCCAGCAAGAGTGGACCTCGTGCCACCAGCCATCCCACACCTCCCCCCGCACGCGTGCTCTCTGGAGCTTCAAGCCCTTGCCCATCTAGGGAGAATGTCCCCAACTCTGAGAGCACGGTGACAGCGAGACAGGGTGTGTAAGCACCAACCAAGCCTCGTGGAGATCAGGTGAGCTCCTGGCTGGTTCTGCAAAGGTGACACTGCCCAGACCCAGAGTGGTCCAAAAACACATGAAGGTACGCACCCGAGGCTTAAGGTCCAAAACAGAAATCTCACAGAAAAGAAAAATGCCAAGACTCGGATCTCCGCAGGTCCAGTAGGTAATGCGTAAATAAGCCCTGCAGGTCACAGGAGGGAAGAGAAGACTCGAATGGGTACAATTTAGAGATTAAGTGTGAGAACTGAGCCTGCAACTCTGGCTTGGTTTAGCTCCACCGGCTGAGACTCTGGCCGTGTGCAGATGAAGGCAGAAGCCACAGGGCAGAGAGCACGGGGCACCAGGGCGCCTTCAGCCTCAGCAGGTGGCTCCTGCTGTTTGTGACGGATGCTCACACACTGGAGCTTCAAGTGCTTCATAAGAAACTTCTTCAGATCTCTCATCCCACTTACCCACCACCCCTCTCATGACTGGCCACTCGGGGTCAAGCCTCAGGTTCCAGGCAGGTCAGCCACACAGGAACAACTGGGCAAGCGGAGAGGGCAGGCAGCTTTCCTTTCCCTCGGGGCCCACTCCTCTGCCACATGCTGTGTGTGCAAGGTCTCCCCTGGTCCCTCTGTGTCAGCAGCACCACCCCACCCTCTCCTCCTGCTCGCCTCACACTGGTCCCCCCTGCTGAGCCCCAGGTGGAAAGTCTGCATGCACTCACTCTTCTCCCCTCTGACACCTGTCAGCATCTGCAAGCATCCCACACAGGCTGGTGGGATGAAATGAGAATCCAGGAGAGACAAGACCCTGGTCACCAGACACCCCACACGAGATGCTACTTCAATGTCAGATGATTCCTGGCCAAACCTATACTTTGATCTTTTCTCAATAATGATTGTATTAAAATATTCCCAACTGAGACATGTAGGTTTCTACACTTAAATAAGGAATCCTTTTTTCTAAGAAAAAAAAAAAAAGTTGACAATTGATTCTGAATCAAGACTTGGGAGTTGAGACAGGAAGCAATTCCATGGTTCAGAATTGAAGTGCTCCAGCCAAATAGGAGCAACATATTCCAGAAGCCTGCCCGTCTCAAAAGCCACACTATTATTTTTGTTGGTGCGATTCTTTCTGGTATTAAAGCTGAGCTCTTATAATTCTTGTAATGTAACACAGGAGCTGACTTGTGGTCGCTCCAAAACCACTAAAAAGGGGACATTCTTTCTCTTCCTAAGAAGGGTACATTTCAAGCTTAGGGGTAAACAATCGGCCTCCCATTTGAGAAGCCTCTCAGACAAAATGTACTATATAAAAGAGAGAAAGCTTAAAACACCATTAAGTGTGGGCTGGCCAAAAATTGTTTTATCTTTATAGCTTGTTTCACTGATAGGACATTACTGATTGCTGTTATTAATGACGCTATCCATTTTAGTTCTAGCTACACCCATTCTCTTGACATTTTAAGTATATTCTCTTATTTCTTCATCCTACAAAGCATCAAGTTAACATTCTGAAAAGAAGTTAATTAGAGGAACTGAGAAGGGGCATCCAGCTCCTGCTTGATGGAAGACCACTGCAGCTCCAGTCACGGGGCCACCCAGCACTTGAAGTGAGGTCAAAGACATATGAGTGTTTATTTAATTTAAAATGCAAAGCTCATGTTGGATGTCCTTACTGGGAAAATGTTTAAATACGGTTGGAACAACTCAGGCGTGTGAATAGACTTTTTTTCAGCTCTAAATTTCATGACGTCTAAGTGCAGATCAAGTATTTCTGATGAAAACTGAATGTCTGAATTGAGATACGCTGTTAGTGTAAAACAATGAAGGAAATCATCAATAATGCCTCGGACTGATGACATGTAGGCATGATAACTGCAGGGGGCAGAACCCTGGCCCCCAGAAGACACTCAGCAGTGAGCCGCAGGAGGGTGCTTGGGAGTACAGACTGCAGATACTGTCTGCCAGGGTGGAGCCGGCCTTTGTCATTTGCTGGAGACTCATGGCTTCTATGTCCTCATCTTGAAGACTGCCTCCTTAGGTCATTGTCATTGCTAAGCAGTGCAAAGGTGTGAACCTGCACATGTGTGCACGCACACTGTGTTAGCAACTGACCACAAAGGCCCTACAGATTTTTTTTCCTTTTTTTTTTATTGGTTGTTCAAAACATTACATAACTCATGACATATCATCTTTCATATATTTGATTCAAGTGGGTTATGAACTCCCATTCTTACCCCAAATACAAGTTGCAGAATCACATCGGTTACACATCCACATTTTTCCGTAATGCCATATTAGTGACTGTTGTATTCTGCTACCTTTCCTATCCCCTACTATCCCCCCTCCCCTTCCCTCCCCTCTTCCCTTTCTACCCCATCAGCTGTTGTTCAGTTCTCTCCCTTGTTTTTTTTTTTTTTTTTAAGGAGAGCAACTAAGAACAGAGCAGGGAGGAAGAGCATGAGGAAAAGACTAACACTAAACAGAGACGAGTGGTGGGAGGGAAAGGGAGAGAGAAGGGAAACTGTATGGAAATGGAAGGAGACCCTCATTGTTACACATAATTACATATAAGAGATGGTGAGGGGAAAGGGGGAAAAACAAAACAAAACAAGGGCCCTACAGATTTAGACACTATCACGTCACAAGAAAAGGTGTTTAAATTTGAAATTCCTCCCTTTAGAATTCCTGGCAGTTTAACAAACTCTGTACAATTGATATGTACCAATTTATAAAGTTTAATAAAACTTAAAAATATCTACAGATCACATTAACAGACCATTGGGGTTTCCATGAGGGAACTGGGTGAAGTGGATCCTGTGGGAGGGGGTGTGAGTGGACACCACGACTGGCCAAACCTGCCTGGGGGCCTGTGCTCTTCCACTGGCCCAGTCACTGGGCTGGTCCCCTCAGGTTGGGCCCCGACCACCAGGCAGGCAGCTCAGGGTCCAGGGGGCTAAAGCTATCAGGAAACCCATTTTCAAGAAACAGCTGAAGGCCGGGGGCAGGAACATGTGAACTCTTACACCCACTTGATAAGGAAGGGGGGAAGGTCTCCACCCCAGGAGTCCTGAAGTCTCCTTTATTCCTCTATTGAGCCACCAAATACTTGCCAAGAGCCTCGGCCTGCCCTGGGCGTAGCAGGGAGGCCGGTGGTGGAGTCCCTGCCCCGGGGAGCTGGTGTCCTGGTCCTGGCCAGGGAGGCACCACACGTTTAGTAAATGAGTGAAGTCTTCTGACGGAAGGGCAGCCATGGCCACCACAGGAGAGAAGGACAGGGCGGGGCGAGGGGGAGGGGACAGAATGAAACAGAAGGGACGAGAGAGGAATCACAGGGGCCTCCAGGAAAGCCCTGGCGGCTGAGAGAGCCAGTGTCTCTGAAGGGGCACCAGGGAGCCAGAGCAGCAGAGGGGCCACCGAGAAGAGGCCGTGGGGGGATGCCCATGTCTGGAGGGCCACTGTCGAGGACCTACTGTAGAGCTGGCTCCTACCCCGAGAGACGTGAAGCACTGAAGTCTGCACCAGGAAGGGACAAGGCCCAGCCCCCAAGGCCACCTTCTGCCTGTGTAGGGAGCAGCCTGCAGGGGCCCAGGGGGCATGTGGCGTGGCCAGCAGTGGCCTGGGCTGGAGGCACTGTGAGTGACGGGAGCAGTTTTGTGGGTAGACTGGATGTGAAACCCGAGAGAAAGGGTGATCCCAGGTTTGGTTTTGATGGGAGGAACAGAAAGTGCGAGCTGCCACTCACTGAGAGGAAGAAAGCTGTGGGCGGACGAGGTTCTGTCTATAGGATGGAGAAAGGAGCCATCCCAAATCTCAGCATGCCCCAGAGAGCACGGAGGACATCCAACTAGACCCAGCTCCTGCATGGCAGGGCCTGTCCTGTGACCTAAGAGAGCTTGGCTAGATGGTCCCCAAGGCCATTCCCAACTCCCTCCCACAGCACAACTTTAACACTCTTGGGCAACTCTGGGAGCAGGGTGCGAGAGCCTGCTACCCGGAGGCTGCCCAGAGCCCCGACATTGCTCTCCCCCTCAGCCTGACTCCACTCCCCAGAGGTAGGAGGCCGGACGGGAACGTCACGCTTCACAAAACCACACCCAGGGGCCTCACCCTCCTGGACCATCTGCAGGAAAGCAGACCTGGTAAGGATGTGTGTGACACACACACCTTGCAGGGGAACCAAGCCAGTGTTCCTGTTCCTTCTCCTCCCCTGCAGCCTCGCGGTGGTGAGTTACAGCTCCCTCTGCTCTGCCCAGCAGCCCTGATTATTTTAGGTAATGAGGAAATTCCCTGTTCGTTAAATAAGAGCTCTCAGGAAGCCTGACTCTCCCCCAAAACAACTTGTCTTCAGCCAAGGTCACCGTGCCTTACGAGAGCACTTAATTAAAGGAAGGAGAGAAGGAATAGCATCAGCGGGCTCCTAGGGTCTGAGAATAAGTCATTTAGCACCTACAAGGCAGCCTCCTCTGCCCATCGCTGCTTTCTTAGCTTCATTAACTTTTTTCTTCCAAAGTCAGCCCCGACCCTCTACAAGCCTTTGCCTCCTGCCGTCATCCACGTGTCCGCAGCATTGATCCATGACAAGTGGGGGCATGCGATCCAGGAGCGATGTCTCTGCCTGCCAGCTAAGGAAGGGGCACACTTCTAGAAACGGAGTGGGAAGAATGAACGACAGAGGGGGAGCTGCCAAGAGCACCCGGCACTTGGGGGCCCAGGAGCACCAGCCTCCGAGGCTCATCCCCAATCTCTTAGTGAGCGGCGGAGGCTCACGACACCATCAGTCCCATGTCAGCTGAGAGGAAGCCACACAGTCGGTGTCACTGGGCACATCCCGTCTGGGCATCCCCTTTAATTGACCCTTGTGCCTTCTTGTGGACCAGCCCCTGTGGTTTCTGGAGCCTCCTTCAAACCCTGAAAGGAACAGATGTGCAGACCAGAGCGTCTAAGAATGACGGCATGCCTAACCCTAACCCTAACCCTAACCCTGGACCTCCGGGCCATCTTACGGCCTTCGTGAACGCTGCTCACCAGACGCTTCTCACCGAGTGCCTTCTGGGGACATCGGTACATTGCACAATAGGGCCCCGTGAACAGGACTGGCAGTGTGTGCCGAGCAGGGGTGACCTGTGATCCCACCAGGCCGCAGCACCGTCTGCTGGTGTCGGACCCTCCAGAACTCTGTTGCCTGGCTGGACCCTGGTGGTTCAGTCAGCTGCTGCGATGAAGTCTGGGCTGAAGAGCGTGGGCATGGGGCACAGCCTGCAGCCAACCTGAGCACAGCCACACGGGCAGGGAACGAGCTGGTGTCCTGTGAAGCTGTCAAGACCACGTGTTCTGTTACGGTACCATGGTGTCACCTGTCCTGTCCTGTCTCCTGTCTCCTTCCCATCACTGTCCAGCTAAGTCAATGGCGTCCTCTCTCCTGCCGTCACCTGCGCACGGCGTCTGGAGCCAGGCTCCCCCATTCAGATCCACATCACCACTCACCAGCCGCACACTGTGGGCAGGCCGCTGAGCCCCTCTGGGCCCGGGTCTCTCACTGGTGGAAAGAGGACGAGAGGAGTATGTGAAGTGGTCAAGTGTGAGGACCAAAGACAAGGTGCTTGGCACAGGCCAGGCACACAGCAGGTGCTCACTAAGTCCACGTAAGGCGCCCCAAGGTCTCTGACCCTCAAGGGACAGGGCACTAACTCCCTCTTGCTCTTCTAAACTCTGCCTGTGTTCTGCCTCCTGCTGTCTTGGAAGCGTCAAGCTCTGCTCCTTGACAAACCAGAACCTCCTCCCTCACCTCCTGATGTTTCCAACGTAACTTCCCCTCTGCCTCCTGACCCACAGGAACCCCTTTTTCTTCTTGAGAATCCGTCCTGGTCTGAACCCCTCACTTGCTCTTGGGAGGGCCCACTCCTACCTCTCAAGGTCTTGTATGAAGCATTGTTTTCCTGGAAGGCGCAACCCAGATCTGAGACACTTCCTCCCACCACACCCATGAAGGAAGAGAGGGAGGGAGGGAGGGAGGGAGGGAGGGAGGGAGAGAGGGAGGGGCAGAGAAAGGAGGGAGGGAGGGAGGGGCAGAGGAAAGGAGGGAGGGAGGGAGGGAGGGAGAGAGGGAGGGGCAGAGAAAGGAGGGAGGGAGGGAGGGGCAGAGGAAAAGAGGGAGGGAGGGGTAGAGGAAAAGAGGGAGGGAGGGAGGGAGAGAGGGAGGGAGGGGCAGAGAAAGGAGGGAGGGAGGGAGGGAGGGAGAGAGGGAGGGAGGGAAAGGAGGGAGGGAGGGAGAGAGGGAGGGGCAGAGGAAAGGAGGGAGGGAGGGAGGGAGGGAGGGAGGGGCAGAGGAAAGGAGGGAGGGAGGGGCAGAGGAAAGGAGGGAGGGAGGGGCAGAGGAAAGGAGGGAGGGAGGGGCAGAGGAAAAGAGGGAGGGAGGGAGAGAGGGAGGGAGGGGCAGAGGAAAGGAGGGAGGGAGGGAGGGGCAGAGAAAGGAGGGAGGGAGGGAGGGGCAGAGGAAAGGAGGGAGGGAGGGGCAGAGGAAAGGAGGGAGGGAGGGAGGGAGGGGCAGAGGAAAGGAGGGAGGGAAAGGAGGGAGGGAAAGAGGAAAGGAGGGAGGGAGGGAGGGAGGGAGGGGCAGAGAAAGGAGGGAGGGAGGGAGGGAGGGGCAGAGGAAAGGTGGGAGGGAGGGAAGATGGATGTCTGCAGCTCCTGGGCGGGCTGGAAGGAGACAGGGATGTCTGCCCCCCAGGAACCCCCCCCAGGAACCCCCCCCAGGAACCCCCTCCAGGAACCTCACTGACCTGACACTGGATATGCAACTACAAATACTATGGGAGCTTGTACTTCCAAAAGCTCTCTCAGGATCCAGCTTTCCCTAATTAGCATTGTATACTGCTTTTTGCTGATGAATGATGCCATAGCTAGTAGAAAGAACTTTCCACCAAATCCTGTGCGCACCAAGGACATCAATAGGGCTTTCTGCTTTCAATAGTAATAAACCACCCTTACTTGTTTGCAACAATTTAATTAAATACAATTAGCTCTAGTTTGTTTTGGCAACCTATTAATGTCACAATTGAATATAAATAGACTCATGAAAAGATTATAATTAATAAATCCTTTACACTACTGTAGAATTACTCACATGCTCTTCTTGCCAGAAATACTTAACAGCATTTTTGAAGTATGTTAATGAGGACAGTTAAAAAGAGATAATAAAGTTTTATCAAAGAACTCAGCAAGGCTCCTGCAAGGCTTTGGACCTCTTTGGTGAGAGCCAGTGCTGGCTGGGTACAGTTCGTGGGAGACTTGAAACACTATCAGCCAACGTATGTCACCCGAGAGCCACAGCACAGCAGTGCCGACCCTGGGACGGGAGAGTTGGTGGTTAGGTGTTGGAGTCAACTGGTCAGGCTTCTCCACCACCAGCCTCCTGAACAGTGCCCTCAGTGGCAACTGTACATAGAGGACACGCCAGGGGCCACCTGCTCAGAGACTTCAGGTTGTAAAATTTCCACGTGCACCCTTTTAATACCATGAGATAGAATGTGCCTGTGTCAGAACCAAGCAGTCCCCTGTTTGGTCTGAGTTCTGACATCCATGTAAGTGTTTACAATTACATTGTAAGCAATATAAAGGTGCCATGTGTGCCCACCCGCTATGGCGCTCAGGTTTTCTCTCTTACCGGAGTCTCTACGGTAGGGATTTTAGACATGGGAATCCTTATTTTATGGGTGAAGCAGGAGACTTGCACTGACTCACCCACACCTTGCACTAGTAAGGACTACAATGACATAGGTGGGTGTGGTCTCTGGGTTGTCTGTTACCCCCCGCTGCTCCTTCCCCATGGACTGCTC
Organism: Marmota flaviventris; assembly: GCF_047511675.1. Lineage (NCBI taxonomy): Eukaryota > Metazoa > Chordata > Mammalia > Rodentia > Sciuridae > Marmota > Marmota flaviventris. Next base: position 839,570 of record NC_092517.1, on the reverse strand, counting down.
AGGCTGAGAGCTGTCAGCAGCAAAGGCTGTAAGGTCAGCTACAAGTCTCCTATGCCCAGACCAACCCGTGACCCAGTTCCCAAGATGCAAGCAGATGCCAAGCCTACAGGGTGTTTGCCCCACTCGGGAGCCATCCCAGTCCTCGGCATTGCCTGCCTTACTATTTAAACCACTAAGTTTTAAATGGACAGTATGGTCCATTGGATGGACAGCCCAGATCAGGAAGAGACCTTGTGTTTCATCTCACAAGGAGACCGGTGAGCCCGTGTGTACAGAATGTGTGTAGAACAGGTGTCGGGAGCTGGCAGTTCTTGGGGGAGGGGTGTTTGATTTTAAAAAAAAATATGGTTATTTTTAAAGTCTTTTTTCTTTGTTTTAGTTACACATAACAGTAGAATGCAATTATGCACTTTGATACACATAAATGGGGTATGATTTCTCATTTTTTTCTGATTGTACACGTTGCAGAATAGTCCTGTGCATGTATATACATAAGGTAACAATGTCTGTTTCATTCTACTGTCCTTCCTATTCCCCTATCGCCTCCCTTCCTTCACTCCCCTCCACCTAATCTAAGGCAACTCTATTCTTCCGTAGTGCCCCCCCCCACTTATTGTGAATTAGCTTCCACATATCTGTGACTGTCCTGAAGCCATCCCTGTCCTGCTTCTTAACTCAGGGCCTGCAGGGCTAGGCTTGGAAGGATTCAGAGGTTGAGCTGGGTTCACAAAACAGGCTGTAACCACTAGCACTGCCTGTGACGGCATCACTGTGGGAGGAAGGGCTGTGAGCCGGGAGACCGCCATCCCCGGCCAGGGGCCACTTCCAGAACAGAGGAAGGTATTTATCTGGATGGTGACAGGAAGTGGAAAGGAAGATTTCTAGTCTGATTACATAAGCAGTTTCTACAACATGTTATTGGGCTGTAGGCCTGGCGAGTTTTATTTGAAAGACAGCAAATTCAATATTTCAGCAAAAAGACGCTGCGGCCAATGATCAAATCACTTACCAGAAAGGTCAGCCCACTTTACAATATTCTACATAATTTATAAAGTCTCAACATGATAAATGCCAAAAAAACTTATCAAAAAAGCCAAACTGTCATTGGAGAGAATTCTTTTCCACTGTAAATGATTTATAACTCCAATTTTAAGTATAGCAGAAAATCTGAACGGAGACCCAGTCTGATAAATGCAGATTTACCTTGTGCTGCTACTTCCTGGTATGGAGCACAAAAGGCGCTCCTAAGTCTGAAGGGAGGGAGGAGGGAGGAAGCAACTTGGAACCTGGAGGCCTATTCAAGGTACTTGCAGACAGAGTGCTGTCCAGGAGTAAAGGAGAGAAAGCGCACTCCCAGCCAGGCCTGTGTGCACAGCAGAGGAAGACCAGGGCATGACTCTGCCATAACTCCCCCGCCCCATATGCTGCAGACCACACAAAACGCCGCAGGACAGGCCTGCCTGGCAGACGCAGCGTGGTGGCCCTCCACATAGCAGGCACTGTGTGGTTTCCATCCATCAAGATGCCTTGCTGATATCCCTGCAGGCAGAACTTGTCCAGGTGCAAGGAACAGCCCACAGAGTCCACAGATGGCCAGCGCTTCCTGCTCTGCTCACCTTCCCCATGAGCACCCACACTGTGCCTGTGCAAGGGGGCAGCAGGAGTGTCCACAGAGCACTGCCCTGCTGTCCTAGCCCAGGAAGGAGGTGAGGCCTCACAGCAGGCCCTGAGGAACCCCAACCACTATTCAGAGGCCACAGAAGTCCCCAGGTTGCCCTCTTCTGCCTGATGGATGGCCATGAATGACCCAGGTAACTTGTTCCTTTAGGGTTTCTCCTTGTTGGTAAGATGGGAAGACGTCCCACCTCACGAGGCTAGTGCAAGGATTTTAGATGTCCAGTACCACCCACTCATTCATTCAGCTAGCATTCGCTTGTCCTCCGTGTCTGACTGTGTTCCTGGCACTGGAGATGGCCAAGCCTCTCCGTTCACAGAGCTATAATCTGGTGGGGATCTCAGAACTCAGTGTATTATACAGTGTTACAAAATACATGTTTATTACTTCTGGGGAAGCATGATTCCCTGCACCTAGGAGTGGTCAATAAACATTTGTTAAATACCAAGTATTAAATTTGTTGTATTTTAAAAATTATTCTCCTTGGGCTTTGAGTTAAAGATACAGAGCTTCCTTTAATATGAGAGCCAGTTACTTAAAATCAACACTAGCAACATAGCTCATCTTTTAGGGCACAAAGATAATAATGCAGAGGTGAGAAAGTCCTGGGGCTCCGAGTCTGGCTGGAGCCAGGCGGCTGCTTCTCTGGTAATTAACGGACTTGATCTTCTTTGTGACACTGGGCGCTTCCCCTCTGTCTCGCCTAGTTCTCCATCTATCATCACCTCTGGGCACTGATAAGGCAGCCTTTACATTGGGAAGCAGTAAGTAGGAAAATAAATCTTGCTTTTGCTTTAATTGGACCGATACAAAATGTGTTTTAACTGGGGCAGGACCTCTGGTCATCCTGGGCCGCTGGCCTGTCTCCAGTCTGTAATTGTTCTACTCCCCTGGCAACCCAGGGGACCCCTGACCTCTTCCCACCAGTCGACTTCCTAACCAGGCTTCAAAAACCCAACACAAGATCACCCACTTCACGAGGGCGTCCAGAGTTACTATCTCTGCTCAGAATGATCTGCTCTCTGCTTTAAGATCACCCACATCAAGCTCAGTTATTGCCTATATCACAAGCAGGTTCGCACTCAGGCGTGGAGTCAGAGAGGAATGGGGAAGGAGTCAACATTTCCTGGGGGGACAAAAAAAAAAGGTCTTGCAGCTCTCAGCCGTCAGAATTGTCTGAAACCACTATGAAAACAAAGGTAGCCACTGAAAATGGGTGACGCGTTCCACTTCAACGTAATTCAATTAAAATGGTGTTCATTTCTAGTTTAAAAAAGGGGTATTGTGGAATGCTCCCCCCCTTTTCTTTTTGGATAAAGAGGAGCTCTGAAGATGATCAGCCGATTTACCCTCATCAGGGATGGTCTAAGGCTCGACACCTGCACGCCCATGTCAACCACGTGATAGACAGTGTGGAGAGATGGACGGGGGAAGACTCCAAGATCACATCCAGGCCCTGCAGGAAGGACCACTGTTATTGATTACGTGGGCCTGAGAAGGATGGAAGTAGGGGCTGGCAACACGCATACCATAAATCTGCCCTTCCCACTAGACAATCCTGGGAGCAGCTGTCAAAAGTGTTGCCCTACAAATGTTCACCCAGTGACCTGGATCCCAGACATCTCTCCAGGATGTGGCGCCCTGCACTTCCTGCGGATGAGGAGCCACGAGAAGCTACCAAACCAATTCAAAGACTTCATCTGGGAAACTTCCAAAAGGCACGTTCGCATCTTCATCGTTTTATTTCCAAAAAATAAGGGGCTTGAGTTACTGACTTTTTTCACTACATTATCTGTTTTTTTAAATTCTGAGTTCCATGAAGACTAGTCTCCAACAGAAATGGTTTTCAAACCCCCTGACCACAGTGCCCAGAAGAGGTGAAACATCTAGTTCCCACCTGTTCCTACTTCCTGGCAGGAAATTCTCAGATGACAAATTCTTAGAAAGAAGTATTTATCAATCACTAATTATTTCTACAAGACATGATGAGCCAACTGACATGTTCCTGGGTTATAAAATGATTCCCCCATGAACATGAAGATTTTTAAATGTCACCTATCACAAGAGTATGCTGCGGGGGTTCACAGGCAGGGACTAAATGCTGTTGCCATACAAGGGCTGTCACACAGCACTTTTTACAGTGGTGACAGACACGTCTGTCAGCAGTAAGAATGTGCCTTAACCATCTCTGAGCCTACCTTTGCCATTCAGGAATGAGTGAGATTCTACTGCTATGGTTTAGATATGAGGCACCCCCCAGAAGTCCATGTGTGAGAAAATGCAGGCATGTTCAGAGGTGAGTATGATTCGGTCGTAAGAGCTGTGACCTAACAGGTGCATTAATCCACTGATGTGAGTACCTGGGGGTAACTTCAAGGGTACAGTATGGCTGCAAGAGGTGGGTCACTGGGGGGCATGCCTTTAGGGTGTATATTCTGTCCCTGGTGAGAAGAGTTCTCTCTCTCTGCTTCCTCATCGTCAACGTCCTGAGCTGCTGACTCCTCCATGCCCTTTCTGTCATGATGTTCTGCCCCACCTCAGGCCCGAGCTATGGAGCTGGCCATCTATGGACTAAGGCCTCTAAAACTTTTCCTCCTCTACATTGCTCCTGTCAGGTATTTTAGTTGCAGTTAAGAAAAGCTGACCAAGTCATCTAGTTGTCAGAAAAAAAAAATCGAACAAAAATTTTAAAAAATTTAAGTGCAAAATATGCAAATATGCATCACCTCCACTACATAGTTAACCCGAGAGTGCACAGAAAAACTAATTGATCATGAGGAAACTCACCAAACCAACATTAATTTATAATTAAAAAGCAAAGACCACAGCAATTGAAAATCATTAGCAACTTGAGACAACACTCACGATACACTGATGACGCATTATCCTTCCTGAAATTGGATGGGTCCTAATTATTTGCAGTGTTTCCAAGAGCTAACAGCCAGCTTTCCTGGTTCAACACTAAGTTGAGAAAGCCCAGTGAACCCTAGTGATGGGTCATTTCTAGCAGAATGATAACTTAGTTTACTAATAAGTCGTCTTTATTCTTATACCAAATTAAGGAACATGAAATCGTGAATCATTTGCCCCAAAGAACAAAGAAGAAAGCTTGGGTTTCAAGAGAGATTTATAACCCACCAGTGGGCTACAAACTGGGTTTGAGAACTTTAATAAAAGATTAAATTAAGAGTTTTATACAGGCATCACTGTGCTGCCTGGTGCTTATCTCTGTTTTATTACACTTACTGATTACTATTTCTCCCAAACCTTAATCTAAAATAAAATTAATTGATTTTTAGCTGAGATTCAAATGAGACCTCTGATTACAACGCTGGCTTCATCAGGCAAAAGCTCTGCTTCTAGAAGCCCCGGCTAAACACTGGGGGCCCGTAAGGGCTAAGCGGCGCAGTGCTCCATCCTGTGGGGCATTCCTAGGTAGGACCAGAGCGCCATAGCAGGAAGGCGGGCTGAGAAGGTGGGCCTGGGGCCTGTCTTCTGGGCCCACTACCTGTTCAGCACACTCACTAGGAACCACGAGAGGTAGGCGTGGGAGACAACCTTGGCTGAGGCTGTATCTTGACGGTCTGCAGGTAGGAGAGCCCTTAGTGTCAGTTTGGCCCACCTGACTCTTACCAGGTAAGGAAATTACACATCGGAGTACGTTTCTGGCCTGCCTTGGAATGTCTGTGGTCGGCTCGCCCGGGCCCATCTCAGGTGCCGCACGCGCAGCATTTCCCAATGCCAGGCCCCCAGGCTCGCTCCTTCCTGCTGCCCTGAAGGCCTTGCCTTGCCACCTATGAAACCACCCAGAAAACTGTCAAGTGGTCTCAGCACAAGGCTCCTTTAAATCACAAAGGTAATTTCATACTGAATCCCACTGCTCCAAATGGGTAAGATGAACAAATCAGTTTGGGACAGTCAGAACCTCATCAGCTAACAGAATGCATGAGCCAAGGAACAGCCCCACAGCTCTGGTCCCTCAGCTGAGGGAGATCTGGAGGCCCGGCCTCTGACTCCCACACCGGTTCCTCCTAGTACGACATCACAGGAGGCTACCGCGGTCCCTTCCCGCCAGTGTTTGAATTTGGGAGGAGAGGAGGTTCTCACTTGGCCCAGCCTAGTCTCTGAGCACATACTTCCTGAATACCTTCCTGGGCTGACTAGTGGGAAGCGTGCCCGCTGACCCTACTCCAGGATGTGGGGTAAGTCTCACAGGAAGACTTTCCCCACTGTGAGTGGTTCAGCTAATCTGGGAGGTGACATCTTCACTGGAAGCCCGTGACTCCATCAGCCCACTCTTGGGACGCTGGCCCACTCCACAGGCTGGGGCTCCTTGCTGAATGACGCGGAGGCACCCTAGCAGGGAAGGCCTACAAGGGTGCCACGGAGCTGGCTGCCAGGAGGGACATCCGCAGAAGAGCCTACCTGAGGGTGGGGGCGGCCTTCCCTCCTGTGGACCACTCAGGGCGACCCCTGGTCTGACCCTTCCCTGCAGGAAGCAGGGATCTGCCTCAGGAAAACCCCTCTGAGTACACCTCTCCTCTTTTCTTTCTCTAGGACTTCATTTCAGGAAGGAGAAAGAAACAATGGGCCAAGGGAGCTTCCTGTGTGCTTTGAGGACATTTCCTTTGGAAATTTAATTAATTTATACAAATGGTTAATGAAATAATTCATTTTCTCTTTACCCTAAAGAAAGAAAAAAACTGCTCATCTGCTGTTACGTCCTCTCTGCTCCAAAGATGAACTGGATTTTTCTCTTGCTCTCGAAAGACTTGGGAAGTAAAAGAACCGTCCCATTTATTAAGGGATGTTTCCTCTTGGGTCCCTCAACACCAGTGTTTTTCAACTCTACCGTGATGGGGCAGTGCCCATCCTGTGACTAACAGTGAGAGGGACTTAACGTCTGACTACACTTGGAAGTAATTAGTAATGTTCTGTCACACGACTGCATTGAGAGGTCAATGAGTTGCAAACACACACAGATACATACGCATCTCATCTTACATTTACACACCCACTCACTCACACACAAGTGGTAGCACCAAAGGGAGAGTTTAAGACCCCTCCCCTAATGACTGGAAGTGCTTCCTGAGCACCCACTCTATGCTAAGTACCTCAGTGGGAAAAAGAAGAACGGTGAATTGCACCAGATTCCAGAATTGCCTTGACAGACACTTCTCAATGCCCGTGATCTGAATAGACGCTGTAAATGCTGAAATCTAAATTTAAACAAAGAAAAGTCTGGAAAATCTTCATTGTACAAAACCAGACCTCTCAACCGCAGATCCTTCCAGAAGGTGCGGTTGCCACCAGTCTCTGAGAGCAGAACACACAGTGCACAAGAGGCTCCCCAGCAGCCCACCAACGCTGATCCCTGGGGCGTCTTAGGGTCCAGGGTCCAGGAACCACAACTCGAGGAAGCCGGCCTAGACATCTCCCTACATCAAGGCTCCTAGGAGGAGAAGCGCCTCCCAGAATTGTCTTACCAATACCCCCTTATTGATTCTTTATCTAGAAATACCGTTTGGCATATTTCTAACTTTACCATTAAAACTCTTTATGCCTAACATGTTAAGCTTTTCATTAAAAAGCAAAAGATGTTAATGCCAATGATGAATCCAAAAAAAATGCAGAATTACGGGGAGTCAAAGTGTAGCCATTCCAGTCTTGCCCCTGGAGGTAGCCAGTCCACGTAAACACGGTCCACATCCAGTCTGACATTTGTTTTGTGCATGGACAAGTATGATTTTTTTTCTTCCAAAATCATTCTCCGCAGTGTACTCTGTTCCCTGTTTTCTTCGCTCAGTGACACATCTTGGGTGTTTCTCCACGTCAGCACACATACGCACATCTCGGCCTGTGCAGTGGCGACACCAGTGGAGATGCGCCACGATTCGCTTTACCAATAGGAGTTTGATGGAGGTGAAACTTTCTCTTATTTCTTGCAATTAAAACCATCGTTGCAATGACTGTACCTTAACAAGTATACATCCTCTCACACTCATCCAGTAAACTTAGTAGTAGCCTTCTGGAAATAGAAATGTGTGTAGAGGCTTACACATTTCACACGTTGAGAGACATTACCAAATGATTTTCAAAAAATGGTTCACCTGTGTGGATATGCTTGAACTCTGAGGTTTTGACACAGGGCATAAAATGGAAAGAATTTTAAAAATGAGCTCAAATTATCATCTTAAATGAATTTTAAGAAATTAGCAACTGAACGTTAGCATTCATTTGTGCTAATTCTTGATATCTTTGTTTGCAGTGTGGTGTAACAGCTGTTTTCCTTAACTGTGAACGGAAGCTGTAGGCCTGAGCTCAAATCAGTAATCATGTGTGTAGTATGGTACAGTTTCTGATAAATTCACAGGATTGATAAGAAATGCTTATTTGCCTCTCTACTTGGTTTCGATGTTTGGGGGTTTTAGCAAATGTCCATAGCTGAGTTCTGACTCTAGGATGAGGTCAATATCATCAATCAGAGGATCAATGGATTATCACTACACCAGCTTACACCAAATAACAGCCTGTCTGCTCTAATCCTCCGACCAATTCACTACGCTTAGCCACCTGCTCTGGGAGGCATTCTTAAAAAGCCAGTATGGAACCACTGGTGTGTCCACTATTTCTTTTATGTTAAAATTATAAGACCAGCCCTTTATTGTAATGTATCTTGGTATTCTAATGCATATTCCTCAAGCAGCTTTCTAGAAAGCAATTTTTAATAGCAAGGTAAAACTAAGTGTAAAGAATATAAGAATGCTTTCAAATAATTTAACAAAAAAAAATGCCATACATCAAAATGGATGGTGACGTTCAGTATGTAATAATTAAGTCCTCAATGAATACTTCTAACACACACAGCTTGTTTAATGTAGCCTTAAATCCTGTCGAGTATAAATTACATAGATGATCCTATTTAGGGTAATCTTTCTTTATATCAATTCCACACACCCCTGTCAATAAAATAGCAATGACTCAAGAATCAGTGATTCATTATATACTTATGACTCCTTGTCTCCTGTAATTTATCTACACAATTTTAAATCACCAAAGAACCTCTCTTCTTGCTGAAGAATTTTGAGATGATCCCTATTTTATTAAGTTTTAAGGCCACCCCCTACACATCTACCCACACACCTAAATCTAAGTAACCATTAAAGCTGCTGCCATAACTCATACCTCCATAAGGAGGAGAAGCTAACCCCAAATTAGAAGGCTACGTTTGGCACGCCATTCATCCCTTCACACCTGTTATGCACACTCGGGTGAGCACGCAAAGCTGAAGCTGCCAGCTTTAATTACCTGCAACAACACAAACACAACTCTGAGTTTTCACACAGAGTGCCGTGTCCTCCCTAGAGAGTCACCATGGAAAACACCAGGCACAAACACCCTTCAGGTTAGGTGATCGCCTACATCATTCCCCAAACAACAACCGGATCTGGCCAAACATTAAATTACTGAAATTACGAAATCTGTTAATCTACAGCCCTTTTGACTCATTTATAATTTTGAAATTCACTTTCATTTGATTGACTGTTTTAATCTTCCTTAACTAGTGAGTTAAGTGAAAATAAATGGGGCATTCCTAATACCATAAATATGAAAAATAGGAAGGGCTTAGAGACTGCGGGCGAATACATTAAAATCCGTCAGCTTTCTAGTTAACACATTCTCATTCTGTTTGTGTACAAACCCACCGCACCGAGAAGACAGATCACAAATTCACGGCCTCACAAAAACATTGTCCCAATTCCATGTGATGACAGCAGACATTGGCCCAAACCTCTAACCATTTCCCCTAAAGGACCCTGGTGGCCGGCTGTGCCTTGCAGGTGCAGCACACACGAGGGGCGCCCGGCGTCCACTTCCACTCATCTGTCAGTGCGGCCCATTATTTCTTGAGACTGAAATTGGCTGCGTGCGGTGGGAGTGCCATCAATCTCAGTGAGGAGGGGACAGGAAGCCGCCTGTGGGAGGCTGGGAGGGGGCAGCCATTCCTCCCAGGTGAGGGCGGCCGTGGAGCCCCCTCTCCCCCTCGGCTCGGGAGCAAGTGAAAGATTTGTCATTTTGCACATTTCTCAGATACTTGGTATGCACGCGGAGTCCGCCTGCTCCTGCTTCATGAAGAGGTGATTTTTCAAGCTTAGGCAAATGTAGCAAACCCAGGCACTGCCGGTGCCTCGTTTTTTCTCATCATGTCACTTGTTTTAACCGATTTGAGAAAATGAGATTATGTTTTTCCTTTTTGCTCATTTATCCAGCTATTTATTTATTTATTTGCTCATTTAGGGGTGGGTTGTCGCAGATTACTGGCCCCGATTTCTTTCTTGTTTTCATACACATTTCATTACTGTCCTTGAAGATTTAAGACCCACAAAGGAAAACGTCACCACTCTCACCCCAAAAAAAGCATATTTGTACTCTTAAAATCAAAACAGAAGATTGTATTAAAGAGACTGAAATAATCTAGAATATTGCTCTGACCAAGATCTATTACTTTAATCTTTGGAGCTATTGTTGAAAACCCAGGAAAGTTGAATAATCATATTTTGTAGAACCACTGGACTTTCAGTTTAATATCATTTTAATCTCTGCATCTAAAAACGGGTATTTATGATTTCTTCATTTCTACAGTGAAGCTGAGATGGGTCTCCAGTGTCAGCATGTGGGTTTACTGCTGCAGATTCCTGGGTGTCTGACGCCCAGCTCTTCCATGCTGGTTGGCAACACACTAATTCAAGGGCACAGAATGGGAAAACAAGCACTGGGCTTAATTTCAGCACAGAACCCAATATGTACTTCTCAGATAACAGATATGATGTTTTAATAGAAATCCTAAAGACAGGGGCTGGGGATGTGGCTCCAGCGGTAGCGCGCTCACCTGGCATGCATGTGGCCCGGGTTCGATCCTCAGCACCACATACAAAAAACAAAGATGTGTGTCCGCTGAAAACTAAAAATAAATATTAAAATTCTCTCTCTCTCTCTCTCTCTTTAAAAAAAAAAAAGAAATCCTAAAGACAGGAGTTTTCTGATACACATAATATCCTTAAACTGTTATAAAAAAAAAAGAGAGAGAGAGAGAGAAAAACAAACCTGTACACTGATTGATTGGTAATAAACAATACGAACGCTCATGGTAAACTGTACCATGTCTATGATTACACAGTGCATAAAGATAAATAGTATTTGGTGGTTATGTTGTAGCCATGTTCCATGTGATTTAAAAAAAAAAGAAAAAAACCAGATTTTTAAAAATATATATTTTTTAATTGTAGATGGACATAATACCTTTATTTATTTATTTTTATGCAGTGCTGAGGATCAAACCGAGTGCCTCACACATGCCAGATGAGTGCACTACCACGGAGCCACAACCCTTTAGGGAGGGGGTCCTAGCTTTGTGTACTCTTAGCTATGTGCACAGTAAAACTTGACTCATTCAGCATCCCTGGCTTGCAGGTGGCTGTCTGCCAAGAGGGATGCCAGCAATGACCAACACTTAGGAAGAGCTTTACAGTTTACAAAGGGGTTTCTGGGAAGTCATTTTATTTACATCCTCAACGTATCTCCAGATGGGAAATGCGCTCAGAGAAAAAAAGTCAATTGCCCAAGGTCACCTCACTAATGTTAAATGACAGAGACGGCAGTCAGTCCTGAGCTCTGCTGTCCCCTGTCCAAGTGCCACCTCCCAGAATGGGCTGAACACTCAAAGAGGCCCATGCATTGGCATATCATGAATATTAAATTATTCACCTCCTTTAAGAGGCCATTCCATGTGCTCCCCTCCTATGGTCCCAGGTCTCTGGGCGGAAAGCAGATGGACTGACTCCCCTTGGCAATTGCAGCTATTGGTTCTGTGGTCTGAGTCAAGTCACCCAGCCCCTCTGAACTTCAGTCTCCAAGGCAAAGTGGGTGGGGGTCACAGCCACTGGCAGAACATGAAACCCAGTTGGTATGAACCCTTCCAACGCCTTGTCTCTCGGGAATTCTTTCCGTTAGTGTTGCAATGAGGGCAGATTTCCCGCGTGATTTGCACGACCATGTGACAAGTCAAAGCATTTTCTGCCCGAGAAGATTCGTGATTAAGGGATGCTCACACCCACGTTTGTTACTTCCACCTGGACTCCCAAGCTCCGGGGTCAGCAGTTCTGCATCGGGCTGGACCAGGGCGCTGGCATCACCAAGGCAGGCTGAGGGGGGCTGGAGCCGCCCGCCTGCCCCTCGGCCGGACCTTGACCCCGCACCGGCCACCCGCCTTGCTCCTGAAGGCCTGGCCGCTCTGGACACTGCGACTCCTCCCGGCGGGTCCGAAGCACGAGCCGCAGCACGGGCGCCGCCTGCAGCCTGGTGCTGCTGAGCATCTCGCTGCACCTGCTCGCCAGCCCTTGGCGGGCACAGCTGCTGGCGGGGGAGCGCTGCGGGTGCTGCCGCAGGGCTGTACCCAAAGCCCGGGGCGTCCAGGCCGCAGCAGAGCCGGGCAGAGCCGCTGGACCGCAGCAGGGGAAGGAAGCCGCGCGAGGGGGTGGAAGACGTTTGGGGAGGGTGGAGGGCCGAAGCAGTCCCCACGGAGGTCAGAACTTGGGCGCGCAACTGGTCCCCCCACCCCACCCCCGGAGGGCGGGCGGGCGGCCGCGGAGGGTGAAGGTGGGGGCGCAGGGAAGGTAAGAGAGCGCACTGGGAGGGACTGAGGGGGGAAGCCCAGGCTGTGGAGGGGGCCAGGGAAGAGCAGGAAACACACTGTGCACCGAGAGTGGAAAAGAATGCCACCACCGAGAGCCAGAAAATCAGGGGACCGGGAACTGGCGCCTCCGGAGCATGCCACAAAGGAGGAGGGGGCGCCTAGGGCGGAGCGTACCGAGCTCACCAGAGGAACCCAGGGGAGGAGAGAGGGCAGGAGGCGCTTTAACCAGAAAAGAAAGAGCACATCTCTCTTTCTTTAGTTTCTCTTTCACTGACAACTGAGTTCTGAAGTTAGTTTGGGGACTACCTCCCCCTAAGACCCTTCACCACACACGGATTGACGGTAGCATCTACACCCAGTGAGGAAGCATGCCAGGGACAGACGGGCAAAGGTGACACTGTGCTTCCCTAAGACTCCTCGAGTCTTGAAAGTTATTCCACCTTTTGTGGAATATTTTGCCATTGGTCAGAGCATCCAAAAACAAATGGCTTCCACCCGTCGAGGTGTGTGGAAGGGCTGGGGTCACTTGGAGATCCGCCTGTTCTGAGAGATTGATAGAAATGCCTCCCAGGCCCGTCTGTTCCCTCTCCTTCCCCCAGAGCACCAAACCAGCAGAATGTTCTGGAATGCAGCTGCCCACACGTACTCGCACTCTCCATCTGTGAGGGGCCCAGCGGCGGGACCAGAGGGCTGAGGAAGGAGCAGCTCCCTTACCTGGTCTGTGTAGGTGGTGCTGCTGGAAGGTGTGCTGAAGGGACCCATGGCAGAGCAGCATGGCACAGGCACTTATCCACAAGTACAGGACCCAGGACATCGCAGAGACCATGGCCATTCTCTAAAGAGAAGACACAGCAAGAGAGGTTAGCACTGCTGCAAGCCCCAGGTCCAGGCAAGACCACTGGTGAGGGCAGGGAGTCTCGGAGGTCATGTTCCTTTGCTTCTTGGCTGGCTAGCATCAGTGTCCAGCAGAGGTCATGCCACGAAGTGGGACCAAGGGAAAACCTTTTCCAGAAGATCGTACATACATTTTTTTTTAAAAATGCTACAAAATAAAACTCCAAGGATTGCCAAAAAAAAAAAAATACAAAAATAAAGTTTCTGACTATCAATTAGGCAGTTGGAAGCATCATATGCCAACTAGCAATCCTGTTTCACACAACAATTTGAAAACTGCCGTCATTCCAGCATTGAAAAGCCCAGGCTCCTGTTCATTCTAACTTCATTGCAAGTCTGACATAAGCCTTAAAGGAAAGAGTGGGTTCTTTTTCTTTTTTTTTTTTTAATTCTACAGTCATGAATTTTTAATCACAATGCCGTCTTCTAAACTAAGTAATCATTTCTCAGAGGCATGTTGTAATCTCCCGATAGAACTGATCTTTCTGGCTGGACTTAAAATCAGAAGGAATTGTCTTCAGCCAGAATGAGTTGCAGATGCAAGATCTTATGCTTCTATCCTGGAGCAAACCGTAATTTACAGTATTTCTTTGCCTCCTAAGACTCCACCGTGGCATTTGTTGTAGAGTGCTGATGAATATGCATACACAGGTGGTTATGTATTTATGGATGAACATATACCTTTTCTCAGGCGCTGAAACTTTGACAGTCTTATCTGCACCTATGAGGCTCACAGGAGCTACCGAGGCTCAACTGCGCTACATATTGTCCAATTTCTCAAACAACACCTTATGCTGCATTTCATATTGCCAGATTAATCAAACTTGAAGCATCGCCTTTATTCAGCCTGTGATAGGAGGCATTTTCTATGCAAGAATCCATGCTTTACAAGAACAACATGCTTTTCTCTTAAGCAGAAAGGCTGTGAAACCAAGATCGTTTCTCTCTTTCCTTTCCACTGTCAAATGATACCCTCGGAGAATTTCAAATATATGTTGAAAACCTGCTAGTGACCTCCCAGTGTGGCTTCTTTATTCTAAATTGGCACTTTTTCAAAAACTGTGATGTTCAGAAAGCAAAAATATACACTATACTCATATGTACTGCACATAATACAGGATAATTTGTGGGTTTAGGAAGAGAGCTGTGGCCTCTGAGAAGGCTTGAGGACTATAATAGATAGATAAACGCTGACAGTATAATTAAGTGCAAAGTAGGGACACGTTATTTCCAACAGCCCGGTGCCACCCAGGCCGGGTCTGTGACTCAGATGGACCACTCACTTTCCAATTAGGTGCACGGCCCACTGTTTACTTTTGTATACAACATACTTCCCCTTATTGTTTTCAGAACTGCCAGGGCAACACAGGTGCATTCTCCTGGTAGAAACCCATGGCAACACCCTCCTGCAAACCCTAAAATGAGTACCTCGAGGGCCTTTTCACAATACCCAAACATTACAGGAGACAAAACATGGGTGACGGCTGTACACAGTCGCTGCTCCCAAATCGCTGCTGAAAGGCAACGAGAATGAATCTGAACTTGAAAAAAAATCCCACCACCATCAAAACTTAATAGTTCTTTATTGACTGTTTCCCTTCTCATTTCTTCACCCACATAGATTTTAGCACTCAACACGGATATTTGCAACTCTTCCCTTTTCCCATTTAACTTCTTTAATTATCAGTGTTACTTCCGAGGCTCCTGCATAACAGTCTCCTGGCTCACTCTCTTAAGGAGAGCTTGTCTCCGTGCTAATAAGTATCTCCCCAAATAATGCATCCAGCCGTGCACAGTTCTCTACACAGGGTTTGAATATGTTTCAAATCTGCTTTCTGAAACCTTAAATCTTTAAAGAGGCTTCTTACCTGAAAAAATCCAGCCAAGAGCAGAGCACTCTATGAGTGTTCATTGGAAAGATCTAACACTTTTTAAAATCCATCTGTGCCACAATTTTGAGATGCTAAAAAGGAAGAGCTTCAGAACAGTCTTCTCAATCAGAAATTTAAAAAAAAAAAAATGTTCTTCTCTTCCGACCCTATTTTCCCAGGAAAGAAGACATCGGTATTGTCAGAAAAGGAGCCAGGCTCTGGGAGGTGGAAAGCTTGTCATCTTCACCTTTAAATCATCTCCTGGCGTCACCTCTGCCTGCCGAGACCTTTGAAGTGAGGGTGAGATACGGTGAGATAATGCACAGGGTCCTGATGGGGATCAGCGTACAGTCGTCAGCCAGCCGGCCCCACGCCAGTGCATCCGGCAGAGTCGGGCAGGGAAATGTAGGAGCAGGGCTGCTATACCGCGCTGTAAGTAGCAGGAGTCTGTTTCAATACATCCCTCCTCTCCAAAGTACCACATGTCTTAAAGTGACATTACCCTCTGTTGCAGCCTGGCGAATCCTCACACAGCCCCGGCTCTTCCACAACTCAGGCAGCACTTTAACCCTAGGCTGCCTGATGTGTTTTGTGAAAGGTTTTTCTGATGCCATTCTTTGCCAAAAGACTGAAGAGGGAAGGAGAAACAAAAGGAAAAAAGCATTCTGCGAAACACTGATAGTGTTAATGGGTGCTCCACTTCCAACAGTAAATGGGAAAGTGAAATATCTGCCCTTTCTCACCTCTTAATGTTCTCTTAGCCAGTATGTTAACCAAAAACACTGTTAGGCGGATACGGATTTAATTCTGTTGGTTACTTTGGCAGCTAAATCTGGGAATACAATCTATCTGGAATACAATAGAGATGTTTACTTCCTAAAAACCTTCAGAGTTTTTTTTTTTTTTTTTTTTTTTTTAAAAAAACATGTTTAATAAATAGAAATGTCATTTTTAGCATTGAAAACTGGATTTTAATGAAGGATATGCTCAAGGCTCTTTTAAAAAAATTTTTTGCTCTCCCTGAAGTATGATGCTGGGGGTGGGGGCACGCAGAGCTTCACCTGGTTGCTAGTGGTCTGGTCTGAACCCGTTCTGCTCTGAAAGTGCTGTGGTTAGACTTGAACTTCAAAGATGCATGCCAGGTGGCCTACTTTTCCCTTACAGATGGCACCAGCAAGGATTCTCTGGATACTCGCTCCACTGCTCTGCAAATCACTCATAAGGCACCTACTGTGTGTCAGATGCTTAGGACAAAGTAGAAAAGGAGACAGCTGTGCTCCCCACTGCTGGGGCTCCTTCTCTCTCCTCTTCTGTGGGGCTTTCAAAATGGAAGTCGTCCTCATCGTACTCCTTCAAAAACGTCTCAGAATTCCTCAGACGACTCCTTGCCTCTGCCGGCATGAAGAAGTGCCAAAACGGCAGTGTGTCTCTGGAAACCAGGCTCCTTCCTCGGGTCACACCAAGTGAAAAGCAAGGGGTCCTCGACACTCGTCAGTCCTTCCCACGGACCTTTCAGGTCGCACCAAACACCCCTAAGAGCTCGTTAGAGCAATGACCATCATCCATCACACCTTCCACTAACCAGATTTCAGTTCTGCAATAAATGTTCATCTTGCAGGCAAAAATAACTGGGATGAAGTCCTGACTGGCCTTGGGTGTTCTGTTTCTGTGGTTCCTCACCGTTGTCTCAGTGAGGGTGTATACAGAATGTAGACTGACCATGCAGTGTCAGGTTAGATGACAATACATGCTATCGCTGCAGCGGGTCCACCCCCATCACATGAGCCCTCCTCCATCCCTGTCCTGGGCAATACTGTGGAATCCCTTTGACTAACTCATAGGGCGGTATTTGTATCACTCTCCATTTCACAGATGGGGAATGTGAGGGGAGGCAGAACTCTAAAAAACCTTGCTCAAGGTAACACAGCTCCTAAGTGATAGGACTGGGTTCCATCCCAAGGGATCTGGCACAAGAGCCCATCTCTACAACACTCAGATAAAAACATCTCATGGAAAAAATAATTTAGAAACCCTATCTTACTTCTTCTTTAACATTAAGACAGTCTCAAAAATTATTATTCATTTATTCTAGAGGCATTTATTCTGCCAGGCATTTGAAATATACAAATAGAACATACAAGTCTTTGCCCCAGGATTGTTTTCAATTCTGTTTTTGGTATGCTAATGAACTAAAATTAAAAGGAAATTCATTTTTGCTAACAAGGGCTACCATTTTGAACACGAACCATTATGTTTTTTAATTTCTAGGGATTTAATTAAGCATCAACAATGGTTACTTCACTACAATTCAATTCATCTTACTCAGCATGAAGCATAAACTTATGGATTATGTTTCAGGTACACAGATAAACATTATTGAGAATTTTAAAAAAAAAGATGGGAAGACTGGAACAACTAGTTCCATTTTTTTTCCTGGCCAAACAATTATAACTCAACAGCCCAACGCTTTCCAGGTCTCTCTTTGCCTCTAGAACAGAGACTAGCCCCAGGATTGTCCTGGATCCCTGAGACACCAATGAGGAGAGTCTGTCTCCCCTATCCTGCCATGGTGGATGCAGATAGTGAAAAAGAAAGACTCTGTTGCTCAAGCAATGGAGACATGGGAGTTGTTTGTTGTTGTACCACAACCTAATTAAAACTGGCTGATAAAGACCTGTATTGTTCACTTATTAATTGAAATGTTATGTTCCTTGTATACCCTAAGCTGTGAGGAGAGACAGTGGTAGACATGTCAAATTTCTTATCTTCACAGAACCCACTGCAATAGAAATCCACTGGAAATTTTTGATCAGGGTAGTGATAAAGCCAAAGAGTTGATGATTGCAGCCAGAACACCTCAGGACTCTTGCAAGCAGGGGTTTTGAGTTGATCACTGGTGTGACCTGTGGTCACCCTCTGTTCCGCCATTTTGTCATGCCCTCACAGTGTCTGAAAGGCAGAGGATGGTAGGACTGTGGTCTTACCTACCCAATCTCATAAATCCCGGATGCTACAAGCATCTGGATGCTCAAATCATTCCAGGCCAAATTCCTAAAGATACATATTCTGAATGTGATATGGTCAACGTATATGCACAGAACATCTCCCATGGAGAAACCCACATTTATTCAGAAGAAAATCCCCATGAAGGCATTTGGTGGTGAAAGCTGAAACCCTCAGAATATCTAAATAACCAAGAGCATTCAACAAAGTGTCCTGCATAACAAAAAGTGGGGCCCCAGGGGACTGGAGGATAGAGGATGTAAGCTGTCAACCCCCCAAGGAAGAGAACAATAGCAGGGATTGTCGAATCCTTGTGCTGGAAGGCTACAACTGTAGTTGTGGAGTGTAACTGTCACTATGAGTGACTACAGATGTCCTCAGAAAGAATGCCCTGGCACATACTCGGTGAGATTGACTTGTAGCCCTCTAGAAGGGCCGAATCCAACATAAGGCCAGAGGCCCCACCAGGCATCCGTTGTTCAAGGGCAGGAAGGACTTCGTCCCGTGGATATCACACTTCTTCTCTCTTCTCATTAGAAATGAGAGCTGCCCTCCCAGTTTCAGAAGAGCCAATTAATAAACTGGCTGATTTTAATTCATAAATGTGCAGGGGGGAAAAATGTGAGACATGCAAAATTTTATGTCTCTGCATATTTCTAAATTGAAAAACAACTAAAGGAATTTAAATAAATTACATCTGGACTAAGAAACGTTCCAAGTTTCAGTCCAATCCAAGTTAAAGTGGCTTAGATATACGCCATCTAAATCAGTTCTGAGCGTTTCTTGAAATAACACATTGTGACTGCGATTCCGCGGCTCTGGTACTACTCCTTGCTCCGTTCCAACTGGCCAATGGAACTGGTGACGCGGATAAAAGGCTCCCTGACCTGTCCCTTATCTGGAATCTGTGTGCCTTCCATAGGTAGCCTTTAAAGCTAGCTTCTTTGTTGACAGTCTCTGGGGCAACCCATGAGTCTGGGTCCACTGTGAACCCCTCATCATGAGGGCAATATACCCTTTCCCTTGGCTCAGTAGCCATGCTAACCCCTCCTTTCCCCTAGAGCCCAATCTCATAAATTGTTTGTACTGTATCATTTTCCCCCAGAATTCACCTGAAATTTTCCATCAACCATCGAGTCCTCACGTGGGGCCCCCACGAGATGCCAACAGCAGCCTCTGCCTGTCCATCTCATGTTGGGGACCTAAATTGAGTCAATGTGATCACCTCTTTAAATACCTATCTTGTTCAAAATCCAGGTATTCTAAGAAGAGGGAAAGGATGACCCAGAGGAGCAGATGAGGCACAGGAAACGTGAGTCCACGATGGTTAGGATGTCAGTGGGCAGCCCTGCGCAGGCACCATGCCCCACGCCAGGCACTCCTGAGCCTTCACACGCAGCATCTCCCTCGACTCTCACAGAAGCGCTGATAGACTCCTGTCACCACGATCTCCACCTTACGGAGGAAACTGAGGGAACTAAAGTCACACCTCTCGTCAGCCTCAGGAGCTGGATTCAGCTCTGATTCCTGGAGCCTGGACTCCGAGCAACTCTGGACTTCCAAGCTAAAGGCTACATTAGCCCCGCAGACAAGCCAGACGGGGAATGAAGACCCGGTGTGCAGACCACAGTGATGCACAGAAAGGACCATTTTGACACTGAGCTTCCAAGCACAGTAGTCAAGAAGGGAACATTATTTCTTAAAATCTAGAGCTAAGCAAGATAAAACCGACACATTAAAAGAAAAAAAGATTTAAAACAGTAAATATAAATGGTAACAAACAAAAAAAAAACCCCAACAACTGCGAGAAAGAAGGAAGATCATCGATAACACACCATTAGCACAGTCAGAGAGAGACAGGCTAAACTGTGCGTTATAAAACCGGTGATGATTCTAAAATTCGGATCGGATACGTAAGGCAAAATTTTCAGTAAGTGCAAGAAAAAGAAAATGGGGGAGAAGAGGTTTCTGAGGCTGGAAGGAAAGATAACCTACATGTGGGAGTCTCATTTTTCACCTCCAGCAGCCCAACTTCCAATTACTTTATCAACTATAATTCCTCATTGCTTATCTTGTCTGTCTAACAGGCAGCAGGAAAAGAAAGAATAAGGTCGTTTCTTTTGTTCCTTCACTTCTGATCTCTCTATTCTCCTCGGAGGACAGAAAGTTGAACTCACTGCAGCTTCTCTCCTTTCCTCTACCCAAGTGATGAATACCCTGTCATGTGGGAGCCCAGGAGTCCCTCGGCCTCAGGGACCTGGACGTGTTTTATAAGAACATAAAGGTCGTGAAGAGGACAGCTCTGGTAACGGTAAAAACAATAGTGGGATTTCTCTGGTGTGTAAAAATCTCTGGATTCACAGCTGATCTGAGAAGAGACCCCCCAAACCCACTGAGATCTAACAAACGGCCCCTCCACCCACTCAGTGAAGTGGACAGAAATGAAGGCTCCTTCCTAGTAGCTTACCCTCCTGTCTAGACCTCAGCCCACCCATCCCTGCTCCTCATTCCAACACCGAGGCCCGGGGTCCACCTCTCTGACAATGGCCTGGGGGGCTCACCCTATTCCCAGGCCTCCCTATACCACCACCAGAGCGAACGTGTTTGGGACCCAAGACGATCCTATTGCTCTGGTTAAAAACCCTCAGTGGTTTTCCAAGGAGACTAAAATGAAGCCCAAGGTCACGACCACCATGGCGGATCAGGCTGGGCACGAGATGGCCCTTTCGAGTTGTCTGGCTACTTCTCTCAGGAACACTCTTGCTCACTTCTCTGTGGTCCCCAAGGTGGACAGGGAATCTCCCCTGGGAAGCCGTGGCCAGTGCTCTCCTCGTCCTCGCCATGTCCTTGCTCTGGCCTTAACTCTCCCTGTAAAGAGCTCTTTCTGGAATCGTGTTTGATGCCTGCTTCTTCTCCTTGCGAGAATGGCCATGAGAGCCAAGAGGACGAGCGTTTCACTCACCGCCCCAACTTCACAACCTAAGGTACTGCCTGGGAAGCAGTGCACACTGAAACGTCTGAATGAATAAATGAACGATCGTGGATCGAAAATAAAGTACTAATTCACTACCAAGATGGGCACGCGTGGTGAGCTGCTCTGTTAGGTAAAGGTTGACTGCGTGGCCATCTCCTGCAGCCTGTGCTGGACCTTCTGTTGCCAAAACATCCATTCCCACGGCAGTGACACACATTCAGACTGACGGCCTGTCCTGTGTAAGTCTACTGCTGTGACACTAAGTAAAGGAAATTGGCTCACCCATTGTTTAAACCCATGCCTACCTGCCACTAAATTTGAGTTAGATATTTTTGCTAGAAGACAAAAACATGAACCCGTTCTGAGTTTTCAGCCCTGGTTCTTGGTATTTGATACCCAAATATGATTTGATGGTAGAGTCCAAGCTGAGCCCTAAAGAATGGAAAGGTCTACAAGTGATGAAAATCATAAAATAGCATTGAAATTTCATCTTATCGAACCAAGAAGAGACCCCAAAGCCTCCTAGCTCAGCCTCTCTTTTTGGAGGAAGTAAGACCTGAGACAAGGAAGAAACTCACTTGAGGGAACACAAGAAGTCACTGTCACAGACATTAAAATAAAAGTTCCCAGCCAGGCCAGGTGGCTACACCTGTAATCTCAGCAGCTCGGGAGGTCGAGGCAGGAGGACTGAGAGTTCAAAGCCAGCCTCAGCATTTTAGCAGTGAGCTAAGCAACTCAGTGAGACCCTGTCTCTAATAAAATACAAAATAGGGGTAGGGACGTGGCTCAGTGGTTGAGTGCCCCTGATTTCAATCCCCCAAAATAAGAAAAAAAAATGTTCCCAATCCAATACCTCCCCACCCACTGCTCTCTCCCTCTCCCCGCCCCCAGCACAACCCAGAACTCTCTGCAACACAGGAATACCTTTACCCATGTTGCCCAACATGGCATATCCACATGCAGCTATTAAGCATTTGAAATGTGGCCCATGCAACCAAGAAACTGAATTTTTAATTCTATGTAATCTTAACTAATTTGCATTTTAAATAGCCACATTACCGTGCTGGAGAGCACAGCTCTAGTACATACCAAATAGGTCAAAGAAATCAAAACCCGTGACGTCAAACAATTCTCAGGAAGCTAGAGCAAAGATCTTGAGCTACCTGATAGGAACTGCTATGGTTTGATAAGTCCCCGCCAAAACTCACGTTGGAATTTGATCCTCCGTCTGAGGTACTAAAAGGTGGGACCTTCTAGAGATGATTGGGTCATGAATGCTCTGCCCTCATGCATGTATTCATTTTTCATGGAATAATGGAGGAATGGGTAAACTTGAGAGTGGATCTGTTATAAAAGCCAGTTTGGCTCTGTCTCTTTTTTTTTTAAATTAAACTATTTATTTATTCTAATTTATTTTTCATGATGGCAGAATGCAATTCATTTCATAGTATACATATAGAGCACCATTTTTTAAGTCACTGATTGTACACAAAGTATTTTCACACCATTCGTGTCTTCATACATGTACTTAGGCTAATGATGTCTAATTCATTCCACCATCATTCCTACCCCCTGGTCCCCCTACTACCTCCCCCTTGTTCTACCTTGGAGTGGAACCACCATTTGACCCAGCTATCCCACTCCTCAATTCACACCCAAAGGACTTAAAATCAGCATATGACAGGGACACAGCCATATAGATGTTTATGTAGCAGCACAGTTCCCAATAGCTAAGTTATGGAGCCAACCGGGATGCCCTTCAGTAGATGAATGGATAGGGAAACTCTGACATATAGACACAATGGAACATTACTTGGCATTAAAAGAGAGTGAAATCATGGCATTTGCAGGTAAATGGGTAAAGTTGGAGAATATGATGCTAAGTGAAGCAAGCCGATCCCAAGAAAACCAAAGGCCAAATGCTTTCTTTGACATGAGGAGGCTGACTCATAAATGGTCATCGGGGCGGGGGAGCATGGAAGGAATGGCTCTGTCTTTTGTATGTGCTCACAGATGCTTCAGGACTCGGCAGATTCCCTGAAGCCAGAAGGCCCCCACCAGATGCAACCCCTTAACCTTGGACCTTCAAGCTTCCAGAACCATGAGTGGATTAAACCTTTATACTTCACAGATTACCCAGTCCAAGTGTTCAGTTATAGCATCAGAAAACAGACTAAGACAGGAACCTTCCAAGATGCAGACAGCCTAGATAGGAATAGAGAGGATACATCTGGATATAACCAGCAGGAAAACAGCGACTGTAAGACACCGCAGAATGTAATCAAGAGGCATGGTGACTCAGAGGTCAACAGTCCACAGGGAGCTCACCCCAGGCAGGTGTGATTTGGCAATGTCTCTGAGCACCAGGACCTGGTTCACTTCTAAGTCTCTCTTTGCCTTCCAAGGTGTCTGTCTGTTCTAAGGCAGGCTCCTCGTGGATGAAGCGTGCCTGCTGATAGCTTGTAGGGTCTGTGTGCTCTCCCATCCACAGTATGAGACGTGGTGGGGCCACTCAAGCCACAGCAGTTAGGACGAGGTGATGTAGAGTCTTCCTTCTACTTACTTTGCTGAAAATTTCTGCTACCCCTGGCTTTTCTTCCATGGCCTGGTGGGTGTAGAGCTGGATTTTCCAACACAGGAGCCTCTAGCCAGATGCAGGTACCTAACTATAAGTAGGAAATGACGAGAGAGGATTGTTTTGAGAAGTTCTCCGACAGGAATAAGCTTGATTCCTTCCTAGCTTCCTCCAGCAAACCACCAGTGGCTCATCAGCATGGCTTCTGTCACTTGCCCCTCCTGGAGCCAGTCAGTCTTCAAGCATGAAAAGGAGTGCATGGGTGGGCTCAGAGCTGCAGAAACACCCCATTCCTAAATTCAGAAGGAAACGGGCTTTTCCCAAAAGAGATGCAGGGGATCCACAAAGAATAGGGATGAAGATGATGAGAAAGGGGGACTGAACACTGAAGTCACAGTCACAATGTAACCAAAGCTTGCCCTGTCTTCACATACCTTGATAAAGCACTTCACTGTTTTTATAATTTTCCTACTGACAAAACATATGCTTACGTTTTCCAATGGGTTGAAGAGTCAAGATCTAAACAGAAAATGTGAGAAGTCATCTATAATCTAACACACAAGAGTTGCACATAATTGCATGGACCTATAACACTTTCCAGATTCATGTATTTGGTTTTGTTTTGTTTTAAACTGGAATTTAATATTGTTGTCAATTTTTTTTCCCTCAAAATATCACGTCAGTAACTATTCCTCCAACTGGGCCCTTGACCTACTTTACCAATCTATCTTACGTTAGTTTCTCTAAATGCCTTGCTTTTGGTCCAGTAGATTTCCCTCTGTGCAAGAGGAACCCACAGGGGAGTGATTTCCTGTGGGATACCAGAGATGTCAGAGATCAACTAGATCATGAAACAGTAAATCTCCTTTTCCTGGTGTGGGCTTCATCCTATCAACTTTTCCTGACTTTCTATGTTCAGTTCTGATTTGACTGGAAACAAATTTCTCTTCTAGTCCTTGTCTTAGTATTAATATGGCTGATTATTCTCTTTTATCCAATTTTAATTATGGAAAAATAGATGATTTCCAGAAATAGTAGAAAATACAGGGAAACAGGAATGCACATTCCAACTCACCTCCTACTTTTATTTCTTTGTTTTTGCAGGTGGTCAGTGAGGCAGTATGATGCAGGGATAAGATAAGGGTCTCTGGGTTCAGCTTCTCCTCTCCTGTTAGATCCTGCCCACTTCCCTCCACCAAAGTCACCTCCCTGGTGCTGATCCAAGGGGCGATTGTGAAATGCACTTGGGGTTAGCCCACACAAGGTCAGTCCCTGCAGTCTTGATTTTGATCAATTCTTACTCCGACTACGATTTTGCTCAACATTTTAAGAAGCTTCTCACTTCTCTAGGCCTTTACAAATTCCACTCTGCTTGAAACATCCCTGCCCCTCTTCCATTTCCACCTGCCTGGCCCCTCCTCTTGACTCCGTTCAATTGCTAGATTTGGCCCTGATGTCCTTCTCTGTGGAGTTTTACTGGCCTCCCCAGTCCAGGTCAGCGGTCCTTCGGGACATGCCCCTGTCTTGGTGCTCCATGTTACTGCACACATGGGGCGCCATGTTTTTCCTTACTGTGCCTTCCTTGGTTTCCTTTAGATCACAGCCTCAGGCAAAGCATAATGCCTTTCAGTTCCTCCAATATATCGTATCTTTTTTCTTTCTTTCTTTTGGGGACGGGAGGTGTGGGAGGTGGTGCTGGGGGTCAAACCCAAGGTCTAGAGCGTGCTGGACAAGCACTACCCCATGGAGCTGCACTCCCAACCCTATGTGCTTCTTGACGTGAAGCTTTTGGGAATTCTGTTGTCTCTTTCTGGTGGGTTCTCTCATTCTATTCTTAGCCCAAATGGCTTTTTACTGTTCTAGCTACAGAGACTTTCACCGACCTTACCCCTCCTTGCTTAAAAACACACAATGGTTCCCCAATGCACAGGATATAATATCTCATTACTTTAAAACCAGAGACAATTTCACTTCTCATCATGGTCTCTAGTTCAATCCATTTTCCTGCAAATGCCAAGATTTCATTTTTCTTTATGACTGAATGAAACTCCACTGTGTTCATACCCCACATTTTCTCTATCCATTCATCCAGTGATGGATACCTAGGCTGGTTCCGTAGTTTGGCTGCTGTGAATTGTGTCACTGTGGTAAGATGGCTTTGATTCTTCAGGACACATACCCAGGAATGGTAGAAGTGGGTCGGCTGGTGGTTCCATGCCTAGTTCTTAGAGGAGCCTCCACGCTGATGTCCTCAGTGGCTGTATAAATTCACAGTCTCACCAGCAGTATGTAACTGTTCCTTTATCTCCACATCCTCTCCAGTGTTTATCATTGTTTGTATTCTTTAGGATTGCCATTCCGACTGGTGGGAGATGAAATCACAGTATAGTTTGGATGTGAATCTCCCTAATTCTTAATAATGTTGAACACTGTTTCATGTATTTGTTAGCCATCTGTGTTTTTTTTTTTATTTTGAGAATTGTCTGTTTGATTCATTTGTCCATTTATTAATTGGGTCATTTGATTTTTTGGTGTAAAATTTTTTAGCTCTTTATATAATCTAGATATTGATCCTCTGTCAGAAGAGCAGCCGGCAAAGATTTCCTCCCATTCTGTGGAGTCTCTCTTTACAATCCTAATTGTTTCCTTTGCTCTTAAGAAGCTTTTTAATTTGAGGCTGTCCCATTTATTAACTCTTGACATTATTTCCTGAGCATTAAGGGTCCTGTTGCCTGTGCCTAAAAGATGGAGTGTTTACCCTACATTTTCTTCTAGGAGTTGCCTACTTTCTGGTCTAATTATAAGGTCTATTGATCCTTTTTGAGTTGGTTTCTGTGCAGGGTGAGAGATAAGGGTCTAGCTTCATTCTTCTACATGTGGATGATCAGTGTTCCCAGGACCATTTGTTAAAGAGGCTGTCTCTTCTGTAAGCATATGCTCTTGGCACTTTTGTCAAGGATCAGATGAGTGCAGAGGTGTAGGTCTGTCTCTGTGTCTTCGATTCTGTCCCCTGGTCTGTGTGTCTGTTCTGTTACTAGAACTCTGTGGTACAATTTGAAGTCAGTCTCCCTCCAGAATTGCCTTTTTGGCTTAAAATTGCTTTGGCTCTTCTGGGTCTTTCATTCTTCCAAATGAATTTGAATTTTAGGATTTTTTGTTTGTTTGTTTTTTAGTTCTGTGAAGAACACCATTGCTATTTTGTGGAGATTGCAATAAATCTATATATGGCTTTTGGTAGGATGGCCATTTTAACAATATTAATTCTACCTATCCATGAACATGGGAGGTCTTTCCATCTTCTGAGGTCTCCAATTTCTTTCTTCCATGTTCTATAGTTTTCACTGTAGAGGTCTTTCACCTCCATGGTCAGATTTTTTCCTATACTATTTTTTCCCCCTTTTGAGGCTATTTTGAATGGTATTGTTTTCCTGATTTCTTTGTCAGCAGATTTGTTGTTGGTGTATAGGAAAGCCATTGATTTTTTAATATGTTGATTTTGTAACCTGCAACTTTGCCAAACTTGTTCATGAGCTCTAGCAGTCTTGTGGTGGAGTTTTTTTTTTTTTTTTTTTTTTTTTTTTCGGATCTTCTAGGTATAGGATCGTATCTTCTACAAACAGTGATAATTTGACTTCTTCCTTTCCTATTTTTATCCATTTTATTTCTCTAAGGTTAAGGATTGCATGTTTTCTCTCATATACAGAAGCTAGAGAGAAAAACAGAGAACAAAGTTGGGAATGGATTTCCTAAGTATCAAAGGGAGATCAGTAAATGTAAGAGATCAAGAACCGGGAGGCAGAAAGGGAGGGGGAAACGCTGGGGAGGGAGTGATACTGGCCAAATTATACTGCTATATTGTGCGTACACACTAATATATAACAACAGATCTCATCAATAAGTACAACTATAATGCACCAATAAAAAATGTGGGAAAAAAAAAACAGAGACAAGACCCAGCATGAAGGGACACCCACCCATGTCATCAACCTGATATCATCTCTCTCCTCCCACCCATCTGCAACTTGCCCTGCTCTGTCACTTTGGTCTCCTCGCACCAATTCACTCAGGCACTCCTTCACCCACACATGAGATGCAGAGATTAGACTCAAGAGCTGGCCAAGAAGCCAACCACTGCCATCTTCATGCACTCCAGATGTTTCTGCTCAGGCGTTCTGTACAAGCCATCAGCTTCTGTTGAGTTCGCTCCCGTTCCCTCACTGTCTGGCCCTGTCCGTGGTGCATAGTAGGTGCTCAGTCAGTATTTATAGGACATATGACTAAATGCATGTGTGAATGAATGGATAAACATAGCCACGTCCCGTTATTCATGTTTTAGGTGTTGTATGAATTTGCAGCTAGATTCTAGGCGAACGGCTGGCAGTGGGCTGAGTGGGGAGGAGGCTGGGAAAAGTTTCAGATGATGTGTCTGCATGTGTATGGGTGTTTGTGTGGGAATCCGAGTCTGAGAAGGCCCAAATGTGCTTCTGCCACCACATCCCTGTGCCAGAGGGAACGCTCCTGCCTTTCTTCTGACACACCACACTGGTAGTAGGCCTCCCCACTCTGGGTGTCCACCCTCACATTCAGGAGTTTTCACGTTGCAGTGGAGAGCATGTGGTGTCTCCGGGCCTCCCAGCTCAGCACTAGAGTAGAGCAGAGGAAGAGTGTTGTGGAAGGGTGATCAGGGAAACCTTGGCCACCGCTCTGGCCACACTCAGATCCCCTCAACCAGAGATCCTCAGTCTGGACAGTGGGTTGCAATAATGTAGGGAGTTTCTAAAGCTCTAAATGCAACGCCCCTGCCTCAGATCAATCCAACCAGGATCTCGGGAGGAGGGAGGAAGCCAACAGCATTTTTTGATGCATGCTAGGTGGTTCCCATTTGCAGCCGAGTTTGAAAACCTCTGCAGTAAAACAAAAACTTACCGTGGTAGGTCTCCTGTCACTATGACGACACCAAAGTGCCTGCAATTTCTTGTTAATTAATTGCCAACTAAAAGGCACTTTCTCTGTGTTTAACAGATTTACAGTCAGCCAAATCTAGGCATCTTTAACTGAACTCTTACTATGTGCTTGGTTTGATATCAACTATCACAGAAAGTCTCATCAGTGAGTGTTTCCCTAGTTCTTCTTTAACTGCATGCTCTGCACGAAGCTGGGTGTTCCAGGAATGGACGGGGATGTCAAGGTTGCCTCCCTTACACATGCTCCACTTCTTGATTTCCAATTATATAAGCACAGCCCCTGATGAGTGCACTGCGGTTCTGGGGGTCTCTCCTGGACCCGTTCCCTGACGGGGATCAGAGACGTGGCTCAAGGTCAATCTGGGCTCATGCTGGGCAAGTGCAGGCTGGCAGGGCCTTGGGGAAAAGACATCTCTCACCACCTGAGGCAGCCTCGAGAAGCGGAGTTCTCTTTGCATTCTGACTTGTACAAGGAAGCTCATGAACAGGTACTTTTACTTGGTTCTAGATACCAAGGGGACACGGTGAACCGTGGGGAAAATGTCCTTTGCAGGAACAAACCAACCCTACCGTCCACTCCACACTAGACTCCCCTGCTGGAGCCCCCTGCTGGTGGCTTGATCTGGGTTGTATGTTACTTGCCACCAGATACTTCCCAATGAGCAGAACACTGAGAGGTGGCCCATGACCATAGCACTGTAAAACTAGAAACATCACGCAGGCTGCTTCATACAAACTCTCATCTTAAGGACCCAGGAATCTGAAGAGATCCGTGAAGACCACGTGGCCGTCCAGGTCCTATAGTGCTAGGGTGGGCTTCATCTCAGGGTCCCCCAGTGTACTGCTTGCTCTGCTGAGCCAGAACTACCTTCCCTGGGAACCTGGCTTCATCTTTCATCCTGAATTAGCCTTCATGACCCTCCTCTTTGAAAACGATTTCAAATTTCCTTGGAAGGAATTCTCTCTAGAAATAGATATTCTCAGCCCTCTCTTGAAAGACACACCCCAAACCTATACATACCATTTGGTTTTCAAATGCAGACATCATGAAATAATATGTAAAGCTGTTGAAAATATATATCACACAACTCACCCCCAACCAAGGAGAAAATTTAAAATTCTACCCGGCAAGGCTGCTTCAGTAATGATGTTGCTGAATATATAAAATACTTGGATCTAAATTTAAAAATGCTCCCCCCTCCCCTTGATTAACCAGATTGTCCCCTCCCCTATATATAGGAACACTATGTGCCTGAGCCAACTTGCCATCTGCCACCACATTTTCCAAACTTCTCTTCCGCCCCCTCCTCTTACACAATTTTATCACATAAAAATATTAGATTTCAGGGATTTGTATAATTTCATCAAATTCTCTGAGCCAAGGAGAAATAGAGAAAGTACCGGTCTGAAAGTCTGCCTCGGTGTGTGTGCCCAGCACAGCCCCACTGCAGCCGAGAAGGCCCTGGGCAGAACTGCAGGAACAGTAAGTCAAAGTTTCTCCCCTGGTGAAGACATGTCATACCAGGACTGTACTGGGTCCCCCATATTACAGAGAGGACTCTGGATGATTTCCAGAGATTCTTGATTCACTGAGCGTCGTATTGCTTTCTTCATCACCTTTTGCAAAGTTTTGGGAGCTCCTCCGGATTGTCAGGGAAACACTTGCAGGCCAGCTGGGGCTATCCGCATTGCTGCCTACCCCTTGAAGCTCGGGAGATGGATTTTAAGTCCCCAGAAACAAGGTGCCTCTACTCACCCAGGGGCTTGGGACACAAACTTCAGAGCCCTCCTTTCCTGTCCGACTTCTCACATAGGACCACCAGAAAGCCTAGGCGATGCTCTTGTCTCTGACCCCAGGAGAGGTCACTGAGGGATGTCCAGGAAGATGGCCCTGACCGTGAGAGCCTGGTGCTCAGTGAAGGTCCACTAGGGGAGGGTTCACTAGACTAGGTTCTTTACTGTTTTTCTGCACAAGTAGGAGAAAGGAAGACTGTAAGAAGCACCCCTGTATTTCTACCAAGCCTCCCTTCCTCCCATCTCTACCGGCTGTGGTTCTGAAGTCTCCTCCGTAACAGTGCTCTGACCACTCCTTGATCACAGGGGCCGTCTCACGGCCCAGGTCTGCCAATCAGGAATTGCCAAGCCGTCAGCAAGCTGGCCAGGGTGCAGGCACACCACCAAGAAGGGGGGCTACAGAGAAAGCCATTCAGCCCCTCTGTAACATAGACTTAGCACTCCTGGAGCCGTGGGTGACCATGAGGAAAAGGACTGTCTGTGCCAGCAGAGAAGACGATCAGACCCACAGGTGAAAGAGGAGAACTCGAGATGAACCATGGAAAGGGAAGAGAGAGGAGACCCAGAGAGTCTAGATCAGGGTGGCAAAGTCTCATCAGCCTATGGCTTCTGTAAATGAAGCCATTCTGGACACGTGACCCCCAGCTGTTTCTGCCACAGTACTACAGCCGTTGGAACAGGTGTTGTACCTAAGAGAGGATGTCTAGAGGTGGACACGGGAAGCTCCTCCCTTCTCAGAGATCTCAGGATTTAACCGAGGACCAGGAACGCATATACTGTATAACAACAAGACAATGGGAACAAAGACAAAAGGTGGAATAAAGAGAATACATCACTCTGACAAAGCAACTACGCTAACAATGACAGCAGCACCAGAGTGACACAGTATTGCCACCTTGCATATATTGTGACTCTATCTGATTCTATCTTCCAAACAGTCTAGCAAAGTGCCTGCTTCAGTCAGAATAGAATAAGTTCTGCTGCAGTAACAAGCGACCCCAACAATGTGGGCTACATGTTCCAGGGTGGGTCAGTAGGATGCTCTGCTTACAGTAGACAGCCACAACTGCCGAACACTGGGGGCTCTTTCTCAACACATGTCCACCTCTGCCTCATCAGAGGAAAGGACATCGCACACGGACTCTGAAAAGTCCTGTCAAAAGTGAGACGCCAAATCCAAATCACATCCCACTCACCAAAACAAGTCACACACACTGCCCAGACGGAACATGCTAGTGGAGAGTAATAAACAGTGTTGGGAGGAGGACAGCTACAGATATGTAGAGGAAACCCTGAATGTTCTCCCGGATAAATATCAGTCTTCAGTTTTCCAATGAGGAAATGCAGCCTGAAAAAAAAACAGGGAGGTAAGCCAACAGGCAGCACCATCGGAGTGGATCCCAGTGGGTGTGGCCCTAACTCCCCGACTCTGATGTTACACCATCAAGGCCTCTCGCCTGGTGCTGGATGCTGGGTGCGGTGTGGGTTAACAGGAGGGAGGTCCAGGCAGGAGAGGTAAAGTGTTCAGGTCCAGTGAGTTGGGAAACGATGAGTCCCTCAGCCTTTTGACATTAAGTAAGCAGCATTTAAGGACTTGAATGGTCGTTTCCCTGGAACTGGTCCTGGGTGGGATGGAGGAGCAATAAGGAAACTGGAGTGAGATAATGCAGAGGGAAGAAACACCACCGATAGGGAGAACGAGGGTGGGGGCCATGAGTTGTGGATGGGTGGCCTCGGCAGGGACCTTCCTGTTCCTGGGAACCTGAAGAATAATTCTTTCCTAAAAGGTTCCGGTTCAAATATTTATGAGACAGAGTTACTATTTCTTTTAGAGGCTTGTCAAGTGTGAAAGAGGAGGAAAAATCTGTTTGTGAAGGGAGTTTACAGTATACTTAAAGTTTATTTTAAAAATAAATAGGACTTGATAGATAGGGCAATAAACAGCAGGTCCCATCAGTAACCTGCCAGGAGCACTCCCAAGAAGCATCCGCAGGCTGCCAAGAGCCAGAATAAGAATGAGCAGTTCCAACCGCCAGAGTCGCAGGAACCTCCGCAGACAGAGGATGTTTGGGGTGCAGCAGCTGAGCCAAGGTACTGTCATCCACACCCTCGTGGTTGTGTGGGAAACGCCCACTCAGGTAGGCATATCTGAGTCAGAGGAGCCGCAGTGAACTCCGGGCTTTGTTTTATCTTGACATTACAGCAGAGCACACAAAACGGGGGTGGGGGTGCAGGGATCTGCAGGGGGGTGCGGGGATCTGCAGAGGGGTGGAACACCAAGGCACTCTGAGCCTGGCAAGAATTCAGGGATGAGGGAGTATCTGGCCCCCAGGAGTCTATGTGCCCGCCCCACATCTATTGTTCCAATATTTATGTCTATTAAATGCACACAGGCCTGGCTATCTATGTGTGCCTACTCTGTGCAAGGCAGGATTTCAGAAGCCGGGATGAAGACGCAAAGAAGAGAGAAGGCCTTTACCTTCACGGACTTGCATGTTTCAGTGAGAGGGAGCAGCAGGAAACAAGGCACCGACCGACTGTACGATGTCATGGGAAGCTCGGGGCAGGAGTGGGATCGCCCGCAGGTGGCCATCCCAGAGCCCCGGGGGGGGGGGGGGGGGGCGGACCTCTGAGCCAAAGCCCTGACGCTAATAGGCCAAGCAAGCAGTGCCAGAGATGATCGATGTGTGGGCCTGTTTCAATTAATGAAGACTTTCCTTCTGGAGACAAAAATATAATTTAGTTGTGTTACAAAGCTCATTGGACTGGGGCTCAAGAGATCCGAGTCTCTGTTCCGCCACTTAATAGCTGTGTGCCCTTAAGGTGACAATGTACATTCCATGAGACTAGATTTCTTTATCTGTGAAATGCATGGGTTGGGCCAGGGGATCTCTAGGGCCTCTTCTGGCACCAAAAATTTATGCTACTTCCTCCCTTGTACATGCCCACGTGCTTTCCTTCCCTCTCCCTCCCTCCCTCGCTCCCTCCCCTGCGTGTGTATACACACACACACACACACACACACACACACGGTATATTAGGTCTCCACTGCATGGAGATGCTGTATTACTTCCCAGCTGCTATCAGGAATGGACCTGGGCACAATAAGAAATTCCTGTTCAATGAGCTTTGGAGGTAAGTGACGCAGCCCTGATCCCCTCCGCCCTGAGAGCTGCCTTGTCCTGGCACACACATTAGCGACTCTGGGAGACTCCCTGGGGACAGAGGTGACTGCCTCGCCTGGGAGGGACACCCCAGAGCTCTCCCGAGCTCCCTGTCATGGAGATTCCAAGTGCACATGCCTCCCTCCACACCACCCCTCAGTCCAGCTGCCCCAGACTGCGTCGGAGCCCCGGCTGGCTGAGGGAGGACCGACCACTGCCGTCCACCAGCAGAAGACCAGGACAGGGGAGGCGAGCCAGAGATTTGCTGACAAGGAATTTGGATGGTGGTAACATGGGCCAGGTTGGTAGCAGGGCCTGACATTAAGGGCACAGCAAGGCTGTCACAGCGTCATGACGACAGGCGTGGGAACGGGGTCTGTGGACCCCCCGACTGTCCAGGCTCCATGAGGTCTCAGTCTGGGCTCCCTTTCCTGATTCCTCCCCTTTGGGCCCTGGTTCCCTGGGGTTTCCCACGATGCCTGTGGAACGCCTGTGTCCTGTCAACAGCCCACTGCCACCTGGACGAGTGTCACAGGAACGCTTTCAGCCGAACGCACTGATCTCCAAACAAGGAGAACCACAGGGAGATGCTGACGGTGCCCAGAAACAGAAACGATCAATGAAAGCTGGGCGAAGGCTCTCCTGTCAGGAACACAGGTCGGGTGGCCATGAGCTACCGACCAGGCAGGTGCACATGGCCCTGTGACAGAGCGTGAGTTCCAGGAACCGGGTGCGGTGGGGTGGGGTGGGGTGAAGGACAACCAGAACTGGTCTGATAGGACCTAGAAGAGAAGTCTGGGAGAGGAAATGAGGCCTACCATTTGTCTAAGGAAGAATACTCAACTCTAGGGAAACTCTCCCGCACGTGCTGATGTCCCCTCTCCCTTCCCCTGCAGCCCTATCCCTGACACACAGTAAACAAGGACAACAGCACCAGGCCACGAGGCTGGGAACTCTCTTTCAGGTATACCATAGGAAGACATTCTCTCCTAGTCCTTCTTTAATGAATGCTCAGTCTTCATCCATTTCCTGTTCCTACAACAGAATCCCACAGCACGGACAAGTTATGGAGAAAGAAGTTTATTTAGCAATTCTGCAGGCTGGGAGGTCTAGGGGCATAGCCGTGGCACCTGGTGAGGCTGCCTGCTGCGTCCATACACAGTGGACAGCGGAGGGCAATGAGAAGAGAGAGCATGGGAGGCAGACCTGATAACACTCTCAACAACTAAGCGCTCCTGTGACAATGACATCAACCTGTCCATGAGGCCCTACGCTCAAGACCAAACTGCCTCCCAAAGGCAGCAGTTCCCGGCACCACTGCCTGGAGATCAAGCTGGTGCCACTGGAGCAGGAAGGGCACATCCAAAGGACGGCAGCTGAGGCTAGCTCCCCTGTGTGATCCTCTTAAAGTTCCTCTTAATTTTGCGGCTCAGCTCCTCCACTGAGGGATTGTGGGTAGGCAAATCAAGAGCGTCACTTTTAAGAAGGTGGTAAGGAGGGATCGTCCAATAGTCACTGCCAACTGCCATCTGTGACAAGTCTGCAGAGCACTTCATTTGCATAATACATGGGAGCTCTATTAAAATACAGCACACTGTTACAAGACGGCAGAAAATATTCTAAGTCAAATTATGTCTTCTTGTAAAATAGACGCTCGGGTCCTGGGAATGAAGCAGGGCTCTTCTGTGCTGCTTTAAATTTAAAAATCTGCTGCCCAAGGAAAGACTGAACTTGGTCTCACCCAGGGCCGTGGACGGGCCACGGACAGGCCGTGAAGTCATATGGAGCAGGGTAGGCCAAAGGCCTCTAGCACTGAGCAGAGCGAGGACCCGCTTGGCTTGAATCTCCTAGCTCTGGGGTAAGTAAGGACAGAAGCACAGTTTATAAAAGCAGGCATTGTGTGCCATCCACAATGTAGACCTATATATCTGATCTAAAAAAGGCTCTGCTCATGTTACCAGAACAGGAAAATGTGTATCCAATACTTCACCTGCAAGAAGAGACCTCAATGTGTCGACACAAGTGCCCGGCAACTCACACCTGGACAGCAGGCCACAGAGCCCAGAACAGGGTTGGGGGTGCCGAGCTTTGCATTCCTTCCCTCATCAATCTCCAAAACATAGGAAAACCTTTGCTCTGAAAAACAACATTTTGTTTGTGAAGACCCAGGTTTTTAAAACATGAGTAATTATTCCCACTGCATAAAACCTGATTGCTGCTACAGATGCAGGTTTTTAGTGCTTCTGGGTTCGGGTAGAGCATGACTGCTGTTCACTACCCAGTCGAATAGCAGCCCTGTGCTGATAACACAGTACCCAAGTGTTGATGATCCTTGGGGGAAATTCAAAGGACAGGGGAGATGGATGGAGGCTTCTTATCTCCAGCATTTTAATTAATGCAGTCTAATACAGCAATTTGAATCATCTGCAAACAGCTTAAACTTGATGGTTGAAGTCTTCCTATTAAAATGCCAGTCCTAGAAATAATCTCAGGAGAAACACTTTTAATAGCTGGGGTCCAAGTCTGTACAGCGTGTCCAACCAGGGTTGCAAACACTTATAAATGGCTTTCCCTTCCAAGAAGCCTGAATGACAGCCACTCCTCCATCATGCTTCTTTCAAGACAGATGGTGGGAACACAGTTTGCTGTTCAGTTCAATCCACTGCTGTCTTTTATAAGCAACATGGTTGGGCGAGCTGCTAAAAGGAACGGCCTTCGAAGCCATCCTGCCTAATTTTAACAATACCAGGATGGATCCTCATGCGTTACTATTATGGTTCACTTCTCTGAGTGTTTCATGAAACTTGCCCTAAATTTGCCATCCAAGATTCATAACTGATAAAACAGCCTCCTAAAAGCAAATTCAGGAGAAGTCTCTAATTTTCGGTGCCAGCCCCAGCACAACTGTCCACCTCTAGGTGGGTAGGTGTTGTTCACATCTCCAGAACTTATTGTCCTCACAGCTCCATCTTTTTTAACCCATGATACCACAAAGGGGAAACAGGGATCCACCAAAGTCTTGAACACGCCACTTCCAGGTCAGTGCTTCCTGCTAACAGTGCTGTCGTGGCCTCCCACTGGGCCGGCTGCCTGTGTTCTTCACCAATCTGTGTGATCTCGACACCAGAGCCTGCGTGCTATTTTACAAATGAGAACACAGCCCAGAAACATTGGATGTTTTTTTTCTGAAATCACATGGCTCACAGACGGCAGAACAGAGATGCAAGGTTAAAGCCCCATGTCCTAACCTGCTTCACTCGACGGCTTCTGCCCTGCGTTCTGCTGACCTCACACGCTGGCTCTGGTGAGGACGCCTGGGTTTCAGAGTGCCCAGAATACCAGCATCCTTGGAATCTCACCTAAGAAAAGGCCTGGGTTGGGGATCTCCTAGGTGAGATTCCCAACCCAGGCTCCCACTGGGATGGATCTCCACTTGGCCATGACCACCTCTGCCTGGACTGAGCGAGAAGAAGCCGGTTTTCTCCAGCATAGACAGAGACAGTTCCAGCAGGCCTGGGCCAGGGAGAGAGTGAATGTTCTGTATACTCAGCTCCTGACATGCAGATCCCAGAAGCTCTTACATCCTGGTCTTACATCCCCAGCCCGGAGCAGACACTGGGTATTCAGGTATTTTTACGATGGATGAGTGGCTGAATAAACACGTGAACATCCAGATGAATTGACAGGAAATCTTACTGTGGGAGCCTTTGACTCTACGTCTTGCTTTCTCCAACTTTACTTCA
Source organism: Marmota flaviventris (assembly GCF_047511675.1). NCBI lineage: Eukaryota > Metazoa > Chordata > Mammalia > Rodentia > Sciuridae > Marmota > Marmota flaviventris. The sequence goes on along the minus strand of NC_092517.1, from coordinate 802,220 downwards.
GATAGATACCAAACCATTCCTGGTTCCTGGCTGCCAGTGAAGCAATTAACCCAATAAAACCCCCACCCCCAGAAACCACCCCTGTGTCTTCCCCTGATGAAAGAGCCATGGCTGCCCAGAGCCTTGTCAATAGTTTCAGAAAGAACTCTTCTCAGGTGGTACTTTCATACTAGTCTCTATAGTTAGTCTGTAAGGCACCCAAAAAAAGAGAGTTTGCTTTTAAATTTAAGGTAAATGATCTGACTTCTTAACCATGAAATGATGCTATTAATGGACCTTCGTTTTCACTCACTCAATAAATATTTATGGCGTCTCCACTGTGGGCCAGGAACGGTGGGGATGAAGACCAATGGGACACAACAGCACTCTGAGGCAACTTAAGTGCCAGCGAAGGAGCTAGACAGCAGGTGAACAGGTAAGTAAGACCCAGGGTAGGGCAGGAGGGAGTGGAGGTGGGGTAAGCAGGGAAGAGGGAAGGGGCCACTTCACACAGGACGGGAACTACGGGTTGGACTGCAGCCCCACGGAAGGGCACATGTCCTATTTCTCAGTCGCCCAACATGGGATCTCGTCTGGCAACAGAGCCCCAGCAGGTGTCTGGAGCAGGGTGGGCTTGTCATCCAACTTGACTGGTGTCCCCAGAGGTGGTAAAGACACTGTGTGAGGACAGCCAGAGTCTGGAGTGACACCAGCATGGGCCAATACGCTGTGGGTCTCTGGCCACCGCGGAACTCTGAAGAGGCAGGAAGGGCTCTATCAGCATGGCAGAGAGCAGCCCTGACCACAGGGACCCCTGGGCTGCAGGACTGTGGGAAAGTGAGAGCTGCCCTTGAGAGGGCAGCCCTAGGGAAGTCATAGAGGGGGCACAGGGCTCTACTGTGAGGACCAGGAGGAGCTGAGAAGGGACCAGGGTCACACACAGGGCCCAGGGGTATAGTGCACCTAACAGAGGCCAGAGGGGCTGGGTGAGCATGAATGGTAGCTAACCCAACGCGAGGGTGAAGACGACACACACACCATGGGTCTCACAGCACAGCAGGGCTCAGACCTCAGCTGGCACCATCACTACCAGAGGGCTCCTGAAAATGCAGACTTAGGGACTCCCCCGTGTGTCTCTGACTCAGATCAGGGGCAAGGCCTGAGAATGTGCGCGTCTAATGGTTTCTGGGTGACACTGACATGGCCAATCCAGAGCCACACTTTGAGGACTGCTGTTCTTGGCTTCGTGTGATGTAGGCTTCTGTTCCAAATTTGGTAAAAGTTTGCAGAAGGTTAGCTCACAGCAGCAACCCATCCTAATTTCTGTCTGGGTTGAAAATGGACTGTGAGGGGTCAAGGGTGGGAAAAGAGAGTCTGGTTACTATCATAAAAAATGCAGAGTGTGAAGCAGCTATTTGAAAGCAGGTATGAGCTGTGTGTGTTGCCCAGGACCTGGGGATTTGGGACAGGGTTAGTTCACTGAAAACAAATGCATAATAAGAGACCTGATTTACCAGGTGCCGTGAAAGCCTGGCATTCTTGGAGAACAACTCTTATTAATGTGAGTTATGTTGCTTCTGAGTGGCTCTGGCTCTTCTCCCCTCACCACCTCAGCCATCAACCATGTGCCACATCTTGAAATGTTTCACGACCCTGCGCGCCATCCCTTGGAGCTGATTTCCTGAACGGCTTTGGTAGGAGTACAGGACCCTTTCATTCCCTCCACCAAGTCAGGATCCCATGAAGTTAAGAGTTCTAGCTTCAGTGGCTAATGAGGACCGTAACCTTGCTCTGTCCACCTTCTCACGCTGCTCGCCCAGTGACCTTTCAATGGAATATATATCATCTTTCTTCTGTGTAGCCAAGATCTCACAGAAATGTCTAAACACAAAGAGTAAAGTCAAATGCTGGGATCAAAATGACCAAGAATATACCCTGGAGCTTTGAAAGTGTTCGCCCCTCTTCGCATGACCTCTGTCCTCTGGTTCTCACCCCACTGACCCATGGTGTGGACAGCGAGCTCAAAACATCCATTCAGACATTTCAAAAAACACAATGGCTTTTCTTCTTGGCTGAAAGACACTGAGAATTACATAACTTGGGTTTTAGCAATGTCGTTAAGCTGTCTAAAGAATGTTCTGTTTACATAACTGAAAGTCTGGAGAAAGAACCTATGACTCTGTCCTCCAAGGACATGGTGGACCTGCTTTGCATTCATATTTAGACCACTGAGGGGCTGACACTGCAGCATCAGCTGCGTGAGTGAGATCAAAGACTAACTGTGCACCCTGGGCTTCTGTGTCAGCAGATAAGGGCGCCTGGACCCTGTGACCACAGCCCCATGGGCCCTGGAGCTGGCTGGTTTAAGCTGTGCAATTGTGTGCTGGGTATGTTTTCAGGGTCTGTTGCTGCTCTTGTTTTTGGTGCTGGGCCACTAGTAAGCTAAGCTGTGCTCTTTGGCTAAGGTATGCTCTCATTTCTGATTCTGCCTTTGAAGGGGAGGAATTACTTGCATTTATGTTCTTCATGATGTTAAAACTCATTCAAATTAAAATCCCTATGGGGATATGAGTCATATCCACAGGTGAGCAACTAACCAGCCAGGAAAGTGAAGCCAAGGACCAGGAAGGGGCAGCCCAGGAGAGCACGGGGGCAGCCTTCAACGGGGGCATCTGACACTCAGCTCTGCCCTTGGGCGGCACAGGACACAGACCCAGCACGCAGCACTTCAGAACTCAAGATTCCCATTTCTGTTTAAAACACACTGATCCTTAAAATGCTAATAATTTCAATTACAAACATTGTCATCACCGGGTGGACGAAACCCAAATGTCCTCACTACAGGCTGTTAGTCTGCATGAGGAAAGTCTGGCTGGCTAAGAGTTATCCCTTCAGGGATTATTTTTGAATGCTAAGTTTCCATAAGGGGAGGATCAGGCTGCAAAAATCTGCCTCAATTAATTTTCTCTCTGAAAAATAACACTTAGCTCATGGATGCTCCTATAAAGAAAAAGTTAGCTAAAACTTTCATAATTGCTGAAGACAGAAAGAAAGATGCAGGATACAGTAAAAGTGCTCATAGGGTGACACAAACTAGTTTTTCAAAGGAGTCTTAGTAAATTGCAGTTTGACCTGTCTATGGTTAAAGAAAAAAACATATATATGCTCGATTTCTGGTCAGATCCATTGGCCAAATGTTTAAAAAAAAACAAAAAACCACAAGACCTGTCTGAATACCCAAAGGCAGGGCACAGACAAGTGAGCCCATAATTAACTCTATGAATAGAATTTTTTTTTCCTTCTTGGAATGATTAAAAGGATGAAGCAGTAAGAATCTTTACCTAACTAAATTGTTTTTTCTTTTAAACTAATACTTTGATAGGTAGACACCCATAAAATTTCAAGAAAGGGTACGTAGATTATGGATTTTCTGCATAAATAAAATTAGACTTCTCTCAGTTGACCTCTTTATTATGCATCACGTGACAAAACAAGGCCTGGATGAATTCTCAGCAGCTGTGGAGAGCACAGGGGCGAGGGTCTGAGCAGTAAAAGGGGATGTTCTGCTCTGGGTTGAACCCTCCACCAAGGAGCCGAGGACCAGCCTGGGGGAGCTGAATGTGAGATGAGTCTGGGAAACAGGAGGAGGAACAAGAAGAGCCAAAGGAGCAGCGTTATTGAAGTGGAATGACCACGCCAGAAGCCCACTGCAGGGGGAGCCCCTGAGAACCATGTGCTTCCCAAGGCCAGGAAACAGACTCCTGGTTACCACAGGTACTGACTGTCTCCATGCATGTAAGAACTGCTCACGGCTTTAGGAGGACCCTTGAAGAAAAAGAGTGCAGAGAGATGCTGATGGCATTTGAGGGGACAGCTCCAGGGTCATGGGAACCGTCCACCTTATCTGCAGCTACAGCCACAAGCAGCCCACGAAATCAGAAAGTGACCATAAGAGAATCTGCTAAATTATATGTGCAAAGTCGTGTTCACCGATGCTAGACATCATCCTTCAGAGCACAAGCAGTGAAGAGCTGAGAGGTCCATGCCATTGCAGTCGAGAGAGGACAGCTGTCACCACATGATGATGGCCCGCCCTGTGGATGACAACTGCCACCTGATCATTCTGCACGTTCCATTCATTACTCTTGCCACACTCTGTGCCACAGATACTGCTTTGTCCTCATTCTACAATAAGCAAACCAACAGCCAGGGGGATTAAGCACCAGCACTGCTGTAACAAAGAGCCGACGGAAATGTTCTTCAAACACCCCTTCACGGCGAACCTTCTGGGGGATATCCTGGGACCGCAGATGTCAGTCTGCTGAGAGTACTTCAATCGGGGCGACCCTACGGATGTTCCTGAGCCAGGACCCATAAGGACACATTTGTTTAATGATGGCTTAGGACTTTCTCTGCCTCTCCCACTGATTCTATCACTCATTTAGTAAACATACAGAATGCAAACAGAAGAGAAGTACAGCCTCAAGGGAGTCAGAGGAAAACCAGCCTTATCATTCAGGATTCAAGAGGTCGTGAACAAAACACTCTGCCTTCTTAGCTGAAAGATATCTATAGTTCTCTCATTCAGTGCTGCTGTTGAAATATCCAAATGTATCACCATCCTCTCCAGAAATACTTCGACATCATACACACTCACACACACAACCTTCTCTCTCTCTGTCCCTCTCATGCCTGTTAGAACACACTGGCTTACGGTTCTCTTAAGCAATGATCAGCACACCAGCAAGCCTCTAATAAAAAGTTTTAGGAAAATCTAAGCAAAGTCTCTGAGTAAACAGGACTCAGCTTAGAAATGTCTCATGGATACCGCACTTTGAAGAAACACCCCTACTGTGTATTACAAGATCGGCTCACATAAAACAAATGTTTGTGCATGTGTACCTGAAGAGAAATTAGCACTAAAGGGAGTTATTTTCTAAAGCAGAACTTTCTCTCCTGCAGAGAATCACCATTGTGGGGCTCCAGCTCCGAAGCAGGAGACTGCAGTGATCGGCCCACAGTGGAGTACCGAAGCCTTGGACGGCTCCCACGGAGACCAGGAACAATGACTCCCCACCCTCTGCTCTCCCCCTCCCAGTCACTGTGCTGAATACCAAGGGGGAGAGGCTGGAAAACAATAGAGAATGGAGAAGGAACTGCCGGAAAACAACAGGTACCGTGATACCATGTGGCAGGGAGCCCTTCTATTCTGATTCGTGATTTTATTCGGGCAGGTGGAGTGGGTAAGCACTGTGAGCATGGTCAAAAGAGTCCCAGCAGGTGAACGAATCTCGAGTCCTCTTAATGATGCCAAGCCACTCAAAACTGATACCCGGCAATTAAGACCCTCCTCCACCCAGACCGTACCATATCTTTCACTGTTGAAGGACCTGTGACTTGAGTTTTAACAAGACAGACTTAAAGTTTTCAATTCTATCCTAATAGTGAGCTTGCTAATTCGTTTTCTAAAATACAGAATCATACCGAGAAGCACATATACACACATTCCCAGAAATCCTTTCTATGTTGCTTACCAACTTAAAAGTGCATAAAAGAGAGAAAAAGCACAGGCCCTTATCAACTTCAGGCATAAACAGCCAGGGGCTCAGGTGCCACGGGAAACCCTTGGGTCCAACCCATCAGCACATGGCCAGAGGGGCCAGTGTCTGCCTCACTCCTTGTTTTCTCTTGGACGTTTTTAATTCCTGAGCATATGCTCCTGTTAATAACTGGCCAAAGAATATTTGCAAACGAGTTTTTTTTTCCTTGTAATCAGAGTCTACGACTGTGAATTCTTTGCTGCTCAATAATTAAAAAGAAGATATCACATGAATATTTATGGAGAACTGTGAAAAACATGAGATCTCTCCACTTTTCATGACAATATAATTTAGGGGGAAATGGGCATCTTAGGATTCCTGCCTGGTCCTCAGAACCTCTCTGACAACCTTGATACTGCCTGCCAAAATCTGAGCAGACATAAATACGTGCACTCCCTGGGATGTGACACAGAGCTCTCTTCAAATTCTCCAAGGGGCCTGAGCCACCTCCCCAGAGCACACAGACAAGCACCAGCAAGGGCAAGCGAGGAACCCTCAGGGTGACAGGATCTTGGTCAATTGGGAGGAGTGGTCTTCAGACAGGACCCTGGGCTCCATCCAGCAGAACCAGAGGCCTTCACAAGTGACCCTCAGGGATGGCAGGGTCTCGGTCACTTGGGAGTCGTCCTCATAGACAGGCCCCTGGGCTCCATCCAGCAGAACCAGAGGCCCTCACAAGTGACCCTCAGGTTGGCGGGGTCTCGGTCACTTGGGTTTGTGCAAAGCTCCCTCTCAGCACCTACCACTGTCCATGTTTCAGGCGGAGCCATTCTCACAAAGCCTGGCCATGCATCCTGCTTGGGTGGGTCAGTGGTTCCAGCCAAGGCTGTGGCTTGCATCTAGAAACTGCATTGGGCCATGCATGAAGTCTACTGTTCTGTGACCCGACGGGGTAGTGTTCTAGCCTGGTGCTCAGTTCTCTCAGTGTTTACACCTCAGTGCTCCGTGCCGGGTGTATTTCCACAGCTGCTTCCAGTTCCGTGCACTGAAATCACGGGGTAACACTCCTGCGGGTGGTAAGCCCATGCAGTCTCCTGCCATCTCAGCCCCAGCCTTGCTTTAGGTTCCTGGTAGCACTGAGGACCAACCACCCGACAGCACATCATACTTCAGTCTGTTGACGAGCTTCGCCATGTCCCCAGCAGAACAGGTGGGCCCCATCAAGGCAGAGCCAGTGTCTACCATGTCCACGTTGTGCCTCAGACCTGGACCCCAGTCCTAGTGGACCTTGGGCTAGAACTGTCCTTAGTGCTGAAGGCTCCCGGGGAAAAGGTTGGTGACCAGTAGGTCCTCAGAGCCCAGTCGCTGAACTCCTCCCCTGAGCTGTTTTGGTTTGTGGTTGTTTTTTGGTTTTTTTTTTTCCCTCCCTCCTGATGAATCTTCCAAAGTGTTCAGATAGGATCACATTTAAGTCTTGCAGTCTCCTAAGTTCAGACAGAAATCCATTCTCCATTCGCAAATGTCCCCTATTTAAATAAAAGTATAATTCTTGCCACCCGTTTAAGTGATTTTAAAAGGCGGAAATCATTGGCTTTACAAGAACTTCATAATTGGGAATCCGGGTACACTTTAACAAAGGCTAATGGGTACACATTTGTTTTTCTGTGGAGCTGTGCTTCTACGGTGCCATGAAAGGAACTCTTATTAAACTTTTAAGGACATTGAAAACAAGCTTTCTTTTATTTTTCTAAAGGAAATTTACATACTATTTGTCGGCTTCTACCAACTTCAGTTTCACGGCCCTTTAAATCATCATTTATACATTCTCAGTGTTCAGCAAAGAGGAAAATATGTGTCCCATAGAATCTGTGGTTTGTTTTAAGGACACATGAGAGTACAATTGAGAACTGTGCAATTCATAACAAATTCAATCTAGACAAGACAGGATGCCATTAAAGGCAGCTCCACCTATTTCTTCTTTCTCACAAGAGACAAAGAATGGAAGTCATTCACTCCAATACGAAATTCATGAAACACTTTAATTCCATGACAGCCATACACCAAGGAACAGAAAAATCATTTCATCTCACAGTGTTTCAGAGACCCCAGGCAAATGTAAACGGTAGATGCTGTTAGACATTAAGGATTCATTATGAGTGCTAAACAGCAAAACTAAAAATCCACTGATTTATTTGAAATTCCATGGGATTCTGGAAAAAGGAGATTTATTATTTAACCAAAACTTTAACAAGAAAAACTACCATTTATGGAGTCTGAATATAATGCTTATGTAGGCTTATTTATGTCATGGCATGGTTTATATTAAGTGATAAAATATGCGACAAAATAACGTCTCATGTCTGTCATTAATGCACTGCTGGCAATTCGCATTCACCTGATACTGCAGGGCTATCTGATCCGTCTGATTGTGGATGAGCAAACATTCTCAGGACTCATGTTAGTGAAGCATTCCTAGCTCCCAGAAACCTGGGCTTGGTATTTCACAGAGACAATGGTCCTCCATCTACCAGTATCTTTCTAGAAACTGCCTGCACAATTCCATCTCTACGGGCTCCACATGCATGATTCATCTCTAAAGCTTCTTGGACACACTGCACAAGTGCAAGCACTATTCTTCTCTTAGACGAGCTCGTTCCTGCCAAGTACTTGTGACATCGAGGTGTATGTGTGTTTGTACACATACCCAGATACTGTGAGCATCTGTCCACATCCAAATATCAGGTGCACCTCGATGCACACCGACACTGTAAGATCTGGCCACATGGGAAACCGCAGGTGGAGAGGGAGCCTTCAGTCAAGTTCCCCTGACAGCAGGGACTGTGGGCACAGGATGGGGGGACCACACTAAACTGACACAGCTGTCACACAGAAACAGGACTCAAAAGCATTGCTGCATGATCAGAAGCTGATTTTATCCCAGAGGAGTGTGTTTCCTGGGGGATGCTACCTCTTTGGTGTAAGGACATTGGTAAGTTACACAAATGGGAACGCAGTAATATAAAGCAGGACCAGCGGCCACCAGGATATGATGGCAGTGAGGTGGGAGGGAGGGGGGGCAGGGAAGATGGGAAGCAGGAGGACCTTGTGATGAGGCTGGTACTTCAGAGCTACAGTCCCTGAAATGGAGGCAGAGAGGCTGAAAGGCTGAGAGACACTGGAGAAGGCTCTGCTGACCTTCAGGACGGAGGAGGGGGCCACAAGCCCAAGACTGCAGATGCCTCCAGTGGCCAGGAAAGGAAGAAGGTGGACGCTCCCCTGGAGCCTCAAGGGCACAGGGGCTGTTCAGACACCTGAAAGTCCAGGGAGACTTCTGAAGTAGAGAACGAGGATGATTTTTTGTTCAAAGTCACTAAATGGGTGGGAATCTGTTACAAGAGCAAAGTGAAACTAGTATACCCATTCTTATTAGGAATGGCCTTACTTCATGTGGATTTTGTAGAACAGTCTTATCCCATTGAACTTGAAACCATACTTTCCAAGCCACCACCCACCCCTTAAATTTAGGGCTGAGACATGTATGTATTTGTGGGTGGCTTTTTATTTTTCTATTCTGCTGGAAGGAGTCAGAGAATCCACCTCATCTCCAAAGTAAACTTGGCTATTCCCATCATTAAGCCCCACAGACCTCATACAACTATAAATAATTTAAGGAAAAAATTAAAGTTCAATAGTAAATAGAGTCAATTTTTTTGGATTAGTGAGAAATTAAATCAATTTTGATTTTAAGACCCCATTCAACATTTATCCTAATACATTAACACAAGGCATGTCAGACTAAGGAAACCAAGATTGGTTTGATGATTTCATGATTCTTCTGGGAGATAAAGCAAAGCTCTGGTGCCTCTAGACAGAGAAGAAATGCTGTCATCTTCACAGCCCACTTCACTTCTGTCTCTGTGTGCTCCTTAAATCAATTCACACGTCCCTGGAGGAACCTGTCTATACGCTTTGTCCATCATTAATTGTTGAGAGCCACAGCCAAAGGGGCCCCAGCAAACTTTCAGACTGCCAGCTGATGATTGGCTCACAGCAGCCCCAGCAACTTCTAGCTGATTGGCTCCTCTGCGGTGATGCTCATTGGGCTGTTTCCCCGCCCTTTCAGACTACGGAGCTGCTCATTGGGGGACTTTTTGGCTCCGCCCACACGACCCAGCCAATCGGCCTCAAGAGCAGGAGGAGTGGGGGAGGTGGAGAGGCTTGTGGGAAGCCGGTGGTGGCAGTTGGGCTCTGAGGGTGTTTCCTGAGGAGCGGTTTTGTTTGGCGTGTGTGGTTCTAAAAATAAAGTTCGTTTCTTTTGACAAGTGGCTCCTGATTGTGCCCAGCCAGACTGCGGCATTTGGTGGGCCTCACGGGGAGCGACTGAGGGTAAGTGATAAGGTAAACTGCTCGCCCCTGAGGGCAGGGCGAGAGGATGGGGAGCCATTTTAAGATTCCTCTTTTGTTTTGCTTCACTTTTGTTTTAAGTTGCCTGTCCCTGGAGATGAGTGAGACGGAAGAAAAACCACTCACATCTGAGGAACAGATAGGGAGAAAGGACGGATGGACATTTCAGGAGGATAGAAAGGCTGATAGAATGATTTTCTGTTGTTCCAATTTTGTTTCACTCTGTTTCAGTTTTGTTTGGCATTATCTTGTTGGGTTGTATTATAGTTATAGTAGAAATATTCAAGTAAAAGAGAAGGCCTCTCGAGCTAGTCAGACAGAGGAAAAAATTCAAGTAAAAAAGAGGGTCTCTCGAACTTGTCAGACAGAGGAAAAAATTCAATTAAAAGAGAAGGCCTCTCAAGCTAGTCAGACAGAGAAAGAAAGTGTAAAGCAGAAAAAGCCATCAGGGGGAAAGTTACAACAGGAGACTGCTACTAACACCTTTCTATCACCAGAGGACGTAAGTGTCCAACCAACAGCGCCACCTCCATATGCTGGGAGGCCCCCAAACCCAGCAGTTGATAGTTGGGATCCTGAGACAGGACCTCAAATATTAACATGCCCTGTATTTGAGGCAGGAGGGCAGCGAGTTCACCATGCTTTAAATTTCAAAACAGTGAAGCAGCTAAAAGAGGCTGTAACAACCTATGGTCCTCAAGCACCCTTCACTGTAAGCATGGTCGAATCCATTAACAACTTGAACATGACGCCAGCAGATTGGGCTGATATGTGTAAAGCTGTGCTAAATGGAGGACAATACCTGTTATGGAAGGTTGCCAATGAGGAATTTTGCAAGGAGACGGCTAGGCGAAATGCAGCAGCTGGTTATCCTCAGAGAAATCTAGATATGTTGTTAGGAAAGGGACCTTATGAGGATCAGCAGCAACAAATTGCATATGATCCTGGTGTATACGCACAAATTGCTGTAGATGCAGTTAAGGCATGGAAGACTTTACAAGGACATGGAGGTTTACAAGGTCAATTATCTAAGGTAATACAAGGAGCTAATGAACCTTACACTGAATTTGTAGATAGGCTTATTCAAACAGCTACCAGAGTTTTTGGGAATACAGAACAAGCAATGCCATTACTAAAACAACTGGCTTATGAGCAAGCGAATCGTTGGTGCAGAGAAGTCATTAGACCATAGAAACATGAAGATTTAAACACATATATTAAATTATGTAGAGACATTAATGAACAAGAGCAAGTCGTGGCAGCTGCAGTAAAACAGGCTTTAGAACAAGGGCAAGTTGTGGCAGCTGCAGTAAAACAGGCTTTAGATGCCAGGCCAAGAACATGCTACAATTGTGAACAAACAGGACATTTTAAAAGGAATTGTCCCATAGGAGGAGGGTTTAACAAAGCTAGGTATCAAAGGAATAGAATACGGGGTATTTGCCCACGATGCTGTAGAGGGAGACATTGGGCTAATGAATGCCGTTCTCAAACCACCATAGAGGGTACTCCATTATCAAAAAACGAACAAGGACCAGGTGTTTATCCACGATATTGTGGAGAAAGGCATCAGGCTCCACTGCCAAAAAATGGACAGGGGGGCCCAATGCTCCAGGGCCCAAAACAACAAATATACAGAGCACTGGAGGAACCCAGCAACCCCATCAGGGTAGTGCCCAGGACACATTGTCCATCAGATCCCTCATCAGACAAACCAGAGGGAGCGCAGGGTTGGACATCTGCGCCTCCGCCAGAGCAGTACTAACTCCAGAGATGGGTGTTCAAATCATTCCCACAGGGGTAAAAGGACCTCTTCCCCCAAGGAACAGTAGGCTTATTATTGGGACGCAGCTCTTCTACTCTAAAAGGACTTATGATAAGTCCTGGGGTAATTGATCCCGATTATGAAGGTGAAATAAAAATTATAGCCAGTTCTTCAAAGGGTATATCAGTAATTTCACCAGGAGATAGAATAGCACAGTTAATAATAATACCCAGCCTACATGATAAATTTTCCAGTCGTGCTGTAGAAAGAGGTTCCAAGGGATGAGGCTCCACAGGTGTAGATTGGGCTATGCTTTCTTTAAATTTAGATTCTCGCCCCATGCTAAAACTAAATATTCAAGGACATGAATTTAATGGGCTACTGAATACAGGTGCAGACCTTAGCATCATATCTCATCAAGAATGGCCACAACATTGGCCGTTACAACAAGCCACTCAAACGCTTCGAGGCCTAGGAGTGGCAACTAATCCCCATAGAAGTGCAATGGTATTAGATTGGAAGGATCCTGGAGGATGTGAAGGAACTATACAGCCATGTGTATTGGATCATCTTCCCGTAAATTTATGGGGACGAGATGTCCTAGATCAATTAGGTTTGACATTAACAAATAACATCAACCAAAATGCACCCACTATTATGACTAGACAAGGTTTTAGGAAAGGAAAAAGATTAGAAAAACAAGAACAAGGTATAGCAGCACCAATACAAATAGATCAAGGAACAGACAGACATGGGTTGGATTTTCAGAAAGGGCCACTGAGACAATAAAAATTACTTGGAAATCAGAAAGACCAGTATGGGTTCCTCAGTGGCCCCTGACTAAAGAAAAGATACAAGCAGCCCATGACCTGGTCAAACAACAATTAGCGGAAGGACATATACAACCTTCTGTATCTCCCCATAATACTCCCATTTTTGTCATCAAAAAGAAATCTGGTAAATGGAGATTATTGCAAAATTTAAGAGCCATTAATAATGAGATGGTTATTATGGGACCTGCTCAATCGGGGATTCCTCAATTGTCTGCTTTGCCAAACACCTGGTATGTTTTAGTTATAGATATTAAAGATTGTTTTTTTTTCAATTCCAATTCATCCTGAAGATAGTCCACGTTTTGCATTTACTATCCCTGCACTGAATCATGAAGGTCCTGATCAGAGATATGAATGGAAAGTACTCCCTCAAGGGATGGCTAACAGCCCAACTATGTGTCAAATTTATGTTAACAAAGTAATCCAGCCACTTAGAAATCAAAATCCTGAACTACAAATATTTCACTATATGGATGATGTATTATTAGCACATAAAGATAAAAACACATTGCTGGAATGTTATGCCACACTTACAAACTTATTAAAAAATTATAATCTAGAGATAGCAATAGATAAAGTACAATTAAATTTTCTAATTAATTATTTAGGAGTTCTATTATCCTCAACCATGGTCAACGACTGGCCACGTGGAGGCTGGACTACCACCTTTCCTTGTTGGGGTTGGCCACCAAGGAAGGACAGATCCAACAGGTGCCTCCAACTCCCCTTCACACAGACGGACCAACGTGAGATGCTTCATGGCTAGTGTGTAAGGCCAACATTTTATCACTCTGTGTACAAGGAGAACAGCAAAAGGCAGTGTGGTGCCCAATAGCTTTGGGATCAGCTCCAGTTTGCACAGAGCTCAGTCTACACCATGTGCAGCCTGAGTAGCTCCCTCGCTCTCTTCGGGCCTCTACTGTCCTCCCACACCCCTGGGAGGAGAGCTGGTATGTAATTCAGTCCTGTGTTACAAGAACTACAGGTCATACTGTGTTAGGTGTTCACAGAGCTGGAGTGCACGCAGTTTCCCCATGGCTCTTCCAACTCCTAACAGTTGGTGAACAAGACGTGGTGCTTTTATGGACCTTCTTCACCTGTGAGCAAACAGGTCTGACCAGACACGATCTACCCTCTCCTCATGGTGGCAAAATTCTACAATTTTAAGGAGAATGGAGATAGAATGGAAAAAGTGCCAAGTAGCAAAAGTAAAAGGAGAATTGGGTAAAAGAACACTGAAAAGCCGAGTGTGAGTGTATCCACCCCTGTCCTTCACGTGGTACATCTACAGCTGTCTTTCATGAGTGGTCATCCCAGTACAATTTATGAAGTGCCACTGTAATCATACAGGTCTCTGCAGATCAATTTTTAATAAAATGGAAGCCAATATTGTTGTTTACTCTAAATTGGAGACTCTTCTAACAAAGGCACCATAAACAGACACTGGAGAAAAGATGGCCTCTTCAACCAACGGTGCTGGAAGAAGTGGAAATCCATACATGACAAAATGAAATCAGACCCCTACCTCTCACCCTGCACAAAACTCAACTCGAAATGGGTCAAGGATTCAGGCACTAGAACAGAGACACTGCGCCCAATAGAAGAAAAAGTAGGCCCAAATCTCCATCATGTCAGCTTAGGAACCAAATTCCTCAACAAGACTCCTAAAGCACAAGAAGTAAAATGAGGAATTAAGAAATGGGATGGCATCAAACTAAAAAGCTTCCTCACCACCAAGGACACGATCAAGAAGGTGAAGAGAGAGCCTACAGAATGGGAGAAAGTCTTTGCCATCTGCACCTCAGATACAGCTCTGATGTCCAGGATATACAAAGAACTCAAAAACTTTACACTGAAAAAGAATAACCCAATCAATAAATGAGCAAAGGAACTGAACAGACACTTCACAAAAGAAGAGATAATAATCAATCAACCAGTATATGAAAAAATGTTCAACATCACTAGCAATTAGAGAAATGTAAATCAAAACTACATTGAGATCCTATCTCACTGCAGTCAGAAGGGCAATTATCAAGAATACAAGCAACAATAAATTTCGGTGAGGATGTGGGGAGAAAGGTTCACTCACACATTGCTGGGGGGACTGCAACCACTCTGGAACGCAGTATGGAGATTCCTCAGAAAACTTGCAATGGAACCCCCTTTTGACCCAGTTATCCCACTCCTCAGTATATACCAAAGGTCTTAAAATCAGCATACTACAGGGACACAGCCACATCAATGTTTACAGCAGCTCAAATCCCAAAAGCTAAGCTGTGGAACCTACCCAGGTGCCCTTCAACAGACGAATGGATAAAGAAAATGTGGTGCATGTACACAATGGAATATCAGCCATAAAGAAGAATGAAATTATGGCATCTGACAGTAAACGGCCAATACTGGAGTCTATTATGCTAAGTGAAATAAGCCAATCCTAAAATAGCAAAGGCTAAATGTTCTCTCTGATATGCAGATGCTGACTCACAATGGGTGGGTGGAGGGATAAGTGTCCCTGGACTAGATAGGAGGGAGTGGGGGGGACAAAGGGGAGATGGAAATTGAAAAGACAGTAGAATGAACTGGACATCACTTTCACATGTTCATATACGAATACATGACCAGGGTAACTCCATATCATGTACAGCCTCAAGAATGGGTAGTCATACTCCATGTACGTATGATGTGTTAAAATACATTCTACTGTTAGGTATAACTAAAAAGAATTAAAAAATTTAAAAAGCAGAGACTAAGTTTCTTCTGTGTATTTACTCATCTGCTCCTTGAAAGACCCTGACACACACACACACACACACACACACACACACACACACACACACGAGAGAGCTCAAGCAGAAATTTTTCAAAGGGATCATTCTATAAGATTTCATTTTATCATTAAGTTTTGATCTTGCAAGATAAAATCATTCTTGCTCCAACCTTCTCTACACTTACACATTTTTTTAAAGAAAACCCCACTCTTAGAGCACACCTGAAATTCTAACCTGGAAGTAATTTCAAATATCCAAGAAAGTTTCATAAATTTTAAGTTATGTTTATAGCACAGCTGAGTCTAAATTAAAGTGTCAAATGCCAAGTATAGGAAATAAATAGATGAGTATGTTGTAATAAGCTTTTGTACAGAACACTTTCAATCATCTTAAAAGGGAAAAACACTGGATAAAGAGTGAGGTCAGGAACGATGCTCAAGAAAAATGGAAACTCTAGAGCAGCGCTGTTCTGTGAACACAGGGGAGCCACGCATTGTACCACACGTTGTCCCAGAACCACAGGGAAAGAACGTCAAAAACAGGTGGCTGAACTTCAGTGGTCATCAAATGGCATTTAAGGTGTTTTCATTTCAACAAGGAGTCAACATTAAAATTATTGATGAGCTACTTTGCATTTTTTGATTTTTAGTTTAATAAAATGTATATACTTAACCGTGCACAACATAAGGTCCTGAAAAAGTAAACCTAAGCATTGCTGAAGAGTGCTAGTTAAGCCGTGCCTTACCTCACGAACTTCTCCCAGCTGCGGTAGGAACTCCTGAGCATCTGATCTCCCAGCATTTCCAAAGCACTGTATATGAACCACAGTCCCTGTCTTGTTCCGTGGATCTCTTGAATACCCCTGGGGCTTAGACTCTGCAGTTTTCTAGTACTCCACAGCCACAGGTAGGGAGTGACCTCCCCCAAAGCTGACACCATCCAAGACACACACAGGGCTCATCTGTGAAGATCACCATGTCTCTGCTGGGACTAGGGAGCTATCTTCCCCAGGTCTCCCTGGGTGACATGGAAACCACTGCTGGTCACAGGTGACAGCTCATGGGTCACTCAAGGGAAAGAGCATGCAGGTGGAGCCAGGCCTGGAGGCCCGTCTTGGTCTGCGGCATCACCCAGGCTGCACCCAGCTCCTCTCCCTCATCTCTCAGTGTTCCATTCCCAGTGCTGCTCTGGGGACTGAACAAAATGACGACGATGAACTGCTAGAGATCACGTGACAGGAGGAAAGACACCTGTGATGGGTGCCGAGTGAGGATCCTGACCCTGGAGGGGCCAGCACTGTTCTTCTTAAATCAGGGTCTATCTTGAAACCCTTTTATAAGAAGGTCTTTCCAATTACTAAAAGTAAACCAGGAAATTGTGTAACTGTGGCATTTTCTTAATGGTCTGCCTGTTTTTTTGTTGTGTTGTTGTTTGGTACAAGGGATTGGACCCAGGGGTGCTTAATCAGTGAGCCTCATCCCCAGCCCTTTCTATTTTGAGACGGGGCCTTGCTAAATTGCTGAGGCTGGCCTTGAACTTGCCATCCTCCTGCCTCTGTCTGTCGAGTCATGGGATCACAGGCGTGTGCCACCGTGCCCTGCTGTATTTTATTCTGTCAACAAAAGTGATCTTCAGTTGTAATTTGCTGTCAAGAGATGAAACAGGTAGACACAAAGAACAGATTCGTATTTCCAGAAGCCAAGCCCAGTGACGGAGAAGTGCTTGAAGACAAAGGAAAACCAGTGTGACCACGTGGGCATAATCAATCAGCACGTCAACACTTTGTGTCAACCCGTAGGTAGACAGAGAGACCCAACATTCCACCAGGCAGCAGGCATCTCGAGGAGGAGATGAATTAGTTACTGTCATTAGTTGGATTGATAACAACTCATTTACTCTAAACTGCTTTATTATCAATGACATTCTCTTCTGTGGGATTGTCAATGATTTATGTTAGAATATGTTAGGAAGTGTTTAAAGTGTTTAAAGAATTTTCAGAAAAGTATGAAGTTATAGTTAGCCCTCATCTGGATGAACTAACGTTTAACTTTTCTTTGGTTCTTTTGAATTT
This sequence comes from Marmota flaviventris, assembly GCF_047511675.1. Classification (NCBI taxonomy): domain Eukaryota; kingdom Metazoa; phylum Chordata; class Mammalia; order Rodentia; family Sciuridae; genus Marmota; species Marmota flaviventris. The sequence goes on along the minus strand of NC_092517.1, from coordinate 784,860 downwards.
TAATTGACATATTATAGTCATACATATTTTAGGGCACAGAATGGCATGACCAGAGCTGGGGAAGGGACACATCTGTCAACTCAAGACACTGATCACTTCTTTGGTTTGGGAACATTCAAAATGCTCTCTATGAGTTATTTTGTGATACTCAGTTATTGTTGTCAAATAGTGGATTAGATAACTGTTTAGATTTTCTTTTTTAAAAAATATGCTTTAGTTATAGATGGACACAATCCCTTTATTTATTTACCTTTATGTGGTGCTGACGATCAAACCCAGTGCAATTTCCAAGCCCTCCTATTAGCCAAGGTAAGGCAGAATTTACTCTTGCTTTAGATTTAGAATAAAAGCGGCATCAGTGAAGTTCTACTTCAAACAATGATAAACAAATAAAGTCCGTGTATTTGAGGATGAAGTTCACCATTCATTCATTCTTTAGTTTGGTTTGCTCTGGGAAATTTCCTCCTAAATAAAATATTTTGAATAATCCTATATACAAAATGAAGCAGAATGATAACAAACTAAAGTGATAATTTATTTCTGTAAGCTAATTTATGTTCAAATTCATAGTTTCTGATTAAAGTTCACCAATAAGGAGGCCATTTTCGTTAAAATATTTAAAAGAAGTTTAAGATCACCATCAGGCACGGGAGTCTCATTATCTTTGTACTCTAACATGTGAATGGTTACAAACATTGGGATAAGCCATTTGAAATGGGTAAAATTGACCAGTTTCAACCTGAAAATGAGAATATCACCTAACAGTAATGATTATATCTCTTTGTGTTTCTTAATTATCTGTCCGTGTGATCTTGGAATTCTCTTTGATGCATAAGATCCAGAAACCGAGAGAGATGTACTGTCAAGCTTCTTTCAAAGTTTAATCTTTAGCAGTGTCAAGAATTTCCTGGCGCATTTTATCAGGAGAGTCAGAAGTTAAAACTTAGCCCGTGTTTCACTGAAGGATCTGACCCCATGAGAGGATATTACAAGATCTAGATTAAGCAGAAGGAAAACCACAGCACCAAGAACATCTAACTGCAATGAGAAAAGGCACTGGCTTGAGGTGGCACGGTATGAATCACCCACGGCATGAAGCCACCCTTTGGCTCCACCTGGAAGGAGGGAAACCGGAGCTCTGGATACGGTCCCATCTGGGCTGGGGGAGAGGATGGAGTGGAGCGGCAGGTCCCGCGCCTGCTACAGTGGCCGAGACTCTGGCTGCACACAAGTCACAATGGTGAAGGTGATTACTACAGTGGAAGCCTAGCCTATCACTTCCAGGCAAACGGAGGCTGGCACAGAATGAAGGAAAGACCAATCCAAAATGTGGGAAAGAAGAGGGGAAAGAAGACCATGGGCAGTAAGATGACAGCAATGAGTGCCTGAGAATGTCACGTAAACGGGTCAGACTCTCGTAGTCCAGTTACACCAGGTTGCCCAGCTAATTGTCAAAAACCTAGTAGGTTCGTAATATTCACAGGACAGACACCTAAATAAGAACTTGGAGAGAATTCAGTCAGGCTCTGTCTTAAAAAACTGACAAGGGTTTAGTAGAAAAATAATAATGTAAAAAAAAAAAAGAGCCAGGAAGTCCAAGAAGGCCTGACCAGCACCTGCCCAAAGACACCGGAGGCTCGCCTGCGAGGTTCTGGAGGGCCAGAGCCCCCTTAGACCAAGGCAGCTGGATGGTCACCTGCAGACCAGACCTCACGCCCTCCTGGCCTACTGGGCCTTCCCTGAAGCGCTGGCCAGCACACGGCAATGTTCTCAGCCCTTTCCACCCACCTTCCCCATCTCCCAACCGTCCTACGAGCCTTGTTCTTTTCTCTTCAGCGTACATTTTCACATGGATCCCAGAGATGTGCTGTTAACTTGCCTGAAGAATCTGAAACCCAAGCAATCTGACTCCAGTCCAGCCTTGAAATACTCAAGACGTTAAAAACAGTAAACACGGTGTCTGGCTCAGAGAAAGTGACTGGCATACATGAAAGTACTTGCCAAAGATCACACTCAGCTACTTCCAAAGAATTGGAGGGATGATGATCATTAATTAATTGCAAGTGTTTGAACACCAGCTCGTGCCAATTGTTTTCTAAGCAATGTCTCTGAATCGCTTCATTTAGTCTTCACACAAACCTATGAGCAAGGTCTTATTAGTGACCCCATATTACAGAGGAGAAATCTGAGGTTTAGAAAGGCCAAGTGCCTAGCCCAGGGTTGCACACCAGTCAGTTGTGGAACTGAGATTGAAACTCGGGCAGCCAGAGACCCAGCCTTCATCCCAACACTAAATCCCTGGGCCCAGTTCTCGTCCAAGGAAACAGCTCACAAACTCATATAATTTTATTTGGCAAATGTAGGGTGTCTGACTTAAAATACTGCAAGATTATTTAGAAGCCTTCTCAGACAAGGACGTCTGGGAATGCTGTAAGCGGGGGAAAGCGAATGCCACGTCTCACAGTCAGTCCCAAAGTTTAAAGGAAATGCAGGAGTCCATTTGCCAATTTATCTAGCAATTTCCAAATCAACATGTGGAAAAAGGACTTGGTTGGCCAATTCTGTAATCTACTGGTGATGAGTCATTGAATTCCGATATTTCCAAGGTACCTTAGGTAAAGTCTGTCCCTACACCATCTGTACCTCACCTTTAGATCTAACCAAACACATTTCGAAAAATCAGGAGACTAGAGGTGCAGAAGCCACTGTCAATTTTCTGGAAGCTGTGCATGTGTCTGGGTTCCAGTGGCAGACATAGGGATGACGGACATCTGCCTATCTATGAGGTGACATGCTCCCCATGATACAAGGGTGACTGATGTAAGCGTTTGACCCAATCTGTTGGTAGCCTACTGTTGACAAATGTCTAGCAAGAAAATTGTATGTATTAAAGTAGAAGCCACTGTGAATCCATGAAGGAAAGCCAGGACTTAGCATCGACGTTTCAGGTTAAAAGGCTACTGTACCACAGAAGCTTGGTGGCCTTGGACAGGTCACTAGGTCTGTGTGAGATCAGGGCTCTTCATTATAAGGAGGCACTGGCTATAGGGCAGGTGGCACTGCAGATCAATAAGATACCATGTACTGAGTGGCTTATGGACCATACAATGTCCCAACAAAAGGAATCACCCATAACTCAGATGGATGTGAATCAGCCAGTTACAAGTCCACTACTGAGCCAGGACAGTGTGACCACTCTCTAACGAGATTTAAGCCAGTGGGCTCCCAAGCTGAAGGATTTGAGCATGAGATACACCTCGTATAGCACCATTATTATCACAACAGCAGCAGCTCACCTAGAAGTCCACTACTTTTGCAAACAAAATGCTTGAAGACTGAAACACTTTAAATCAACCATTTACCCTCATTTCTCTAACAGTGCATCAGCTGAGGATGGGTAAATTGAGGTTGAACTCGAATGCTCAGCTTCACACTGTAGGACCCATTGGCTTGGATTCTTGTTGTGGGTTGGGCTCATGTGTGCTCATTTTGGATAAAAGGTAGGGCAGCTTCCTGGGGAGAAGACCACTTCAGGGTGATGGCAGAGGTACCACAGGGCATTTACATAGACATTTCAGGCCTCTGATCTGACCTACCTAAATCTCAATCTCTAGTGCTTGTTTGGTGTTCAAGCCAATGTGTGCTGGGCTTCACCCCCACTGTCATATGATCCTCACAGCAGCCAGGGAAACAGGGTCCATCTTTTTTCCTTTTTTTAATTTGTATTTTCTGTAGTTGTAGATGGACAGCATGCCTTTATTTGTTTACTTTTATGTGGTGCTGAGGATCGAACCCAGTGCCTCACACATGGGAGGCAAGCGCTCTGCCACTGAGCTACAGCCCCAGCCCTCACCTTTATCTTTTTTTAAAAAATGTTTTTACTCGTGCATTATAGTTGTACATACTAGTAGGGTTCATGTATCTTCTTTTAATACAGGAGAAAACCATACGAAGAGATGTTAAGAAACCCTCCAGTATCCTCAGCTAGTAGATGACCGAGTCAATATTTCAGTGTAGGAAGTGGCATTCCACCTACTACAGGATTTGCCAGTACATCCCATGACCATTTAATTCCTTAAATAAACACTCAAATTAAATGAGGCTAGTTTCAGCATGTTGAATACATCCGGTTCCTGTAACAAATATGTGTGGATTTTATTTATGCTGTGAAATATTTATGATGTCCAAGTGTTAGAGTCTGTAAACAAGTCAAGATGGCGCCTGGCATTTTGCCAGAGGGAGTGGTTTGTGTAGTAATGCCAGTGAGCCATTAAGTGTGGAGATTCCTTATTGGTTGACTGCTGTATCTAGTTTATGTTAATTAAGATAAGCTGTGTGGAATGTATAAATACCCCTCCGGTCCTACAATAAACGGCTCCCATTCCTGCTGTATCAATGTACCCAAGTTGTTCGTCACCCCCGGGTTATTTTGCTGCAGCCGGACTGCGGCATCCAAGCATTTACGACATGTATCTACCTTCTGATGCCTGAAGGAACGGTCACATACAGAGCTGTCACCTAAGAACCAGACTGTGGCCAGCTCTCTGCATGCTGCTCCCTATCGGGAATCCTTGCCTCCTTCCGGAAGGCCACCCTGATCTCAAGTTTCATGTGTGTCATTCTCTTGCTTTCTGAAACATATTAACCATACATGTCCATGTCAAGGGTTTTGCTCAGCTGAACCCTGGATTGTGTTTCCACCTGTATCTACAGTTAATTCACCTTTCATTGCTGTGCAACAGTGTATTAAGTGCATCTGTCACAGTGGATCAATTATCCTACCAGTGCATACTGGAGTGCTTCTAACAATTTGCTGTTGTAAGTAATGTATCTAAGAACAATGTCACTAAGAATGTAGGAGAGCCTGCTATGCTATAACCTGGGCAACACTTCATGCCGTCAACTGCCATCACTTAGGGGAGTAATGCAATATTTTTAATGTGACCTTAATATGCATTTTCCTGCTTACTAGAAATGCCTAGAACATTCTCATAAGGTAATTCACCATGTGTGTTTCCTGTAAGCTGTTTATTCAGGACGCTTGTCAATTTTCCTATAGGGTTATCTATCTTCCCTATTGATTCATATCAGTCATATAAATACTTACACAGCATATTTACACAAGTTTTATTATGTGTATTATGTATATTATTAATATCCTCTTGAGTTCATGGCTTGTTTTTCTGTTTGTTTGTTTTTTTTATAAATATTGAAAGGATTTGTGAAAATAAACAGTGAAAGGATTTTTTCCTTAACAATTGCCCTGGATTGAATAGAATCTTCCCCAATTTACTTCTCCAAAGTCTGAAGCAGGGCCTTTGCAAATGTGATCAAGTTAAGCTAGGAGCACCGTGGATGAGGATGGACCCAAATCCAGGGACTGGTGTTTTTGTAAGAAAAGGATAGTTAAAGGAGGGAGAGTTGGGGAAGAATCCCACGTGACATAGGAAGGGGACACTGGGAGGACACAGCCTGGAGACCGGAGGCGACAGGGCTGCTGGCAACCTCAGATGCAGCAAGGGCGAGAAGGTCTCTTCCCCAGAACCTCAGAGGGAACCCAGAACCCCTGGGCTGAAATCTCCAACTTCTAGCTTCCAGAAATGGGAGGAAGCACTTGTGAGTGTTACTTCACTCCATTTCTGCATAACAAGACATTTTAAATCTTAAAACTAGGAAGCCACTCTCTAGTTTTCAGGACTTGCCTTCTCTTGGGTTTTCCAATCTGCCAAATACAGATCATTCTTTTCCCCACTTTGGATAACAAATAGCTCCAGTGCCACTTACTGAAAGGTCCATTCCTCCCTGAACTTGCAAAGTCCTACCACATTCCAAAGTGCCACGTAACCCTGGGCTCCCTCCCAGGCCCTGGAGTCTGTCCCACTGTCACTCTGCCCAACAGGCGAGTAAGTGCTGACTTTTGTGATTTTACCATGGTTCTTCTTCCCCTGTGACAGCCCTCACCTGTCACCTTCTTCCCCTACTTCTTTCTCCCTTTTCTCTTTAGGAGTCTCAGCTATTGCCGGGCACTTGACCATCCCCCAAAACTGAAAATCAGCTTATAAATCACCTCTCAAAGGTCTTTTGGGATTTTAATTAGAATTTTCATTTCATCTACAGATCAACATGGGAGAAATCGCATATTTATATCATTAAGACTTCATCATAAAATAATTATTGCTGTTTATTTATGCCGCAGTCTGGCTGCACACGAAATCACGAGCCACTCAAGCAGGAACAAACTTTATTTCCAAAACTCCCGCGAACGCCACGCATGCATGCATATATATATATATATATATATATATATATATATATATATATATATTTTTTTTTTTTTTTTTTTCTTTTGTCTTTCTTCCCTTATTGCCCTGACCAGGCCTCCAGCAGACTGTTGTGTGAGAGTAAGAAAAACGGCCATCCTTGTCTCATTCCTAGTTTTAAAGGAAATGCTTCAACTCTTTTGCTATCAAGAACTATATTTTCAGCAGAAAGTTTTGGTACTATCAATAGGTTAAAAAATTCCCTTCCAGTGATAATTTGATGTTTTATTAAAAATGAATATGGAATTTTTTGGGTGCTTTAATGAATATCTGTTGAAATCGTGAGGTTTTAACCTTAAAATAAATGTGGGAAATTACATGAGTAAAGTTTTAAAGTGAACTCACCTCTGAATTCTGGGAATAAGCTCAACTTAGTTTTGATGCATTACCTTTTGTATAGATTGCTGAATTTCATTTCTGATATTTTGATTAATATCTTTGCATTTATATTTATGAGGGAAATCACCTTGTGTTTCCATTTTGGCTCATAAAATAGAATTGTAGAGCGGTCTTTCCTTTTATATTCCGGGAAGGAATTTTGCATGAAATTGGAATGTTTGGCTCCTTGAAAATGATGTGGGATTTGTCTATAAAACATCGGAGGGCCACTGTCCCAGAGCCACTGCCCCATGTGCCGCTGCCGTGTCCAGAGGTCTTTTCCCTGGGCACCGCCTGTGAGGTCGCTGCCCCTGATGCCCAGAGGTCTCATCTCCAATCCTCTGCCGCCTACACTGCCACTGCCCATGCCGCTGCCCAGAGGCCACCTGGAGGTCTTCTTTCTGGGTGGTGCTGTCCATGCACCTGCAGCCACCTGCTGCTGCCACTGCAGACACAGCTGCCCCCCAGAGATCGCCTGGGTGACACTGACCCCAAACCCGCAGCTGTAGCCACTGCTGTAGCCACCACTGCAGCTGCTGCTGACCCACTGCCTGCTGCCACCAGCCACCACCACTGCTGCTGCTACCACCACCTGGAGGTCTGCTGCAGCAGAGACTCCAGGTCTGGTTGCATGTGGCCGCACCCATCTTGGGATGCTGGCCAGAGCCTGGGGCCAGGGTGCCAGAAGGTTTGCCACCATAAGAGCCTCTGTCTGGGGACTCTGGCCAGGACCTGCAGGTCCAGCGTCGGGGTACCTGTGGGTTAGGAGGCACTGGGGGGTCTTCCTGCTCGGAGTGCTAGGGGTGCCTGTCTTGCTGCTGCGTCTCAGGGTGGCACCTTTACGTGAGGGTATCCTGGTAGTCTTTCTGCAAGTAGGAACAGCATGAGATCTTGAGAGTGACTGCAGTGTGGCCGAGCCTGAGGTATCTGAAGCCCAGATGGAGGGACAGTAACTGGGGGTGTGCAAGGGCTGATCTGGGCCTGATGATCCCATGAGAAATCAGGGACAGGGCTGAGAAACTTTTATTTGATTTGGCTTTTTTTATTCACTAATATCTCTACAATATTTGAAACAGGGTATCTTTAATGCATCAGTGTATGGAGGACAAGGATATATGAATAGTGTTTTGCATTTCTGTTGTATTCTTATGTCTTCATTTCATTTCTTTGTTCATATTCTTCCTATCACTTGTTTGTTTTCTTGGATTCTCCTTCCAACTCTTTCCCAACCAACAGCCAATCTCTGTCAGCTTCTCTTCAAATTTTCCTGTGAATCTTTGCTTCTAGCTTTTCTCTTCCTCCCTTGCAAATGTTGAGTACTACATCATTTCTATTCTTTTGTCCACCATTTGAAATTGTAAACTGTTTTAGAAAATTTTCTGTTTGTGCCATAGATGGTTGTTGAACTCGTCATTTTGGCTTAATGTGAGAAAGTAGTAGATGCCTTAGTGGAGTTATTAGGTTCAAGGCTATATACTGTGTGTGTACACTGGGTGCTGTTGATATTGGTCTCACCATTAAAAGTGAGGGACACTATTGGACAGAATCTGTGCTGCCTTAGATCCATACTGATAGATGGGAAACACAGGAACAACATGAAAAACAAGGCAATAAAGAGCATCCAACAACCCAAGATGCTCCAAGGGCAGAATCCACTGATAACACAGTAGCAGAAATGTCCAAGAAAGAGTTCAGAATGTAATAGTTAAATTGATCTATGAAGTAAAGGATAACATAAGAAGTGAAATCAAAGAAAAAATACAGGAAATGAAAGACAACTTCAATAAAGAGTTAGAGATTGTGGGGGCGAAAAACAAGCAGAAATCCTCAAAATCAAAGAATCAATAAACCAAATTACAAATTCAATGGAAAGCATCACCAATAGACTAGACCACTTGGAAATTATGACTTCAGGCAATTAAGACAAAATATATAATCTTGAAAGTAGAGTTGACCATGCAGAGAAGATGGTAAGAAACTATGAACAGAACATTCAAGAATTAATTATGGAATAACATGAAAAGACCAAATTTAAGAGTTATCAGAATGGACGAAGGAGCAGAGATACAAACCGAAGGAATGCACAACCTTTTCAGTGATACAATAGCAGAAAAATTCCCAAACCTAAAGAATGGAATGGAAGGTCAAATACCAGAGGGTTACGGGCCCCAAAGTATTCAAAATTACGGCAGACCCACAGCAAAACATGTTACAATGAGAATGACTAACACAAAGAATAAAGATAAAAATCTTAAAGGCCATGAGAAAAAAAATCAAATTACATATAGGGGGAAACCAATTCAGATCTCAACTGATTTCTCACCCCAGACCCTCAAAACTAGGAGGTCCTGGAATATTATAGTTCAAGCGCTGAAAGAAATGGATGCCAACCAAGAATTATCCAGCAAAATTGTTTCAGATTTGAAGATGAAATTAAAACCTCCCATAATAAATAAAAATTAAAATAATTCACAACCAGAAAGCCCAAACTGTAAAACACTTCCACAAAATATTCCATGAGGATGAAGTTAAAAAAAAAAAGTGAAAACCAGCAAAAGAGGATCTACACTAAAGGAATATTCAACCAAAACTAAGTCAAATTAAAAACCAGAAATAAATCAAAATGACAGGGAACACAAATAATATCTCAATAATAATCCTAAATGTCAGTGGACTGAACTCATCAATCAAAAGTAATAGACTGGAAGATTGAATTAAAAAGCAAGACCCAACGATATTCTGTCTTCAGGAGACTCACCTCATGGGCAAAGACACCCACAGGCTGAAGGTGACAGGGTGGGGGAAAAACTCATCACTCACCGGGATTGTGTAAACAAGCAGGGGTTTCCATCCTTGTCTCAGATGAAGTAGACTTCAAGCCAAAGTTAACCAGAAGAGACAAAGAAGGACGTTTCAGACTTCTTAAGGGAAGTCTGTATAGGCAGGACATAACAATTATAAATATTTATGCACCAAACCATGGAACATCTATGTCTATCAAACAAACTCTTCTCAATGTCAAGAATCAAATAGACCACATGAATGTGTTTGTCATTCTCATTGTAATGTGTTCTGGTGTGGGTCTGCTGTAATTTTGTAAATTTTGGGTCCTGTGAGCCCTTTGTATTTAATTTTCCATTCCATTCTTTAGGTTTGGGAAATTTTCTGCTATTGTATCATTGAAAAGGTTGTGCATTCCTTTGGTTTGTATTTCTGCTCCTTCGCAACAATAATGGGTGACTTTAACACACCTCTCCCACTACTGGACAGATCTTCCAAACAAAAACTAGATAAAGAAACTATAGAAGTAAAGAATTAAATCAATAACTTAGACTTAACAGGCATATGTAGAATATTTCATCCATCAATGAGCAAATATACTTTTTTCTCAGCAGCATATGACTCTTTCTCTAAAACAGACCATATCTTATACCACAAAGCAACTCTTAGTAAATAGAAAAAAAAGAGATAATACACTGCAATCTATCAAATCACAATGGAATGAAATTAGAAATCAACAATAAAAAATAGAAGCTACTCTTAACAAATGGAGACCAAATAAAACACGATTGAATGATGAATGGATAGCAGAAGAAATCAAGGATGAAATAAAAAAGTTCTTAGAGGCTAATGAGAACACTGATACAACATATTAAAATCTCTGGGACACTATGAAGGCAGTACTAAGAGGAAAGTTCATTGCATTGAGTGCATTCATTGACAGAATAAAAAATCAACAAATAAATGACCAAACACTGTATCTCAAAGCCCTATAAAAAGAACAAATCAACACCAAAAGCAGCAGAAGACAGGAAATAATTAAAATTAGAACTGAAATCAATGAAATTGAAATAAAAGAAACAATTGAAAAAATTGACAAAACAAAAAGTTGGTTCTTTGAAAAAAATAAATAAAATAGGAAAAACCCCTGGCTATACTAACAAAGAGAGAAAAAGAGAAAATTCAAATTACTAAATACAAGATGAAGAAGGAACTATCGGGGCTGGGGATGTGGCTCAAGTGGTAGCATGCTTGCCTGGCATGTGTGCAGCCCGGGTTCGATCCTCAGCACCACATACAAACAAAGATGTTGTGTCCACCGAAAACTAAAAAATAAATACTAAAATTAAAAAAAAGAAGGAACTATCATAACAGACATGACTGAAATACAAAAGATAATTTGAAAATATTTTGAAGATTTATACTCCAATAAAATAGAAAATATTGAAGACATCAACAAATTTCTAGAGATGTTTGACCTACCTAAACTGAATGAGGAGGTCATACATGATTTAAATAGATTGATTTCAAGTAATGAAACAGAAAACACCATCAAAAGCCTACCAACCAAGAAAAGCCCAGGACCAGATGGATTCCCAGCCGAGTTCCAGAAGACTTTCAAAGAAGAATTAGCACCAATACTCCTCAAAGTATTCCATGAAACAGAAAAGGAGGGAACCCTTCCAAACTCAATCTGTGAGGCTAATACCACCCTGACACCAAAACCAGACAGAGACACATCAAGGAAGGGAAACTTCAGACCCATATCCCTGATGAACACAGATGCAAAAATTCTCAATAAAATTCTGGCAAATCTCATACAAAAACGTATTAAAAAGATAGTGCCCCATAATCAAGTGGGTTTCATCTTGGGGAGGCAGGGTTGGTTCAACATATGGAAATCAATAAATGTAATTCTTCATATTAATAGACTTAAAGACAAGAATCATATGAACATCTCAAAAAATGCAGAAAAAGCATTTGACAAAATATAGCACAACTTCATGTTCAAAACACTAGGAAAACTAAGGATATTTAGAACATATCTCGATATTGTAAACGCTATCTATGCTAAACCCAAGGCCAGCATCATTCTAAACGGAGAAAAATTGAAAGCATTCCTGATAAAAACTGGAACAAGACAAGGATGTCTCTTTCACCACTTTTATTCAACATTATCCTTGAAACTCTCTAGCCAGAGCAATTATAAAGAAGAAAGAAATTAGAGGGATACACAAAGGTAAAGAAGAAATCAAACTATCACTATTTGCTGATGACATGATTCTATATCTAGAAGATCCCAAAAATCCACCAGAAAACTTCTGGAATAAATAAATCCAGCAAAGTAGCAGAATATAAAATCAACACCCACAAATCAAGAACTTTCCTATACATCAGCAATAAATCCACTGAAAGAGAAATTAGGAAAAGTACCCCATTCAGAATAGCCTCAAGAAAATAAATAAATAAAATACCTGGGAATTAATCTAACAAAAGAAGTGAAAGAACTCTACAATGAAAACTACAGAAACTAAAGAAAGAAATTGAAGAAAACCTCAGAGGATAGAATGTCTCCCGTGCTCCTAGATAGGCAGAATTAATTGACTATTAATTAATTGTCAAAATGGCCATACTACCAAAAGCATTATACAGATTTAATGTAATTCCTATTTAGAATCCCAGTGACATTCTTCATAGAAATAGAAAAACGAATCATGACATTTACTTGGAAAAACAAGAGACCCAGAATAGCCAAAGCAATCCTTAGCAAGAAGAGTGAAGCAGGAGCCATCACTATACCAGACCTTAAACTATACCACAGGGCAATAGTAACAAAAACAGCATGGTATTGGCACCAAAATAGACTTGTTGACCAATGGTACAGAATAGAGGACAGAGACAAACCCACAAAAATACAGTTGTCTCCTACTAGACAAGGGTGCCACAAATATTCACTGGAGGAAAAAAAATAGCTTATTCAACAAATGGTGCTGGCAAAACTGGAAATCCCTATGTAGCCAAATAAAATTGAACCTCCATCTCTCACCCTGCACAAAAATCAACTCAAAAGTGGATCAAAGACTTAGGCACTAGAACAGAGACCCTGAGCAAACAGAAGAACAAATAGGCCCAAATCTTCACCACACTGGCCTAGGATCTGACTCCCTTAACAAGACCCATAAAGCACAAGAATTAAAATCAAGAATCAATAAATGGGACAGATTCAAATTAAAAAGCTTCTTCTCAGCAAAGGAAATAATCAATAATGTAAGGAGAGAGCTACAGATTGGGAGAAAATCTTTACCACATGCACCTCCAATAAAGCATGAATCTCTAGGATATATAAAGAAGTCAAAAAACACCAAAGTAACAAATAACCCAATCAACAAATGGGCTAAGGAACTGAACAGACACTTCTCAGAAGAATATATACAAATTGATCAACAAATGTATGAAAAAGTGTTCAACATCTCTAGCAATTAGAGAAATACAAATCAAAACTATACTAATATTTCATCTCACTCCAGTCACAATGGCAATCATCAAAAATAGAGGCAACAATAAATGTTGGTGAGGACATGGGGGAAAAGGTGCATTCATACATTGCTGGTGGGACTGCAAATTGGTACAACCACTATGGAAAGCAGTATGGAATTTCCTTGGAAAACTTGGAAGGGAACCACCATATGATCCAGCAATCCTACTCCTTAGTTTATACCCAAAGGACTTAAAATCAGCATACTACAGGGATGCAGCCACATCAGTGTTTATAGCATTCATATGGAGCCAAGCTAGGTGTCCTTCAATATATGAATGGATAAAGAAAATGTGGTATATGTATTCAATGGAATATTACTCAGCTTTAAAGAAGAATGAAATTATGGCATTTGCCAGTAAATGGATGAAGTCAGATAATATCAGGTGAAGTGAAATAAGCCAATCCCCCAAACCAAAAGCCAAATTTTTTTCTAATATGTGGATGCTAAGGATCACAATAAGGGGGTGCACTAGAGAAAAACAGAGTTACCTTAGATTAGGTAGAGGAAGGTGAAGTGAGAGGAGGTGAGTGGATGTGGGGATAGGAAGGATATTGGAACAAAACAGACATTATTACTTTATGTATATATGTGACTGCAATATGATTCTACAATATGATTCTACAACACATAACTCAGAAAAATGAGAAATTATATCCCATCTATGTATGGTATATCCAAGTATATAAATGTATTATACTGTCATAAGTAACTAATTAAAACAAATTTAAAAATTAAGTTAAAAAATCTCAATCTCCTGCTTTCTTGGTGTGAAGAAAGAAATTTGTGAAGTTATACAAGGTTTGAATTATACAATTAAAAAGCCTAATTCTATAGAAAATACATACCGAACTTGTGCCAAATAACTAGGTAGGCTACAGTCTTGTTAAACCAGCATGGAACTTCAGGAAAGTTTACTGTAGACCATAAAACAATACATGGCCACTTTCAAGGAACCAGCAATAGTTTAAAGATTCATGAAACAACCGACTTCTAATGCCACGGATGGCTGCCAGTCCTTTCAGTGTGACAAAGCTGTGTGAATCTCCTACCATGATGTTCCAGTGTTATCATTTGGCAGCTCTAATAAATTTTACTTTATATATTTGAAAAACATTTTATAAAGTGCATACATGTTCCGAATTAGTCTTCTTGGTGAATTGAGAAATATTTTTTAGTCCCTAATAGTTTATTTTTTTCTATAGATGTTTATATGCCTGAGTCACATACCTGTGTTTTCTAGTATTATCCTAACATCAGAGAGCTTCCAGCACTGGATATAAAAACGGAACTTTCCTGGTCAAGTACCTAGCTATTTTTAGCAAGGTCCTTCTTGCTTACTCATTTCTTTTCATTTAGTGGTTTTATATTCCACATCTGATTCCCATGTCAAATCATTGGGTGTTCAGAATGAGCATTGATTTGCTTACCCTTCTGACTTCCTTAACAAGACTCCTAAAGCGCAAGAAGTAAAATCAATAATCAATAAATGGTATGGATTCAAATTAAAAGCTTCTTCTCAGCAAAGGAAACAATAATGTGAGGAGAGAGCTTATAGATTGGAAGAAAATCCTTACTACACGCATCTCCAATAAAGCATTAATCTCTAGGATATATAAAGAACTCAAAAATCTTAACACCAAAATAACAAATAATCCAATCAATAAATGGGCTAAGGAACTGATCAGACACCTCACAGATGAAGATATTACAATTGATGAACAAATATATGAAAAAATGTTCAATATCTCTAGCAATTAAAAATATGCAAATCAAAATTACACCAATATTACATCTCACTCCTGTCAGAATGGCAATCATCAAGAATAGAATAATAAGTGTTGGTGAGGATATGGGGGAAAAGGTGCCCTCATACTCTGCTGGTGGGACTGCAAATTGGCATAACCACTATGGAAAGCAGTACAGAGATTCCTCAGAAAATTGGGAATGGAACTACCATCTGACCCAGCTATCCCACTCCTTGGTTTGTACCCAAAGAAGTTAAAATCAGCATACTACAGTGACACAGCCACATCAATGTTTACAGCAGCTCAATTCATAATATCTAAACTATGGAACCAACCTAAGTCCCTCAAAAGACGAATGATAAAGAAAATGTGGCATATGTATTCAATGAAATATTATTCAGCTTTAAAGAAAAGTGAAATTATGGCATTTTCCAGTAAATGGTTGCAGTTGGAAAGTATCATGCTAAGCGAAATAAGCCAACCCCACAAAACCGAAGGCCAAATGTTTTCTCTAATATGCGGAAGCTAATTCACAATAAGGCGGAGGCATAGCGCTACCTTAGATTAGGTAGAGGGAAGTGATGGGAGGGGAGGGGAGGGGATGTGAGGATAGGAAAGACAGAAGAAGGAAACAGACATGATTACTGTAGGTATCTATGTGACTGCAGGACCAACATGATTCTGCAACATACACACTCAGAAAAGTGAGAAATCATACCCCATCTATGTATGGTCTACCTAAGTTCATAAATGCATTCCACTGTCATGTATCTGCTTATCGTTGATGGCTCTCCCACAGTGGGTAGGGAGCTCCTATGGCTCCAGCCCAGTGTAATGATTTAGGGCTAGCTGGAGGAGGGGGTGCTATACCGGACGTTCTTCCCAAGTGTAGGATCTCCTTTTGCTGAGACCCAGGGATGCTAGAGCCCAGGACAGCCACAGGAGCTTGCACAAAGCCACAGTCTCACTCTAGGATCACAGAATCGGCTCATCTAATCACCCTTAAGGGACATGACCTTGTGAAACCTAGAGGTGGACAGAATATACAGATCACCATCCATGGACAGTGACAGTGGCTCCTTCTGTATGACCCCCTGGTCCTACCTCTCACTGCTACTCCTGATGGTCCCTTCCAGTGTCCACCAGCTGGGTGCCGCCTCCACCTCAGTGTGACCCCTTCCTTTCCAAGGTCGGGTCCATTTCCAATATTTGTACCTTACATTTCATCATGAAGTATGTCTAAGAGTTCCTTCCAAGGATCACTTCTTGCCCCACTTTTGAGCATTTTGCTGCCTTCCCTGACACTTACCTGACACCCCACAGCATGAGGAGCCCACAGAAAGCTATAGTTCCTGGAAATGGAAGGTGGTCAGCGCTGTTCCTGGACAGGGCTGTTCCCGGACGCTATGGGCCAGAGCCGATGGATCAATGTGTCCCCATTCCACAGACAGAGACCCAGGGAAGGCGTTCCAAGTGATGGCGCACCGAAAGCCTCGTCCACACCAGCTTCGCAGTCACACCCCACCAGCCTTCCTGTCTTCCTGCCCTCGGCCCATCCATCTCCACGGCTCCCTGGCCATCCCCAGTCCACCTCCTGCACCCAGACCTTTGTTTCATACTGGTCCTGGTCAACCTAGGCTAAGCCAGGACAAGATGAGGGGGAATGGCACCATGAAATGAGCAGAGCAATGGCATGCAGGAGGGGCCCAGAGCGTCCATGGGGAGAGAGGGCGGTCAGCCAAGACCAGAGGACGAAAGGAGCTGGCCCCGTGGTGTGGGCTGAGCTTGGCAAGCAGAGCGACCCATGGCAGGCCTGTGGGGTAAGAAGAACAGGGAGGGGGTCAGTGCAGAGTGAGCGCAGGTTAAAGACCAGTCAGGGCCGAATGACCACAGCACGGAATCTGGGTTTTATTCGGGTTGAAGTGAGAATGCTCTCGAGAGCTAGGAGGAGAAGATCTCATTTGCATAAGGTCAAGAGACCTGCTAGGTGGCCCCGAGGGTCAGACCTCTAAAATTGTGTGTTCTTGAAAAATAATAATAATAATAAATAAGTAATTAGAACAACCTGAACTTGTTCTGAATTCATGGTCTGTGTTTTGTATTTAAGAAAATCTCATCTCGTGCGTCCTACCTTGGTTTCTCACCAAGTCCCATCACCTCTTCACCCACAGAACACTCTCAGCTGCTCAGATGAGGATCCTGATCCATGAGATGTACCACGTCTGTGTCCACATGACACAGTCTGCACACTACTACCCCGGGGGCTTCTGTTCCTTGCCAGGCTCAGTCACCCTGTGCTAAGTGTGGAGTGACTACTAATTGCTGCTCATACCAGCAGTGATAGAGAACGTGTCCTCACTGCAAAACCCCTGCTTTGCTGGCCCCTCTGGGAGTGCAACACTGACCAAACAACCACACAAGAGGGAGCCTGAGAAGGGGCTTACAATCAGGAGGAAAAACTGCAATTATTCTGTGACCTGTAACACTTCTTATCAAATCACTATACCTTGTTTTACTCTCGGGTATATTTGTATAGAAAAAAATTTTTTAAAGTTGAATGCAATTTTAATTGACATAAAAATTAAAAACATAGATAGAGATAGCATGTGGTTTTGAAATACATATACATTGTGCAATGACTAAATTGTGCTAATTAACATAAGCCTCACTTCACATACCTTTTCTGCGATAAGAACAGAACTGACATCGACTAAGGGGTCATTGTATAAATGAAAGCATTCACCACATTAAAAACCAAGGTGGGCCTTCAAACTGTGCTTCCCCATCATTCACATGTAGAGAGCCAAAAAGCCAAGGCGACGATATTTATGACTTTTAGAAGGTACTCAGAGTCAAATGAGGTTGTAGGCTGGGTCCTGCCCAATAAGACTAGTGGCTTTATCAGAAGTGGGAACTCGCCCACTTGAGCCAGTGTCTCTGGACATTTGCACAAACGTGTCCTTAAGGATTTAGTGAGACGGCAACTGCCCACAGCCAAGAGCAGAGGACCTGAATGAAATCGACCCAGCCAACTGAGAGAGAAACTTTGCTTCATAAAATGCTCAGCCTGTGGTGCTTTGTGGAGGCAGCCCAAGCTAAGTCAAGATGTCCGAGTGTGTGTGTTAGAACACATGCCCGGGCCAGGGCTGAATCTCAGTGGCAGAGCTCTTGCCTAACAAACGTGAGGCACTAGGTTCAACCCTCAGCACGATATAAAAATAAGAATTAAAGATATTGTGTCCATCTAAAACTAAAAAATATTTTTTAAAAAATAAATAAATAAATAAATAAATAAATAAAAATAAAGGCATGCTGTCTACAACTACAAAAAAAATTAGACACACACCACACACAGAACCTCAACAAGAGCAGTTTAAACGGTGCGTGCCTTTCTCTCCTGATCATAGAACGTAGGATCCTCAGCCAGATCTTCCTTCTGCCTTGGCAAATTGTCCTGCCCCTTTCTAAGGCTGAAACAGCTTCCAGCATCCCATAAACTTGGATCTCAGTGTTGTGAAGGGGCCCCAGGAGTCCTGCGGCATGAACCCCTGCAAGTGCTGCTTCCTGTAGGGATCTTTACTCTTCCCTCCCACTTTCCTGGTTTGTGCTGATGAGCTCACCTTCACCAGGTACCTCTGGTTTCCCACTTACAACCCCTCAGATCATGGTGGGATCGGCGTCCCAGCCACAGGGTATGCTTCTCTGGTTTCCCCGACATTCAGTTTGAATTTCACTTCTGAGGTTATCACTTCTGTTTTCCCTTCTGCATCACCATCCTCATGAGCCGACTCCTTCTTTAATTACCCACTTTTGTAGAATGGCGTATGGTTTAATCCCTGGGACGCCAGAGGCAACGTGACTACCTGCATTGCTGTCTGAGCACAATCTGGACAACAGGCACTCCGTGAGCAATTACCAACAGGCTTTGAAAGGAGTGACATGGCTGGTCACTCATGCTGATGCAATCTGTGATTGATGTAGTGAACAACCCACAAAGAAGACAGGGCTTGGCTTCATGCAACTGCAGGCAACATTCCGTGGTAGCTGACATATGAGCTGTGTCATTGGCTGCAGTTACTTAACTCGCAGTTACTGAAATCTGTGCGTCTCAGTGGAACAAGGACGGCCTGCATCAGAATGAGTGTAGTCTTCACCATTCAGGTGTGTTAAAAGAACGGCATCTGCAATAGCATACAGTCTCCTAAGTTGGAAGAATCTCAATATCTTTTATTTTCAGACAAACTACTTATTCTACCCCTTGAGTGTCCACACCTTCACTTGTAAAACAGAGCTATGGACAGCATTCAACATTATTATTATTTTTCTTGTGGTTATCACTCACTGGGCACTTACTCTGTGTGAGGCAGGGTGCTAAACATGTTAGCCTAGTAAATGCCCCATAAATATTCACAACGGACAAGAAATGCAAGCAAGGGAGGTGTCCACTCACTGACGAATGGCAAGGACAAATCGTGCATGTGCAGAGGAGAACCAGCAGGCCCCAGAAGACGGGAATCCTGACATCTGCAACAGCGCAGCTGGAACAGCAGGACGTGGTGAAAAATGGCCAGGCTCAGAAGAACAAACACCCCACCATCTTGCACAGACATGGAGTCTAAAAACCTGATATCCTAGAGGCTGAGAACAGGAAAGAGCAGAGTAGTGGTTACCAGGGCTGGAGAGAGCCGGAGGGAGGGGACGGGCTACTTGGTGGGCACGAGGCCACAGTTGCAGAGAAGCAAGATGCTCTGTCCTGCTGCTGGCCAGAGGATGACTACAGATAACAGGTGATGGAAGACACTTTTAACAAAAATAAGTGATGACCATTAAGGAGACAGATACGCTGACTCTGACTGGAGCATTACACAATGTGTGCACGCATCAAAACATCACAGGGCACCCCATAAAAATGGGTGCGATACTTAATGTGTTGATTTTTTTAAATGGAGAAGAAAAAAGTTATATTTAATACATCCTTTTCTGAGGAGTTAGTATTTTCCATTTTGTTTGGTAATTTTTTTTTATTTTCCCCAAAGAAGACTAAATATTTAAGATTCCGTTCATACAGGTTGCTATTCACCCATAAGATTAGAATACACTGTTCAGCAAAATCATAACCTGCATATGAATGTAAAGTCCCTTTTTACCTGGTTTATCTTAGGAAATAATTATTCTTAATGACTGTACATGGCTCAATACCTCTTGTGACCTTTGCTTTAAGGTAATAGAAGTGAAACGATTCACCCAATGAAGTTAAAATAATTAATATTATCCAAAATTGAAGCATCTCTCTGTTGATTTGAGATTCTGCACTGCTACTTTTAGAGGCCTGCCACCACTGGTAGACTGATGGGGTGGAATGACATGTCTTCCTACAGCGTCCTGGGTTTTAACTTTCCTTCTCATAATTTAAAAGACACTCTCAATCATGC
This sequence comes from Marmota flaviventris, assembly GCF_047511675.1. Taxonomy (NCBI): domain Eukaryota; kingdom Metazoa; phylum Chordata; class Mammalia; order Rodentia; family Sciuridae; genus Marmota; species Marmota flaviventris. The sequence continues at coordinate 764,665 of NC_092517.1, read as the reverse complement.
TGTCATGGACTTTATAAAGCATAGTTCCTAAAACAAGTGCTGATAAAGACTTAAATTCTCCAAAAATCACATGATCTCAAAGTATCTAAAATTTTGAGAAATACCTTATCTTTCTGAAAAATTGCAACAGGGAATTTGCATGTACAGATGGGCTTATTCCTTGAGGCCACTCTAAGAAAATAAAATCACAGGGGTTTCTTCTTTGAATTGTGACAATATCATAATGCACAAGGCTGCTTTGAGACAATCATTTTGTAATTTCAATTAGACATTGGTCATGCTCAGAAAAGAAAACCAAAGGAACAGAAAAGGTAAATTTGATTTGTATTAAAAAGTATTTTTAAATGAAGGTAAAGCATGATTTGTCATTTCTAATTGTTTTGAAAAGATTATGAAAAGGATTGAAGAACGAACACAGCCAGCACCATCTTTGTTCACTGAAGTTACAGGGACTCTGTGTATTATTTTCATGAAGGTGAATTTACCACAACTCCATGAAGAACAGTATCATTTCTCTATCCTCAGAGGTTTGCCTAATCATTAGCAATAAGGGGCTTTTAACCTGGAACCTTGAGGTTATAATATATATATATATATTTTTTTAAAAAAACCACTCATGACACTGTTTTAGGTGAGCGAGAACCATACTGGCTGAAGTGAAGTAGATGGAAAATAACAAAGAAGAGGAATTCTTATGCATTTCACAACCGAGTGACTGCAACCAATGTGTGATATGCTCACCAAGGCTGGGGAGAGCCCAGTCCATGACTTCAGATGTCCCTGCCTAGAACACTCCTCAGCAACGTGGGACATGGGACCAAGAGAAGACACAGGGGGTCCTCAGCAGCAACATGTGACATGGGCCCACGAGAAGACACAGAAGGTCCTCAGCAGGAATGTGTGACATGGGCCTATGAGAAGACACAGGGGTCCTCACCGGGAATGTGTGACATGGGCCTATGAGAAGACACAGGGGGTCCTCAGCAGCAATGTGTGACATGGGCCTATGAGAAGACACAGGGGTCCTCAGCAGGAGTGTGTGACATGGGCCTATGAGAAGACACAGGGGTCCTCAGCAGGAGTGTGTGACATGGGCCTATGAGAAGACACAGGGGGTCCTCAGCAGGAGTGTGTGACATGGGCCTATGAGAAGACACAGGGGGTCCTCAGCAGGAATGTGTGACATGGGCCTATGAGAAGACACAGGGGGTCCTCAGCAGGAATGTGTGACATGGGCCTATGAGAAGACACAGGGAGTCCTCAGCAGGAATGTGTGACATGGGCCTATGAGAAGACACAGGGAGTCCTCAGCAGGAATGTGTGACATGGGCCTATGAGAAGACACAGGGGTCCTCAGGAGGAATGTGTGACATGGGCCTATGAGAAGACACAGGGGTCCTCAGGAGGAATGTGTGACATGGGCCTATGAGAAGACACAGGGGTCCTCAGGAGGAATGTGTGACATGGACCTATGAGAAGACACAGGGGGTCCTCAGCAGGAATGTGTGTCATGGGCCTATGAGAAGACACAGGGGTCCTAAGCAGGAATGTGTGACATGGGCCTATGAGAAGACACAGGGGGTCCTGACCAAAAATGTGTGACATGGGCCTATGAGAAGACACAGGGGGTCCTCAGCAGGAATGTGTGACATGGGCCTATGAGAAGACACAGGGGGTCCTCAGCAGGAGTGTGTGACATGGGCCTATGAGAAGACACAGGGGGTCCTCAGCAGGAATGTGTGACATGGGCCTATGAGAAGACACAGGGGGTCCTCAGCAGGAATGTGTGACATGGGCATATGAGAAGACACAGGGGTTCTCAGCAGGAATGTGTGACATGGGCCTATGAGAAGACACAGGGAGTCCTCAGCAGGAATGTGTGACATGGGCCTATGAGAAGACACAGGGGTCCTCAGGAGGAATGTGTGACATGGACCTATGAGAAGACACAGGGGTCCTAAGCAGGAATGTGTGACATGGGCCTATGAGAAGACACAGGGGTCCTCAGCAGGAATGTGTGACATGGGCCTATGAGAAGACACAGGGGGTCCTCAGCAGGAGTGTGTGACATGGGCCTATGAGAAGACACAGGGGTCCTCAGCAGGAATGTGTGACATGGACCTATGAGAAGACAAAGGGGTCCTTAGCAGGAATGTGTGACATGGACCTATGAGAAGACAAAGGGGTCCTGAGTAGCAATGTGTGACATGGGCCTATGAGAAGACACAGGGGGTCCTCAGCAGGAATGTGTGACATGGGCCTATGAGAAGACACAGGGGTCCTCAGCAGGAATGTGTGACATTGACCTATGAGAAGACAAAGGGGTCCTGAGTAGCAATGTGTGACATGGGCCTATGAGAAGACACAGGGGGTCCTCAGCAGGAATGTGTGACGTGGACCTATGAGAAGACACATGGGGTCCTCAGCAGGAATGTGTGACATGGGCCTATGAGAAGACACAGGGGTCCTCAGCAGGAATGTGTGACATGGACCTATGAGAAGACACAGGGGTCCTCAGCAGGAATGTGTGACATGGGCCTATGAGAAGACACAGGGGTCCTCAGCAGGAATGTGTGACATGGACCTATGAGAAGACACATGGGGTCCTCAGCAGGAATGTGTGACATGGGCCTATGAGAAGACACAGGGGTCCTCAGCAGGAATGTGTGACATGGGCCTATGAGAAGACACAGGGGTCCTCAGCAGGAATGTGTGACATGGACCTATGAGAAGACACATGGGGTCCTCAGCAGGAATGTGTGACATGGGCCTATGAGAAGACACAGGGGTCCTCAGCAGGAATGTGTGACATGGACCTATGAGAAGACACAGGGGTCCTCAGCAGGAATGTGTGACATGGGCCTATGAGAAGACACAGGGGTCCTCAGCAGGAATGTGTGACATGGACCTATGAGAAGACACATGGGGTCCTCAGCAGGAATGTGTGACATGGGCTTATGAGAAGACACAGGGAGTCCTGAGTAGGAGTGTGTGACATGGGCCTATGAGAAGACACAGGGGGTCGTCAGCAGGAATGTGTGACATAGGCCTATGAGAAGACACAGGGGTCCTCAGCTGGAATGTGTGACATGGACCAATGAGAAGACACAGGGGTCCTGAGCAGGAATGTGTGTCATGGGCCTATGAGAAGACACAGGGGTCCTCAGCAGCAATGTGTGACATGGACCTATGAGAAGACAAAGGGGTCCTGAGTAGGAATGTGTGACATGGGCCTATGAGAAGACACAGGGGGTCCTCAGCAGGAATGTGTGACATGGGCCCACGAGAAGACACAGAAGGTCCTCAGCAGGAATGTGTGACATGGGCCTATGAGAAGACACAGGGGGTCCTCACCAGGAATGTGTGACATGGGCCTATGAGAAGACACAGGGGGTCCTCAGCAGGAATGTGTGACATGGGCCTATGAGAAGACACAGGGGGTCCTCAACAGGAATGTGTGACATGGACCTATGAGAAGACACAGGGGGTCCTCAGCAGGAATGTGTGACATGGGCCTATGAGAAGACACAGGGGTCCTCAGCAGGAATGTGTGACATGGGCCTATGAGAAGACACAGGGAGTCCTCAGCAGGAATGTGTGACATGGGCCTATGAGAAGACACAGGGGTCCTCAGCAGGAATGTGTGACATGGACCTATGAGAAGACACAGGGGTCCTAAGCAGGAATGTGTGACATGGGCCTATGTGAAGACACAGGGGTCCTCAGCAGGAATGTGTGACATGGGCCTATGAGAAGACACAGGGGGTCCTCAGCAGGAGTGTGTGTCATGGGCCTATGAGAAGACACAGGGGTCCTCAACAGGATGTGTGACATGGGCCTATGAGAAGACAAAGGGGTCCTGAGTAGCAATGTGTGACATGGGCCTATGAGAAGACACAGGGGTCCTCAGCAGGAATGTGTGACATGGGCCTATGAGAAGACACATGGGGTCCTCAGCAGCAATGTGTGACATGGACCAATGAGAAGACACAGGGGGTCCTGAGCAGGAATGTGTGACATGGGCCTATGAGAAGACACAGGGGGTCCTCAGCAGGAATGTGTGACATGGACCTATGAGAAGACACAGGGGTCCTCAGCAGGAATGTGTGACATGGGCCTATGAGAAGACACAGGGGTCCTCAGCAGGAATGTGTGACATGGGCCTATGAGAAGACACAGGGGGTCCTCAGCAGGAATGTGTGACATGGACCTATGAGAAGACACAGGGGTCCTCAGCAGGAATGTGTGACATGGACCAATGAGAAGACACAGGGGGTCCTGAGCAGGAATGTGTGACATGGGCCTATGAGAAGACACAGGGGGTCCTCAGCAGGAATGTGTGACATGGGCCTATGAGAAGACACAGGGGGTCCTGAGTAGCAATGTGTGACATGGGCCTATGAGAAGACACAGGGGTCCTCAGCAGGAATGTGTGACATGGGCCTATGAGAAGACACAGGGGGTCCTGAGTAGCAATGTGTGACATGGGCCTATGAGACGACACAGGGGGTCCTCAGCAGGAATGTGTGACATGGGCCTATGAGAAGACAAAGGGGTCCTGAGTAGCAATGTGTGACATGGGCCTATGAGACAACACAGGGGTCCTCAGCAGGAATGTGTGACATGGACCTATGAGAAGACACAGGGGGTCCTGAGTAGGAATGTGTGACATGGGCCTATGAGAAGACACAGGGGGTCCTGAGTAGGAATGTGTGACATGGGCCTATGAGAAGACACAGGGGGTCCTGAGTAGGAATGTGTGACATGGGCCTATGAGAAGACACAGGGGTCCTCAGCAGGAATGTGTGACATGGGCCTATGAGAAGACAAAGGGGTCCTGAGCAGGAATGTGTGACATGGGCCTATGAGAAGACACAGGGAGTCCTCAGCAGGAATGTGTGACATGGACCTATGAGAAGACACAGGGGGTCCTCAGCAGGAATGTGTGACATGGACCTATGAGAAGACACAGGGGGTCCTGAGTAGGAGTGTGTGACATGGGCCTATGAGAAGACACAGGGGGTCCTCAGCAGGAATGTGTGACATGGGCCTATGAGAAGACACAGGGGGTCCTGAGTAGGAATGTGTGACATGGGCCTAAGAGAAGACACAGGGGGTCCTGAGTAGGAATGTGTGACATGGGCCTATGAGAAGACACAGGGGTCCTCAGCTGGAATGTGTGACATGGACCTATGAGAAGACACAGGGGTCCTCAGCAGGAATGTGTGACATGGGCGTATGAGAAGACACTGGGGTCCTAAGCAGGAATGTGTGACATGGACCTATGAGAAGACACAGGGGTCCTCAGCAGGAATGTGTGACATGGACCTATGAGAAGACACAGGGGTCCTCAGCAGGAATGTGTGACATGGGCCTATGAGAAGACACAGGGGTCCTCAGCAGGAATGTGTGACATGGGCGTATGAGAAGACACTGGGGTCCTCAGCAGGAGTGTGTGACATGGACCTATGAGAAGACACAGGGGTCCTGAGCAGGAATGTGTGACATGGGTCCATGCAAAGACACAGGGGGTCCTCAGCAGCGATGTGTGACATGGGCCTATGAGAAGACACAGGGGGTCCTCAGCATTGAATTTTTTAAAAATTATTTTTAGTTGTTGATAGACCTTTATTTTACTCACTTATTTATGTGAGGTGCTGAGAATTGAACCCAGTGCCTCACACGTGTCAGGCAAGTGCTCTACAGCTGAGCCATGACTCCAGTCCAGCAGTGCCTACCCCAGGTCCCTCCCAGGGGAACATTGTGACGATGATGTGCCCTCATTAGCAAAAAAAATGAGCTGTCCAGGTGGACTAACGTCTCAATCCTAGCTTTCACAGCCAGTGCCGACTAAATGAGGTGAGAAACACGGAGAAGTGCATTCCATACCAGTCAGTCTGCACCATCACAAGTCCACATGACTGATGGTCCCAGCAAGGGGAAGGGAAACTAGGGAAAGGGAAGGAGGAGGACGCGGTGGCCTTCTCACAGGTAAGCTCTTTGCCTCTGAGTGCTGTTCACACAGCTGGGCTCAGTTCCTGAAAGCACACTGCGCCATTCACTCTTGGGCTCGTGCTTCTTCCAGTAATTATATTTCAATAAAAATTTAGCAGTAAAAATGGAAACAGAATGCTTATGACAAGATTATTCTGTTTGCTCACTTCAATTTATGTACTGTTTCTCACATTAACTTTATGATAACCAACAGCTAAGTGTACTTAATAACAAAATGATCATCCTCCTTTCAGCATATATTTTCAATTAACTGGTGATTCATTCATAAAACACAATGCAAAATCTAATTCTTCTATAAACTGTCTTTGTAGTACTAGATAGTCAAAGTAATGTCACTTATCTTCCTGATGGCTTTCGCTGAATGAACACACACGAAGACTGAAGAGTAAATATTTCCACCCTACTTTAGAAAGACGTTTTATTACCCACACATTAAAACCTTCACATAATGTGATACAGTTAACTGAATTTGCATCTAGGAGGTTCAGCATCAAAATCTGGCTCTCCAAATGCAAAGCATGGAAATTACCCTTGAGTGTGTCCTCCAATCATGAGCCACACCAGAGAATAGATCACAACTCGCAGTCCACCCAAGACAGTTAGCTTCTTGTTTAACACTAAGTTGATCACTTTTTCTCTGAACAGGAGACAAAGGAGCTGGCTTGCATTAAATGCACGTTCTCAAAAGGAAACATGAACGCTGGACTCAAACCCACCCCGTTCCTGTACGATGCCCATGGCAGAGGTCCTGGGTGGTGGCACTCAGTGGGTCAAGTCTCTGGTTGGACCTCCATGCCATTTAAACTATTTTTTTTCTTTCATTCTCTCCCAACCTCTATCCCTGACCCCAACATAGTACAGCCATGACTGAATTCACCAAAAAACTAATTCCAGATATCATGGAATTCCACCATACTACAAAAGACCCAATTCCCTAAGCTCATAGGTCTGAAATCCAAGGCTGTACCTGCAGTCACTGTGAGTAACTGAGAGATGTACAGAGGAGAGGTCAAGGCATGCAGAATGCCTGGGGTGGGGGGCTGGTGCAGGATGGAGCACATTGTGCTAAGTAACAGTTGTTACTGTGGTGGAAAAACATGAAAACACATAAAAGATAGAATCACAAAGCTTTTCCAAAACAAGGTTTAAAATCACTCTTTTTCAAACTATGTTGAAAAATAAATTTTAGAATACCCATTCACCTCACCTGAGAGTCTTTTCCCCAAAGCTCAAGACCATGTGGCCACGTGGCTCCCTTCTCAAGGCCCACTTCCCTAGGGAATCGGCTTGACGGCCCCTTGGACTGCACTGGTGTGGTCCACTTGGCCAACAGGAAGCGTCTGAAGGGGACAAGTGCGTGCTCCAGAGCACGTGAGCTCTCAATTCCCCTGGTGCCTTGGTGCTGAGAACGACCTTAAGAGACAGTGCAGGGCTTGTGGTGTGGGATGCACAGTGTGCCCCAGAGCTCCTGTGTCGATGCAGGAAAGTTCAGAGGTGACTGACTGGACCTCATCTGTTCATCACCGTAGGCAGGTGGGGCATGGCTGGAGGAGGTGGGTCTCTGGGGGCTGCCCTGGAAGGGTGCATCTTCCCTATCGCCCCTTCCCCCTGCTCTCTCTGCTTTCCGGCCACCAAAAATGGGGCAGCACCCCTCCACTGTGCCCTGCCATGATGTTCTGGGGGCCCAGAGCAATGAAGTCAGCCCACCATGAACCGAGCCTCTGAAACCAAAAGCCAAAAATAAAGTCCTCTCCTCTGAGTTTTCCTTGTCAGGTATTCTGGTCATGGTGACAAGAAGCTAACATGGTGGTTCAGTTCCACTCAGCTAATGGTGCCAGGAGAAGCCCCGGGCTTGTCCCACCCACACACTCAGCAGAGGTGTCTGCAGCTCCAGGGTGGTTACTCACACTGACCAAGTTCCACAGGGAACACTACCCAGCAGCGAGGCTGCCCGTGAGCCTAGGAGCCAAACATGTGCTCCTCTGAAGTCAACATATCGAGTGTTTTTTTCTATGCAACCGTAACGACCTGACAGATATTGTACATCTTCTCATCCACTCTTGTATATTTTCTTTTAACCCTAGAGCATTAACTCCCATTTGAAATCCAGAGATACTGCAGCATTCATATGTATTATATAACATGTTCAGACATTCTGTAATACTCCAGTGAGTCATCTATACATACCAACCTATAGTTAGTTGCATAAAAATCTCTCATTGACTCACATCAAAATCTTCTACATCTCGTTTGCAAGGGTGAGTCCATGGACGTACAGTGACAAAGCCAATACTTAGACCCTGATTATCAGTGTAATCTGCTCATTTTTCTCTTCGTCACACCATTAATAAACTGTTTAACCAACATCAGTACAAGAGACTCTGGCCCAGGGAATGGGGTGAACACCTAACTTCAAACTCGGTGCATAACTGGGAGACATCTAATTGAGAAAGCAGCCAAATACCAGCACAGTATTGTGAACAGTGACACGAGAGGATGCACTTTTAACTGTCTTTCTGAACTTAAATAGGTCAAACAAGGACACACAGTGGTTAAATTTGTCTTCCTCTCCCAGCCGCTGGTTTCTTGGTATTCCCCAGCAATGTCACAGCATTTGTATGTATGTGCACATGTATTTGTGTCCATGCATGTGCCCTGTGTGTGGAAGAGGCTTCCTCCAGCATTGTGCCCTGTCAGTATATATGGAGTTCAGGCAGAGACCTGAATGAAATAAGCCTGCACCGAGGTACACAGAGGGTCCTGCTACGGAGCCAGGCGGGGGCCCTTCCTCCAGGGTCTCCAACACTATTGAAAGCTTCCGGTTTTCTATTCAGCTTTCAGTTTTTATTCCTCCCACTGAGGAGAGAGACAGTGTGGTATGAGTGTCGGGAAGCCGGGGCTTGTTAGAGATCACTTTCCCTCTCTCTGAATCCACCTCTGATCCATGCATGTTCTCAGCCCTGCATCAGGAAAGAGCATGAGTGGAACAGCAGAGTCCAGCCTCCATCTGGGTCGCTGTCTCTTCAGGGTCTAGTCTTTGTTTAAGAACACTTTATGCCTTGGTAATATGAGCCATGATCTATTAAGACGTCTTGCATTTCCTAGGAATGCCTTATGAGGGGAATCAATCCAAATCCTTAAAAGAAAATCCCATGCTGAAGAACAGAGGTTCAGAAAGCAGCCATGCTTCTGGGTGTCAGAGCCTCTGATCTGCCCACCCGCCGCCTGGAAAGAACGAGGTCACGTAAGAGGTGGTCCCACAGGTCAAGTCCCGAGTTCAAGGAGGGACTGCTGAACCCACCATGTGTCAAGCACATCCATCAGAGGACACTGAACCTCCAGAGGGTCGTCTGAGGTTTGACAGCTACCCTTCTCAAAATCACCCTTAAAAACAGAGAAACAAATGGACCTAGTTTTCTTTTATCAGCCAGCGCAGGAGAAATTCAGTGGTATAAATCCTAAATTTCTGAAACAGTTTCCAGCCTATGTAACATATTGAAAAACTTCAGCTTAGGAGTGGTTGTTTTGTTTTGTTTTTTTATTGCCTATTTCCAATAATTCTACGTCCTAAAGATACGACGTCAACCAACTTGTAGCAAGTTGAACCTACAGTTTTTTTTTTTTTTTTTAATAATCAGATTAAACTCAGTGTACATTTCCTATCATAAGAATTTAAAAGCACTTAAAATCTGGGACAGATTTTTTTTTTTCAGTAATGTTACAGGAACTAACGTGGGCAGAAGAAGGAGAGGAGGCCACGGAAGTACAGGAAAAGAGGGAGGAAGGAGGGGAGGTGGAGCCAGGGAGAGACAGAGAAGGGAGGAAGAGGGAGGGAAGAGCGAAGACGGGGATGCTACAGCCCACACAGACACTCAGTGCGCCTGCGGGGAACGAGCACTTCTGTCAGGAGGGACCTCAGCTCCCCGGGAACTGGGAGGCGCTCTCACCTGGACTTTAAATTAGAAGATGACTGTGTGCACCACTTTTACCACACATGAGACAGTGAATTTTCTTAGAACACCCACAAGTGGGCTTCTGAGAATCATAGGGACTGAGGACACAGAGATTGCTGCAAAAAATAAATAACAACAACCAAAGCCTTCTGTTTTATTCCTCACTGGAAGAGAGCCTATAAAATATGAAACGTTCTCAAAAGAGATCCAGTGCCAAAGCTCCACCCAAGTGAGACCTTCCCTTGAACATCCAGAGACGTGGGGGTAGAAAAACGTCCTCGCTATTTTTTTCCTCCATTACGTTTTCTCTTTCTGGTGATTCCGGGGAATCACATCATATGCTCCGTTCCTCCAGCTATTGCTAATACTCTGAACTTTCTGTTCTTGGCCTGGCAGAGATCCATCAGTTCATAATCTTCCCACCGCTAAACCTATTTCTCAATATAGGTCACTGGAGTCACAGTCAGTTACTGATAAAATATAACCCTCCACTAGAGGCACATATTTTTATTTCAATACTCGGAGAGTTGACTTTTTTTCTTTTTTTTTTTTTTTAACGTGCCTGGTGTTAATGGAGGTTACACACATAACTCTTCAAGAGCGGCTATGATTTAGAAAGCTACTCTCCCTTTGGTAATTAGGCATAACTTCTATTAACATAAGATGAGAATTATGAGACCCAGAGGAGGGAGAAATCAACCCTTCGGGTCAATCTGTGGTGAAAGTTGTGACTTCTCCATATTGTGGAGGTCTGTCCTGAAACCACACCAGTTTTTCACAGAAATGCCACTTCAACATCACAGTCGTCACCAAAGACCCAAATTGTGGGGGGGAATTGGAAGAAGCTCCACACCAGGTCTGAGCGCCTGAGTGTGAGTGAGCGTCCTCATTCCCTGTTCTATCAGTTTTGCGTTGCTGGGGACGGAACCCAGGTCCTCCACCACTGAGCTGCAGCCTTCTCACTCTTCCTTCTAAATAACGTGTTTTATGTCACAGCAGGGAACATTCATATTGTCAGGTACCCTTGAGGACTTGTTTTTTTTTCTCCTCATCTCTTTTTGCAGCTTACAAAGGGCCTGGTAAAGCTTTTACCCCAAGCCCGACTTGACCAGAAAACACTGCAAGTACAGATGCTCTTATGCTTTAAGACATAAATGCAAACTTACAAACCCATGATGTGTTTAGCACTTAAAAACAATTCGGATGAAAATGTTTATATATAAATAACTTTTAGCCAAGGGCATATTGTAGACATTTAAGAATTTTTACCTTTAAGTCATAATGCTTTCCTACTAATATCTTAAATAAGTTTTTAAAGCCCTATTATCTATGTCATCTGTGGGGAACACTAACTGCAAACAGCCTGCCCTTGGAGAGCCTGGGGTTATCTGAGTAGCAGCTCACAACAGTTTGAAACTCCCGTGTGGATTGCCACTGGGGGAAGGACTGGGTTAACCAGATCCCAGACGGGATTCCGTGGCACCAAAACGTATGCAGGTCACCAAGGAACGTCTGGCATCTTCAGGAGAGCGTGCTTGCACATATGGCTCACTCTTGTTCTGGACACACTTTGGGCAGGTATCTCATGCCCCACACAGAGACTGCAGAGGGAGGGGCGCAGCTGGGGCAGACTTTCAGCATTAGCTCATCCAGCACCGAGAGACAGGAAAGCAACAGTACACATCCGCTGTGGGTAGGCAGGAGCCAGCGCCCTCTGAGAGGGGCACATGGCTCAGTGACTCGTGGCTGATGGAGCCCTGACAGTGCTTGGAGAGTTTTAAGTACTTATTTAAACCCCATGCTGCTAGTTCTGAGTGTGGAAAAGGACTCATGATGCATTTTGTTCACCTACAGGCTATGGAACCACGTGCTCAACCAGCATGCACAGGGCCCTGCACCACGGAAAGGAAAGAGGAGCCCTCCACCTGGGTGACAGCGCTGCATGACACCTTTGAGGCTCACGTGGTTCCACGGTGCTAAAGGGCAGCTCTCGGTCTCTTGCACAGGACACGAAATTCTATCCAAAATACTATTTAAAAGAGCAGAGAAGCTACCATTCACTGGTTACGGCTTTCGTCTGATGGCTAAGCCTGTTGTGAAGGTTGTGTTCACAAAGAGAAAGCTGCAGTTAGCTGAGCCAGCCACCCGTGAGGACTCGGACATCCCAAGGCCACAGGTAGGCCAGCTTATTGTGTTACTATCAGGAATCGATTTCCCTCTCCCAACACGGAGTCTCTGCTCTAGGCAAGACACTTGCTAAAGACGATGTATTTGGAACGAATGACCTCATTCTCCAGATCCCTTAAACTTGCAATCTATTTGACTTAATTAGTCACAAAGGTCAATGGCCGGTGGAAATGCCCTTCACCCACGTTTCAGGCTGTGCTCCTCGCCCTCTCAGAACACACTCCAACCAGGAGGATGGAGCGCACTGGTACCAGCAGCCCACCTCCAGCTGACCTCAGGCACCCTCCGAGCCCGTGACACGTGACTCCATTCAACCCTCACGCTGCACTGGTCAAAGGCGACAACCATCACTCTTATGGTAGAGTTAAGCAATAAACAGAGAGGTCAGGGAACCTGCTCAGGCCTTCTCAGTCCTCGAGTGGCAGAACCAGTCAAGTAACGAAGTCTCTAATGGGAGAGGGAGGATTAGCAACCCATTCCGAGATTTTTAAAGAGCCTGTAAATGAACAAAATGTGTCAGGAGTCCTTTTGCACACTCAGAACTAGCAGCATGGGGTTTAAATAAATAATCAAAACTCTCCAAACACTGTCAGAGTTTTCATTTTCCATCTACAATCCAAATGCAAACCACCCCAATGGGCTGAATGTAAAAAATACCAGATGCACATCTATGCAGTGGCCTAAGAACATTTTGTTTTAATCCGGCTTCTCAAACAATATTCAAAGCTGACCATATTAATGTATCATGGGAATTAAAAGTTCAAATAAACATAAACAAAAGAAAATGATCTGTGCATGCAACAGTATTTTTTGCTTCTTAAATGATTGAAATATGCACTTTTCTTTTTCTTTTTTCTTTGTTGGTTACAAACAGGAGGAACCCTACTCAAAGTAGACTGGTCAAGGGGGATATTGAGTGATCTCATTCATGACAGTTGAGAGAGCCAGAGGACAATCATGATGTCCGGACTCTGCTGTACCTAGTGCTGGTGTGCGGGCTTCTCAGCTGGCTCCTCCATCAGGTGCAGAAGACAGCAGGAAGCCTCTGTGTCCACCCTAACCACTAAGCTCCAAAGTCTCAGGTGAGTTTCTCATGGGCTTGTGCTCCAGGACCCTTCCTGACCAGCTGCTGCAGCCCCGTTGCTGCACGAACACTAAAATGAATAACCCAACCAGAACACGGCTAATGAACTGAACAGACACGGCTCCACAGAAGAAGGTACAATGGCCAACATGTGTTCAGCATCTTGAGCCATCAGGGAGATGCACATCAAAACTGGAGTTGGGTCTAGGGTCGTGGCTCAGCGGTAGAATTCACCTAGCACGGGCGAGGCCCTGGGTTCAGTCCTCTGCACCACAGAAAAATAAGTAAATAAAATAAAGGTATTGGGTTCATTTACACCTAAAAAATAAATATTTTTTTTAAAAAACTGGGGTGATTCCACATCACTCCAGTTAGGATGGCAGCTGAAGAACACAGTGATAAATGCTGGTGAGGAGAACGTGGTACGGAGGAACACACTCGCACACCATTGGTGGGAAGGTGACTTGGCAGAGACACTGTGGAAATCAGCATGAAGGTTCCTCAAAGAGCTAAAAATGGAAATACCATATGACCCACTATTTGATATTTATCAAAAAGAATTAAAGTCAGCATCCTTGAGAGGGACACACATACCCATGTTTATCATAGCGCAATTCCCAGCAGCCAAGTTATACAACCAGCCTAGGTGTCCGTCAACAGATCAATGAAGAAAGAAAATGTGGCAATATTGGAACAACAGAGTTTTACTCGGACACAAAGGAAAAAAAAAGAAAAAGCACATCACCTGCAGAAAAATGGATGGACCCGGAGGCCATGACGCTGAGTGCAGTAAGTTGGCTCAGAGAGAAAAAGAAGTACTGCATGTTTCCTGGCACATGTGGAAGTGAGTTGGGGAGGGAACAGTAAAAAAAGAATCACCCACCATGAAAGTCAAAGGGAGACCACGAGGTAGGGAGGACGGAGGGCGAGGGAGGTGTCGGGAGTGAAACTGGAGAAACTGTGACTATGCCAGCCGTCGCACTCCTCTGTCTGCACCCAGAGGACTTGAGATCAGCCCACTCAGGGGCACAGCCACATCACTGTTTACAGCAGCTCAATTCACAATAGCCAAGCTGTGGACCAACCCAGGTGCCCTTCTACAGATGAAAGGAGTATGACTCAGGCTTCAGGAGAATGAAATCACGGCTTTGGCAGCTAAGTGGATGGAGTTGTAGGATACCATGTAAGTGAAATAAGCCAGTCCCAAAGAACCAAAGGCCGAATGTTTTCTCTGATAAGCAGGTTCTCATCCACAATGGGGTGCGGGGGGATGAAGGAACTTTGGATTGTGTAGAGGGGAGTGAGAGAAGGGGAGAGGATGTGGGGATGGGAAGGGCAGTGGAAGGAGACGGACACTGTTACCCTATACACATGATGATTACCCTACTACTCTGTACCATGTTCAGCCAGAGGAAGAAGGTGTGCTCCATTTGTGTATAACGTGTCAAAATGCATTCTACTGTCATGTGTAACTAATTAGAACAAATAAAAAAATTTAAAAAAAAGTTTAAAGAATCTAAAAAATATGGTTCATCCCTTTCTCTCCTCATTGCAAACATGTTGGACTATCTGATATCGTCCCACAGTTTCCTAGGGTTTTACCAATCTTTCCATCTCGTTCAAACGTGGTGATTTCTAACAATCTAGCTTTCTGTTCACTGATGATCTGTATTTCAAGTGTACTGCTGAGCTTGCACAGTGAGATTTTCATTTCTAGAGATCTACCTGGTGGTGCACGATTTCCACGTAGTTTTTCTCGCGGCCCGGGTTTCTCTGTGGAGAGTTCCTGTCTATTTGTTAATATCACACTCTCCTTCCATGTAACGAATGCATTTAATGTTGCCTCTTTGAAGTCTTAGCTCAACACCCTCTGGAGGCCACTTGGTGTCAGTTTCTATTGGACGGTCACCTCCTCCTCTCCTTGCACACCTGGATATTTGGGTTTAAAAGAGAACATCGTAGATGATGCACGGCAGTGGCGCTGGGGCAGTCTGAGGGGCACTGGTCCTTTTGTGTCCCGGAGGCAGACGCACACCGTGGAAGCAGTCTCCTTCACCACGCATGGCAACATCCATCGGCTACTGGGCCGGACGCCCCCAGGCTCTGCACCCCTGCGTGGCTCAGCTGCCGTAGAGGCCTGGCACATCTTGACATTCAGCTTCTGACTGCCCACTCTCTCTGGTTCTTTAGTTTCTGGGTGTTTTCCTTTAAATTTCTGGTAGTTTTTCCAGTCTCCACTTTATACCTCTGGCATCTCAACCAGGAGAGTTCTACCTCCTGCCCACCCGAGGACACAGGCAAAAATGAAGCAAACGCAAACCTTTTCAGCAGCATTTCTGGATTTTAGGAGTTGCCGACTCTCTGAGTTCCTGATTCATTTTTCCTGGGGCCCCTGCTCTCTGCACATGCAGTTTTGTGGTCAGCCAGGGATTTGGGGAGTTTGGACTCAGACTTTGATGTTGGTATTTCTGAAGCTCTTCCAGAATTTCTTCTTCCAAGGTCCACAGATTTCCTACATCTGAATTATGACTGCTCCTTCAAAGTGGTAGGGAGGGCTGGGGGAACTCTCTGGGGAAGATCATAATGTTCAGCAGCCACACAGGACAGGACAGGCACAAGAGCCCAAGCGTTTCAAAATTTTTACCAAGATAATTGTAAATGTTTATGAAGCTGTAAGACATAACAAAAAGGCTCCAAATAAACTTTGCTGAATTTACCCAGGGGCAACACTCTGGGAAACAGGGGTGAGATTTGACATGGCGTACGTGGGCCACCAGTCTCATTCACATATCCCCACGTTACTTACTCGTGTGTGCACGTAGTTCTGTAACTTCTACCACAGGCATGGCTTCACGTGTCCACCCCTCCAGCCAGCCACTCATGGTCCTTCCTAAGAGGATCCTGCCAATGCTCTTCTGCCCCCGCAGCCACTTCCCTAGCAACCTCTCACCTCGCCTCTTTAGCCCCTGGAAGCCAAAAGCCCTGTTGCATTTCTAGAATTTCATCATTTTCTAAATGTTGTACAAATGGGACTGTATGTTACAGAATCTTGTGGAATGGAGTCTCTTCCCTTAACCTAATTCTTCAAAAAAATCATCCAAGCTGTGGACTACGTCAGTAGTTATTTCTTTTTTACTGGTGAGTAGTATTCCATGAAATAAATATTCCACAGTTTGTGTAGACATTCACCTACTGAAAGACATCTGCCCCATTTCCAGGTATGAGCGGTCATGAATTAAGATGTTATCAACATTTGTGTATTGGGTTTGTGTGTGTGAACATAGGTTTTCATCGCTGGGTGCTAAATGCCTAAGAGCAAAATCGCTGGGTCATATGATAAATCATGTTCACTTTTCAAAGAAACTACCAACCTGCTCTCCAGAGTAACTCACTAATTTTCTGACGCCAACAGCATTTTCTGCACACCCTTGCCGGATTCAGCGTTGCCACCACCGTTTTTTTAAACCATACTGATAGGTGTGCAGTGCTATTTCATTGTGGTTTTGTATCTCCCTCACGGTCTCATGTCTAGAGTACATAAATAACTTACAAAAAGCCTTAACAACCAATGAGGAACTGGCTAAAGACATGGAGACAAGTCCGTAAAGAAGACACACGTGTCAAATTTTAGACATCTTTCTAAACTGTTTTTTTGCAGGAGAAATCACCAAAGATTTTCATGCCACCATTACTGTATGCTCTACTATTATAATTTTCTATTATCATTTTTATCATAGAAAGGCCTGAAGTCATGTGAAACAAAACTTACAGCATAAGTACAAAAGCACAATGGGATTCCACAATGTATTTTAATATTGCACTATACAACACACAAACAGGGTATGTGTAGAAAGAAGACTAGAAATAAATACCCTAAAATATGCAATGACTGTCTGATAACGTTAAGGTCTGTGGTCTTTGTCTCTTGCATTTCTTTGTTCTAGTGGAAAGTTATCTTCTGTTATTACTAAATTATTTTAGCATTTTATTATGTGTTTCTCAAAGAAATTGATAAAAATTCCAACTGGAATGCTATGCATTGTCTCAAGAATTTCTCTCTATTCCCTGGACTCAGCTTTGACAAGGCAATACATTTTCCCGAATCTCCTGAAACCCCAAGTGACTGCAGAGAGAGCTTATAGCTCTTTTATATTAAGAAATATGGATAATGATCCCTATAATACTCACTGATAACTTCAGTACGAATATCTTGCCCATAACATGTTATTAACTATAATATCTTATGAATAATTTAAGCCACTGGGATCATATGATAAGCCAAGAATCAGGCTAGTCTCTGAAGATTTTGGAATTAGTACACAATAAATTAAGGGAAAATTCAGCTAAGGGATACTGTTCAAATGTGGAGGATATTTTGAGTTGAAAAATTTTAAGTTTCGCATACAATAAAAAAAAATCAAGTAATAAGTGAAAATGTTTATGGAAATACCTTAGGATAAGTTGGGCCCTGGAAAACTGTTTTCAATTTGCTAAAGACAATCCATTCAAGTTATTCAGTCAATGAGGATTTCCTATCACACAGTTTCTATCTGCATTGGCTTAGAAAGATCCATATAATCTAAGCAAAATAAATTTTTTATTTTGCTTAGTTTCCCCCTAGAACCAATAGGGAAATCTGTCTTGCCCCAAAATCATTAAATCCAACATATTAAATCAAGTCATTTAGATTCAATCATTACACCCATTTCAGAAAGTTTGGATATCAAATTTATAAAAGTTCATGAACACCTATACATAATTAAAAGAGTATAGATTACGAGACAATCAAGCCGTTCCCAGGCCAGCCTTGCAAAGCCCTGGAATCTCTAGGGGGAGGCACAAACCATGCCTCTTCACCATAAGGCCATTAACATTTAAAAATCGGCAAGGCTGGCATTTCCTATAGTAAATGACCTCTTCTGAGGCTACCACCACCCCGCAGTGCCAGGGGCCACGTTGCAGCCTGCTCTAGCCAAGCCTGCCTTGGAAGTAGGGGAACATTATTGTCAAGAATGTTCTTCTTGCCTGGAGTACGAGCTGGAGAAGACCCTCAGGGAACAATGTGATGATCACCACGCTGATGATCCGTGTGCCTTTAAGAGCTGTAAACCAGAAGGTCACGCGGTGAACACTGTGAACGCTCTGCTTGCCGCGTCCGGCCAAGGGAGCCGAGTCCAGCAAGGGACGGCGAGGTTAAAAGACACACAGGACACCAAGGTTCTTCATCCAGGAGTCAATAATCTTTATTGCTAACACACCTTTTTTTTTATACCCCAAGCAGCAGAAGTGGAAAACTACCCAAAAGCAGGAGGGAGGGGGGAGAAATTTAGTTTCAACATCTATTATTGTCAGGTACCGAAACCTCCCTTAACAATAAGTCCATCAGACCAGAAAAGGTCAAGGCATTCCCGTGGGATACATATGTCTCAGACGGACAAGCAGGAACAGAAAAACCGCAAGTTCGCCATGGCCTTGTGAGCTGGCCACACTGGCATGCAGAACAAACTAGTGGAGGTAGGGCTCCAGGGGCCAGGGTGGACCTGCTGCCAACACTGCTCACACATGGGCTCCTAAAGACACAGCAGGCCATAGTGAGGGGGCTAGAAAGGGGCAGTGTTTATGATTCATACATGATCCATCTCCCATTGGAAGGAGATGAGCTGCCAAAGAAGAGTTAGAGCCAAGTAATCTTGGGGCCGAGACCAAATCAGAGAAGGAGAGATTTTTCATTAGTGCTGAAAACCCTGATAGGGCAGTGGAGGGGATGCGGGACGGCTGGTTTTCCTGCTATGTCCACGGGGGATAAGAAGGACTTCACTTATGGCTTCCGCCGAGAGGCGTTTTAAGTCATTCCACAGGAAGGGAAACTGGCAATATGGTTACGCAGATATAACGTACCTCGGAAAAGACCTTCAGAGGTTTCTCAGCAGCCAATACCCTGCATTTATTTCATCTAGTGGGATGCTGGTTTCTGCTGTAGGGGCGCATTTTAGTCTGAAAGCACTCCACTGGGCACAGAGCATGCATGAGGAGTCTTTGGCTGAGAGGTCTCCCTCGTGGAGCTGTTCCATTTCTGTAAACAGGTCCGTGTTACACCCTGATGGGAATGTCCAGGGGTGGCTCTCACCAGTACAATGCGGGAGTTTTCACTTTCACTCAGTGACATGGTGGAGGGACAGATGTGGAAGGTCAGGGAACCAAGCCCACTCCCATGAGAAATCTTACGTCTGGGTGTATCAAGTGCTCTCCCTGCAGACAGCTAGGTTTCCTCCACGGGTGTCCCGCCAACCAAGACTGGCGTCCTGTGCCGTCCTCAGCTCTAAGTGACTCAACAGCGGATCACTCTGGCCTTGTAGACAAATTGATGGCACCATCTAATGAACTGTTACAAATCATTTCTGGTTTAAGACAAATGTATTGTCCGGGGAGACGTCCTAGGATATAGACTGAGTATCTGATATTCAAGTAATAACCTATTAATAAAAGTTAATAAATAATAATTCAACAATAAATCATTATTTGAATATCTTCAAATTCACAGGCTGAAGCTCTAAGACTCAAAGTGATGGATTTGGAAATGGGACATTGGGAAGGAATCCTGTTTAGATGAGGTCCTGAGGGTGAAGTGCCATGAGGAGTGCCCTTATAAAGGTGGAGAAGGCATGGCACCCATGTCCCTCCCTCTCCCAGTACATATGAGAATATGACCAGAAGGAAGCCCCTTCTATTCTCTAGAACCAGGAGAAACAAATGTGCTAAGATACCCAGCCTATGTGATTCCCAGGAGTCACCAACCCTAAGAGAGATCTAAAATAATCCTGATTTTTAATTAAATTTTCAAATTAGCGAAAATACAAAATTAAGAGTTATCTGTAACCCTTCAATCCTGACTGAGGACCCACTTGGAAACAAAGCATGTGCGTACCTATTAAGGGCTCCTCAGCCTGGAGCAAAACAAGTGGGGAAAGTGGGATCCGGAAGGAATGAAACCAAGGCAGGGCGTTCGCAGCCCAGCTGGCCACTGAGCATGGCGCCATGAGTCTTGGGAGGACAGAAGTGTGTCCAGCAACAGGCCGCCTCACCACAAGGTCCTTCCTGGCCAAAGAGCCCCCCATGGCTCTCAGGTTGCGCACACACCTTCTGGACAGAGACAGGGGAAGCCCGTGGTGCACACCTCAGTACAGCCACAGCTCCCGCCACAGGGAACACAATGAGGTGCAGGCAGCTGTGTGGCTTTTGTCCCCAGGGGAGTCTTCCACAAGAACCTTAGAACCATAAGAAGAGGAGCCTCCACTGGGTCCCATGAACAGGAAGCTGGGAAAGCAGGTAAGGGAGCCAAAGTGAAGGGAAAGGTGGATGGGCCTGAGTGTGGCCCGCTCCCTGCCTGTGGCCTGAGTGTGGTCCCCGCCCCACCTCCCATAGCAATGGAACCATGGGAAGAAATCGGCTCCATCCTCACCGGGAGAAGACTCCAGTCAGGTGTCTGGAGCAACAGGACTTCCTGACTGGGGACACTCCAGGTTTGGCCGGTTTGAACTGGATGGAGAGATCTGCAGGAAACCCTCAGCAACCTCTGGACTCCTTCATGAGTCAGTCCAGTGTTGAGTTGGCATTTCTGCCCACGACGGCTGAGACCCGGGCACAGCTGCTTACAAGGGGAATGGGTGCAATGACTTCTGCTACTGATCTATTTTAAGAATCATTACAGACACTGAAATCTAAGCAACAGGTAAGGTTCTGCATGACACATGTTCTGACAGCTGGTGCCACTGGGCGGTCCCTCTCTCAAAGTTGCTTTGCTTCCAAGTCGGCAGGGCCTGGCCAGGTGAAGGACTGCGTGTTCCATGCCCGTGACCGTTCTCCGGTTCTCCTCCCAACCAGCTCCTGCCCCCACCTTCCCTGCACCTGCCCGTGGCCTTCACCTCTTTGGCCGGTATGAGCTACTCACTGACTTGGAGGGGTATCCTCACATGTCTCAAGGGCTTCTGGGGGGCATGGGCCTTCCCTCGCTTGGGTCTGTAGCCCCAGGCCCTGGGCCAGAATAGCACACTGTGAGTGCTCAAGAAGTATCAGTTGACTAAATAAGTAGCACAAAGAGGGAAAGAAGACTGGAAGACTGCCCCTGAAGGGCAGAAAGTTGGTGGGAGAAAATGCATTCTTTTATCATAATGTTATGTGGAATGTGACATGAAATTCTGCTACGTGAATACACAAGAGGAAAACCACGTGCACGCTAAAAGCAGTTTTGTTTTAAAACTACATCATCAGGGCTGGGGTTGTAGCTCAGCGGTAGAGCGTTCGCCCACCATGTGCGAGGCACTGAGTTCGATCCTCAGCACCACGTAAAAATAAATAAAGATATTATGTCCAACTACATCTAAAAAAATTTTTTTAAAAACTATATCATCATAAACACATACATGAACATGTATACAGATATGTAAAGGAAGCATTTAAAGAAAATGCAAAATACACTGACCAAAGGTATCTCTGAACATATTCTTTATATTCTTCAGATTTCCTAAGATGAATTTGTGTAGTAATTTATTACTTGAAAAGTGATGTTAGAAAAAGTCTACCCAAAATTTGATAAAGAAATAAGAAGAGGGAAGATTTGTCACTTCAAAATACATCTAAAGAAAAGGACCAGACCTGTAAGGTGATACTGAACTCATGGTCATCACCAACATCAGGGAAGTACTGGACATCAGGGCGAGGCAGGGTAGATCCTCTGTCCAGAATATTCATCTGCCATACAGAGCTTATGTCCAAGACCTGTACCCAAGACTGGTGGGGACGGAAGACATCAAGGATCAAAGGGTGGACTGGGGAC
The DNA here is from genome assembly GCF_047511675.1 of Marmota flaviventris. NCBI lineage: Eukaryota > Metazoa > Chordata > Mammalia > Rodentia > Sciuridae > Marmota > Marmota flaviventris. The sequence continues at coordinate 742,593 of NC_092517.1, read as the reverse complement.
AGCCGGATGCTCAGCTGCTGTGCTCTGCATGCCCAGTGTCCTGGACAGAGCCCTGCTGCCCTGCAGGTGGAAGGCCAGGCTATACCCAGCTTTCAAGGCCTTGCTCTGTGGAACCCAGGGACGGGAAGGGCTGTTGCAGGAAGCTCTATAGTAGACCTGTGCTCTCTAAGGAGCCCCCTTGACTCTAAGGGAGCAATGAACAAGGCCTGAGGGCTTTCTGGGTGGTCACAGTGGGCAGGAGGGCAGATGCCTGGCATTCTGTAATACAGAAAACAGCCCCCACGCAGGCCATCTGCCACAATGCCAGTGGTCCTGAAGTTGAGAAAGAGGAAGCCGGACGTGAGATTTACTCCTCAGCCACCATCCGCAGTGTCCCTTGGAGGCTGAAATGGGACAGTCGGCTCCAGGGGCTGATGCAGCTTCAGCATGGATTCAGAGCTGCCCCCCTCCTGGATCCATACTGGCAGGGGAAAGTCTGGATGCCCTCCACCCCAGCTTGACACCACAAGGTGGTGATCACTCACTAGAGCATGCTCAGATACAATGCGCCTTGCCTGGTGCCTGCAGGCAGAGAGGCAGAAGCAGGGATGAGTGCCACCTCTATTTCTGCCTCCTGCATCTCTCTCTGGAGCACAGTCTAAATTAAGGGACAATGAGAAATGAAGGTTTCGGCTTTCACAACCTTGCATTGCCGACCACAATCTAGAGTGGATGTCTGAGTCCTGAGTCCCTCTCTGGTGTCCACCCTGGTATGACATTTAGTTAAATACAGTCAGTGCTACCCACCCCATCATTCATCACTCCTGGCCTTGCCATTCCTGAATTCTCAGCCCGACTGACCTCTCAGATGGCTCTGGCTTTTGAGATACCGTCCCCCCGACACGTTCTACTTTTCCTGGTTTCTCAGTGTCTGGAAGTATCTCTCTGCATTCATTAGAAACAAAAAAAGTAGAGCCAGGTACAGAGGTCTGTAATCCCAGCTACCTGGGAGGCTGAGACAGGAGGATGACGGATTCCAGACCAGCCAGAAAGTGAGGCCCTTTCTCAAAATAAGACCAAAAGGGCTGGAGAAGAGCACATGCCCCGCATGTCTGAGGCCTGGCTTCAATCCCAGGTATTGAAAAGAAATAAAGACAGCGACTCGAACATGTCTTCGCTGATGCTCTCTCCCCCCAAGCCACTAGACATTTCCTGGCTGTGGACACTGGACATCATGCAAGGCTGCAGCCATCAGATGTATTCTCCACCTACCACTCTCTTCTCCCTGGAAACTGTAGGGTTTAGGATGAAACGCGCTCCTAAGTCAGTATCAGCGTGGACAGTCTGCAGATGTGTGGCCCTTCTTATTTCAGAGAGACTCTTTTGTGTCCTAGCTTTGGTGTTTATATATTCGGTTGGTCTGGTTTGGTTTTTGCTTTGCGGGGAATATCCATCAGGTAGCCCACTCATTCTTCTCCTGGCTGTCTTAGCTTTACCTATTAGTAAGATTTTTACTGAGCATCTGGATTCATCAAAATTATGCAGAGTCTTTCCTCTACGTTAATAATTGAATTTTGAACATTAATTCACTTACTTAGTGTTTCTGCTTATTGTATCTGTTCTTTAATTACATTTGTTTCAGGTCTAGATTTCTTTCCTGGGGTCTGCAAACCACTGTTGTTTGGTAGCTGATATAAGAAAAATACTGGGCTCCAGAGGACCCATTCATGAAAAAGGGTTGATAAACTTCCTCCTACTATCCCTTCCAAGCTCCACTTGAATTGCTCCTTGTTCTGAAAAGCTGGACAAGTCCATAGCTTCATTTGTTCCTTCCAAGTCATAAGAACAGTCTCAATTCAGTAAATGTCAGTCTGAAGTACACCATGGTTGGGAGGTGAGGTTGCTCTGACTCTCCAGTTCAGAAACCCTTCAAGCAGAAGCACCAGTGGTGAGTGCGGGGGGTATACCTGGTCCACTTCTTCCCCTGATCCCTCCCTGGCCTGCTCACTGGCTTGAATTCTGAGGCCTGCCACCTTCAACCCAGAAAGAAGCTGTGGTCCAGCAGCTGACCCTCTAGAGGGGAGCAGAGCCTTCATCTGGGGCTCTTCAGCAGTTCCCAAGACAGCTACACCAAGGCACATGATAAGGAAAGTGCCTAGCATACAGAATAAGATAGAATCTTAAAGGCTCCGAGAGAGAGGAATCACATCACATACAGGGCGAGACCAATTCGTATCTCAGCAGATTTTTTAACCCAGACCCTCAAAGCCAGGAGATTGTGGAACAACATATACCAAGCTCTGAAAGAAAAGGGATGCCAAATCTTATATCCAGCAAAACTAAGCTTTAGATATGATGGTGAAACAAAAACCTTCCATGATGAACAAAAGTTAAAATAATTTACAACTAGAAAGCCTGCACTACAGAACATCCTTGGCAAAATATTCCAAGAGGAGGAAATTTAAAACAATGATGAAAATCAGCAGAGGGAGGGATTACACTAAAGGAAAATCTAATCCGAGGAGAAAGAAGGTCATGGACTACAGAAGCAAGCAGGGGTTTCCATCCTCATATCAGATAAAGTAGACGTCAAACAAAAGTCAATCAAAAAGGACAAATAAGGACACTACATACTGCTCAAGGGAAACATACACCAACAAGACTTAACAATTATAAATGTATATTCCCCAAACAACGAAGCAGCTATGTTCATCAAACAAACTCTTCTCTAGGTCAAGAACACAATAATTTTGGGTGACTTTAACACATCTCTTTCATCACTAGATAGAGCTTCCAAACAAAAGCTGAACAAAGAAACTCTAGAACTCAATAATACAATCAATAACTTAGACTTAACTGACAAATGTAGAATATTCCAACCATCAATGAGAGAATACACTTTCTTCTCAGCAGCACATGGATCTTTCTCTAAAATAGACCATATACTACGCCACAAAGCAACTCTTAGCAAGTATAAAAAAGTAGAGATACTACCCTGCATTCTATCAGATCATAATGGGATGAAATTAGAAATCAATGATAAAATAAGAAAAAAAATCCACTCCAACACCTGGAGACTAAATAATATGCTACCGAGTGAACAATGGGTTACAGAAGACATCAAGGAGAAGATTGAAAAGTTTTTAGAGGTGAATGAGAACACAGAGACAACATATTGAAGTGTCTGGGACACTATGAAGGCAGTTCTAAAGAGGAAAGTTCATTGCATGGAGTTCATTCCTTAAAAAGAAAAAGTTAACAAATAAATGACTTCACACTACATCTGAAAGCCCTAGAAAAAGAAGAACAAAGCAACACCAAAAGCAACCGAAATAATTAAAATCAGAGCTGAAATCAATGAAATTGAAACAAAAGAAACATTTGAAAAAAAAACCTGTACTCCAATAAAATAGAAAATATTGAAGGCATCGACAAATTTCTAGAGTCACATAATTTGCCCAAATTGAATCAGGATGATATACACAATTTAAACAGATCAATTTCAAGTGATGAAACAGCAGACACCATCCAAAGACTACCAACTAAGAAAAGCCCAGGACTGGACAGATACACAGCCAAGTTCTACAAGACCTTTAAAGAAGAACTAATACCAATACTCTACAATTTATTTCAAAAAAATAGAAAAAGACACAGCACCTCCAAACTCATTATATGAGGCCAATATCACTCTGATTCCAAAACCAGGCAAAGACACATCAAAAAAAGAAAACTTCAGACCAATGTCTCTAATGAACATAGATGCAAAAATTCTCAATAAAATTCTGGCAAATCAAATACAAAAAATATCAAAAAGATCGTGCACCATGATCAACTGGGATTCATCCCAGGGATGCAAGGTTGATTCAACATACAGAAATCAATAAAGGAAATTCATCACATCAATAGACTTAAAGAATTATATGATCTTCTCAATAGATGCAGAAAAAGCATATGACAAAATACAGCACCCCTTCAGGTTCAAAACACTAGAAAAACTAGGGATAACAGGAACATATCTCAACATCATAAAGGCTCTCTATGCTAAGCCCCAGGCCAACATCATTCTAAATGGAGAAAAATTGAAGGAATTCCCTCTAAAAACTGGAACAAGACAGGGATTCCTTTGTTCACCACTTCTATTTAACATAGTTCTTGAAACACTGGCCAGAGCAATTAGACAGACAAAAGAAATTAAAGGGATACACATAGGAAAAGAAGAACTCAAATTGGCACTATTTGCTGATGATATGATTCTATACCTGGAAGACCCTAAAAGTTCCACCAGAAAACTCGTAGGACTAGTAAATGAATTCGGCAAAGTAGCAGGATATAAAATCAACACCCAGAAATCAAAGGCATTTCTGTACATCAGTGACAAATCCTCAGAAAGGGAATTGACAAAAACTACCCCATTCTCAATAGCCTCAAAAAATAAATAAAAAAAAAATACTTGGGAATCAACTTAATGAAAGAGGTATAAGATCTATATAATGAAAATTACAGAACCCTAAAGAAAGAAGTCAAAGAAGACCTTAGAAGATGGAAAGATCTACCCTGCTCTTGGATAGACAGAATAAATATTATCAAAATGACCATACTTCCAAAAGCACTATACAGATTTAATGCAATTCTGATCAAAATCCCAATGACATTCATCATAGAGTAGGAAAAGCAATCATGAAAATTCATCTGGAAAAATAAGAGACCCAGAATAGCTAAAGCAATCCTTAGCAAGAAAAGTGAAGCAGGTGGCATTGCTATACCAGACCTTAAACTATATTACAGAGCAATGGTAACAAAAACAGCATGGTATTGGCACCAAAATAGACTGGTAGACCAATGGTACAAAATAGAGGACACAGAGACTAATCCACAAAACTACAATTATCTTATATTAGACAAAGGTGCCAAGAACATGCATTGGAGAAAAGATAACCTCTTCAACAAATGGTGCTGGGAAAACTGGAAATCCATATGCAACAAAATGAGATTAAACCCCTATCTCTCGCTATGCACAAAACTCAACTCAAAATGGGTGAAGGACTTAGAAATACAACCAGAGAGCCAGCATCTAATAGAAGAAAAAGTAGGCCCTCATCTTCATCACGTGGAATTAGGCCCCAACTTCCTTAATAAGACTCCTTTGGCACAGGAATAAATAAATGGGATGGACTCAAACTAAAATGTTTCCTCTCAGCAAAAGAAACAATCTGTGAGGTGAACAGAGAGCCTACATCTTGGTAGCAAATTTTTAGCCCCCACACATCAGATAGAGCACTAATCACTAGGGTTTATAAAGAACCCAAAAAGCTAAACACCAAAAACGCAAATAACCCGATCCATAAATGGGCCAAGGACCTGAACAGACACTTCGCAGAAGATAATGTACAATCAGTCAACAAATACATGAAAAAATGTTCATCATCACTAGCAATTAGAGAAATGCAAATCAAAACCACTCTAAGATTTCACCTCACTCCAGTCAGAATGGCAGCTATTATGAAGACAGACAACAATAGTGTTGGTGAGGATGTGGGGAAAAGGCACACTCATACACTGCTGGTGGGACTGCAAACTGGTGCGGCCAATATGGAAAGCAGGATGGAGATTCCTTGGAAAATTGGGAATGGAACCACCATTTGACCCAAAGGACTATACCTTCTGCTCCGTCTATATACCCAAAGGACTTAAAAACAGTATACTACAGGGACACAGCCACGTCAATGTTTATAGCAGCACAATTCACAATACCTAAACTGTGGAGTCAACCAAGATGCCCTTTAATAGATGAATAGATAAAAAATGTGGCATATATACATAATGGACTATCACTCAGCAATAAAAGAGAATAAAATTATGGCATTTGCAGGTAAATGGATGGAATTAGAGAAGATAATGCTAAATGAAGTTAGCCAATCCCACAAAACCAAATGCGAATGTTTTCTTAGATACAAGGAGGCTGATTCATAGTGGGGAAGGGAGTGGGAGCATGGGAGGAATAGACGAACTCTAGATAGGGCAGAGGGTGGGAGGGGAAGGGAGGGGGGCATGGGGTAATTAGTGATGATGAAATGTGATGATCATTACTATCTAAAGTACATTATGAAGACACGAATTGGTGTGAATATACCATGTATAAGACCAGAGATATAAAAAATTGCACTCTATATATGTAATAAGAATTGTAATGCATTCTGCTGTCTTACATAAATAAAAAAAATGTACATAAAAAAGAACCTCTAGCTCCCTATTAATCTCTTCCTTCCTGTATTTGTTTCTGAAGCTCTTTGTCAAAATGATCTTTTGCTGCCTGTATTTTCTCTCTTAAATCATCCTTTAACTTGCAGACCATTTTAGTTACGTACAGCCTGATCTCCTTCTCTGTAATCTCTTCTGCTGTGCTGGCCATGGATTCTAATAATGTGTATCTTGATTTGTTTGGGGCACTTTCTTTCTTTTTTTAGTTGTAGTTGGACACAATACCTTTGTTTTGTTTACTTATTTTCATGTGGTGCTGAGGATTGAACCCAAGGCCTTGCCACGTGCTAGGCGAGCGTCTACCACTGAGCCACACTGTTTTCCCTGGTCTTTTCATATTGCTGTGTGCATTTTCCCTTCCAGTACTGTGGATCCTAGGGTTACTGTTTTTACCCTATAGACTTATAGTGCCCCTGTGGGGATCCAAGGTCTCTCCTTTAAGGTGAAGGACAATGCTATCAGATCCCAATATAAACAATACACACCCTAAAAACAAATGCTTGCCAATAAGACATTTAGAGTTTGGTCACAAGGTACATAAATGGTGAATTCAATGATTATCTACAATATACTCAGTAGGTCTGTAAAAGGGTCCACAGTTTCTGATGGTGGACAAAAGAACCGGGGGCGAGGAGTGGGATGATATGTGAGGAGGTAGGTGGTGAGGATAGAGAGTTGGTATATCTTAGGAAGTGTGAAAGAGGAAGAGGAAGAGGAGTCGCAGGAGAAGAGAGAGGAAGTAATTTGGGGTAGACAAGTAAGTGGGAAGACAGGAGAGCTCATAAAACAAACACACATATATATCAAGAAACATAAAAAATGTTACAATAGTAAAAATCAGTGGGGAAAAAAGAAAAGAATACACAACCCAACTGTAATACACTATTCAGATGTCCTAGTCCTCAGAACCCTGATTCACAACCTACCTGGTTTCACCTATGTTGGGGATGGGAGGGGGGAGGAAGGAGAGGGAGAGGATTATATATATATATGGAAGACACGGGGCTGGTTTGGGTTGGAGGTCAGTGTCTTTCCTGCGTCCCTTCTCATCCAATCTGTTGTTAGCTGGTGTCGTCACCCTCAGGATGGTGAAGGTGACCAGGGTGTCGCTGTGCTGGGTTAGCAGCTGCTGGGGAGAGGGGCAAGTTAGAATCTGGGTACCTGGAATCTGGCGATGAAGGTGACCCAAGACGGAGGCTCCTGCTTTCAGTGGGGGGGTGTTGGGTTGGGTGGTGGGGAGCCGAGTGACGGCATTGGACGATGAGCTCAGAGACGAGCTCTGGGGCTTGCAGTGCCGGCCGACTTTCAGAGGTTCCTGGATGCAGGCAGGCCACTGTGCGTAGGGGACTGTGTCCACTGCTACAGAGTTCCAAGATGGGAGCGACCCGGGGAGCCCCATATTGGTAGATGGGGGTCCACACAGGAGTGGCGGTCAGAACTCCTGTCTGTGGGAAGCTGCCAGGTGTCCTGGTGGGAGTGGCTTCCGTGATTTCTGCTTGAGTGGGTGGCCGAAAGTTCTGCAGATGTGTTGATGGCCCTGCTCGGGTATCTGGTAGTCCTGTGTGGGCGAGTAGTTGGAAGACTTACTCTAACGCTGAGACCTGGAGCTCTGGACAGGGATGGTGGCAATGATTCCTTGCAGGAACAGGATTATCATTCGCAGAGAAGTGGTATTTTCACTACTTGAGTCCCAGGTTACAGAGCGACACAGAATGCAGCCTCCCTCTGGCCCACCATCTTGGATCCCCCACCCAGCCTTTGGTTTTTGGGGATTGGCTTATTTCACTTTTTATGATATTGTCCAATTCCAACCATTTACTGGAAAATGCCACAATTTCATTCTTTTTTTAAAGCTGAGTAATATTCCAATGAATACATATACATGTTTCTTTATCCATTCATCTATTGAAGGACACCTAGGTTGGTTCTATAGTTTAGCTATTGTGAATTGAGCTGCTATAAACATTGATATAGCTGCATTACTGTACTATGCTGATTTTAAGTCCTTTGAGTATAAACTGAGGATTGAGATAACAGGTCAAGTGGTGGTTCCATTCCAGGTTTTCTGAGGAATCTCCATATTGCTTTCCATGGTGGTTGTACCAATTTGCAACCCCACCAGCAATGTATGAGTGTAACTTTTTTCCCACACTGGTTGGCCATTTTTATTTCTTCTTTTGATTCTAGGAATTTATTTTTCTTCTTATTTCTTTGATGATTCATTCCTAATTCAAAAGTATATTTTTAATTTCCATGTGTTTATGTGGTTTCTGTAATTTTTTCTTGCTGTTGTTTTCTAATTTCATAGCATAACGTTTTCATAAGATGCAAAGGAGTATATTGATTTTTTTTAATATTCAGTAAGACTCACTTTGTGACCTAGAATATGACTGCCTTTGAAGAGGTTTCCATGAGCTCTTGAGAACAAGTGAATTCAGCTGTTGAATGAAACCTTCAATAGCTGTCTATTAGGTCAATTTGATCTATAGTGTTATTGAGATCAGAACTGTCTATTGATGAGATGTTGGGATGCCCTGCCTACTGGTGAGAGAGTTGTGTGAAGATCACCCAGTGTGAACGTCTTTGGGTTCATCTTAGACTTAATGTCAACAAGTAATTCTTTTGTGTAATTAGGTGCACCAACAACTGGGCCATAGACATTTACTATTCTATCATCTGTTGAACTGTTTCCATTACCAGTGTAGAGTGACCTTTCTTATCTTTTCTAATTAATTTCTGCCTTGTCATATAGGAGAATGGCTCTTCCTGCTTGTTTTCAGACCCCAATTGCATGAATATCCTTCTCCATCATTTCACTTTCAGCTTGTGGATACCTTTACCTACGAGTCTCTCTAATAGCATAGTGGGTCTTGTTTCCACTCTGCCAGTCTATGTTTTTTAGTCAGAAAATTAAGGCCATTTACATCGAGTCATTGCAATATTTGTATTATTTCATGTCATTGTTATTTGTTTCATATACTTAATTCATTTTTTTTTATTTTTTGTATTTATAGGTGGACAGAATGCCTTTATTTTATTTGTCAATTTTTATGTGGTGTTGAGGATTGAACCAGTGCTTCAGCAATGCTGGGCAAACACTCTGCCCCTGAGCTACAGTCCCAGCCCTTTAATCTGTTCTTAATTTCTCTTACTGTTCTTCTAGTAGACTTCATCCACTCAGGAGCACAGGGGCTTTTCAATTCTATGTGTAGTATTTACTTAAGTATTTTCTGTAATGCTGGCTTAGTCGTCATACATTCTTTTTGTATATCCTTATCATGGAAAAGTTCTCTTATTTGATTCTGAACGATAGTATTGCTGGATATGGAAGTATAGATTTCTAATCAGTCGTTTTCTTTTGGAACTTGGATTACCTCATTCTAAGCCCTCCTGGGTTTTAAAGTCTGGACTAAAAAGTCAGAAATGAGCCCTGTCTGTTTACTTTGAAATGTGATTTGATGTTTTTTCTCTTGTGGCTTTTCATATTCTATCCTTATTCTTTATGTTAGGCATTTTGACTATGATGTGCTTTGAAGAGTTTCTTTTTTTGAGTTTGTCTACTTGGGGTTCTATGCACCCCCTATATGTGGATGTAAGTCTCATTCCTAAGGTTTGGAAAGTTTTCCTGCTTTTGTTTCATGGAAGAGTTGCATAATGCCATTAGCCAGTATCCCTCTATGCTCTTTAATTCCAATGACTATTAAAATTAGTTGCTTAATATTCTCCGACATACAGTTCTTGTGTACTCTGATCTTGATCTTTTATTTCTTCTTCACTGTTTACTCAGTGTTTAAGTTCGTATACCTTGTTCAAAGTCTGAAACTCTTTTTTCTATGTCATCTAATGTGCTGGGCATGCTTGCAACTCATGGTTTAATTTGCATTATTGTCTTTAATTTCAAGGCGTTCCGATTGCTTCTTTTCAGAATCTCTATTGAAATGGTCTTTCAACTCCTGTATTGCTCTCTTAATTTGTTCCTTAGATCTTCTTTTAGCTTGTTTATCATTTGAATAATTAATTTTGTAGTCTTTCATGGAATTCATCCCCTTCGGTATCGGTAGGCTCCTTTGTTGGGGGATGGTAAATATGAGGGGATATCTTTTTGCCTCTTTCCCCATGTTTCCAAAGGTCTTAGACTTGCACATCGGTTGAAATGTACTTTTCTTGCTCTTTTATGAGGTGCATCTTTAGGAAGTCGTTATATCTTTATGAAAATACTGTGTAGCGGTATGCCTTAGCTTCAACACATAGACTCAGCATGATACAAATGTTAATCTCAATTTCCAACATCTCTTACCTTGCTATTGTAGAACTACTGACTTAATTCACTCTTGGAGAGCTGTCGCAACACTACAGATTCCTCTGAACTGCCGTCTTGGACTCATCAGACTGATTTATTTTTAAAACATGGCTGTTGCACTATTTTTCAAAATTTCTTTTATGACAATTATCATAAAAACAGTGGCTTACAAAAACAAAAATTATTATCTTAAGTTCTAAAGGTTAGGAAGTCCAACCTGAGCTTCATGGGGCTAAAATAAAATTTCCTTGACAGGACTTAAATCGTCTGGAGGCTGACGGAGATCTCCAATGTGGGGAGCACCTTCTTCTCGTGTACACTATCAAACAAAGTGTTTTGCCTCCCTCTGGCTGGTGAAGGCAAATCAAACCTTTTTTCCTTGTGCCTTTGAATTTTAAGGGGAATGATCAAGACTGGAATTCACTGGAGTGAATGTCTTGCATCTCAGGGGACCTGAAGTGACAGGTGCCATCCATCCCTGCCTCCTAACAGCCCTGGCATCGTCCCGATTTCTGCCCTTCCTGAAGTCTCGGTGTTCATCTCTTGACCCTGAGTTACTTACATATTTCCAATAACTTTTTTTTTTGCTTCTGCTTATTTTTGTGTTTTACCCAAGTTAGCCAAAATCTATTTCTGTTGCTTTCTACCAAGTAATCCTAGCTGATAGTAAGGGTTGATGTTGAACAGAACTAAGAGAAAAAGCGCCTTTGGATGGTAATTGTGCACCACTGATTTTACAGTCAAGTGCCGTTTCTGGTTGCTAAGACTCACAGATCAATAATACCTTAGTAAATATAATACTTCATTTTGCCTTACTCAGGGAAGAATTTATTTTGCTTGGGAGGGAAGTCGATGAAAGAAGGATAACTAATAAAAATTCAGTGTTTCCGTACAGTGATTTAGGTTTTTGCTGAATTTGAAATTTTTATGCCAATACTCCATGGGTCACTGATTTAAAAAAATTAAAGACATAAATCATGTGGAAGCTGTAATTGCCAGGGTGGTTTGGTTTTCGCTTTATATTTATAAAATCTATTTGTTTTCCTCTATTTTATTGCCTCTGCTTTACCTGTTTCCATTGCTTTGCTAAAATAGTTTCTGTCTTAGAATATCCATCCATCTGTACTCTGCTTAGGAACAGAATCACAGCTGGGGTGCGCTGGGCTTCCAGTTTGCCAAATAGTTCCAACACCTTTAACAGGCAGCCCCTTTTCCTGCCACAACATTCATACTGACAACCTATTAGCAAGTCCTTTGGGAGAGGACAAATAGATACCTACCAGTATATCACGATGAGCAGTTATTATTTAAAGATTTTTGTTCCTTAATAATTAATTATAAATAACTACTTTTTAAATCTTTGGGCATTTATCCTATGATAGGTAGATATAATATTAAGTCTAATTTCACAGTATCCCAGTGGTCTGGGAATTCATCATCCCCAATTGACAGACAAGGAACCTAAAACTTATGTACTATCTGCAACGTGCTTTGGATTTGCACGGAGCCGAGTAAGAATTTGAAACCAGTTCCAACCCACTCAAAGTTCTCTACTTCCGACAGCTGTAAGATTTTCATTTTTCTCAAATTTCTATTGACGTCCCTTGACGTCCCGGTTAGCTCCAATTGTGTTTACGCTCACGTTTAATACTTTCATCAAAACGAAAGCACAGATCTTTCTGGGTTATCGTGGAGAAGTCAGAAACCTCAGTTGGAGGTGGACTCAAAACACCAGAGTGGTGGCTGGGTCCTTTTTGTAGGATTGCAGAGCCCTCCCTAGACCCGCCTGTGACAGGGAGTGCCAAGACATCCTCCAAGAGTAACCCTCAGGAGCAGGCACCGTCCACACCACTGTGGGTTTGGACCATGGGTCCACCTACACTCTTCTGTCGGACAGCAAGCAGAGGCCAATGGGCAGCCTCCTCTAGCCGGCATCATACTCCCAGAGAACAATGAGAAAGTTAAATCAGTAGCTGGGGTCTGGGAAGGCCCTCAGCACACCCCTCGTCACTTCTCCATGACAGTCAGTGTGTGTTCACACGCACACCCTTCACAGGCGTCTGTCTGGTTTTGCACGTGATCCAGCACACGTGTGACTGAATGCTGCACAGGGGTGAGCGCAGACCTTAAACTCGGGACACCTGGGTTTAAACCTAGGCTGGGTTGCCCACTAGCCATTTGGCCATGAAGCAATCAGCTTACCTGCTCTATGCCCCCTGCTCCTCCAAGAAAAGGACACCTCAGTAGAGCCACCTCACCACGTTTCTGAGGACCAGACGGGCACAAAGTACTTTCAAAAGTCCTTAATGGATAGTAAATGCTTGACACATGTTAGCTATTATTTTATGTCATGTATATACTCAGGTATGTGTTTCAAATTTTTAAGAGAGCACTTGATACTGGAAAAAAAAATAGCCTTGAAAACGACTCCCATGTTTTTACCACATTAAAATAAAAAATATTCCTAAAAATGAACCACTGGATACAAACTAATCAAGTAAATTAAAATACCAATTAGCATAGCCTAATTTCTCTGATTGCATGCAACAATCCCAGAACCTCCCTGGCTTGAACAACAAACTTAATTCACGTTTGCATCTCTGCCAACCCAACTGAACCTGGCTGACTCTCCCCTGCGCTGTGCCGCATCTCCATAGGAGCTCCCCTGTGCAGGGCTGTGCTGGCCTCATGGCAGAGGGTAGAGAGACAGCAAGGGGGAATCGGTCCATGGCTTGTGAAGGTGGTACTTGGAAGCAACACCTACTACCTTCCTCGCACAGTTCCCCTGCCAAACCCAGTCCCATGGCAGGGCCAACCCCCAAGGGCCAGGGATTTTAATGATCCTCTAGGGAGGGTGAGAAGCAGCCTGAAGAAATGGGATTTCTGCCCTAACTAATGACAACTACTGCCCACTGTGCCACATGCGCCTGCTGTCATAGGTGCACATCGTGCCTCACCATCACCAAATCCCTGCAGGACAGATGCTCTGTCCCCTCCCTCTGAGTGAGAAAGACCACACACAGAAAACTGCAGCTTGTTCCTTCAACCACGACCCTTGGCCACTCCTCGACGAGAACCACACCTCGTGAGAGGCCAGCAACGGCCAGAGAAGCAGAAGTTGACCTGCGTGGACCTGAGATGCGCAGGGGACACTATCCAACACTGTGGGAAGATGGCAATTGTGATAGACACTCACCCAAGGGTGAGGATGGCCTGAGGGCAAAGGCGCAGGATTCCAGGAAGATCCCCAGAGAAGACCATCCTTCAGCCTAGATCTGCCCACCCAATGGGCCAGACAGCAGGACAGATGCAGGGTAGACTCCAGGTGCAAAAGGCCTGAGGAGCACAGTGATGCACTAAGTCCTGACCTCACAGAAACAGCGTGTGGCCGAGAGGAATGGATCAGAACCTCAGGAAGGAATGCGAGCTCTTGGAAGGGAGTGGAGGGGAAGTGCTGCAGCCCGTGGCTAGAGCATAGGCCTGCACCCGGAGTCCTCATTTTCCCATGCACCTGTATGAGGTTCAGCAAGTCATATAACCTCTCGTCTCAGCCACAAAATGGAAGGAGATGAAGCGGAGACTACCTTGGAATTTTGTTAAGTCAACTAATTTTTGGAAAGCATTTAAAACTGGGCCTAAAAGAGTATTCAGCAAATTTTAATTTTCCTTCTTCGAATCAAAGCACACAGGACAGGAGACACAGGGGCGTAATCATCGGGCTGCCAGTCCAGGGGTCAATCAGGACAATGGGGCAAACACACAGTAAGAAGTCTTCATACACCATCTACAGGACAGCCACCAAGGGCTAGGAGAGGCACCAGCTCTCTCAGTACAAGACTAGGGTCAGGAGGACGCACTACAGGTGGGAGGAAACATCTCGCCGCCAAGAAACCCCAAGCACAATGCTCCTAACTCTTTTTTTTAAATTTTTTATTTGTTTTAATTAGTTACATATGACAGTAGAATGCATTTATGCACTTTGATATACCATACATAGATGGGATGTAACTTCTCATTTTTCTGAGTGTACATGTTGCAGAATCCTATTGGTCATGCAGTCACATATACAGTAATAATGTCTGTTTCCTTCTTCTGTCTTTCCTGTCCCCACATCCCCTCCCTTCCCCTCCCCTCCCATCACTTCCCTCTACCTAATCTAAGGTAACAGGATACTTCCCACCTTATTGTGAATTAGCTTCCGCATATTAGAGAAAACATTTGACCTTTGGTTTTTGTGGGATTGGCTTTTTTCACTTAGCATAATATTCTCCAACTCCAACCACTTACTGGAAAATGCCATAATTTTACTCTTCTTTAAAGCTAAAGGTATATATATATTGAATACATATACCACATTTTCTTTATCCATTCATCAGTTGAGGGATACCTAGATTGCTTCTATAATCTAGCTATCGTGAATGGAGCTGCTATAAACACTGATGTGGCTCTGTCACTATAGCCTGCTGATTTTAAGTCCTTTGGGTATAAACCAAGGAGTGGGATAGCTGGATCAAATGGTGGTTCCATTCCCAATTTTCTGAGGAATTTCTGTACTGCTTTCATAGTGGTTGTGCCAATTTGCAGTCCCACCACCAATGTATGAGTGTGCCTTTCTCCCACATCCTCCCCAACAGTTATTGTTGCCTGTATTCTTGATGATTGCCATTCTGACAGGAGTGAGATGAAATCTTTGAGTAGTTTTAATTTGCATTTCTCTAATTGCTAGAGAAGTTGAACACTTTTTCATGTTTGTTGATCAACTGCATTTCCTTCTTTGTGAAGTGTCTCTTCCGTTCCTTAGCCCCATTCATTGATTGGGTTATTTGTGTTTTTCGTGTTAAGTTTTTTGATCTTCCAACTCTGTGTGTCAAGGGCCAGGGAAGAAAGGGAACAGGGAGGGGAAGGGAGAAAAGGTACCAGCAAAAAAGCCAAAGTACAGAAGAGGCTTGGCCAGGCCCTGCCAGGGGGCCCCATGGGGTGCAGGATTAGGGCCTCTGAAGCATGATGCCCAGTGAGGCAGGTAAAGTCTTAGGAACACAGCTGGCCCAGGCAAGGCCTGGTGTGCGCCTCTGTGGCTGGTATGTGACGTTACACCCAGGACTTTGGCTTGGAACAGATTCCTCATCACAGCAATACGCTTCCGTGGCTTACAGTGGTCCCATGAAGTTCCCCAGCTGCTGATTTGCAGAGGTCATCTGCAAGAGACTCTACTTTCCACCTGAACTAGTTGTTTTCTTTAATAATGTTCAGGCCCATCTCAATGGTTTTGAAAACCATCTACCAGGTGGAAGTACCTGCTGACTGCCCTGGCACCTGGCCAGGGACCACAGAGAGTGGTTGGCCCAGGTCCTCTCAGGCTTCAGACCCACTTTCCAACAAGTCCTGCAACTGGTTCAGCAAAGAAGCTAAAAGGTCCTTGTGACTGAGCTGATAAGGATGGAGAACAGGGAGAAGGAGAGAAAGGGAACAACAGGTCAGTATGTCATGAACCCACCAGGGCCCTGGAGCTCCCAACGGGGAGTCAGAACCCACCAGGGCCCTGGGGCTCCCAACGGGGAGTCAGAACCCACCAGGGCCCTGGGGCTCCCAACGGGGAGTCAGAACCCACCAGGGCCCTGGGGCTCCCAACGGGGAGTCAGAACCCACCAGGGCCCTGGGGCTCCCAACGGGGAGTCAGAACCCACCAGGGCCCTGGGGCTCCCAACGGGGAGTCAGAACCCACCAGGGCCATGGAGCTCACAACGGGGAGTCAAACTCAAAGCCAAGAAGGCCTGGCTCCAAAGGCTCACTCAGTACCTGAACTAGATGAAGGGGGGGGAGGGAGAGGGAGAGGGAGAAGGAGAGGAAGAGAGGGAGAGGGAGAGGGAGAGGGAGAAGGAGAGGAATAGAGGGAGAGGGAGAAGGAGAGGAAGAGAGGGAGAGGGAGAGGGAGAAGGAGAGGAATAGAGGGAGAGGGAGAGGGAGAGACAGAGGGAGAGGGAGGGAGGGAGAGAGAGAGAGGGAGGGAGAGAGATGGAGAGGGAGGGAGAGAGGGAGGGAGAGAGAGGGAGGGAGGGAGGGAGAGAGGGAGAGAGAGGGAGGGAGAGAGGGAGAGAGAGGGAGGGAGGGAGAGAGAGGGAGAGGGAGGGAGGGAGACAGAGAGGGAGAGAGAGAGAGAGGGAGGGAGAGAGAGGGAGAAAGAGAGGGAGGGAGAGAGAGGGAGGGAGGGAGAGAGAGGGAGGGAGAGAGGGAGAGAGAGGGAGGGAGAGAGAGGGAGAGGGAGGGAGAGAGGGAGAGAGAGAGGGGGAGAGGGAGGGAGGGAGGGAGGGAGAGAGAGAGAGAGAGGGAGGGAGGGAGGGAGGAGAGGGTGGGGGGCAGGAGGCAGGAAAAGTCCAAGTGCTCTGGGAACCCTTTTGGATGTTTGGAAGCACACCTGGGAGAAGTGGTGATATTCAACATAGCTTGCCGTCAGGAATGGAGGAGATCTTTGCTTAGGGTCCCAGGAGGACATTTTGATCTTTCAGCCATAACAATGGAGACTGAAGCTCCCAGAGCCATGGAGCTGGTGGGAAATAACAGCCTGCACCTAGGGCTCAAATCCAACCATCTCTCAGGGCAGATGTGCCTCATGCCCTCTCCAACATTGAGCTTTTCCATGGAACATAATGAGGGGAAAAGTCCATCTGAGTCAATGATACATCTGCTCATAAACCTGCATTTGTTAAATATGAAGCAAAATTCTGACAGCCATAAAACAGGGCGAACAGTTGTGTGTTTGTATTAAAATATCATTGAGATAAGCAACAGCCAGCTCTCTGAGCAAAGGAACATCTGCGATATTATCGTGCTATTTCTGGCTGAGTCATCTCACACTGGGAGAGAACACAAGGAAATGGAGTTATCACTTGTGTGTTCCTAATTGAGTTAAGAAAGGGCCCTATTTTTTATCTTCTTAGGGCATGCCCTAGAGATGCAACAGGCATCATTTCTAAATAAATTTTTAGCTAATGGTTTCTGTTCACCGCAAATCTGGCCTTGCAACCCATTTGGGGGGGGGGGGGTGGAATCTGCCTGGACAGTTCTTGGAATAAACTATAAGCACTCACAGTCTTATAATTGAGAATCCTTCTCTGTCAGTTGCCTTTCTGAAAGGACTTTTGTTTGACCTCTGGAGAGGAAGATGGTACATCAGAAATATGTGATCATGCCGTTTCCTAGGCTTTTCCCACAAGAAAACTTAACAGGCCAAATTCCCTCAATAATAGGCCCTACCAAAATGCTTATTAATTTATTAACTACACATTTTGCATAGGGTCAAAGTCAAAACACTCATTACCGAGAATTAAATTCCATAGACAAGTATTAATTTAATGGAATCAAGATTTTGTGTTGTCGTAAGAAGTCCTAGAAGAAATCTACTGTGAACTGCTGATTGCACAGATGGCCAAAAAGGTCCCCAACAGGCATGAAATGACCTGGTCTCCTGCAATTAGGAGCTATGGGCTGCAGAGAATGTCCACACAACTGGATTAAATAGATTTTCTACCTTGAGCAAATTATTCCATCGTCCTGAAACTCTATTTATTTATCTCTAAACATGGAAGAAGTCACAGGGTCTAGTCTTGTTGGGTTGCTGCATAAAATAAATGAGATGATGTATTTAAACCGCTAGATCACAGAGCTCTGCTCGTCAAAGATGCTCAATCTATGGCTCTTATTCGTAGCTTGGTTAGAGCTGGAAATAAAGGAGAACCCAGGTATACCAGCTCATTACATCAAGTTATTTCTATGAATAGTGAGAGGGAGAGCAAACCAAGGAATTCTAAATAATAAAGCACTTTGTCACTCCTTCCAGGTGTATCTACCAAGCTGTGACAAGCATACCAGTAAACTCCAGGTAGGACACAACCTAAATCTCGAGTTTTAGCCAGACCTCCTGCCAATCCAAAGGATGCAAAGAGCAAGCCAAGTTACCCTGAGGAGCGACAAACTGCACAAACTGGGCTCCTCAATGATCCTCCAACTCAGCTCTCTGCTGGAGAGGAGTGGGTATTTCATTCTCATTCCTGAAAAGGTAAACCTTGCCAGGTAGCATCAGATTTTGGCACAGCCATGCCTCCTATGAAGAAGATCTGAGTCACAAACATCCCCAATCTCCCTGGATGCCTGTTAAAAACAGACCACACTGCTCAAAAGTCATTTGTAGGGGGAAAATTCAAAATGAGACCCACGGATTGCATGCAGATATGAATTTAAATACAATAATTTCTGGGTGTCTGCATCAGAGAAGATGATCCTTGAAAACTGATTTCAAACAGGAAAACACAAGTAGCTGGTGATGCAAAAAAGGCATTTACTTCAGTAGAGCAAACTGTTGTCATGGACTTAAATTTGTGCTGTTTAATGATATAAGCTACAGCTTTATCCACTGTCTATTATCTATACTTTATTGATCAGGCAGCATGGTAAAAACATAAAGCAGTAAATAACTCATTATGAGTGCTAAAAGCGTAGAAGTGTTGTCTTACTTCTAGTACAAGGTTCCTATTTAAATGTAAACTACCTGACATAAAGGTGTAATAAAGGTAAACCTTTCTTCGAAATGCTCAGCCGCTTTACAAACAAATTGATCTTCATGATAGTTTTATGAAGGATGAATGCATTGGTGTTTTACCTGTATTTTCACATTGTATACTATGGGTATAATGACTTTCTGCTGTGAATAGAGCACTGGAAGTGACGCCCCCAAAGGTGTACAGCGTAACATCTGTTTTCTCACCAAGTGAGATATCTGATCCTGTTAGATACCTGATCCAACATTACTCCAAGCTGATACCACCAGGTTTTTTCCCTATGTACCTTGATATAAAACGGACAGCAGATACATTTTTACTTTGCAAGAGTTCTTAACAGATTTTTTTTAAAGAGAGAGAGAATCTTTTATTTATTTATTTATTTATTTATTTATTTATTTATTTATTTTTGTAGATGGACACAACACAATGTCTTTATTTTTATGTGGTGCTAAGGATCGAACCCGGGTCCCACCCATGCTAGGGGAGCGCTCTACCGCTGAGCCACAATCCCAGCCCATCAGATATTGACCTCAACTCTCTCAATAATGTTCAAGAGGTATCTACTAGTCCTCCAAGTTCAAACAGCCATGCATTTCATAAATGTCCCTGCCTATCCTACAAAGAAATCTCAGAACCAGGTGACCCTACAGTAAAGTAACCAAGCGTCCTAAGGTGGCCAAAATGGATTCTCTGTATGTGAAAATGTAGAATACTTTTAAAATACCACCATGAAGCATTTGGAGCCAGTTGCTGGTATCCATAAAAATCTGCAGTGAATGGCACAATGTTGCCAGCACACATCCTCTAGACATTGATGGTTTGGTTTGTAAATGTAACTTGGGATTTCTATTTTTAAAAATGTATTCTTGAACATCATTCAAGAACCTATTTGTCATCCTTAATTATGGTTTATATTGGAGCTTATATTGATTGCTTTTTGATTGGCTCTGAACCCTTAGTCCAGAGACAAAAAAGTAATTTCCACAAGAAACTGCCATTAGTTACTTTCCATGCTGTTTAAAGTATTCTTGTTAAAAATGCATGCTTTTATGATGACTGGGGCAACAATCACTCTTAAATGCATCTAATCTCTCGTTATTGAATTGTGTGGGTAAAACAATGTACTGTTATTTACATGAAATCTAAAATAATTCAGGACTTACAGTGGCCAGTCTGCATTAGTTAGTGTTCTACACAGTCTGAATTCCCCAATAATGATTTTTTAGTTTCTATTATCTTAAAAATTTTGAATTCATATTTATATGAAATAAAAAAAAAAAGAATGCTGGTCTAATTCAGTCTTCTTCCACATATGGTTTGGAATCTCCTGGAGAGGCTTGTTAGAAACCTGGGCCCCTCTCCAGTCCTGAGGAATCACACCCTGCTGATGTCATGGTGGTGGAGCAGGGGTGAGTTTCAACACAGTAGGTAAATATGACTGCCATTATTTGCATCTTCAAAGTTAGGAAGCTGAGACAGCAAACTTTCCCGAGGCAACTTAGATATTAATGGCAGGGTCAGAACTCAACCCCATTTGTATGGGACACCATCATCAAGGCTGTTAACCACAGTGCTCTAGAGCATACAAACTTGTATGAAGTCTGTATACAACTGCGAGTTCCCACGAAAGCTTTGCAAAGCACATGGATCAGAGAAGGAGGGAAACAGCAACAAGAAGAGGTAAAGAAGGTAGGAAGGATCTTCAGGAGAGCTGCATGCTTGTTTTGACCCTCGCTGCAGGGTTCTCCTCCACACTGGGAAGCAGCTCAGATACCACACTGGGGAAATTGCTGGTAAGTAACAAGGGATGCCACTCTGCTTCTCCTCACTGCCTCCGCTCAGGCCACCAGCATGCTCCAGGGCACCAGGGCAATGGGCCAAGTGGCTTCCCTACTACCGGCCTGGCTGTCCCAGGCATCTGTCATACTGCGTTCACTGTCATCTTTCCACAATGCAAATCTCACGTCATTACTCTGCCTAAAGCCCATCTTGACTGCACATCACCCTGGAATAAGGAAAGCCAAGACGCTGACCAGGGCTTCCCCGGCCCTTCAGAATCGGGGCCCAGCATGCTTAATTGCCTCTCCAATCTTGGTCTCCAAAGACCTCCCGACTGTCTGTCACCACTGGGGCCTTCCCCTCACAGGCTGATGCTGGACTGTAGAGAACTCTTTCACTGCTGCACAGGGCCGTGGTCTCGTCTCCAGTTTTGCCTTTGCATTTCCTGGTCCGTGTGCAGGGAATGGTTTTATGTTGTTCCCACGCACTTGACCTACCGGTTCCTACCTGTCCTTCAGGTCTCAGTCCACCTACATCCCCACCAGCCCAACTTCCCAGGTACCGCCCTTACTCTGTGTTCACCTCACTGTGGCTTGGTAAGCTTTGGCTTTCCTGAAACCTCCCTAAGTAGCACTCCCTGAGGGTGGTCTCCAGCTCCGGCCTCTGAGCTGAGGTATCTACGTGCGACGTTTGCTCGGCAAATGTTACTTGTCAAATAACTGAAGAGATGGATGAATGAACGACTATGGGTTACACGTGACACAGAGGAGAAGGATAAGAAAGGAACACAACAGTGATTCAGTCGCTCAGGATATGAGGATCAAAGAACATATTCAAGAGCACAGCGTATGGGAACATACTCTAAAGGAGAGAGAAAACCATCTACTTATCCAACTTATTGCTATAGGGTGCACATAAAGTCCAGAAACACAAATATTTTCTATATACTGAGGATTACTTTGATAACATTATGTAATAAAAATAGTAGTGATATATTTGTCTGTGCTTCTACACATTCTGGAAACCCAGAGATAAAGGCTTTATGCAAACAGCTTTTGCCAATCCTGCCTGCCCTGGGGAGAGTGGACACTTTCTCAGGTGGGGAAGGGGAGAAACAGGTGCTGCCCACAGGCTGACCGGGAATCTCTCAGGCAGCTGAAGCAGCCAGCCATGGAATGCACCTCTATGGAGTACCCTCCCACTTCATCCGCACAGCATGACGGGGTCTGCTAACGGAGTACCTGGCGGAGCCAAGTACCAGCCAGGTGAAGGTCTTTGGTGTCACGGAGACCTAGGTTTGAAGCCCAGCAGGGCTAGTGTTCACTCCAGGCATCGTTTTTCTGATTTGCAGAATGAAATTAAGAAAGGATTCTTTTAAAAATCTAAAGGAATAATTGTCTTGATTTTTGAACTGGTTCCATTGATCTTCCTAATATTTCAGGCAGTTCTGCCCTCGAGGCAATGGGAACAAAGTCCAGAGAAACTGCCCGAGTTCTCTGACCTCAGGACCCGCTGTGTGGCATGGCTGGGATTTCATGTCACTGGGCACTTTTTTTAATTTTATTTTTACACCCTGAACTACAGTCTGCATTTGAATCCCATGCCCTCCTTGCTGGGTGCACCAATCTACATATCCTAAAACCCACCATTCCTGGAGCCCAGGTCCCACCCACAACTCTCCACACCTGAGTCATCCTTCACAGCACCTTGCCCTGGAGAGTGGGTCCATGCTGTGGCCTCCGTACAGAAGACTCTCCCAAGCCTCCCCCTGCTCCTTAAAAACTACTCACAGTGGAACTCTAGAATCCAACACTTGCCTCCTTAGGAATGAGGAAAGTCTCTGGCCACAGAACAGGGCAAAAAGGAAGCAAAGATCCAGAAGTTTCTTGTGGTAAAAGATGAAATACTGCATATCAAGGAAAGTGTCCCTTTGTGACAGTGTGACTGTTACATATGCATGTAGCCACCTAAAATAACAAACCTGCAAGCTGCAGCTGTCCTTGTCTGGGGACAAGATTCACATTAACCTCCTGTGTCACTTATCATTGTTTACTTTTATAATATATTATCATCATTTAAAACAAACAGAGAAACCACCGCAGCAAACTGTTCTGCAAAGGTGGAGACCATAGTCTACTCTTAGGTCATTTGCTCCAGGCCTGAAAATCCTTCCAGAGAATCTTAGTTTTACATTTTTGGGAGGCAGGATAATCACTTTGAGACATTACACTGTACACCAGTTTCTTTAAAAATAACATTTCTAGATCAAATATTAAATTCTTGGGCTTTTCATTAATGTTTTGAATATTTCAGGACTGTGGGTTATGCATCCCCTTTTCAAAGGAAAATCACTATCCACTTCTGCTGCAGTTATAGCAAGAAACATGCTCCTCTCCAAATTGCCTGTTTTATTTTTTTACTGTTGTGTTACTGCACAACCGTCTGTGTACAGCATACAAATGATAGGTGGTGCAGATATTGTGGGCTTGCATGCATAATAAATGTGGTTCTATTTGAGTAGCTGGTGAGTATTTCATAATGCAAGAGTAGAAAATGGGACGATTTAAATATTTTGGGAGGCTTCGATATATATTCACTATGCATGCATATACATATTTACATACCATTTTCAACACTCTTATTTATAAGCAAATAGCCAAACAGGCAATTATTTGTATGTGGGCCAATATGACACAGTCAATGGTTTGGAAAATATAGGCTAGTTAACGAACTCATTATTGTCAGATAGAAAATGCAAGGAAGGTCTATCAGCTATTTGAAACGCGAGCCACTGAAGATAGAGTAGTTCCCTCAGAATGAAATCTGGGAGCTCTGTCTAGATATGCCTCCTCTCATTCTTGTAATATTTAGGAGAACATGGTAATATGAAGCATTTGAAAAGCCCATTTTAGAGTAGATTGCGGCTCAATGCCTTTCTATAAAAGAGGCTGGGAAATCAAAATGAACACATTCCTTGCGATTTTGCATTGCAGTTCAGAGGAATGTCATGTTCGTTGGACTTCAGCCTAACACAGTGGTCACTGGAATCCCCAAAGGCCATGCCTACAGAAAGTGACCAGATAAATCTAACGAGCTCCTACATTAATGACAGAGTCTTGATGAGGTCAAGTATTTGAAATCACTCAGAAGCAGCAGACAGGAGGCAGACACACTATGGGTCGGGTTGCCGGGGCAAGGGGAGGCATCACAGGTGACTGACAGCTGCAGCCAGCACTTCATTAAGGCCCATCCTGGTGAAATGGTGAATGAAAATGACTGATCCACAATTTGCATCCTCTTCTCGGTCCATCAACAGAACATTATTAAAACCAGTCAGCCGGAACCCATTAGGACAGCACTCACGTATGAAACAATGTCCAGGTCTGCTTGCTCTCCATTTTTATGCACTGCTACAGGACTATAAATATTCATCGTAATGTAACTGAAAATTATTGAAGTGAGAAAAAAGAGAAACAGGGAAGCCATTTGCTTCAATTCATAAACAGCATCTGTTGGGAAGTTATTCATAGATTGCTTCAGGGCCTGCTGAGCAGCAAGCCCACGGAAGAGGATGCATTGCAAGCAAACTGGCACCAACTGCATGGAGATGCTATTAGACATGATTCACTGACAGTCAGGAGGACGATCAGGCACTGGCTTGTTTTATGTGTTCTTTTATCACTGGGACACAGAGCTACCCTCCAGCCAAAGCCTCTCACAGTTCAAATTAGACGAGCAACCTTCCGAGTGTATTAGGCCTAACTAGTGGCTAGGGAAGGTTGGAGGGAGCAGCAGCATTCCAGGTCACATGACTATTCATCTGCCCGCCCCTTAGGCACACATCAAGCCCTGCCTGCACACCCTGGCAGATTTGGATGTCCTTGGAAATGCACTGTCCATCGAAAGTCAAACATTAAAGAGAAAACTTTCTAGAAGACGCAAGCTAAATCAGTGGTAGGCCAGCCCTGAAAGGAGAGAACGGAAAGCTCACTACTTAGCAAAGCAAGGTGAAGAAGAAGAAATTAGCAGGGGACTCTTTCCAGTGTAGCATCATGGCAAAGTCATATTTCACCAAACCCTGGATTTATGACTTCCCAGTCAAAGCGCCAAATTCAGCGCAAAGAAAATAAACACAGCAAGAGCTTTCAAATGTGAAGTCATCATGAATAAAATAGATGGGTTGATTAACTAACTGTCTATACTTGTATACTGATTTATGTGTTTGTGGTTAAAAGGCATCTTTGAGACTGAGAAAGAAAATATTTAATTCAGATGAGGGGAGCGTTTTGGTGACGTGAGTGTCCTCCTTTTCACCCACTTATCAGTCTTGGTATCACTGAAAGACAACCAGCTCAAGATGTCTCCTAGCAGGAGAAGGTGGGAGGGTCGCCCCGCTATGGAAGACCCTCCTGCAGAGGGATGTGCATGCACATGCTCTCAGACCACGGCTTTGGAACCTCATCACCACTTTCTGAAAAAACAGGCCATGAGAGAGCACATTAGCACCAAGGAGGAGCCGTCAGCTACGAAAACCACAAGTGATCCAACAAATAAATTGCAAAGGAAATAAAGGGTCCATGGGGAGAGAGGAGAAGCCCACTGAGGGAAAGAGATGTATCAAGTAAATGTAGTGTGCAGGTCTTGCTTTTTTAGATCCTGATTCACGTGAATCCACTATACTCCTTTCTGGAGAAAAATGAATAAATTTATATAGATATAGAAATATATATATATGTGTGTGTGTGTGTGAAAAAATATATAGATTTTAAAAATATATAAAAAATCAGGTGCATTTGAATGCTGACTGAATATGTCACGGTTTCAGGATTTATTGTTGATATTTGTATCTAATAATGATATTATGGTCATATATTGAATAGTCTTTGTCTTTTAGACACACTGATGTATGGTCTATAAATGATCCAGCTGGAGACGGAACGTGCAGATGA
The DNA here is from genome assembly GCF_047511675.1 of Marmota flaviventris. Classification (NCBI taxonomy): domain Eukaryota; kingdom Metazoa; phylum Chordata; class Mammalia; order Rodentia; family Sciuridae; genus Marmota; species Marmota flaviventris. Next base: position 716,773 of record NC_092517.1, on the reverse strand, counting down.
AACAGGAATTCCATGGTTTGACAATGAAGCCACGAAATTGAAAGGGGGTTGTGCTAGCCAGTTCTCTCTACTCTTTGAAACCTTCCGGGATATGATTTTATGACATCATACTTAAGTTATCCAGTTTTCTGGCTCATACCAACTTACAAGAGCTGACGGTTGAATTTTCAGAAATCTTACAAGCCTGTTGGTAAACTACTGAGAGCTGGAAATCAACCACGGTTGGTATATTTACACCCTGAAAATTGACTAATGCTACAAATTGGGGCTATTGTTATCATTATTATGATTCCTACTGCTGCTACTAGTACTAAAGAAATGAATGTTGAACACTGACTGGCCCAACCCTGATTGTGATGCAAGGCCTAAAGCACAGAGTAAACCCCCCTTGGAATCAGCCCAGGTTCCTCTCTGCCCTCCCCATCCCCACTGCCTTTTTTGTTACCTCGAATATCACCCTGTTGTCCACGGACTTACACTTTTACCCTGCACCCTGCTCCAACTCTTCCCTCCTGCAATAACTCCTCGCTAGTTCTCCTTCCATCAGGTGTACCTAACTAACTGCCTGGCCCTCTTCCCATCAAACCTACACTGACATAAACCAGCACTCAGATGATCGGATTAACTGATCCTGCCTAGATACGAAGACCCCCGAGTCTTTCCAAAATAATGTCCTCTAAAAACTTCTACCCTTTTGGCTGGCTTCATATTCTAATACCTCTAAGATTTTTTTATACACATCATTTGCTAATTTATTCTTGATAATAAGTGACTGTGTATCCTGTGTATCGTATTCAAGATAAACAAACCCTCGTTAGCATACCATCTTATTAACTCCTGGGAACAAATATATTTGCTAACCAAGGAGCTGGAATCATCCCCCTCTAGCTGGTGAGGACATAAAAAAGAAAAAGAGAGATAAGTGTCTTATCTAAGGCTCCCTGGCTAGTGAGAGACAAACTCAATACCAAAGTGTAGGAATCATTTCTATCGTAATCTGAAAATCTTTCAGCACACCACCAGATCACTGTGTCAACACATGTATCACAAAGGACAGAAACCCCAAAGGCCCACTGTCCTTTCCTGCATGCATGGGTATGAAGGCCACTAGCTGGCCGAGTCCAGTCGGCAAGTATTGATCATTAAGAGCCTGCATCTGAATGCAGCCGGCGCTACATTCTGTCAGAAAATGGAAACATCCCAGATTTCATGGAAAAGAGATGTTGGCTCCCTTAATCTGTAGTCAGCCTAGATTGCCAAAAGGGTGTGTTTTGTTTGAAATTCTGTGATTTGCAAAATCATGTGGTTGTCATTCCTGCTTTTTTCGTGCATTCCAACCGACACCCGTGCCAAGCTTAGTTGGGAACTATTTAGGAGGCGAGGGCTGTTGTCCCATTAACGTCTAAATTTACTGCCTGTGCATCCTTCTCAAACTAGATGAGTAAGACAAACAACCCCAGGGTACTTCCGGTTTCCTTCTGCTTTTTCTACGACTGTTGATGCTAACTTGGATCCTGCCTCCTCGGAGCAAATGGCTGGGTGTGGGGGCAAGATGTGATCTTCATGCTAATGCTAAATAAAAAGGACATATTTTGTTCCTGTGTGCTCTTGGCAGAAATTTGAGTAGAAATTAAGTGCTCCTAATTGCTCATTAATTCCACAATCTCTTTTTATTTGTGTATTCCTGTATTTTATTACTGACCACCTGCTACCTGCCAGAGACTGAGATAAGCACTTGGGAAATGACGGCAAAAGACCTTGACCCCACAGAGCTGAAGGCATGTGCGGGGGGCGCTTTCTAAGGGAAGATGAAAGCGTTGTTAGAGTGCTCACGGTGCTAAAATGGGGCTGAATGTCCATGATCAAGGGAGCTCCCAGGAGAACCGCACCTTCGCCCAGGTGGAGAGCAATACTCCCAGGGCCTGGGAGTTACAAGCCCCAGCTGGTAAGACCAGGGGAAGCTTTTTCAGTGAAGTCATTGAATGAGGAGAAGAGACCGCAGACACCGGGGTCACCATCAACCCGGAGACTGGGAAGACCCCACCCTGAGATGCTCGGCTCAATAAGTCCAGGAAACCTAAGTTTAAGCAAGCACCTCAAAGAGATTCTAATGGAGGTGACAAGCCACCGTGAGAAGGTGCACAGCCTTGTGACAGTGCAAACAGCTCAGAATGCCAAGGTCCTGGAAGAGTCTAAAAACTCTCCCCAAGGGTTTCCAAGTCTGTTGGTAAACTACTGATCGCTTGAAATCATCCATGGTGAGTATATTTACACCCTGAAAATTGACTAAAGCTACAAATTGGGACTATTACTATCATTATTATTAATCATTACTACTGCTGGTACTCCCCAGCACCCCGAAGCACCTCAGCTCCCCATCTGAAGCCACACTGATTAGATGCCCACTGTGTGTGACGTGGGCAGCTTGTGTTAGCTCAGGAGGCACCAGCATCCGGCTCGGTAGGGAGGTGAGCTGTGGTAGAGGTGAGGAGCACAGCTCAGGTGCACAGTGTGAAAGGGTCTTCCCAGGCTACAAGATGCTGGTCCAGAACCTGGAGGAAGGGCTGAGCCAGCGAGGGGAGGTGCTAGCAGGTCAGGAGCCCCAGGGTCACAGTTCTCAGGTCTGGACTGGATCTAGGTTTGGCTACTTTCTCACGTGCCATCCAAAATGTGGCATGACTCCTGGGTTCGAATTCTCCATGGGCACTGCGGAAATGAAGACTGTTATGAACTGTACATTATCTTGACTCATCAAGACAATGCTCAGGGGCCTGGTACACAGTAAGTGTTCAATGAATACTGAATAAAACATCAAAACTAGGTATTATTCCTTAGTTCTCTTGGGGTTCCCAATTTTGCCACAACCTCAACAAATATTTTTTGCAAAAGATTCAAAATACTACCTCCATAGAAGCATGGCTCTCAGCTGCAAGGAATCCTCAGGGAACATCTCGTCACTAGGCTTTGTAGTAGTAGAGAATGAGGACAAGGTCTGAATCCTGCCTCACTACCTGACGGCTGTGACACCGTGGACATGTTCTATAAACTCTCCTGGGCTTGGGTTCTTCACAATCCAAAGAATGTGTAGCTCTCAGAATTGTTAACAGGCTGTATCAACTCATCCATTCAAAAAAATACCAAGCATTACCACGTGTGAGAAACTGCTGCAGGACCCACAGATGCACATTGGCAGTGAACAGCGTGAGGACCCCTGCCCTCACCTGCACAGACAGGGAAAGGAAGGCGCGTTCTTCCCCAGGGCTCCGGGATGAACCACTATTAGCAGGGCAGATCAGAACTGCAGAAATGATCTGGTGGAGGCTGGAGGTCTGAAAGCACCTCATCCACAGGGCCATGCGCCCTGCAGAGGCTCTGGGATCATCCTGCCTTGTCTCCCTAGCTCCCTGGCTGCCAACAGTCCTGGGTGTTCCTGACTTGCACACACTCCACTCCAATCTCAGCCTCCACCATCACGGGACCTCCTCCAGAGCATTCAGACTTCCCTTATCTTATGAGGACACCAGTTATTGGACTCTGAGCCATCCTAATCCAGTGTGAACTTTCCTTAATTTGATTACCCCTGTGAAGACAGACCCTATTTCCAAGTAAGGTTACACTTACAGATGCTCTGTGCTAGGACCCAGGGGGGCCACAGTCAAACCTGCAGCAAGTGCTCGATATGGATCCAATCTGCAAAACACAGTTGGAGAAATTCCCCAGCTGGTCATTGAATGTGAAGGCTGCACTGTCTTCATGTCAACCACCTGCTAGGCTCATGTCACCTGCCTCAAGTCCACATCCTAAGTGACCCAAGTCCACTTTCAGAACTCACCACAGCCCCACAATAATCAAGATGGCAAAGCAAGAGCGCTAGCATGCACCTGTCCATCAATGGGACAGATGTGAGCCCGGGAAGCAACCTATGCACACAGGGCGAGTTGATCTTCAGTGGGGGGCACAGCAATTCGACTGGGAAAGAACATTCTTCAACAAGTGGGACGGCTGGGACAGCTGAAAACATCCACACCATATAAAAAACAAGCTTATATCTGACGGGGTGGGGTATCACGGGGGTATGCTGTGCCTCACTGCATTCTGGGAGTTACCTCTTTCCTGGCTTGTTGATGCCCGTTCATCTGCTGCTTCTCTGACTGTTGTGCTTTTTATTCAATATCTAACAAAACGTTGCTTAATACAAGGTCATGAAGCCTTATGTTTTCATTTTCTTCAAAGCATTTTATAGTTTTTGCTCCTCTACGTGAGTCTTTGATCCGTTTTTCAGTTAACTTTTGTGCACACAGGACTCTCTCAGTGTTTGTTCATTTTGAAGGGCTGTAACGTTGTCTATGTTCTCACAGGAGGTTCTGATCAATTGGTCAACAGCCTTTTTCTCAAACACGTTGGCTATTCATCATCCCACAGCCTCCGGCTTCTGGTATTTCTGGTGTGAAAGCAGATAATGCTGAGGGCCTCTTTCAATAGACAGGTCCCTTCTCTCCTGCTGGCTCCAAGGCTCTCTCTACTCTGGCTTTCAGTTGGCTGGTGATTTATTTCTGTGTGAATATGAATCTGCCCCACCTGGAGCTCATGGAGTAAATGTTTCCATCAAACTTGGGACATCTCAGTCACAGATTCTTCAAACATCCTTTTTGTGTCTTCTCCTTGCTTCACCCTGTGGACACCTGCTGGAGGCACCTGGAGGCACCTAACATCCCTCCGGTCTCCAAGGCTCCGTTCACTTTCTTCCTCCTTCTGTCCTTCAGACTGCATCATCCCTAGTCACCAATTTTCAAACTCGATAGTTCTTTCTTCTACCTGCCCAAATGCACTCTTTGTCTTTTCTAAAAGAGTTTTCTATTACAGTTATTGTACTTTTCAACTCCAGGATTTCTATTAGGCCACTGTAAAAATGATTTCTATACCTTTGTTAGTAGAAATTACTTTGGAGAAATTACTATGTGGAGAAATTACTTTCCTTTAATTTTATACACATGATTGCTTTAGTTTTTAACGTATGTAAAATAGCCAATTTAAAATTCTTGTCTATTTACTCAAACATTTGATCTTCCTTGGGAAATCTCCATCGACTGTTCTTTCCCTGTTTGGACTATAATTTCCTGGGATTTTGAGGGGAGGGGGGCAGTGTTCTTTGTTTGTTTTTTCATATAAAAACTTGGCATTTTTAAACAAAACCAAAAGGCAGATCTTCCCCCTCCAGGGTCTGTTGGGATGCTGATTACTGTCTGTTTAGTGACCTCTGAGCTGCTCTGGTAAAATGTCTTGTTGGCCATTAAAACACTCAGCGTAGTGCCTGCCCTGACACAACTGACCTCCTTAGACACCCCAACACAGCAGGTGTGCCAGCCTCTGCCCAGAAGCTCTGTGTGCAAGTTGGGCAATGCTCAGCACTCAGCCACCCAGTCGAGAACTTCATCGCAGTCTTTCCTTCTGTTTGCACACAGCCTCAAGACCAGCCAGAGGCGCGAGCTCAGGATGGTCCAGAGCGTGCCCCAGCCCTGGGCATGCACACATATTCATGGCCTTGTAGATTCCCAGGAATATGCTTACAAAGCCTCTATGGAAGCATCATGCCCGGCTTTTCCTCTAAGGTTTTTGGCTAGCCCTTGATTTGCCCAAACTCTTGCCTCTACTGCAGGCCACCACCAATTTAAATGTTTTCCTCTAAGGGTTTTTGACAAGCATGTCCAGGGAACAGATTTCATTTGATGATATGTAAGTCAGGTCCACTTAAAATAGCTCTGCAGGGGGGAGTCTTTCCAGCAACGGTCAAACAGGTCAGATGATACCAACACTCAGGGACTGATGCTTTGAGGGAGCTCCATCCTCTGCCTGGACAGAGGCCACCACGGTGCTGTTTCCACCCAGATGGAGGTCTGTGGTTTAACGGCTGCCTGTGGGGTGATGGGAAGAGTACAAGTCATGCTGCACCAAAGCTCACTCTTCTCACGAAGATCCACCTTCCTCCCTGAATAAGCACCTGCCAGATGGCTGCGAGCCATGGGTGGATTTCGGACACTCTGAAAAGATTGGTTCTGACCATTTTCTTGCCCGATTTCTCACTGCTTGTCAGAGGAGAGCACTTCTGGAGGCCCCTGCTTCGTTCTTTCCAGTGCTGCTGCCTCTTTCCCTCATTCAGCATCTCTGGTTGCCGGCCACTTTAAAACCTGTACTCGGCACGTTTCCTTTTATCTGCTTTTCCCTCCCCTCTCGTATACTCCCAGAAAGTAACAAGCATCAAGGTTGGGTAAATCTGTCTTCATTGTTAGCCATTTTCCCAAAGAAACAAAGTTGATGCTGTTGCTTCAATCAATCCATAAATGTGACAATGAAAGGAAAAGTCAGAGTTATCAAAACTCCAGGGAGAGCTTGATGCTGGGTGGGCAGCTGGACTCACTAGCAGGTGCTTCATTAGTTACTAAGAAACTGGAAAACTAGTACTTTATAGACCTTTGAAGTTACCAGCGCAGAGTGTAAACTCTGGATTTTTGAATAATAAATACGCAGACTTTCACAGAAACGTCGGAGATCTTCTACCGTTGATTTCTAGAATGGTGAGGAATGTGTAAGGGCAAAAGGAGCATCCCCTGCTATTTCACATGTCCTTCCCAATCGCACTTGACCTGCCCCTCATTGCCTCCTCAAATCCTGAATTCTCTTCAGCCTGAGGGAAGGAAAGGCATTCGTTCCTGCCAGAAACAGCCGAGAAACTGCAGCCGCAACAGCTGGCCAGAAGTGATTTTCCCTTCCTGTGGAGCAAGACGCAGACAGAAGTGGATCACTCTGTCTCCAGGTGAGAGTCCCAGATGGGCCACTTGGGGGGCTTTATTTAACTCCTTTTGTTGGATGAACATTAGCACACCATTCTCTACAGTCAAAGGTCTGGCATCTGCAGAGCATAACAGAAATGTGTCTGACCAAAGAGAACCATGAACATTGTTTTAACTGAGGCTACAATGCCAGCATTGAGACAGAGCTCATACCTCAGTGCTTTACTGCAACTAATCCTCAAAGCAAGATGCAATTTAGGGACGATTATGATCCTGAGGTCTCACGGGCAGTTGGGAAATGGGAACCTGTGCATTAGCAACAGAACCAGGCATTCAGTTGAAACTCGGTTTTGCAGTTGGTCAGTTTGGGTTACTCTAGGGAATTTGTTCACACTTATTACCTAAGTGTCTCTGGCTCAGACTTGAATTATTTGGATTTTTCATCTTAAAACAAGTATGAGAACGAGTATTAGTTTAATCTGTTAAGAGGACCCTGCCCGCAGCCCAGCTGGAGAACAACCCAGGCATTTTCTATCTGCTCAGTGAGGCTATTCTGATCTGCCAGAGACAAGGTCACTGATACAGGAGGGGATGCTCCAGTGGACACATTTGTCAGCCTTCCAGTGTGCCCTGGAACACCTGGCTGGGACAGAAACTATAGCCACCTTGCTCAGAGCCACAGACAGGTCCTGAATGATGTGGGTCTGGGGAAGGAGACACACATACAATGTTTTGGCCACTTATTCACTCAGGAGAGAGATAAGGAAGCAGTAACCTTGCTCCTAATGAACTTCAAGGACAGAAATAAGCCACCACGTGCCCTCGACTCTGCCCAAATCACTCTTCATCTACACCAGGATGCCTAAATCAGCTCACGTCCCTAAGTGCCTGACACCAGAACTGACACACAGTCGGGCTTCCCGTGAGTCTCAGTGGCAAACAGTAATCGTATTGATAAGTTAATCGTTTATCAATCACATTCTGAACCACTCAGTGATACCTTTTGTGCATTTAACACTCCAACAGGAAGATGCGTTGGTGTCAAGACACAAAAGTGGTGTTTGTGGACACCTTGTTCCTCATGTCTGCAACACACACATGAACATTCCACAGGTGTGTGTTTGGGGACAAGAGACAAGGTGCCAGCAACTATGGAGGTGAGAGATGTAAGGCACACAGCTGGAGAAGAAATGTGGAGTGCCTACCTTACCTCCTGCATGGGTGCTAAGGACGGAACCCAGGACACTGGCTTCCAAGGGTGGATGAAGCCACAGTGCACGACCATTTCTCAATATCCTTTGTGGGAGACCCTCAGGACATTTGTACTTTGAGATTCATTTTAGGAAAAGCATTGTCTTCCTAGATTAATGTACCTGCTTTCTATGTTTAGAAACACGGATTCACTTGGCATCTTTGTGTTGCTGTTGTTGCTTTAGCGGCTACAGAGCTGTGCCTAACTTTATCACCCAGGTGGGTAAAATCTGCTCAGCCAATATGTAGAGAGCTAAAAACAACAACTCCTTCTGTTTTCCCCAGACAATTCGGAGAAGCCAGAGGTTGAAGTTGCTCTGAGTATAGACAGGTATATCAGAAAGCATTGACATGATAGCATTTATAAGAGTGCCATGTAGCATAAAGATAGGGCAAGCATTATTCACATTCAGGAAACTGGGGTTCCCATACAGCCCATCCACCAGCTGCAAGACTCTTCAGCTTTTCCACATTACTGTGGTCTTCCTGGGCCTTGGCTCCTCTGGTGTGCTAGACAGAATAGCTGCCCCATCTCTCCGCTTGCCTAAGACGAGTCACTATTAAAACCCTCAGGCTCCACATCCCTGCGGGTCCATCGTCTGCAGTTCCACCTGTCACTGTGGTCTGTCCTTCCAATGCCAATCCATGGGCCAGGGGAACAGGTGGCCCCAGACTGTCCCATCAAGACTGAATGCTTCCCAGCCTGAGATGTGTGCTAGGACCAGTTGAAGAGAAGAAGAAACTCTCACCACCACGCTCTGGATTTTCTGTGGCCATACTGACCCCTTGAGGAAGGGGTGGCCTGGAATTCGCACTGGTGCCCTGAAGAAGAAAGGCTCAAGAGAGGGAGAGAACTGCACCCTGGGGCACTGAGATCCAGGCAAGCTGAGGCCACATGCCAAGGGAGTTTTCAGCCATGTCAGGACTGGCTTGTCTTGCCTTTCCAGTTACACTGAGCAGCACTGGTATCCCAACAGTAGTGCCTACTAGGGTTCCTAACAGTATACCCAGAGCCAAGACTCAACAGTGACCTGCACTAATGCAGTCCCTGCCTCCTAGAACCACCATTCTTCAAGAAATACCAAGGAGTCGATGAGCAACCATAACAGCCAACAGTGGAGACGGACCGTCTGTGGAGTGCTCGGCTGGTGCCCCTGGCTGAGCATAGGAGAGTCGGGAGAGGAGGACTTCCTGTTGATGGCTCTTAGGGGTCAAATCAAAGGCATTAGGTCTGCAATGCAAACTGAGTGCACTCTGAGTAATGATGGTGAGCCCTGGCCACAGATACCATCATTAAACTCTAAAACTGTAACTTTTCCTTAAAATTCCCTCCTAGTAAGATGTCACCCCTTTGTTCTATTTTAATAGCCAAATTTGCATTATTCATGATTATTGCCTCAAAAACATAGATTATCCCAGCTGTTCAGCCATCATATATATAGTTTCCAACCGCACCACCCACTCCCAATCAGGATTTTGGCCATGGCCCCAGTCGGTACTGAGAAGGAACACATAAACGTTAAATACTATAACAATCTGTGGTGGAAGGGAGATTCAGCAACTGACAGAGCTGCAGAATTGTAACCAGGAAAACAAAAATCCCTCATCCAAGTGCCTGCTTTTTTAAAGTGATGTGTGCTGACATAGCAATTCCCTGATAGGTTTAGTAAACCCATCAGAAAGCTGATGGAATGGACCCTATAAAACCTTTTTATGGCTCTTTTTTTCTGAGAAAATAGTAAAGTTGGTCAGGATTTGAACTGTTAGATTAAAAAGGGCCACATGAATTCCCATGCAAAACAAGCGCATTAATTACACCCCTGAAGTTTAAGAACTGACCATGTTTCACTTCTAGTTAAAGTTTTCAAACACAGTACTGCACTTCAATTGCTCCACACCTGGTCAGGGGTTTTCTCCCAATCCACGTGCCCTTGGTAGTCACGTATAAAAGGCTTTGTGAGGAATTATACTCAAAGACATCTAGGATAAGAGGTTGTGCAGCCGTCCTTCAAAACACCCAGATAAAGACTGACTTCAAATTGAAAAAGTTCAACAGTGGGAGGGAGCATCCACAGAGGTACAGGACGATGCTGACACCCCCTTGAGTGAGACATTTCAAATGTGCAGGGCATCTGAGAGATGCATCCCTAAGCACAGGGCTGATTAGATGGATGACAGCACCCAAGACAGACCTCAGTGATAACTGCCCCCTCATAAGTGCATGCCCTTGGCGGTCTCCTCCTACAGTGAGGGATGCTGGCCTGGGCACGGACCCCAAATAACTTTTGAGATCCAAAGCAATGCTGGGCTGAGTTTCTGACATGACCTCTCTTGGACCAGTCATGCTGAGGAAGGTCAACCACCCACTAAGGGCACACCAGCTCTTGGGAGAAGGCCTCAGGGAGAGACTGCTGGCTGATCACCTACTGCCACTGAGAGGTGAGCGTAAGCCCCGGGGAGCACGCCCTCCAACCTGCCTTGTCATTGTCAAGGGCCACAAGCCTGGCTGACATCCAGACCTGGTTCCACGAAGAACCCAAGCCCAAACTGCCTCTCTGAGCCACTCATGGTCCCAGACCCACAGAAGCCACCAGGCAAGGAATGGCTAGTGTTGCTTTAAGCCACCATGTTTTGGGGTGATTTGTTACACAGTGACAGGTAACTACTTCACTCGACAGAAGACATTGTAGTTTTCTATGTTTTTCTCTAGACCATAAAGTGAGTATTTAATAATAAAAGGAATATCTGTTATTCTAAATATCCTCCAGGGCTGATGACTCCTGAGAAAACTGTGATGTTCTTCCAACGGTCTACTCGTTTCAGCTATGGAACTGGACAGGCTCCTAACCTGAGGGCTCCTGTGCCGCCCTCCAGCACATTTCCAGCTCTGGGGCATGCTGCAGGTGGACAGACAGCATCTGCCCATCGGCAGGGAACCACGTGGGAAAGAGGCTCACACTCATCAGTGCACCCACAATGTCTCTGCACCTTGACCTTCAAGGAATCCCAAGTAGCAAAACCAGTAAAAGCCCTAGACATCTTAAAAGCTAAGCCCTCTTCCACAGGCCAGCAGTAAGGACCTCAGACCGAAGCCTGAGGCTGCAGTGAGAGCAATGTCTTTCCTGTCGTAATTCGTCCAGAAACTCCCTAGCCAATGTCCGCAGACGCAAGGTCCTCCTCCTCTCTGGCCAGTCCTTTGGATGCCTGAAGAAACTTCCACCTTGAATAGAGCTGCCTCTTCCACAAGATGCAGAGGCCACCACCAACCGCTGCTCCTGAGACACGACCAGGCTCCTCCCAGACCTCAGTCCTCCAGCTGGTAGCCACAGGTCTGTGGACCCTTTGGTGTGTATTTTTGTTGTTTTTTGGAGATTTGAATGTGGGTCCTTTTTGAAACAGCATGCTCTTTCCAGCCCACCAACCTGACAAGTCCTTCCTTCCATAAAAATCAGTTCACCCTCCATTCCCTATCTTCTCAGGTGCTCCCAGAAAACAGCAAATGTTCCTGACCTGTACCAGGTTACAACTGCTGTAGCCCCTGCTCCAGATGCTACGGGTAGGAGGGTTCAGAAGTTTACCCAGGTTATCAATAGGACAAAACCAGGGCTGTGCCTCCACCTTGGCTCGTTCCCTACCAGGCACATCAACCGAGTAAGTGTCTGGTGAGAGTCCACGTCTCCCAGGCAAGTGCCTCTAGCCAGAGGCTATGCCCAGCAAGGCGAGATCCAAGGCCGGAGCTGGGCCTGTCTTGCTCATCCTGTTCCCCTGCACATAAAGACCACACAATGCCAGGGGGAGAGGGGAGAAAGCTGTGGATGTGCTACTCCAACTGGAAGGTGAGGCCAGCAGCCAACAAGCCTCGGCAGGTCACACAAAAGCAATAAGTGCTCGGGACACTGTGACGGAGCCAGAGGAGGAACGAGGAAGGATGTCGTCGCTCCCTGGCATTGGGAGTCTGTTCTGCCCACGTGAGCCTCTTGAGGAATGCACATTCTGGGCATCTTTCACCAGCACCTGGCAGTAGCCACCAGCTCTGCTCTCACCCTGCTCTGCTAGAAACCCTAAGGACTATAGGTTTCATCATGGTTTTCTGTGTGATTTAGGGATGACACAGATTTGGGGGAGTTAGATCTCATGTCTCCTTACCATTCTATTGAGGCAAAGAGCTACAGTGGGTTAAAAATGTAGGCAGCAAGCTGTTCGCAGTGGGGAATACTGAGGAGAAATAAATAACCCAAGGCACCCCTCAAGAGGCCTATCTTTATTGTTCGTTTCATGGTACACGCATCCTACAAGGCTCAAGTAGAAGAATTACTTCTCTAAATATCAGCCGAAGGGGGGACCAAACCAGCACACAATGGCACTCGACTTTTAATTCCAGTGACAGCTAAAATGCCATTAAACTATATTTCAAGTCTTTGAAGTACTAGAAAGTTCAGTTGGAAATAGGATACGGCCACATATCCAATTTAGCAGGTAATGCAGTCTCCTCTCTCTGTGGCCACAAAGACATTCAAAGCACAAAGAAATGACCCGAGAAGCTTCAGAGACCCAAAGTAAAGGAGCGAGTCTTTCAGAGCAAGCTGAAGCGACGTGGGAATCTGCCGCCTGCTCTTGCATGGCACAGGCATCTCTAGGGCTATCAGGCCTCTCTAGGACCGGCACAGGCTGCCATTCCCTGTTTCCAGCACAGCCCCTACAGCCTGCCTCCTGCTCCCAAGGGAACACAACCCTGTCTTGGTTCAACCACAAACGTGGGCGACGCTCAGCTTTCTCAACTAAAACTCCAGGGAACAGTGGTCTGGGCCTCACGAAGTCCTCAGAAGGATGAAATGAAGGGTTAGGCTGTAAGCGTGACAGCACTAAGACAAGATGTCACTGACTGAGAGCCAGCATATGCACGCTCATGGCCAAGTGGCCCATTCCTTTGACAATCCTAACAACAGTGTTTCCTCTTGCTCATATACAGAAAGGACTAGAAAATAAATACATCGAAGGCCAAATGATGTTTGAGTCCACATGTTGATGTGGAGTTTGAAGTCTCAAACCAGCCAAAGGAGAAGGAAAATCGTGACCTGCATATCTCTGAACCAAATCCCCCATCATCCTTTGATGAAGCCATCCCAGACCTGAAGACCTTTCCCACCTGTCAGCAGCAACCACAGGCTAAATATCACCTGACAGGGCTGCACAAGGTGGCTGAAAGCCCCGCCATCAATGTGCGGTGACATTCCACGAGGAGCACCTGCCATCCAAGACTCTTCCCCGTGAGCAGGCTGTAATCCAGACTGGCCTAAGAGTCTTACATTTTTGATGCCTCTGAACTTTTACTAGTATCAGAACTAATCTTGACGAAATTCTCCACTGTTGTAGTTCATCTCTCACCAGATTTCATTTTTACTTTGGCATTTGTCACTGTAGCTCTTCCTCCTAACTTTGATACGGCTACTGTATTGTAAGGAGTCTTGTGATGATGTGAAGCCAAAAAAACAAGACACTAAAGAAATCCAAGCATACAAACAAACAAGCACATTATCTCCAACATCCAGAGCTTGGAGGAGCATTTCTTTCATTACCTGGAGTCTAGCAACTGACATTCCATGTCACATCAGCTCAGATCACCCCCTGCACAGCAGATGCACTCTGTCATGTCACCCTGCTACAGGAAACACCTGGAGCTCTGCATATCTGGTACTTTCTTGAGCCATGAAAGAAAATCTGCAACAGAATACTGGGAACTTACAAGTGGCAAATTACCATAGTTAGCAAAGACACAGTTACATGGCAGTAAACAGGGGCTAAGGATATAGCTCAGCTGGTAGAGTGCCTGCCTCACTTATACAAGGTCCTGGATTCAATCCCCAGCAACACCAAAAATAAAAATAAAAAAATAGAAATAAACATGGAAGCAAGTAAACTCCAGGCATCCTCTATCCTGATGTCTAACTTTTTTTTTTTTTTTTACAAAGTGATGTATAGTTTCTGTAGCCAAAAATGTACTCATCAAAAACCATATTTCAATATCAGGTTCACAAGACATTCCTGTGCTATCTGACACATACGGAATTAACTGTTCTACTTTAGCTCTGCCCAGATCCTTTTATGATATTAAACAGACACCCATTGGCTTCCTATAAGTTGACACAAGACGTGAAACAAGGATTTATCCACAACTAGTGAGAAGAAATTTTTCATTCATCAAAAATTTTCATGTGAAATGTAAAAATCCAGTAATGGTTGTATGGGAAAAACAGTTACCACTGTCAGTAGGATAACAAGGACTGTGTTCAGCTACTATTGAAGGACCAGAAGGACTTACAATGCTCAGCACAGCTCACTAAATATTGACAGATAAAGCCATGAATGGGTTATAAATGTGTACTGTTGGCAAAAATTTAATCAGTAGAGTTACCTATAGCACATATCAAACTTATTTTAAATTAGGACAAAACAAGTACATAGAAGTTGGACTATAAATCACAAATTTCAGAGAGGACTCACTGCCAAGGACCACCATAGGCCACATTTTCAGAAATCTTCATGGACTTCTAAAGGTTTTCTTGGCTCATTTCCATAACTACCTGTAGAAGAGATAAGCTGACAAATCTTGTAGCTTGTGTTTTGCGGTATTTTTCTAAAATCTATCATTTGTGGCATTGTTCTGGTATCATTTCCCTAAGGATACATCATGGCCAGATCGTGCCCACAATCTCTGGGTTTAGTGGAAAACAGCAGGGCTTTCTGCACAGCCTGACTTAGGGCTCGACGTCTTCTTCACTCTGCGACCTTCTAGCCGTTAGTCACACGCTCTGAGACTCAACCTGCTAACAAGCACAAGGAGGAAGAAATACTCCTAGAATACGAACATTAACCATGTTTTAACAAGGAGAACTACTAACTCCTTTTTGAAATCAGAAAAAAATCATAACTCTTTATGAAATCAGAAAAATTAATTCTAAGAGTTTCCCTTTGTTTCCTGTGATGATTTCTGGTTTCGGTTTTGATTTTCAAGGAAAGACAGTTATTTCCTTATTCTCTTGAGTCCTTTGTGCCAACTGTGAGAGACTAAGAAGAAAACAACTGCAAAAACAAGAAGGAGAGGAAAGGAGTGGTGGAGAGATTCAGGTTCATGGAAGAGATGCTTTAAGAAATACTACAGGGTGGAAGGCTCTGGCCCAGAGACAGCCACCTGAAGAGACTGAAGACTTTCCAGCCAGGAAGAGCCAGGTGTGACACCTCGGAAAAGTCTCTGGAGTGACACTTGTCACACACAGAAGGTCATGTGGGAGATGAGCTGTCACCCACTTCCTTCACTGCCAGGCCATGGCTGAAGGAGGACCTTTCCAGTTGATCTTCCCCACAAAACCAAAGAGCAGCACATCCCCTGTAAACCCCCCGGTAGGATTGAGGCTGATTTATGGGAAAACATTGGTAGATCTCACCTGAGTGGCCCAAGTGACACCAGGGCTACAGATCTCAATCCTTAAGGGGACACGTACGCCCTCAGATGGTAGCGAGACTCTGAACACTAAGGAGTCTGGAGGTGAGAACTCTCCTCTGTGCTTGGGGGTGGGCCCATCAAGTGAAGGTGAACAAACTCAAGGCCCTCAGCGCAGAGTAGGGCTCACACATTGCCCAGAGTCCCTGGCTTCTTTGGGATTTTGAGAAAATTAAGAGAAATGATTTAGGGAAGGCACTTGGTATCAGGCAAATTCAAAATGGTAGCTCCTTTTGGCACGATGATCACAGCTGTGGTGCCTCCTTGTGCTATCAAATGTTAGGAAACACGAGCAAAGCAGGTGAACACCAGGGCATACTTGGGAACTCGGGAGGGGACCACCCAGGTCATCAGGAGCTGCCAGGAAGCTGAGATCTTGGGATCATCTCAAGAAGCCCTACATGCCCTAATTCACATGCCTCTCACCACAGATGTGCCAACACAGATGGGAGGTCAGGGTTCTGGAGACCTGTCTTCAGTAAGTCACTACCTAGAAGCCAGGTCCCAACAGACTCTCACCAGCCTATATCTAAGGGCTTCACATTCCAGAACAACTCCATTGGAAAGTCTTTTAAAACCTTGAAGTGTATTTAAAAAGGTCCCTTTGAATCCCAACTAACCCCCTGCCCCCCGACACACACACAGAAGGAATAAAGTAGGGGATTTGCTCGCTGACCTACCTGAAATGGCTAAGGCAGAAGAGCTTCTGGTAGTCACAGATTCAGATGCTCCACCATGCTCAGAATTCGGTTCCCCCCACTGGCTTCACCCACTTTGAGCTGACTTGTGTGGGCAGTGTCCCCCACTGGGATCATTCCACCAGGTTAGCTTTTCCTGGCCGGTCCCTCCCTCTGAGTAAGTCAACACAGCAGCCCTACTTAAATGGTCACTCCTCTCTCAGGACAGTTAGACAAGAAGTCCCCAAAATGAAGGTCTTTGTCTGGGGCCTGGCATCATCCTGGAGCCAAGATCACCCCCAGGGACCCTGGTCCTTGTCACACAGCCACTCCTGGAGATGGAAGACAGTCCGTCTGCACACAAACGGAATAAGTGAGACTGGGTGGCTACACCTCAAAACAAAGTAGGATAGTGTTATCAGGAAGAAATGAAAAAGAAAAGAGACGCCTACTAAAACCACTTTTATGAGATCACGTAGTACTGGGATGGACGAGACCCAAATACAAATTCGAAGTTCTTCAGTGTACATTATCAGTGTTTCCAGAGCACAAGCACCTGTCCACCCTTAAAGCACTTCCCAGAATGCAAAAGGTCAGAGATCTGCAGACTCCCGTCTCTCGTCCCTCTCCACAGACTTGTAGACACTAAATCAAGCACTTAGAGCTAAATCGTGGTCCCCTTACCATCTCAGTGACCAGTTTTATGAGATCGTATTGGTCACTCAACAAATACTGTTCAGTTACAGAAATAACTCCAGGCATCAAAGTGACTTTTAAATTTAAAATGATTCTTAAATTCATAGACAATGTCTCCTTCATTCTCATTTATAGTTTTTCTCATCCCTTTTTATTCTCTCTTCCTTTCCCACTCTTCTCATAAATACCCTTTCGTGTGTGCATATTCATGGCAGATCTTGAGTTCAGCTTCATGTTTTTCTTTATTTTCTCACTCAAATAAAGATCTTGATTAAATGCTAAACTGTTCCATTTATCCAACAAATATTTGGGTTCCAGGCATTTGGGTGACAGACATAACCAAGCCAGAGAAAGACCTTATTCTCATACAGCTCACATTCTAGTATAGAAGACAAAGGTACCACCAATTCGTGCTTATTTGCATGTTAGATCTGCTACAACCTGTGGCCACCAAAAACCGGGGGCAGCGTCTCAAAGCATGTCATCTGATTTAATCTTCCCAACATACCGTGGGAGGAGGAGAAAGTTCCTCTGACCCCACTCTCACAAACATTAATGAACAGAGAGGTAAAGAGATCATTAAAAGTATCTATCTATTTTGGGAGTTTGGAACTGTATCGGGCAATAACATTGACATTGGCATTATTCTTATGAGTCTATGAGGCACACCAATAGTAACAGGGCAACCGAAGTGCATAAGAAGTCAAACAGAGAGCTAATGTTACACATCAGACAGTTTTCAGAATTTCTGTTCTAGTCTGCTACCCTAGCACTTTGATTGATAGCCCTCGTGAAGAGAGTGTGACCAGAACTATTGTGAAGGAGAGGTATTCAAACCAAAACCCACCCTCATCTCAGTGCTGCTGCCCAGCACAGTCCCGAAAAATAATTCTACACTCAGCCAAAGCAATGCAGCTGCTCCACCAGGACTCCCCAGCCCGCCCCCTCCAGCCTCCCCTGCTGTTCAACCCCATGATGGTCTCTGTCTGTGTACTATGATCAGATGGCAGGACAGGATCAACAGGATGGGATGGGATGCTGCCTCTCAGCAGGTAAGGAAATGTACCATTTACAAAAGAAAAATTATCATGTGCCCAAATGAAAAGTATCGATTTACAGATCCCATAAGATAACATAATCAATGGACAGAGCACAAATAGCTACTTGCAATACATCAAAAAGTAAACAGTAATGAGAAACCAAAAGAACTGCTACGAATGAGTAGAAAGCCTAAGTTAAAGTATGAGCAGAGTAGTCAAATGATGGTCATCTTTAAAATACTCTCAGCTCCAAATGGATCAAAGACCAGCAACATAGGCACGGGCAGTGACTTCCTTCATAGGACCCTTAAAGCTCAGGAAATACTGCCGAGAATTAATACAGGGAATGGCATCAAACTAAAAAGTTTCTACCCAGCAAAGGAAACAATTAGAGTGTCCTCTTCTGACAGAGGATTAATATCCACAATATATAAAGAACTCAAAGAACTTAATAGCAAAAACAAAATAACCCAAATAATAAATGGGCAAATGAACCAAGCAGACACATCACAAAAAAAGAAATACAAATGGCCAACAAATATATTCAAAAATGTTCAACATTGTTAACAATTAGATAAATGCAAATAAAAACTACTCTGAGCTGCTACAAACATTGATGGTGGCTGTGTCACTGTAAGATGCTAACTTTTAAGTCCTTTAGGAATAAACCGAGGAGTCGTATAGCTGGATCTAATGGTGGTTCCATTCCAAGTTTTCTGAGAAATCTCCATAGCATTTTCCATAATGGTTGCACCAATTTGCATTCCCTAACCCTACGTATATACACAACTGTACGACCAGTGTGATTCTACATCACGTACAACCAGAAGAATGAGAAAGTATACTTCATTATATATGATGCATCAAAATGTATTCTACTGTCCTGTACAACTAATTCAAACAATTTTTAAAAATTAAAAAAACTACCCTGAGATTTCATCTCACACAAGTCAGAATGGTAGTCATCAAGAGTGGAAATAATAATATGCTGGAGAGGAAGTGGATAAAAAGCGACTTTTACACTGCTAGTAGAATCATAAGTTAGTACAATTACTATGGAAATCAGTATTAAGGCTTCTAAAAAGACTAGGCATGGAACTACCATATTATCCAGCTATGCCAGTCCTCAATATTTATCCTGAAGAATTAAAGCCATCTTACTAGTGACACATGCATACCCATGTTTATATAGCAATATAATAGTTCACAATAGCCAAACTAAAGAACCAACCTAGGTATCCATGAATGAAAGAATGCAATGGTGGGAGAAGAAAGATCCACTGACCCCATTTTCACAAACATTAATGAACAGAGAGGTAAAGAGATCATTAAAGAAAACATGGTATAGATACACGATGGAGCTTTATTCAGCCATAAAGAATAATGAAATTATGGCAGTTACAGGAAAATGAATAATACTAGAGATCATTGTGTTAAGTAAGGTAAGTCAAACTTGAAGATCAAGAGACACACGTTTTCTCTTATGTGCAGAAGCTAGAGAGGAAAACGGGAAAAGAAAGGTGGGAGAGGATCCCAAGGAAATCAAAGGGTCATCTGATCCATGGAAGAAAGGGACCAAGGAGTGGGAGTTGGGGTGGGGGAGTGCTAGGAGTGATAGAGGCCAAATTATATTGTTAACATTGATATACAGTGTATTGTGTGCATGTGCAAATATGTAACAACAAACCCCATCAGTATGAACAACTATAACGCACCAATAAAAAAAATGTGAGGTAAAAACTCTCCAGTTCGCCCAGAAAGCAAAGTCCTACAAATTATAGTAACAAAGGAAAATCATTTCATGATCCTCAAATGGAGGGGAGGGTGACCTTACAGATCGCTCATAACAGTGTATACTTCTGCAAAGAACTGAGCTTCTGCAATCACTTTTGAGAACAATTTGGCAAAAGATTAATACATATTTTTATTACTGGTGTGTTATAGTTGCATATAATGGTGGGATTTGCTGTTATATAGTCGTACATGAACACAATATAACAATATAATTTGGCGAACATCATTCCCAATAGAAATTGATAATTTTTGAAGGACATACTCCATAATCTAACAATTCCATTTCTATGTATAAACCACATAGAAATTCTTGCAATCCTATCCAAGGCTGTTCAGTTCAAGAATGTTCACAGCTGCATTTGTGAAACAATATCACAAACAAACTAAACATCCATCAACAGTAAGATAGACCAAGATGGAATGCAATCGAACGTTCAAAAGCTGAGTTGACACAGACAGCAAAAAATAAAGCAAAGTGATAAATGTGCACGGTACACCGACACATATAGCATATTATAATTTCTGAATATCTTAACACTCCAACAATAGAATACATATGTTGTCACATATAAAGCTCAATGAAAAAAAATTCTACAATATAGGAAAATATTGTTCCACAATAGGAAAACATGGCCTAGAAGTACACATCTCTAACTCAGGAGAGGGTAAAGGAGATGTCAGTCAGGAGGGTACAAGCCAGCTTGATATCCCATGTACATTCCTATACCCTCTTTCACACTAAAAACTATGAAGCAAGCAAGACTAACAACATGTGCATCTTTATCAATGTGAACAGCCTAGCACTTAATATACAGTTTTCTCTATTTTATATTTTATATATTTCTCAAAATTAAAAAAAAAACCCTCTCTGTACTTGTTCTTCCTATTCCACCTCTTTATCAATCTTCACTGCAGGGATCCAGATTGGCCGAAGAGCACACTGGCTGTGCCCTAGGAATAGGAATCAGCGACCCTTCGACTCCCATATCCCCCTGGATTGCCTACTAGTTAACAACCTGTGGGCTAGGCAGTGACTGCCCTCTGCCATGATTTCCTTATGTATGAAAACAATGGCAATGCCCCTCCTGTCATCCCAGCAACTAGGGGGGCTGAGGCAGGAGGACGGCAGGTTCAAAGTCAGCCTCAGCAACTTAGCAAGGCCTTAAGCACTTACTGAGACTCAGTATCAAAATAAATAAGAAGGGCTGGAGATGTGGCCAAGTGGTTAAGCATCTCAGGTTCTATCCCCGGTACCGGCCACCCCTCCCCCCCCCAAAAAAAAAGGTATCCCGAGTATAGGGTGTCGAGGGAACAAATGAAAGGATGCGTGTAAAACACTCAGCCACCTGCAGGGCAGTTATAGCCGGGCACAGTGGTAGAGCAAGCAGCCTGGGTGGGTGGTACTGATCCAGCGCCACTGCTGAGCCCAAGCCTTGTCCCTAGACAATGGCCACCTCAGATTCCCAGGCCAGAGCAGCCACATCTCAGTCATCTCTGCATCTTCCATGCAGGACCACCCCTGTTTCCTAGGCGGCATCGGACCAATATTTAAATGAAAGATTCCTGCTCTAGCAACCATTAGTCCAAGTATCAACAGGATCTCCAAAGAAAGAAATCACTCCATACACACACCTTGACATTTCTCCCCTGGGATTATTTCACCCACTAAGTATTCACTAAGTGCCTAGCAGGCACTAGTAGTGGCCAAAGCTGGGGGTCAGGGTGAGGGAGTTTGTGGACCAACAGCCTCAGCATCTCCTGTAAAGCTTGTTAGAAATGCAAACATGAGCCCAACCCCAGTCCACAGAATCCAAGTCTGCATTTAACAAGTTCTCTGAGCGAGACATTTTCTGTTTGTTTGTTTTCACAGTACTGGGGATTGAACCCAGAGCTTCACACGTCCTAGGCAAGTGCTTTACCCCTGAGCTATTCCCCCGTCCTATATATTCAATTTAAAGTTTAGGAAACAGACATAGCCACCCCATAACAGGAACTAATTTTGATATTTCTTTTAAATGGACAGCCCGAGATTATATCCTGGTCTATTAACCAACCTCTGCCTGCCTGAACATCAGGTTTTTTGTTTGTTTGTTTGTTTGTCTTATCTGCAATGGGTATGACTAAAAACTTCTCCATTAGAATTCTTAGCATCGCCACGAGATTGCTCTTGTGTTGGTCTCTCTTATTAATATAAACATCTGAAGGAAATAAAAATCAGCCAAATGAAGTCATGGAAGGCAGGAGGGGCAGGAGCCTCCTCAGTCCCTCCTTGGGGGCGAGATGGAGCAGAGGGAAGATGGACATGAGACTGCCCAGGTGTGCACACAGGGCAGCAGGGAGGGACGGAGAAAGTGGGCAGTGCTTGCCCAAATGAGATCACAGCCCCTTTCCACATCACCCTCTACCCTAGAATCTAGTGCGATTCAGTTTTTCTTCTTCATCCCTTACAGGGACTTGTGGCTTGGAGTCGGTTGTTCTGGTATTGTAGATTATACATTTATTTCCAACTGCTTCAAGCAAAACAAAAATCAACGTGCATGTGCAGTGCTCCCATTGGAGGTTCCTACCTGTTCCTTTTCAACCCCCCGACTACGACGGAGACATCGAACAAGGTCAGTGCCCTTCTCTGGGATTGTCTCCCTCCCCAGACTCCACGGTGCTCTATACACAGTGCTCTGGTTCCCACCGGGGTTGGAACCACCTGTTCCCTCACCTGGGCCACCTCCTACTCCCTCCTGTTGCAAAGAGGCTTGAAGGAGCTTTAAAAATAGCAATTGCGGCATGATCACACTGCTTAAAATCATTAATAATGCCAGCCCGTTGCTTTTCAGATGTCCCCACAACGACTGGGCCTTCATTAGCTCAGCTCAAGTACAGGGCTGCACACCCTCTCCCTCCCCCTCTCTCTCCAGCCATATCGGCCTTTCAGTTCTTCCAAATCCCCTGAGCCTTCCAACCCAGCCACCTATCCAAATGTCCCATCTTCTGCTGGGCCCCCAAGCCTGGCCGCCACTCCACTGTCACCTCCCCAAAGTCAGGGCCCACTCCAAGCTCCGTGACCTGGCAAAGCTGCACCCACAGATGCCAGGCCCACCTCATACTAGACTGTTCCTCTTGATGCTCTGAATGCAATTTGATTTTCTTGGGAATACTGCTGCAGCTTAGGAGCAATATGCAAATATTAGCTGTGTCTACTGACTCACACACAAGCAAACTTTCCTTTTATGTATTATGTGTGAGAACTTCTCCCTCTGGCTCCAAGACATGGTAACCTGGACTTCAGCCCACAATCCCCCCCACTTGCCCGGTGGTTCTTCAGTGCTTTTGTTATTTCTGGTCTCTGAGGATGTCCCTGACTTTGGGAGGTATCCAGGTCCCAATTAGAAATGAGTCTTATTATAATTCATCCAATGTTTGGGGTCTTTTGACAACAGAAGATTTTTTTTTGTTATTCTAATACTTAATATCACAAGAATTAAAATTACCTAAGAAAGTAACTGTGCACTTGTTCTATTATTTAAGTTGCCACATTGTAATCTCCAGGAGAGAAGGGAATGCGTGTGTCTTAAGCTTACCACTGTCCTGATTTTTAATCAATGCCTGACACCTAGTAGGTGCTCTGAAAATATTTGCTGAATGAATGATCAGACCACAGCTGGACTGTATGTGTGACCGTGCGTGTGTGGGAGGGGGAGTGGTTCTTTAGAGCATCTTGAAGAGCAGGCTGATAAAATTTAACCAAAGGCAATATGACAAACTCCAAGATGTTCAACATTCTCCCAGGCACTGCAGATGAAAGCCTCCGAGTCTTTGATCAGCAGAAAATGTGGCTCTCCCAGGACTCTAACACCATTAATCTCTAATGCAGTCTTCACCCATCCTTCCTACCCTCGAGTTTCCACATTATTCATTAACTCTGACATCAGCAGGCTGAATTCCTCTGAGGACCAGGATGAGAGCTCTCCTTTCAAATACCAAAGACACATTTTTTTTTAAAGAGAGGCATGATTTTTGCCCACATGATTTTGTGTAACAATATCAACAATTAGCCCTCTGCACCATCCAAGCAAACAGCCTGCTAGTCATCCCTTTCAGGGATTAATTGACCATGCAAACATCGAGAGGCACAGAATTCAAGGACCAAGTAAAGACCTCTTTATGTATTTCTCCCTGGGAGCAGACTCCTTTATATTTTAATCATATTGTATCATTTGAATGAAAAACCACAAAGTTCACTTAAGTTTTTTTTTTTTTTTTTTTGTCCTGAGGATCATCTTCAATTTATTTGTTCTCTGCCATCTGGGATCAGCCAGTCTTTCTTCAGAGATTTCAGCTGGAAGGTAAATGTTAGAACTGCAGCTGGCTTTCCATCCCTCTCTCTGTACCTTAGAGAAACAGACCACGGCATTCAGACAGGGGAAGACTAAGCATTCCCACCAGACAGCTGAGATGCTGGGAACAGGTCTCCTATGTCCGGCAAAATGTCGGGGAAGTAGGTAGACAGGAAATAAATGCAGTCAAATGAGAATGAGATGTTTTAACAAAGGAACTGTTTGTAAAGCACACAAGCATACCGTGAAAGCTGTAACTGTGACCCCACGTTACTGCCAGCAGGGCTCTACTGCTTGTAGAGGGGGCAAGGATAAGCAACAGCTTCCGAACTTGGAAGAACGAGGCATGGATGGGGCCATCTTCCTGGCTGCTGTGACCTTAGGTCAAGGGCCCAGTCAGTCCAAAGAAATCTCCTTAAAATGGGAGCCTAGAGAATAAAGCACCCCAACTTCCCATTCTGCTGTCTCCCCCACTCCTCAAATGCTGCTGGGACTCCCCACGGGTGAAGAGGCTCTTGAAGGAACTTGTAGTGTCCATCTGCCTAAGACTAGAGCCTGGTGAAAGAAAGTCTAGTGGACCTCTGGAGGGTAAAGCAGAAGCATCCGTACAGCAGGGGTCCATGCCTCTGGGAAGGCCGCTGAAACCCCACTTCTGAGACACACCCACTCCTGCGGAGTCAGAACTGCAGCACCAGGATCTGAGGCACAGGCACTGATTGATGCACATCTCTGATCAGAAACAGGTCGCTTTTACTTAAAACCCCAATTTTAGCCTTTATTTTATAGCTCTTACTAACCTAGAAAAATTTAACCTCTCAATGCTAAAAACTTGTCTTTATACATTAGTCAGGTTTCATTGATTCCCCAAATGAATAGGAATACTCAGCCACCCAGGCTTTTTCTCCTTCCCACGCCTGGGATGGAATCCAGGGCCCTGTGCATGCTAGGCCAGCACTCCCCCGCTGAGCTGCACCCACGCCCCACGATCCACACTTTCCACTGGGCAGATGGCCAGCCCTGGTGGTCATGCTGGTGCTGCTGTGCCAGGCTTGAGCTACCCAAATGCTCACTGGCTGGTAAAGAACCACTGCTGTGAGCCTCTAGGTATCCAACCTGGACCTATGACCAGATTGCCTTCAGTAGAGCAACTGGACAATCTGCACCTCGACATGCACACCAGCGTCAAATCTGAGCCAACACGCTGAACACCACATCCTGTGTTTTCAACCACAGTGAACAAAAACTCCAAATGGTGAAACTGACAAAGTTCTGGCAGCATTATTAATGAACCCAACAGCCAAAGACTGCTATAGAAAAGACAAAGGGATCTGCCTAATCACTGGCTGGTGTGTCCACAGTTGACGTCAGGAAATTATACATTTTTTTCCCTACTTCAGTTTTAACACACTCCACCGTGAATTGGAGACCACCTAGAGGAGAATAAGCCCAGGAGACTGGAGCTTACAGTTGGAATCCTGTGTGCAGACCCAGCTTGGTCATAACAAGCCGGCTGACCTTGGTCAAGCCATGTCCACTCTGGTCCCTTGGTTTCACTGAAGATTAAAGAACAAAATAAGCAAAAATCCCACCTCAAGTTCTTCTCTATATGTCAAAACAGACCTTGTGTTTTGATCCGTCAGTTAGGAAGAGCAAAGAAAGAAAGAGTTTAAAAAAAAAAAAAACCCCAGTAAGTTAAAAATAGTGTATTCTCCTACATAATCATATAAATAAAACACCTGACATTTATAAAGTGTATTTGTTTCCCCAAGTCCTAGCAGTGGCTTCCTATGCATGCATTTCTCACTGAGGTCCTAACAGGGAATATTCTCAACCTGCTGTACTGAAGGGGGAACTGAACTTGACCGATGGTCCATTTAATTATAAACAAGACCTTTAACATTGCTCACCAGCCAATCAAGCAGCCCATTTCAGAAAACAGAGAAAATGACAGAGCACTGGTTTTTCATGGGGAAGCCTCTAAAACTATCTGTAGAGAAAGATACATTTTCTGAAGACCTCTGAATTTACCTGACTTGGCTACATTCTATAATGCAAATGTGTCAGAAACAGTCAGTCTTGAAAGTGATTTAGAGATTTGTAAGAAAAACCACCAATTCCTCCTTCCATGGCACTACTTACATGTTTACTAACACGATCCCAAGAACCTGCAGACTGGACCCTGTGGTCTGGGGTCTCTGAAACTTACCTCTATCCCCAAAGGAGGTAAATTTTATCTTTAATCCTCATCACATCTATAAAACTGTCTTCGAGAGACAAAGACCACCATGGTGCTTAGAGTGGAATGCAGTTTGCGGACTCTGCGGAGAACTGAACGAGAGGAAGGACACAGAGGATTGGCGAAGACAACTTGGCAATGTTTCTCTGATCATGAGAACAACTGGCTCTGATTCCTGTGCCTTACAACTTGTGAAATGCACCAATGCAACACTGTCATCTGATAAGGAAATGCACTCTTCAGCCACGGGAAGAGCATGTTACTGCTGCCCCCCCTTCCAGGGAGGGCTGCCCCAGCGAGCTTGCCAGACAGCAGGAGGGGCAGCAGCAGCCGCCTAGCTCTACAGTTGGAAATGGACTCGCAAGTTCTGCAGATGGTTCCAATTCATGCTCAAGCTGAAGAACCCCAGAGTTTTAAAATAGGCCTGATAAAAGATATCCCAGATATTATCCTTCAATCAACATTTTTATCTGCCCAAATGGATAAGCTTCTGAAAGTCCTCTCCACAGAAGTTCTGTCTCAGTGGGTCTCACATGGTGTCGTAGACTGAATTCTATCCCTTCAAAATCCACAGGTCAGAGTCCTAACCACAGAACATAACTGTGTTTGGAGAGAGAAACCATGCCAAGGTACCGAGTTGAATGGAATCCACTGCATCTGCCCTGACTCGGTCTCTTGGTAAAGGCTGACTTTCACATGAGGAGCAGCACAGGAAGGTGCACACGCCAAAGCGGATGGCAGCAAGAGAAGTCATGGAGCCAAGAAGGCAGCCTCTGGAGAAGTCCAGCCCTGCCACAAACTTGACCTTGACTCCCAGCCTCCAAAACGGGGAAAATATGTTCCACCCAGCACATGGTTGTGGCAATGTATCTGCAGCTTCTACAGGAACCACGAGTGATGCTCCTATGCCAGCAAATTAGAGAACTGTTCTTCTCACCCCTTCCACGCACGTGTGACCTTTAGAACAGCACCCCAACACGGCAACCGCGGGGCCACCGTGAGCCGCTTCACAGAACTGCCGGGTGGCCAAGATGCAGATCAAGTCTAAGAAGCATTGCCCTGAAGACAGTCCAGCAAATAAATGCTTGCAACA
Organism: Marmota flaviventris; assembly: GCF_047511675.1. Lineage (NCBI taxonomy): Eukaryota > Metazoa > Chordata > Mammalia > Rodentia > Sciuridae > Marmota > Marmota flaviventris. The sequence continues at coordinate 689,369 of NC_092517.1, read as the reverse complement.
TTCTGACATTACCATCCACCCACATGTAAGTAGATTGATTTTTGCTAAATAAGAAAAAAAAAGTATGCATTGCTGTTCTGAGTTCGAGTTCACCTGGGCAACCTGCATTTTATCTGCAGCCCAACCACAGCAGACCCTCCAAGTATGAGGGGCATCACCAGAACAGGTCCAAACGGGCAAAGACTCAACTCTGATTTCTCAAAAGGATCCTTCAGGGTCGTGCATTTCTTATCCCCAAATTGAATAATATAACTACACTTCAAAGAATTGACATTTCCATTAGTTGAAAGAAGAGCAAATCTGAGCTACCTCGTCTAATCTTCAGGTGCCAGAATTTCTCAGTTGGAACCTCTATATCAATCCTCACCCTTGAAGCCAACAGTTTGTTTTCTGAAGGAAGCCCTGAGTGCAGAGCGTACAGTCACCTGAACAGCCTCGGAAGCTCCATGTGACCTCTTTCCTGTGATGGTGACATCTCTCTCCAAGCTGAAACGGCAGGACGTTTGTCGTTTCTATTTTTTAAATGGCAGGATGCTAGCACTGGAAAGACTCCTCTACCTCTCTGTGTTCTCCCTCAGGGTTCCAGCACACACGACCATTACTGTGAGGAGAGCACTCCCTGAACGTCCAGAGTAATTGATGAGCATCCTTTCAAAAAACCCTCCCCCAAAGCAGGCCTGCTGACCTCGTTTTCACACAGCCCTTGGGGTCTGCTGGCACAGTGGTCAGGTGCCTTGCTCTGTCTACTTAGCTGGTCCTCACACGGGGCCACAAAGGCAGGTGTGACTACTGGTGACGATTCACAGATAAGGTAAGCTGTTGCCCCAAGGTTCAGACAGCTGATAAATAGTTGAGCTGAGATTCAACCCAGGCAACATATCTCCACAGCCTTGGCTCCTAATTACTGAAGAGGCAACTCACAGCCCAGGAATAAGCCTGAGGTCCAAGCTGGCATTTGAGCTCCAGCCTGTGCCTTGTACGCACCATCATTCATGTGAGCAAACGGGAGGCTTTCGGTGGCTGGGGGGCCAGGTGACGATTTCAGTGACTAAGTGACTCCCTGGGGAACCAGAACCCTGCAGAACAGCTATAGTTACTTTTCCACTGTATCAACATGACAGGTAGAGAAGGGACGCAGATCAATGTCACTTGACAACCCCTGCTTGCTATGATTGATGAACTGAGCCTCCGGTTGATCAGAACTACACCAGGAAGAGAAAACCCAGAGGGGTCCCGAGTATGCCACCAAGGTACAGGCTCACAGCACTGCAAAGCTCTGGAATATCTGAAAAGGGCCACCCACTCAGTAAGGTGCACTGAGTGCTCTGTGCCAAGCATTTCACACCAGACAGCGGATCTCGGTCTCAACAGGATGACATAAACAGCACTCCACAGTCACCTCTCTGACCACCCTGGGCAATGGTCCCTGCCAATCACCTCGTTCTGCTGCAGAGGGAGGCCAGCAGCTCAGTGTCTGCACCATTTCAATGTGAAAGGGGAGAGCAAAAGGTTGGTGACTGTCCTAGATCAACAGGCACTGGAGAGACCTGGGAATCCAATGCACTACCTGGTCCTTGATTGGGTGGTCTTTGGGGGAAAAAAAATGCTGTAAGGGCGAAAGAGAACTGGACCATGTTGGAAGACAATGAGGTCTGGTCAGTCACGAGGCCACTTATGGTAAAGGTTATGCAGGGACGTGTTCCCATCCTGATGTGAACACGTCCTTACCACAGTAGAAAGACAAATGGTCGTGATGGATGCATTTTGTTTTTGAGTAATTAAGAAAAACAGATCCAACAAATATGGCAAAATGTTCACAGGATAAATGCACATGTTAGACATACGCTGATGTGCATTACACTAATTTTCTGCTGGTTTGAAACTTTTCATGATAAAAAAAGCAAATTTAAAAGTTTGGATAGAACATTTTGTATGCTGCAAATCCACTTCTACAAACTTCTCAATACTCATTTAATGAATGCACCGACCAATAAGAAAATATTTAGACAAGTATTTAAGTTGACAACTGAAGGATTATATGTGATAGGTAAAGCATTTTTAAAGCTAAATATCTAACAATTGGAAGCTGTTAAACAAATTGTAGGACATGTGTCCAATGGAGGAATACACATGTTTACACAAGTGTTATCTCCAGAAACATGCTCAAGATAAATTTTTTATGTGGAAAAAAAAAGCAAATACATGACAACATGCATGCTGCATTTGTAAATGACACCCTTTGGGGAAAAGTTGTCTATTGAATAGTGACTGTGTACTTTAGCATGCGTGAGAAATTCCTTTTCCAGCCTTGGGTCATGTTATTGGGTTGATTATCATCACCATTTTCTATTGGGAAGTGAAGGACAGAAGAGCTAAGTAACTTGCCCAAGACAGTACAGCTAGAAGAGGCCAAGCTAGGGTCCACGCCCAGGTCAGTGGGTTTTCACCTGTCCACAGGGCCCCCATCCAGCAGGATGGCATGGCTCGGCCCAGCACCAGCATGCAACCCTGACTGTGGGTACTTCTTCTGTCTTTTCCTATAACTGCTCTTTTCTTTCTGGGTGTTTTTTCTATAATACGTATCACCTAGAGTTCTTTGTATAAGCTTGGGAACAAGTCATTTAAAGAAATGGGAACAAATGCAACTATGTGTGGGATTTTCCTGATCTGGGCCAGACATCCATTGCCCTCTGCCTGCCCTACCACCTGCTGGCCCTGCTGGTCCCTGGAGAGATGGTTCCCAGGTTCTAGTCTCTCTCCAGCGCTCAGCCCAGCCTGTCTCGCTCTGTCAAGCCCTCTTACCCTGCAGTATCTTCCACCCGGTTGCAGAATGTGTTTTCCAAAGGTAGCTAGTCATACAACGACTCCCATCTGTTCCTCTCTATCACTTTGCCACACCACCATCAAGAGATGGTGTCCACATTCCTTCTCCCTGAAGCGGGTGAAATGAAGAGTGTGGCAGAAGGGCCTCTGCGTGACACCCCAGGCTCTTTCATAGATGATACCATATCAACCTGATTCCTCTGCTTAGAGATGGTTGCTCTTGAACTCAGCAACCATGCTGTGAGGACCTCAGGACACATGGAAGAGCCACACATAGATGAGCCAGCCCAGCAGAATCCTGGCTGCAGCCCTAACATCCAAGGCAAGAGTGAGGAAGAGCCTGAGATGACGAGATGGCTCTGACCCAAGCATTACCTGCCTGAAACTACGTAAGAGATCTAATCAGGAAACACGAGAGACACTAGTGAATTATTGCTGTTTTATACATCGCTAAGTTTGGGGTACTTTATCACACAGCAAGAGAGAGAGAACTGACATAGATTTGGACAGAACATTATAGTTTATAAAGCACTTTCACATTAATGTTCACGTAACCTTTACAATTCTGTGGTTGTAGACCACAAGATCCTAGTTATGTGGAAATAACTGGACTTCGGGATTATACATTTTGGAGACATGGGTACAAATCCTGTTGCAGGTACTTATTAGTGGGATACTCTTAGATGGCTCACTGAAGTTCTGAGACTCATAAGGTAGGTACAGTAATATCACCAACCTCACAAGACGGGGCCACCAGGGGCCTAATGTATGAGACGTCAGGAGCACTTCCCCGTCTCAGGAGATGCTCCCCAACCTTAGAGCCATCCTCGGTCCACCTCACATTCACCAGCCAGCATCTCCTGGGTCAAGCTTCGGACCCATGAGGACTCCCCGTGACTCCCCCAGGTCTCCATGGTGCTAGGCCCTGTCATCTCCCTCCTCCCTTAGGCCACTATCCCAGTGGTCTCCCTGCTCTGCCCTGGCCTCCACCTGAGGCTGTTTTCCTCAATAAACTGCGTGGTGCTGTGATCATGGAATCACAGGCCTCGCATCATCCTAAACCCCCGCCACTCAGAAGAAGAGCAGACGTCCCAGCAGGACAGCCAGGCCTAGGCACGTCATCTGGCCTCCTGTCCTCTCTCTGCCTCACCCTCGGGCTCTTCCCTCCCACTCTCCTCTGCCTTCCTGGACTGTTGGCTCCTTCTCAGATGTGCCAGGCCTCCTCCCTCCTCAGTCCTTGGCCTGCAGTCACTTCTTCCTCGAAGGCCTCTTGTCCACACAACCACTGGGCGTGCCCCTCTCCTCTCTGAAGATTTCCCTCAAATGGTAGCTCTTACTGGGGCTTCCCAGGACCACTGTATCGGAGCCCCATTTCTGTGCTACAGCACCCCCTGTTCCTGCCCTACTCCACACCTCCACATGCCCACTGTCATCCGACAGGCATGTACTCCAATTAGTTACCGACTCGTCTGTATGCACCTACTCCCAACAGAGTGGCTTCCACAAGGACAGATTTCTGCCAGCTTTATCACTTAAGACCCAGAAACATCAGGTAGAACCTGGAACACAGTAGGTGTGCAGTGAGTACTTGTTAATCCTGAATGAGTGCCTGACAAACGGCAAACACTTCTGAAAGTGCCATCCCAGTTACACCCTCAGGTTTAAAACCCAGGTGGTCTGACTTGTACCTCCACATGCTCGTAGTCGGTGCAATAGTGACCTCCCGACAACTTGTGGAGGTGACTTTACTTGATCAAGGGTCTTTCCAGATGTAAATATGGATCTCAAGATGAGGATATCCTGGATTTAGCATGAACCCTAAGTTCAATCATAGGTACCCTCATGAGAAGGGAAGACACAGATGAACAAGGAAGGTAATGTCGGGAGAGGTGCACAGGTGGAGTGATGCACCTGGGGTCGAGGAACACCAAGCACAGTCATTAGAGCAGCAGCAAGAGGCTTGGGGAGACTGTGCCTCAGTCCTCCAGACGGAGCCACCCCTGCCAGCACCTCAGCCCTCCAGACGGAGCCACCCCTGCCTGCACCTCAGTCCTCCAGACGGAGCCACCCTGCCACACCTCAGCCCTGGGCTGCCGGCCTCCAGGACAGTGAGAGACTTCATTTCTGCTGTGAGCTTTCAGGCCTGTCACTGGTGGCCTGGAGATTAAGCCCTGCCCTATACCTTGGAGTCTCCTTAAACACAAGGCCCTAAACTGGCCTGCAGGTTAGCCCAATGACCTGGTTTGACCTGATTCCACTGACCAGAAACTGCACACCCGCTCCGTGCAGACAAGCACCCTGGCACAGCCTCTGCCTGAGCCCAGGTACCATCTTGGCCCCTTCCTCAGCCCAGCCTGACCTCTGGTCTTGACATGTTCCAGCTTGTCCTGACAGTGGCTCTGTGTGACTGCTACGTGCTGATGAGGCCCCTTAGTCCTGTCTCTGTGCCTGTGTTTCCAGGTCTCTCTAGATCTCCTGGACTCAATGCAACTCAGCACCCCAGCCCCAGCCTATGTGCAAGGCTGACTGGGAGGGAGACACCAGGGCTCCTGCCCGAGGGTGATCTCAGTGCCCCTCCCAAGCGCTACCCAGACGGCATTAATATCCTGCTGGAGGCACCTTAGTGCCTGTGACTTTCCCAGTCTGATGTCTACCGTGATGTTTAATTTATGCTGTAACAAATAAGAGTGCACTTCTTCCTGTGTATAATGTCTCCATCAGCTAAGATCTCTCACTGTGCCTCCAGGACCACAGGGCCAAAGCAGGAGGAGGGCAGGGTGGCACAATTCAGATGTCCCCAAACCTCCAGAGAGATCACCGCTCCCTACGCAGACCAGCAGAGGAATTCCAAGGCCCTCTCCTTCCTGACCTGCAGACAGGGATGGAGGAATGGAAGACGCACTGTATTTAAAAGAAATCAGTTAAAATTGTCTTTACTAACCCCATCAAAGATGCAGTGGGGGCATTATTTAAGCAACTTACGTTGTCAGAGCATTATATGTGTATGTGAAAATGTCACAGTGAAACCTATTAATTTGTACAATTAATTTAAATTAATAATTATAACAAAAAACATCCCCTAAAAAAACAGAGAACTTATGCTTAGCCTGCAAACAGGGATCGGCAGCTAAGAGACGGACACTGAAAGGTCTTCAGCCTCCTGATGACCAAGAGGCCACACTCTCATGCAGAGCCTGCACTAATCGTCAGGTGTTCTGATCCCTGATGCCCAGCAAATGCACAGGTGAACACCTCCTCTCACAGTTAACCACCCACCACTGAGGGGCCAGGCTGCACGTGGAACATAAGGGGGAAGCAGAGTTCTCCTGGCCCAAAGGAGGACTCCACCTGTGCCGAGAGGTGAAGGCCAGGAGAACCGCTGCCTGTCTGGGCCGAACACTTTTCAGTACACAGAGCAAGTTCATTCCGTGGACCCAGCACAGAGTGAGTCCTGGTGTGTACCTGGCGCAGGATCTGCGAGAAGGCCTGCCCCCAGCCTGCCAGCTCCGACAGGACCGGGATTTTACCACGTCCACTGCAGCCTCTCCAGGCTTCGAATAGCCTGACATATAGCAGGTGCTCAATAAAAATGTGAGCCAGCCAAAGCTTTAGGGAAGCGAGCGAGTGCAGCTGCTGGGAGAGACTGCAGAAGGTGGCCTCAGACACCAAAGCAGCAGGGCCTCTTGGGGAAGCACTGATCTACATCTGAAGTCTCAGATGACAGCAATGGCTAGCACTCACAGTCAAGGGGCAGGCAGTGGGCTGAGTACTTCAGAGTCAGTTCTTTATTCAACTCTACCTTCCTCCTATCTCTGAGGACAGGGAAGATCAGGGAGGTAAATAACCAACCTAAGGTCACACAGCAAATGAGTGGCCAACCCAGGAGTCACATGCAGGTCTCTGAGGCCAGAGTCTAGGCTCACTCTGTGCTATACTGTCACCTTTCACAGTTTATTAAGCCAAGGCCAACAAAGGGGAAGGGCCACCCTAATCTGCAGAGCTAGGAAGGAGCATGCAGAGTTTGAAGTCGGCGTCACTGTATTCGTAGCCCAGTGCTCCTGCTGTCACACCACACTGCCTCCGTCACTAGGAAAACCAGGACCTTTTTAAAACTTCAGTTCTCAGAAAAAGTGCTTTCTCATCTCAACGAGCTTCCCCTTGTGCCGAGAAGGAAATGTGGTGCCTTTAAAGAAGAAATTTAAAAATCAAAACAATTCTTTTAGGAAAGGGCAATGTGTTTGATCACTAAGAGAAACAAAAAAGACTCTTATTCACATAAAAAAGTCAACCAGCTTAAAATATTAATATAGTGTTTATCTACTGCCTTTCTTCCAGGAACGGAAAGAGTTTAATATAGCTCATTAATTCTTGGACTATTTCTGTGAGGGAAGAAAGCAAGCATCGTTATCTATATTTTAATAAGAGAAAACTGAAGCACAGAACCAACTGGAGAGTCGGGAAATGGAGCAAATCTGGATTCCCAGCCAGACGTGGAAAGCTGGTTGAGCTACGGCCGGGTCCTGGCTGAACACGGATCACTTCTGCAGAGACTCTGGTCTTGGCTGCGTGTGGATGCCCCCCCCATGAGGGGTGGTGCCACGGCCTTAGGGAGCCCTGCGATACAGAGCATTTTTTGCAAAAAATAAATAGGTCATTTAAGTGGTTCTCAAATCTGACAACCCATCAATCACCAGAACCAAGAAACACCAAGCACTGAGCTTCACCCCGGTGTCTCTGGCTCAGCAAATCAGGGTATGGCCAAGATTCCGTGTTGGTCCCAAGTCCCCAGGAGAGGGTCCATGGACCACAGTTTGGGAGCCGCCCTTCTTCATTGGGCTGACATTGCACACGGGCCTACAGGAGGAGGCACCCCAACCCCAGAATTAACCCTGCCAGGGATGAATCCTGGCACCGTGATTATCAGTGTACGACTGCTGACAATTTATATAATTAGTTCCTTTTATTTCAACCTTTGCTTTGAAAACAAAGGGGCTTATGATAATAATTTTGCACAGTATGTGGCAGGCCGAAGTTCTGAAACATTATTAGCTACCCTCTTTTATCATGACTCAGTCTGTCCTTAGCAACCTTCCCTATGCCACAGAGGCCCTTACTAACGAGGTGTCTTAAATTAGGGAACAACCCTCTGGAGAAGCCGGCCGTCCCTAGGGGATTAACATCAGGCAGAAATCTTAATTACGGGAATGATCATGAACCTCACAGGGCCTGAGACTTTGATCAACAAGGAGTACTGCTTTAGGACATCAACTCACACACTTGCTGTAAAAGTCCTATTAGCAAGGGTAAGGTCTCTAGCTTTGACACATTTCCAAAGAGTTAAGTAACAAATCATCAAGTTTTAATGATGCTGGCAAGCATAAGTACATCTGATGAACGTGTGTTCAAGAACGCCAGTCTGAATTTTAATGTAAGCGCTTTTCCCCTTCCTAGGACGCCTCCAGGAGAGAGGAAGCCAGGTACTGGTAAACAGCAGCACAGTGAACACCAGCCAAGGTTCCTTAGCTCTTTCAGAGAATTTCTTCCAGCAGGGCAGAACTTATTCTCTGCATTGCAATCGAGTCACTTAAGATCTTCATCGCTTGCCCCTAACAAGTGACAGTGGGGGCTTCATTTAAATAACATGCTAAACATGCATTTCAAGATTTAACAGGCCTCGTGGTCTCTCTGGCACTGTGTGCGTGTGAGCAGATGATCACATGGGTTTTTTACGTTTGTCGGACAGTGTCAGTTCATCATCTCACACATGTCCAGCCCCACACGCTGTCCCCATCTCTCCAGCCCCAGGATGGGGACCACTGCAGAGTACCAATTTCACACCTTAGCAGGCTGCAGGCAAGTCAAATTCCCCCCAAAAGTTCATAGGTTGGGCCTAAATCGTAATGCATAGGGCCAGCACAGCAGACTTACTTCAGTGGCCCCAATGACACCTCCACATATCCACACACATTTGTAGTCACCCCCACCCCCCCACCCCCCGGCAATGATCATGGGCCAGCGCTGGGGTCACCAGAATGTCACTGAAGTAATGAGATGTCTGTGGTGTGCCTACCTCTTAAGAGGTAGAGTGTCCTCTGCTTCAGCAATGGCAGGCTCCTGGAGAAGGCTGGCTCCCAAGGTGTGGCCCATGGACCAGTAGCTTCAGCATCACCCGGGGGATTGGCCACACCACAGATCTGCAGGGTCAGCTACCATGGAAGCACTGTCCCGTAACAGCCAAGCTGTCGTGTGGACAGGCACGTGGGGAGAAGAATCGAGACTGAGGCCAAGAAGCCCAGGGAAACCCAGAAACCAGCCAGCACAGCTGAGGCCATCTTGGAAGAGGATCACCCATCCCCAACCAATGTGATTTGGGAGCAAAAATTATGTAAGACGGCTATTGTCTTAAGCCACTCAATGTGGGATGGCTTCATTTCATTAAGCAGCAACAGATAACTAGAAAAAAGAAACCGCAACTACAAGAACTGCCCACGACTCTTCAGCATGTCTAACCATGCAAAACCTCATCCTGATTGGCCCTAGACCAGGCCAGGATCATTTCCTGGTCTTTGTGTAAAACATAACCATTATGAATAAGCAGCTGTGCACACGCTTTTTAAAACTCTTTTACTACTCTGTGCCCATTTTTATTTGACTTTTATATTAAGGAAGACACCCAAGGGGAAATTTCCTGTTCGGATGGACCCTGATAGCCCCATAATCAAGGGGTGACATTCAATTCCTTCTTACATTCGTTTCTGTCACAAGAACGTCAGAAAGAAAACCTGAAACTTACAAAGGTGAAGAGTTAATTGATGGGGTGTTTCAAATGTGCTGAAAATTACACTCACCTCAGTGCATTTGAGGGCTGAGGACCACAGGTACAGACTGCAAAGTGAAGCAGTCCACCCTCCAGCCTCACGTCACCTGCCTTGGCAGAACTTCACTTTCCCATAGATGAGGGGACAACTACACACAGTGAACATTTCATCTTCATGCCATTCATTTTTACCACGAGTCCTTCCAAAGTCAGAGAAAGCCACAGGATCCAAATGTACATATGAGCAAACTGTCACTGTGTGATTTTTTTTTTTTTTGGTAAGGTCTAATTTTGTTCTCTTTTAAACTCTGAGCAAAATCTCAGATGCATCCAGTTGTAACAGCCTGAGACTTCTTTTAAAAAGGTCTCAATTCTCTCCTCTGCCATTTCTCCAGATTTCACATCCTCTCTAAGTCTTTCTTCCTCCTAGAGAATGGCAGGTAATCACATCAACTATCTGATACAGTGGGGAGGCTAGAATATGTAGTCAGGCTGTGTATTCTGGCAACAGTGGGGTTTTCAAAACTTCTGCAAACAGGGACTTTGACCTTATGAAATGTTTTGTGGGAACTGAGTGCAGAGAAGCACACCCCTACAGGGAATGAGAGTGCTGTTTGCACAGAACATTTGTCTTCTGCTGACTACAGGGAGGCAGGGAGGCACACACTCTGGAAAGAGGCTTGGGTTGGACCTGCATTTAATGCCACGCTTCCTGGGCAAGGCACTGCATGTTGGGACTCAGTTCACCCATCGGTCCAAAGAGAAAATGAATGTCTTCCCCATGAATGGAGCAAGGGAACCCAAGTCAGAAAGCACACTGACGTGAGCTCCACAAAGAAATGCCACAGTGACCTCCCTGCTATGGTTTCATCTCCTTAATGACATCCAGCTACTGAGAAGAACTGCCACTGCTGACCATCAGTTCCCACGCACGGCCAGGTTCCCATTCTCACTGCCACCGTGGCCGCTTTATTTTGGAAAAGTTACTTTCTCCTGCCTAAGGTTCCTTCCTCCTCAACGGATATGGAAAAGCCGTGGGATTAGATAAGGTGCCCTTGGGGGGTGTGACTGACCCCTTTAGCTCCCCTCCCCCGCAGGAAGATGCGCAAGCCCAAGACCCTGACAGTGTCCCAGGGCCTCACGGCACAGGGAACCCTCCACTGGTTCATTCTTTTCACACCCAGCTCCCAGGATGCAGCAGCTGGTGGTGGTGCCCCCCCACACCCCAGCCTCTCAGTACAGTGAGCTGAGCTGCCACCACAGTGCATAGCGGTCCCCATGCTGCCTTCTCCCTCTCCGCTGCCTTCCTGCTTTGATTCCCTAGGAGTTCACCCAGCTCCATGCACAGAAGGAAAGCCTCAGCCATGGCAAATGAGAGTCGGTGGGGAAAATAGCTCAGTTCCTCATGGAGACCCTTGTAATGTGCCTTCTAGAAGGTTCTCAGGGGGCTCTGGGAAGACCTGCCGATGGCAGGGACCTGCTTGTTGGGGACCCCTTCATGACTCTCTGCTCCAGCCTCCCCCACCTCACCCGCGTGTTCACCTACTTCCTGATAAATAAGGTAAAGTCTTAGGCTCAAGGTCTTCCTGTGGGAGACCCCAACTAAGACACCATGCAAAGCCTGGGATGGACGCTCCTCCCCTGCTGGAACACAAGATGACCCTTCCTGCATAGACGAGCGTCTGGCATTTTTGGTTTTTGTAAGTGACAGTCATCCATCAGCTCTGCCCGGGCAGCATCTCCGTTTTCCATATCCCCCAAATGGCAGAAATCTTACATGTGTTTCCTAAGATCTTAGAACCTGCCTGCTACTCAGTATCTCTTTTTATCAACAGAAGAAAGTACACTACCTTCATATTTCAGTGGGATGTAAATATCTGGTAAAGACTTAAGTATCATCTTCATCTCTATTATATGGTTCTCAAAATCTACTCACGAGCCTCAGAGGCCCTCAACACCCTCATCCTTTCTAGGTCCTTTTAGTTCCAATTTTGGATTCAATCAGCAGATGCACTCTGCAATAACCCAGATTCTAGAAAAAAAAGTGCCTGGCTTTCTACCTGCCTGCAATCCAGATAAGACAGCTGTATGCATAAATAGCTCTGGTTTAAGATGAACTCTGGCTAATGTTGTGACTCAGGTTCAAAAGGCAATATACTGGGAAGGAGAGGTCTGTTTCCAGTGAGGTGATAGGAAACAGCTTGGGCACTGAGTCATTTATAGACTTGGTGCCCTCTCTCAGGGAGCAACATGGCCAGTAAAGGCATAAACACTAATGTGAAAATGTACAAAACTGCTTTGAGCTGCACCAAAAATCTCTGGCTGCGTGAGTACTTATGTGAGTGACACGGTTTCTACAACCAGAGAGAGCTCCTCCAGCACACTGTGACAAGCAGTTACCCACAGAGGTGCCTCATCAGGTGTGAGGTCAGGGCTTGTGCAAGCAGGAAGCAGTCCCAGCTCTTACACAACAGTGAGGCTCCCTTTAGGAGACCTGCACTCATGCTCATACTCCATGGAAGTTCTTCTGGCCTGGAGAGAAGCAGCCTCCGGTTCACAAAGGCAGGGCTGGACGATCTTGCTGCAGCAATGCTTTCTGGTTTTAGTAGCCAAAGCAGACAAGCCTCGTGGGAGCTGTCCCATGAGGTGCTTTGGCAGCCTTTATTCCCATATTCCCACTAGACCCACCACACATCCCAGCAGCTGCAGGACCATGGGAAGTCTACGTAGGACCCAGAACCCCTTCATGTTCTCTCCATCCATTGCTAAGAATGAGGAATCTGTCCTTACCTAGATCCCTTCCTGTTCTCTCCCATCCATTGATAATACCATGGGGAGTCTGTCCTTACCTAGACCCCTTCCTGTTCTCTCCCATCCATTGACACTACTATGGGGAGTCTGTCCTTACCTAGACCCCTTCCTGTTCTCTCCCATCCATTGACACTACTATGGGGAGTCTGTCCCTACCTAGACCCCTTCCTGTTCTCTCCCATCCACTGACACTACCATGGGGAGTCTGTCCCTACCTAGACCTCTTCCTGTTCTCTCCCATCCATTGATACTACTATGGGGAGTCTGTCCTTACCTGGACCCCTTCCTATTCTTTCCCGTCCACTGCTACTATCATCTCTCTATTTTTACTTGCCAGTGACGCCTGTTTAGATTTTTGCCATCTGTTTTCCCTGAGCCCAGGCACCTGTTTCCCTTTGCAATTTAACCTGTATTCTGCTGAAGAAGTTACCTTTCTGAAGCTCAATTTCAAAAAATAAGAGACTGGGCTCTGCTCTGACATAGCGTGGCTTGAGCTGTCTTGGCTCTGTTGTTTAAAAATCACTGAAAAGGAAAGCTGATCCATTTCGGGCTGGCAAATTCCAGTCCACTACCAGTTGTGTGATAGTTTTACTGTAACACAGCCACACCCGCTCATTTACATTCTCTCTCCAAGGCTTTCCCCTTACAGATGAGAATTAAGAAGTTTAACAGGGATTGTAAGGCCGACAAGCCTATATAATTTTATGTAAGGGAAAAAAATTGCCAATCCTGCTTTGTTCCTCAGAAAGGCCAGAGGATTTTAAATAGCAACAACATGAAAAGAAAACACTAGTGTACCCAACACACTGTAAGTGCTCAGTACATGTGCACTATTACAGTCATCACTACTATTTTAGAGGTGACAGTCACTGAACTTCATGTGATCAATGCACTCCATTCATCAGCACAGCTACCCCTATATTGGACCTGAACAGGGCTTAGGGTTGGTTCACGGAAGGCGCTCAGGGAGGAGATCTCTCCCACCAACAACACTGCTTTCTCCAGGAAGAATCAGGGTGCTGCAGCCTTTCCACACTCATCTCCTCCACACCCCTGGGCTGTCTTCTGGACAGTTCTGCTTCAAAGGTCAGTCAGCCCTCAAATAACATAAGCCTCGAGGTACATTCTTTCATGTTCTTTTCCAGTTGGGGTTTTCCTCCTCAATTCCAAATTCCTGTTACACTCAATACCATGAACATGGTCTGGTACCAAGCTTGAAGATTTAGAGAACTCTGTAACTTGAAAAACATTAAAATTACGGGCTTTTTAAGCCTGAAGAGAACCATACATTTCAGCTACCTTATGTCTTCTAAGTCCAGATGTTCTTCCTTCGTTTAGCACATCAGTTTGTATTAATTTTCTTTTTGGCTTTTTCCCACCTCCCTCCATTCCCCTCCACTGCCCCTGCTCATGCTAACATTCACGCCTACATCCACGCACTCCGTTATTTATTCATTTACTAGCACTTACTGAGCATCACTAAGTAGTATGTGCTGAGCAAAGTTCTGGGGTAAGACAAGGGATGAGACCCAGTCGCAGTAAGTGTTTATGGAACTAAAGGTCCTTCAGGAATCATGAGACCTAGATTCTGACGTCAGGGCTCAGATTTAAGATGAGCAACTTCCTTGGCCCCGACCTTCACCACAATGTGCCTCCTCCCATAGGCACAAGGCAACTGGGCCCATCAATCATGGCTGGAACCTTGGTATTGTAAGTCAAAGTAAACCTTTCCTCCTTGTAAGTTTACTAAGTATTCTGCAAAATATTTAATAGACCAAACATTATATCCAACATTAAACCAAAGCTGGGTGTAAATACAGAGCTAATAGTCATGCGCAGCTTCTCTTAAATGTGCAATTCCTCATTTTATGGAGCAAAATAAGGGAACCGTATTATCTGGAATATACCAGGAGAAACCTTCTCTAGAATCCCAATATTCCAACAGGTCACTTGAGGCTACCTCTGTCTAGCTCCCCCTCATCTCCCCAAAGTCAGTCCCTCTAAGCCCACCACGCACAGCCTCCCTCTGCACATTCCACTGAGCCTGCTCCCCACACTCTCCTCCATCCTGAGTCATGGCCTACACCTAGCCAGGCAGACGTCACAGGCAGGTGGGTTCTCCAAGCCCAAGGCAATGAGAGAGGCTCAGAGGTGAAGTGTCAATCACTCAAGTCATCTTGGCCACTCATTAGAGGACACTGGATGAGTCAAAAACCACCTAGAAGTGGAGAAGTGCAGAAATATTCTACAGCCAGCCAAACATGCAAGCTAAATCACAGCATAACCAGCCCACCAAACCTCACTGTGAGCAACGAAGACCCACAGGGCAACCATGGCACATGTGGATGTGAAAAAGGAGCTCACACTCCTCCCAAACGGCCCTTCCCTCCGATATCCAATGACAGAAAAATTCCTCAGCAGCGTCGGGAAAGGGAACTAGCTCACACTGAGAAGATGCCGTGTTACCAGCTCAGCAGCACACCAAGGTGACTCGTGGAATTCCCAGAGACCCTGGGCTTTGAAAACGTTCCTCCTGAGCTTGTTAAGGTGTACACATTGGCACAATTTAATATGAAATGCCTTAACATCATTTTATAGGAAATTAGAATGTAAGGGGTCAATAAGTATCAAAAACTTAAATTTTGAAGCAGAATGCAAAATGTGTGTTTTCAAAGTGTATCTTAATTTTATATCTTTCGTTTTATTGTGCCTTATTAGATTACAAAGACAAAAAGAAATATGGACAGTATTGCATTGATAAAAGAAATTGAGGAGGACACAAATAAATGTAAAGAAACCCTGTGATCGTAAATTGGAAGAACTAATATTGTTAGAATGTCCACACTAGTCAAAGTAACAGAGACACAGTACAATCTGTATAAAAATCTCAGTGGCATTTTTCACAGAAATAGAAAAAAAATCCTACAATTCATACGCAACCACAAAAGACCCCAGACAGCCACGGCAATCTTGGGAAAGAAAAACGAAGCTGGATTTGTCACCCTCCCTGACTTCAATTTCCACGAAAAAGCTGTGGAAATCCACAGCACAGAGCAGGCACCACACAGACGCATGGATGAACAGAACAAAATCAGGAGCCAGAAGTCGGTTAAGATACACGGTCCAGCCATTGCGAAGGGAGCTGGGATCCCATGAGAACAGAAGGTCGGTGGATCAGAGGAAGTGGGTGCGGGGCAGGAGGCGGGAACGGGAAAGAGAGGAGGAGTGGAGTGACCCTGACCGTACCTGTAGGTACCTGTAGGAATACACCACAGTGAGTCTCACCTTCATGTATATCTAAAAAGCACAGATTTAAAAACTATAAATAAATACAAGGAAGAGCAGGAGGGCACAGGTAAAGGAACAGGGGTGGGAGGAGATAAGGGAAAAGGGAGCACCGGGGCCTGAACTGGAGCCGATTATATTCCCTGCTTGTGTAATCAAGTCAAAATGAACCCCAATGTTATCTACGACTGTCACGCTCTAACGAGAAGAAGGGAACAAGAAGACACAGTGGTCAGGACAGTCTCTTCAATAAGGAGAAACTGAACATCCACAGGAAAAGGAAAGGAATGGGACCCCTCCCTCACGTCCTATCCAAAAACCCACTCAAAGTGGATCAAAGAATCAAACGTCAGACCCACCTGAGACTGTGAAACCAGCAGATCTAGTGGGAAAGCTCCTGACGCTGCTCGTGGCAATGAGGTTTGGACAGGACGACCCACACACCCACAACAAAAGTCAAAATGTGCACGCACAACTGCTCGGGTTAAAGCGCTCTGCCCAGGAAAGGAAGCGACCCACCCAGTGGAAAGGAGGCATGCAGACTGCAGAAGAGCTCTGCACACCGTACACCAGCTGAGGGGCCAACGTCCAAAACGCAGAGGAACTCACACAACTCAACAGCAAAGAAAGTCAATAACCCCACTGAGAACCTTGCAAAGGACTTGGAAGGACTTTTCTCTATAGATGACCTTCAAATGGCCAAAAGGTCTTGATGAGGGATCCACATCATTAGTCATCAGCAAGACATCACCTCAGGTCTGACAGGATGGCTGTTATCAAAAAGGCAGAAGACCATCGGTACTGGTGATGGTGAGGGAGCAAAGGGAGCCCTGCACTCAGCTAGCAGGAAGGAGTGGAGGCGACCCCTCAGGGAAACACTGTGGAGCATCCCCAAAAACCAGAACCAGAAGTGCTATGAGAAACTAAAGCAGCAGGCAGAGACCGCCTGCCCCCATGTTCCCTAGAGCACCCATCGTGACTCACAGTGGCCAAGAAAGGGAAGAACCAGAGCATCGGTTGATGGGTGTCTTCATAGAGAAGCTGTGTGTACACGCACACGTTCGTACACACACACAACAAACACAGAGCAATATGAACGACCTTAAGAACAGAGAGCCTGCCATCTGATCGCAAGGAGAAACTGGAGGATCCAGGGCTAAATAAGACACACACACACACACACACACACACACACAGAAGCACTGCACACAGTTTTTTCTTAGATCCTACAGATAATCTGGAAGAACCGTTACCAGAGGTGGGGTGAGGGATGCAGGGGAGATGTAGGCCAAGGGCCACAAGGGTCACCTCTACAGGACGAAGGAGCCTTGAGATCAAATGCACAGATGAAGGCCACAGTTAATGCCATGTTACACACTGGAAATCTGCTAAGAGGGTAAGTAGGTTTGGGGATCTTATCACACACGAGAAGAAACTGTGAGACGATGGGTATGTTGATGGTCCTGACGACAGGAATCACTTCTCTGCATGTAACAAAACATTATACACAAGGATATGAAAAATTGTGCTCTGTATGTGTAATAAGAATTGTAATGCATTCCACTGTCGTGTATTTAAAAAAAATAAAATCAATTAAATTAAAAAAAAAACATCATGTTGCACACCTTAAATGTATGCAGGAAAAACAAAATAGATATCAGCAGTTTTGTGGCGGTATAAAAATACTAAGTGCTGGCCCTTGGTCCAATTTTTTTTTTTATTTTTGATAATCTGAAGTCTACTTAGTATTTTTACTTCTGTTTCTCAAAGGAGAAAGAAAAAAGGATATGGATATCGAAAACCATTGAAATTCCACAATATAATTACTCTCGGAAAACAGTTTTTGGAAAAAGTAACTTTTCTTTCTGAAGCAACCAGACATCTTTGCTTTTATGGCTAAGGTTTTATCCAGAATCAATGAGCTAAAAGGATACTCCATTTGTCCTTCTAAATAACTTCAGCAATTAAGATGCCTAAAAATGTTTCATAATTCGAGGCAGGTAATAGCTGAAGCATTCCCATGTAAAGTAATAATCTAGTACCACGTGCTATCTATCGGACCCTTCTGCTACTACCCAAGTTAAAAACAGAGCCAATCCCTGGGGTGGGACAAGGTAGGGGAGGGATCGCTGCAGGGAGCCAGCTCCGTGTGACAAAGGATTCCTCACGAAGACACCAGGATGATCTTAGGGAAGTCTCCAAATGGTGTTCTCAGGACTGTGGCTGGAGGTGGTGGGAAGGAGGGCTAGAATCCACCCCACACACACTCACGGGCTGAGCTGGGTGAGAAAGCAGCCTGGGCTGGACCGCTGAGGTTCTGGGGTCCTTTGACAGCAGCTCACATTACCTGTGCACCCTGCCAAGGTTCTGCAGGGAGCTGAGGGCATTGCACCCGGGCTCTTTCCAACTAAAGACGGCAATTCACAAGGGATGTCACCCTTTTCTTCCTCACAGTCTCTGAGAACAAATTTGCAAAAGGTCCCTGTTTGCAGGTAATGATTTGCTTCCTCTCAGAGCTTACCTGAGCTGAATGCAAAAACTTCACTAAATGACCGTGACATTAAACCAAGTCATTATATAATAAAATCACAGTGGCAACTATTCAAAACATCCGAAACAGCTCCACAGCCCAGCACATGCAGATGAGTGAAGTCACACTGCCCAGGCCTTCTGCATCTGCCCAGTCACCGGCAAGGACAGCCTGACATGCCTCAGAGGGCCCCGGGCTCCTGGGGAGGAACTTTGCATCCCTCTGCCAGCACTCTCCTCCCCCACACCCAGTGCTGTGCTCTAAATTTAATTATATGGGAATTTCTTCCTTTAACAACCTCCCAATGTAGGGCACAGTGTCTTTAAACACAGTTCTAAATAGAAACCCTAATAAATCACTGTGCTTTGGACAATAGCCACGTCTCCGGTGTAAATTGGAATGGAAGATAAATGATCCTGCAGAGGGCATTCACCTAAACAAGTTTATGCTCAGTAACAATGACAATTGTGACCTGGCCCATGGGGAGGTGTTGGAATCTCCACCTGAGCCAGGAGGCCCTGCTGTCAGAGGAGGTGGGATCCTTCCCGAGGAAGGATCTTGACCAGGAGTCAAGGGTACCAAAAGCAGAGACTAAGAGATGGAGACATCAGGAGCTTCCCCACCGCCCCCCCCCCCCAATGCGGCAAAGACCAGGACAGAAACACAACAATTCATCTCTGGGAAGGGAAAAGTCAGCAAACAGAGACAGGAGCAGGGACACAGTCAGATTTAGGAGGGACAAGGCAGCACAGATTCCAGGCCCCAAAGAGCTAATGAGTCAGAGGAGCAAGAGTGACAGCTGGGGCAGGAGAAGAGGGGAAAGTGGGATCCAAACACGAAGACGCCAGCTCAGAACCTAATTCTGCCATCACAGGGCCGAGGCCAGGACCATACTGTCCCTAGATGATCACTACCTATTCATAGTCCAGAATAAGGCCTGGCATGCAGGCCACACACATTTGTGGAAGGAAGGCCGAGGAGGAAAAGGCTAGAAAAGAAAAGGCAAAGAAGAAATAGTGAGCACTCTCCTATGTTCATCATGTCCTTGATTTTTGCATGACCCCGGGTGTGAGCAGAAGAAAGAGCCACAGACCTCAGTACTTGTGGGTCACTCGGCAGCATTAAACATTCCAAGGGACAGAATCCTTAGGACTACTGCAGACTGCACACAGTTTTCTCCTTACACACTTCAGAGCCCCACTGGTAGGTCAGGTACGACTCCGCTGTTGTAGTAATAATCCTAAACCTGGGTAACCTGACTCACTGGCATATGTCACCACCTAATGAGATTAAAATACAGACTGTCACTCCACACCAGGGCATTGTAGCTCAAAAAGCCAGGGAAAGCAATTAGGTTGATTTTCTGGTTCCGCCCACTAGTATGCTCCTCCTGTCAAAGTCTCATGCAACACAACCGTGTACAGTTCCTTTAGTTCCCTAGGAGAAGGGACTTCTGCAGTTGAACTAGCAAAATGATGATGCCCAATGGACAAGAGGATCAGCCAAGATGGACACACCTGCTACTTAATCCCATCAACCATCTGGCCTTGCAGCAGTGCTGACATCCTCCCCTGGAATCTGTCAGGGGGTCAACAGAGATGCTCAGGAACTAAATCCACTGATAACACTGATAAGCTTATGAACATGCATTCATTACTATTTTTTTGTGGCATTTAATTTTAAAGGAGGAAAAGTTTATTTGTGCTGATGGTTTCGGAGGTCAGTTCATAGAGAGCCAACCCCGTTGCTGTGGGCCCAGGTGAGGCATGACATCAAGGTAGAAGGATGTGGAGGAGGAAAGCCAGCTCAGGGCACCACAATCCCTAGCAGAGAGAGAGTGCTGCTCAACAAGAATAGAACATAAGCCCCAAAGGCATGCCCCCATGACCCACTTCTTCCAGCCACACCCTGTCTAACCACAGTCACCGCACAGTTAACCCATTCAAGTGGATTAATGCACTGATTAGGTTAAGATTGGCATGACTCAGTTGTTACCCCTCTGAATGTTCTCTGACACGTGAGCTTGTGGCGGACACCTCATATCCAAACCATAACATGCTGCCCCTGGTCCCCCAAAATTCAAGCCCATCTTAGGATGCAAAATATATTTAGTCTATTTTTAAGAGTCCTCATGTCCTAACAGCTTCAGCATTGCCCAAAAGTCCAAGACCAAATCTCAGCTGAGACTCAAGTCAGAACCTCAGCGTGAGCCATTGTAAAAAAAAAAAAAATCAAAAGCAAGTTCATATATCCAACATACAAAGGCACATAGTAAACATTTCCATTTTCAAAAGGAAGAAATGGGGGCATAAAAAATGAGGATAGAACCAAATCAAGGCTGAAATACAACTGGGCAAACAATTCCTCTAGCTCCAATCCAGCTTCTGTGGCACATGAAATTGTGGTGTTCTCCCCAGAAGGCTCATGTAACTCCCCTCCTGTGGATTTGCTGGTTGAAGCCCCCCATGGCCTCTCTCAGCTTGTCTCTGCTGGATTCCTGTGGCTTTCCTTGGCAGACCTTCTATAGTAAAGGCAACTCTTAATCTCTGCAGTTTGGGCTTCTTTCTCACATCTCCACACATCACCCTCAAAGGGGAAGCATACAAGAGCCTCCAACCCTAGGGCATCTTCCTTTGAAATCTTGATGGAAGCCATAACGTCCTAACTCCAGCGTCCCAATATCCTGCCCAACCAGCCCTACATTGTTGATGCCGAGGTCTGCCACCATCTGGACCAATAGCCAATCCTCCAGGGACAAGGGCTGCAGTAACCTCAGAGTTCCTCCGCAGTTTAGCAGGGTGAAACAATTCGTACGCCCCACTGTGTAAACAGGGTTCCCCATGTCTTCTCCAAAGAATTTTTAGTTTTCTACCTTAAGCCTGAGATAGGTGTAGTCCTGACTGACAATTTCTGAGATGTCCTTAAGCTGTTACTTCTATTGATTCTGAGTAAAGTATTTAGCATTTCTTTAGTGGCTATTATCCCTTTAATAACCACACTTTCCTTAGCCTCAGTTTTACTCACAGTTTTCTGGCCAAACTGCAAGATTTTCAAATCTTTCCACTTTTCTTTCTTCCCCTGATTATCACAGTAAACTTAGCTAAAAGCTGCCGATAATAGCTATGCCACTTTTGGAAGGCTATGCTGCTATGAAATTTCCTCCACCACATTAATTAATCCAGTACCTTTAAATTCAGCCTCAAAGAAAGTTTCAGGACATGGGCAAAATATAGACAACTTCTTACCTATAACATAACACAAATAACCTCTAGTCCAATTTCCAATAGAAATTTTCCTTTTCCTCTGAAAACTTACGAGCATAGTCTTTACTGTCCACAGTCCTATTAGCATTCTGGTCTTCTCAGCCCCCTCCAGAATCACCCATTAAGCTGCGTTCACAACAACCTAAAGATTTCCAGCTTGTATCTCTAAACACCTCAAAATTCCTCCTACAAATTCCAAAAATCTCCAAAAGCTTCTGAACCACATGGTCTGATTAGTCACAGCAAAGATCCCACTTCTGATACCACTTTGTGTCTTAGTCAGTTTTTTCATCACTGTGACCTTTAAGGTGCTTTATAATGTCAACACAGTTGGCCAGTCACTGATAAACGGAGTAGAGGAACCATTGAGGGAGCCAGTTCTATCCTCAGGGAGACCCAGGTAAATCTGGGACTCTGAAGGATAATGTTATTTTTTGTTGGACAAGTCACTGGCCCTCTCTGTGGCTTGTTTCTTAACTGTAAACCAAGCATCTTATACCTGAGAGTTCAAAACAGGGCCCTTTGGTTCCCACCCCAATACTTGTGTTGCAGTCCTGTCCATGTAAACACATTTCCCTGTGCCCAGCTAAAATGAGTGCATAGCATTGATCTGTGATCTCCCTCCCCATATTTCCCCTGAATACCCCAACATCGCCGAGTCTGGAACTTCTTTTTCCAAAGTAAACTTCATTTCTAAATACTTTTCTCCACCTGCTTTGCCATAACCCTGGCACTGAGGGCCTCCCTGATTGTGGATCCCAACCATCTCAGTCCTTCCTAGAAATTGCCCCAGTCTGTAATCATCATGTTTAAATGTTTGATAATCTTCTCACCCACTGAAAGCAACTTGTATGAGATCCAGAGACCTAGTCATCACGTTGTTGCCAGCCTGAGACATATAGAAGGCATTTGATCATTGCCTTTACCAAAGGAGTCGTGGAGGAGCAAGCCAACTAGATGGTTTGCACTTGTAGAAAGAGGATTCTCAGGGATCACTTTGACTCTACACAATTTTTCCCCAATATATTTAAAACCCAATTTCTAAATGAGATAATTCCACTACAATAATTCAACTGCACAAAGTCATTTAGGCTCAAGTAGAGAGCTAATGACATTAAAATATATAAAAGGCTTTTTCCCCTTTTTTTGTACTGGGATTGAACCCAGGGATGCCCCACCACTGATCCCTGATCCATATCCCCAGATCTCTTTTCTTTTTCTTTTTTTTTTTTTTTGAATTTTGAGACAGGGTCTGGCTAAGTTGCCCAGGTTTGCCTTGAACTTGTGATTCTTTCTTAAGCCTCCTGAGTAGCTGGGATTACAAGAGTGTACCACCATACCTGGCTGGCACTTTTGAAAGAATAGAACACTATGAATATTACTTTTCTATTTTGCTGGCTGGCAAATCCGCTTCCATTACATCTGCTATATAACAGCAATCAGGATCCAGTGAGAGTCTAATGATTTTGGAGGCACAGAACAGGAAACACATCTCAACCTAACTTAGACACAAGTCCAGTGACTTGTGTATATGAAAAGTTCTAGGAACAGGATGAACTAACGAAGACGCAGACTCGGTTTTTCCCCGTGCCTCTACCTTCGGCTGACAGTGAGGCTGCCATTGCCCCTCTAGACAATGCTCTTAGATAAGAGAGGCCATCCTGCCACAAGCCCCAGCCAGCAGCCTCCCTGCCTGAGTGACCAGCTCTCTCCTGAGCCAATTCTTTTGTCCAGACTGTTCCAAGCCTGGTGCTGACACCTGTTACTACCAAGGAGAAAGGCAGTAAATCAGATCCACCTTGCAACGGGAGGACAGGCTTCCTTTCCTGAAGCATCCATTGCCCAAGGGTGGGGGGGGGATGTAAATACCCTAGGGAAAACCAGGAGGAAAGGAACAAGTGCTTTCTGGAGAGGAAACAAACTATATTCATGTTTGTTAATTAAAGGCTCAGGGCGGGTGGGGCACCAGACAACCCATGGGGTAAGGAAAAAAAAAACCCAAAACCATTGACTGCTATTTTCTTGGGGATAACATTACACACAAATCTAACAATAAATAAAATTCTAGAAATGTGGACAAAGAAGAACCCATTTCAAACCAAGGGAAAATAGGGTCTTATCTGAACTATTTTATAGATTTTTTTTTACTTAATATTAGGTATTATATATTTTCTAGTTGGATTCTTGACAACCCGTATATTTAAGTATTGACACCAAGACAGACACAATTAGAAAATACTGAACAAGGCAGTAAGTCTAAATTTAGCTTCCTCTAGGAGTTTGGAAGCTAACCCATAGCATATGTGCTGTATCAATGCATAGCACCAGCCTTCATGAATATCATCACTCAATAAGTCAAACACCGATACTTAAATGTAATGAAAATATGTAAACATAACCCATTTGTACAACAGAAATTCTGAGCAACTGGTGAAGCGCAGCAGTGTTTAAGAGATCAGTCATTAGCACCCTGAAAAATGTGGTTGGAATCCTTGCTCGGGGACTGCGAATGGGGTGACCTGGACAGTCTGCCAATCCTCCCCTAGTTCCACCTCCTCACCTGTAAAAGGTACCTATCACGCTGGGCAGTTGTTACAGTTAAATTAAATGAGCTGATGCCCTTAGCCACAGTCACTGTGTCTGTGCACTACAAGCCAAGCAGTCCCCCCCCCCCTTATCCATAGGGGACATGTTCCAAACCCCCCCATCGTGGATACCTGAAAGGCAGGCCACACTGAGCCCTACGCTACATTTCTTGCCTCATACCTATATCTATGATAAACTTTAAATACTGAGCTTCTGAGAGATTAACATCAGCAATAACAACGTATAACAAAGATCAAAATTCTCTGTGATATGTTGTGTGAATGCTAGCTCTCTCTCTCTCTCTCTCTCTCTCTCTCTCTCTCTCTCTCTCTCTCAAAATATCCCATTGTACTTTACCCAGCCTTTGCTTGTGGGGATGTGAGATGGCAGGGTGCCTACGGGGGAGGGAGTGGGACAGTGTGAGTCTTCACTGCATTACTCAGAACCGGGCACGATATAAAATTAGCCCGTTGCTTATTTCTGACATTTTCCAGTTCATATTTTCAGACCATAGCTGGCCATGGGTAACTGAGGTGACAGGACACCGTGACAAGGGAGCACTGTCCTCCAGGCAGGCTGACTACTGCAAGAGTCACCATCGTCACCACAACTTGGCACTGCATAAATCTGATCTTGGTCCTGAGGAAGTTAGGGTACAGAGGGTGGGAAAGAGAGATGTAATCATGCCACCCTCTGGAAGGAACTCAGTGAACAAGCCAGCCAGGCCGGGGAGACGGCAAGAGACGCCAGATGGCACCAGCACAGTGTCACACACCCAGCAGCCATTATCTCCCCTCACTCCCGCCCCAGACCACCTCACACGTGCCTCATTTGTTAAGGTATCAACACTTAACAAATAGGGAGACGAGGGCTCTGGAAATCAGTACTCAGATCCTTCAGAAGTGAGAACCCTGTTCTCATTGGGTCCTGAAAATTAAGGAAAGGGTGCACGCTTAACACATTAAAGATGCCCCGGGGACAGCTGCTGAAGGGGAATGGTGGAGGGAAAAATAAATGCACTGATAAAGTGACCACTGCAAGGTTGCCTCGTAAACAGCAGGAATAGGACTGGAGGAGGACTCGGGTGTCCTGATTCCTCATAGTTTGGGAACATTTCCAATGGCGTCCATGTTATGTTGTGAAGGAACTGTGAACAAGAAGACTGACAAGGAGCCTCTCTGAGTCCAGCAGTCAGAAGCTCAGAGGACCCCAAAGAATCGAACCAGTATTGCCCTACAAGTTGATAGCACAGTGTGGAAGGCAGGTCTGCGTAGCCTCATTTCTCCTCCAATTACTTGGGTGAGTAACTCAGCCTCCCCGTGCCTCACTGCCTGCATCTACCACAAGGGCATAAACACAGTCTTCATCTCAGAGAGTCACAAAGATCAGACGCGACAGTGAACAGAGGACCTGTCTTTCGGAATGCTGCTGCCTTTCCTCTGGGAGTCCCACCCTGCAGTTGAACCTGGGAACTTGGCTCTGCTCCTCCTCTGTCAAACACCTGGATGTCTGCTTTTCCGGCTCTAGGAGCCATGCTCTCATGAGAAAGGGGCAGTGGGGATCACTGTTCTGCTGAAAACCCTGCCAGGAAGCAGCCACCTGCCACGTCCCGCCGTGCTTCAGACCCAGGAAAACCTCCGGGATTCTACACCCTTGAGTCTGGCACTCAGAACTGGCCTAGGTATCAACACTCATAGTTTGTAGGGTCCAGTAAAAAAGTTAAAATCTGGGTCTTTATTCTAATGTACTAGAATTCTAAGACATTAACAACAAAGCAGTCAGCCACTGTGGGACCCCCTTCTGAGTATGTATGTGCTGGCTGTAACCCTGAAGCCATCCCTGCTGATGCTTTAAGCATCCTGCTTCCCAATTTCTCATATTCCTTCAGCATGGGTATGTGCATACATAATGCTCTGCACATACACACAACATAATGGGGACTACGCTGCTATAAATTTACTGCCTATATAATCATCTTTCTGCTATTTTTGCCCCAAATTCATGGCAGGAGATGTTTCTCTTCCTCTGATCTTTGCATTAAATTTGTTTCACGTTCTGGAATACAGCTACCTGGATTAGAATTTCGATTTCACCCCT
Source organism: Marmota flaviventris (assembly GCF_047511675.1). Lineage (NCBI taxonomy): Eukaryota > Metazoa > Chordata > Mammalia > Rodentia > Sciuridae > Marmota > Marmota flaviventris. Next base: position 663,157 of record NC_092517.1, on the reverse strand, counting down.
TTAGAGCCTGTATTGAAAATAAGCAGGATGTTTAACTTCTCTTTACCTCTATTTTCTTAACTGAAAATTGAGGATAACGATAATAGCAACATTACAGGCCTGTGGATTAAATGAGCCGATCATTTAGCAGTTTAAGAATAGCATCTCATACAGTGGTTCTCAAACCTGGCTGCACGTTAGAATTGCCTGGGGAACTAGTAAAACTTCCACTGCCTGAGCCCCACCACCACTAGTTGAATCAGTCTTCAGGGGTAAGGCCAGGACACAAGCAGTTTTTAAAGCTGGTCTGGGGATTTTAATGAGCAGGAAGGTTGGGGACCACAAGCGTTGTGTACGTAAGTGTTCAACAAGTGTGGGCTGGTCACGGTAACGCAGCTTAGCTAATAAGCAGAGTAAGATGTCTTGCGTTTCTGTTCTGCCCCTAGATCTCCTTTGCATCTGGCTTCCTTCTCCCCCTCCCGTGGGCTTTGATCCAGCATGTACCTGCAACCAATATGAATCAAAACCAAACATGTCTCAAGGTGCTCCCACTGAGACAAAGGTGCCTTTGAATGCAGGTCTCCTGGTTGACCAGGAGATGAGAGAGGACGTGTCAACTTCTCCAGCAGGGGTCCTTCCTTTGATATCAGGGTGGAGTGTCTTCCACAAGCTCTGCACGCTGCAGGTTTGGGGAGCAGGAAGGATTCCAGTCAAGTCACCAGAGATCCCTAAATAATGCAAGGCAGAGAGAAGCCAGGGAGCAGGGAAATGTTAATTTCTTGAGCTTGTATTTCTCTCTCAGTGTGGATAATCATCTTTTTGCAAATGTCCTTTTGTCATATTTATGATGGTGACACATCCATTATGAATACAGGAGCTCATTTGCAACATGACCTGACAAATATTGAAATGTTCTAGGCTACATTTAATTCCAAAGTAACTGAAATCTTTTGTGTTTCTTGGTAACCAGAAAGGGTTTGGATCACACAGAGCTTAAAATAGTAAAGCCTTTATGATTCGCCCTTCATAGTCGATTCTCCGACCGAGAGCTGGACTGTGTTGAGGAGCAGACAGAGGACAGTTGAGCTGATTTGGTCTCAGGGTCAAGAGTACCTGACTGAGATTCGAGGATCTATTGTTGGAGGGAAGGTGAGTGAGGCAGTTAGTGACAAGTGGCTTCCTCCCTGAAGGCTCAGCCTCTTCTGAAGCTCAGGGACAGTCACAAGCCAAGACTACTGGGACTCAAATATAGACTCTGACACGTGCGGGTCTCGAAGCCCACGTCCAGCACCCCACTGTTGGAGGCCTGCTGCCTGTTCTGGGACTGTGGTTTAGGAGAAAGAGGAGACCTCAGAAGCCATTTACATCCCAGTTGGCATTCTAAGTCCTAAATGCTGGAGAAGGGACCTCCCAGAGGATCCTGCAGGATAACAGGCACAGAAGATGAAAGCAGCATCTGGTCAGGACAGAGTTGCTAACGAGCAGTGCTTTCTTTTCAGTTAGATAAACTGTTAGGATTGTTGTTTTCTACAAGTTTTATTTGATTTATTTGAGTGTGTGCAAACTAAATTGAAATGTAAAATGGAATGTTTTTGCAATGGTTCGAGATCCCACCAAAAAAATGGAATTCATATTCTTAAAGACAGAGTCTCTTTGGGGCTGAATTTACAAATTCAAGTCTCAGAGGCTACTTACAGCCCACGAGGAGGGGTCAATTGGGGGGGGGGGTTGTTACTGTTGTTTTAATGTTCACAAAATGATACTTTGAAAAGATATGAGTTGAAGACCTGTTAAAAATCAGGAAGTTCCATATGGGGTGTGGGGGCAACGCTTATAACTTCAGTGGCTCAGGAGGCTGAGACAGGAGGACTGTGAGTTCAAAGCCAGATTCAGCAATTCAGTGAAACCCTGTCTCTAAAAATAAAATACAAAAGAAGGGCAGAGGATATGGCTCAGTGGTTAAGCGCCCCGGGGTTCATCCCCAGTACAAAAAAAAAAAAAAAAATCAGGAAGTTCCATATTTTAACAATGCACATTTTTAGCTTCTCTCCAAATAGTAGAACATTTGGAAATGATGAGTCTGCTTTCCCATGGGCCCAGATAATCTGGGCAAACTTTCTTCTGTAAAAGGGAACCGTCGGAGAGGTGAAGGAGTGGGTGTGTTCCTACACTGGCCTGTCTGTGGATCCCTTTTGGCATAACATGGATCTGCGGAGAGTTCTAGCATGGGTGGCCGTGCCTCGCATGCACTTTCTGTTCCATCCACCTAACTCGGCCGAGAACACTTTCCCCAGTCCTGGCTCAGACCCCGATAGCTGACTCTCATCCAGGTCAGGCGCACATGTGTGGACCTTCAGAATGCTTTCCTGTACCTTTGACTGCCTCCAGGCAGCGCCCACCCCTGATTCTGCAGCACCGTGTGCCCCTCTCCCAGCCCTGGCAGTGACTGCAGTTCTCTGAACTCTAAGGTCTTCATTTGTCTCCTTCACAGATGATGGAGGTCGGGAGCTTCTGGAGCGCGGGACCCTTGTCCTACTTGTCTCTGTTTTACCACTCCATTGTCCAGGCCAGTGAAATGCCCGGAGCAGGCACTCGATAATTGTTTGACAAATTGAATGACAAACGACTTCAGTGTAAGGTCATTCATTATTGTTTGAAATGGCAAAAAAAAAAATTGCGAACAATACGACTGTCCATCAGCCGAGTTTGAACGGATCATCACAGTACCTCCATACAATGGGATACTCGGACACTATTAAAAATGATTCAGATCTATATTTGGTGATGCAGAAAGATGTTCAGGACATAAAAGAGAGCAATTGTCGAAACCACAGACAAAAGATCATTCAAATATTTTCATAGATATTTCCATTATAGAGCAGATCTTAAAAGATATCGATTTTACTCACTGCATAAATATTTGCTGAATGCCCACTCAGAGCCTGGCACCATTCTAAGCGCTAGATCTGTGAGATTAAGCAAAGTTTATATGAATAGGGAGTCAACATTCCAGTGGGGGGTAAAGAAGAACCACAGGTAGGACAACAGTAAGCACCAACGGGGAATGAAGCAGAAAACGGAGTGAGGAGGGTCAGGGCCAGGGAGGGAGCCTGCCCTATTAAATACGGTGGTCAGGAAACACACCACGGTGAGGGTTACTTCCCCCTCGGAAGCCAAAATGAAGCCGAGGAAAGAGCAGAGGCATCTGGGGAGAGGACTTCAGGCAGCAAGATCAGGTGCCAAGGCACTGGGCTACAAGCATTCCCGTGAGCAGGCAGAGTGAGTAGCGGGAGAGCAGGTAAGGGCTGGAATCAGAGGCTCCGTGTGAAGTCACTTTATTTAATGCCCTCTAGGAAGCTGGATTTTTATTCTGAATAGAGAGAGAGGATCAGCCCTTCAGAAAACCAGTAAGAATTAGGTAACCGACCTCCATCCGAGAAACCTACCAGACCTCCCCATGGGAGGTAAACAGCTAGACACATCATCCAGCGTCAGGAGTGAGGTCTGAGAGGCATCCAGATAAGCGGTAACTAGATCCATTTCCCAGGTGGGTGGACTACTTTGTAAATGGGTGGAGCAGTCAGAGAGTTCAAGAGTGAAACGTGTGACACTGTGCCTCGTGGAGTCTGGAAGAGCGGGAAAGGTAGGCCAGGGAAACTGAGGGTGACCCTGAGGAAGGAGAATAAAGGGAAGAGAAGAAAGAGTGCCAGAAGGGACTGGCCATCCAACTCTGTGCAGAGTCTGAGCCCTGGGGGACACTGAGCCTCATGGCATGAAGGTCACCGGGAACCTGAGGAGAAGCACTCTTGGAAGAACCCAGGGACAAAAGTCGGAGCAGATTAGGTCTCAAGAGAGCAAGAAGGCAGGCTCTCAGTGCTTCCTTGAGTCTCTCCAAACCTGTTCAGAAAGAAATGTAAGACGAGTTGAAAGCCATTCTAGAAACAGCTGGCCAGCTAGCACATCAAGATGATGATGTGTGAGGTAGAGATGTCCCAAGAAGACCAGGAAGATGGGACCACTGAGCTCCATGCTTGACTCATGACGGACCCAGGGAACTGTGCATACAGAGAGAAGTGACGGGTGCAAGTGTCACTCCAACGGTTCAGGAAAGAAGAGTCACCACACCCACACCTGTCACCACACCCACACCTGCAGGCACAAGGTGTAGGTGAGACACAGGCAGATCACACCCAATACAGACCAGGCACAGACTGGATCTGAACAAGGGCTTAGAAACTCTTGGCCTGACTCTTACAACCCTTCTGTACATTTGAGTTTACCTTACATTAAAATGTTTTTAAAAATATGAATAAGCATTTGTTTCTAAGTAATGAAATAAGGAATATTTTTACTTTCTTCTTATCTCTATTTTATTCCCTTTTTTCCCCTAAAACATATGGGGACTAATTGTGTAAAAACGATAACAAATTTAAATGATGAAAAAAATATATACGTTAACGTTTTCAATCACCCCAAAGGGAAATAATATAATGATTTGGGTAAATACTAATTTCACCAAGAATTCTTTTCAATTTTTTTTGAAATTATAGAACAAGATTCAAAATAGATCTTTAATGGTGAGATAATACACAACATATACTTGGTGGGCCAATGTTCTTATATCAAGAAAAAGGAAATTAGTAAGTTGGGATATTGCTTTCGGTATTTTCATATTAACTGTCATGACAAAACACCAGATGCAATGTTAAGTTGAATTTCCCCTGTGCCCTGTGGCACGGCTTCCTGGAGGGCTCATTGCTATCCCTATGTTTTATGGGTTGGCCTAACCAGTCACAGGAGAGAAAACTTAGTAGTTCCCTAGGTCCTTTGTTCTCCCTGGAAATGCCTCCAGGGAATCTTGAGCAAGAAGCAGGAACAATAGGAATCATAGAAGATCCTGTCCTCAGATTCTCCACCCAGGAAAACCTGGCCTCACACCCTGAGCAGAACAGAGTGCCATTAGCACACTAGAGTCTTTGCAGAGCTTCAACAGCCACTTGTTGATTAATTGGCAAGAAAGGGAGGAGAGTTTATATTGGAGACCAACTTGACCTTGCAAGATGTAGCAGGGTCAGCATCAGCTCTCAGGATCCCAGAAGGTAGAGGATAAAGACCACACTGTTAGAAGAAGGAGGTGAACTTTTTAAATGTCAATATATCCAACAAAAAGAGTAAGCTGACACTGCTGACCACAAGCCTCAGAGTACTCTATTAACTTAACGGCCAGATAAAAAGAAAAATGAGGCAGGGGATAAGAAGGTCAGATGACAACAGTTTTTCTACCAAAACTTGCCATTCAACTGAACCAAGTCATTTAAATTCAACCTTTAAAAATAATCAGAGGTATTTTCTGGAACTATTTTAAATACTGTGTACATATACATGTATATATATATACACACTTGGTAATACATATATCTCAATTTCAGTTCCCAGGAGCATGGCCAACTTATTATCCTAATTGACCCTCTTGACTAAAATCAAATAAAAATAAATATAAATACAGAAGCATTGTTAATATAAGTTACCAATAAAATAAAAATTCTCCAGGAACCCAAATCAAGGGAAATTAAGAGCCTAGCACGGCAAGCAAAGCTCCACGGCTCACTCTGACTCTGAGGGTATCTTCTGAGCACAGACGACTTGGGCAGCAGAGGGAGCGAAGAAAAAACCGTCGTTCAGAGTGGCAAGTTACACACAGACCTGGGGCCAAAACATTGCACCCACAGCAGACCAACTAGAAACAAAATGGCATCTCCTAGGAGTAAGAAACAAAGGTAGTATTCACACCTTATCAGTGCCTAGAAATAAGGGAGAAATACTTAAGGACAGATCCCACAATGAAAGAAAAGAATCCATCTGACCGCAGAAATACATAATTGTAAAAAGGGAATATTTGCAAAAGAGCTAACAAGTCAATCTAACCAATGATAGAAACGCCTTAATAAATGCCTTAATAGCAGCAATGACACAGGAAACTTTATAGAAAGATAAGTAAAATCTAAATAAAAGTAGATATAGACAGTTATTGTACTACACATACACTATGGATAAGAAGACTCAATATTGAAAAGATGACACTTCTTCCCAAATTGATGTGCGTATTCTACCCGCACAGGTTTTACTTTAAAACTTGGCAGGAAGACTGCAATATCTAAGTAAGAGGATGAAAACCAGGAAAAGTCCAAACAGCCCCCAAGGAGGACGTATGCAATAGGACATTGATTTGCAGGTATGATGAAAACTTACCGTATCAGATATTGTAGAACGGGCCCAGGAACAGATGAACAAAGTAGCGGAACAGCATGCAGCACCCAGACATGCATCCACAAGCACAGGAAGCGCAATTGACATACTAGCAGGAAACACGGATATTTTTATGGTGCTATAACAATATAATTGGCCCCCTAATTAAGTTCATACATAGGAGTTAAAGACCTAAATACAAAAGGCATAGGTTCAGTCCTTTAGAGGCAGTGAAGAAAAACATCACTGTTCAAGTCAAGGAATTCTCCGTTCTTTCTCCTGAGGTGAACTTAACCTTCTAATGGAAAGATCTATTTTCAAAACTTAGAAGTAAAAACTATAAAGAAACAGAGCTGAATTCTACACTAACATTAAAAGCAAGGGCTTATTAAATGGTGCCACAGGGCAGAAACTGAGCCTTTTTAAATATCCATGTGCTTTTCATGTACTCTGTCCAGCCTCCCCAGGACTAGGCTCAGGACCAGCTGTGACTTGCACAGAGGTGATATAAGCCACTTCCTGAATCAGCATTTAAAAATACCCCCTGCAGTCCTCCAGCTCTTCTCCCCAATCTGGAGTTTTCTAACATCAGACTCAACCTGCTGAGATCGAGGTTTCTGTCACCCCAGCATAGCCTATCCTATGCTGATAAATAAACACCCTAGGAAAAAAGTGACAGCCCTGTAGGACAGGAGACATTTGCAGTACATTCATGGGCAAAAAAGGATCCAATATACTTTAAAAACTCCTATGAATTAATAAGAACAAAATAAACATCCCACTAGAAAAATGGGTCAATAAGAACATTTGAAGATATTAAAGTCTCCTTAGTACACAGGACAATGGTACCTCGTCATTCTCATGCACACCAATATGGCAAGATGTTAGAAGGTTGGCTACGACCCAGGGTTGGCACAGCACGTGGCAGCGAGACTCCTCACCCACTGCTAATGGAAGTAGGCACACACCACACCCAGGAAGCATCGGCATTGCCCACTCACTTTACCCAGTGAGACGCTGCCGGGCACCAGCCCCCTGGACGGGGGAGTATTCCATGACCCAGGGTGCTATGTCATGGTGTCCTCCTCAAGTGGCCACTAACCCTGAAATGGGACTGTCATAACAAAGGACATGCAAGCTTACTCAGCTTTTTAATTTTAGTTTAAACATCCACGTGTGCCAGTGGCTATGGCATCGTGCCGCACAGACCTGGAAGGTTCCTTGATCGTGTGATTGTCCACGATGTATCATTTGTAAATAAATAGATCTTAAAAGAACTTCTGAGAAGATGGAGAAGACATGTTCATATTTACAAGTCAAACCATGGAATAAATACATGCATATTCACCCTGGACCACAGAAAGGAGAAGGAAAACTGGCTAGGACTGAGGGGTCTGGAAAATGGCCCAGTGGTAAGTTCCCTAGTTGTTCTTTTTGCTTTGTAGAATTTAGCAATCCCAAAATGCCAATTAAAAACAAACTACAGAGGCTGGGGTTGTGGCTCCGAGGAAGAGCACTCACCTGGCATGCGTGTACTGGGTTCAATCCTCAGCACCACATAAAATAAAATAAAGGTATTGTGTCCATCTACAATTAAAAGAATAAATGTTTTTAAAAAACTAAAAATAAAATCCATACTCCCCCCACCATCCCTGTTCTCTCTGCCAAAGGAGTGGAACAGGGCAGCCTAAAACTTTTATACAATATCCTTACAATACTAGGAAAAAATGTAGCTCCAATCCACCTACACTATCAAAAGCCAGAGGGAGACCCTAGATTTCCACCCTGTAGATGCACAGGGTCTCTGGCTGCATGGTCTCAGAGAAGGTCAGGCACAGAGCCTGGACATCCCCCTCTACCCAGCCTAACGAGGGCCTCTCCACCTCCCCACTGGGGTGACATCAGGAAGGCCTCATGGAGTCGGGATGCCGTCACCCAGCATTGATGCAGTCAAGCCCTCCACAGTATCACTGGACGCCACATACAGAGTCAACACTTCCACTCCCACCCATCAAGAATGAGGATCCTGCAGGTGCCAACAGAGGCCACATTAACAGGGCCATGCCCCTGACCTCCCCACTGGGTTGTGTTGAAGAAGCAGGCTAAAGAAGAAGGCTTAGACCACACTCAGCCATGACATGAACAGACTGCCCACGTTTCAGATGAAAGTCACAAGCTCACCAGCAAAACCCAGGAAGGTTTCCAACAGAAAACAGACAACAGATGCCAACAGCAAGGTGACAGATGTGAGAATCCTGCAATCCCAACTTAAGGCCCACACTCCAGAATGCCTCGTGAGCAGCGCAGACATGGGCAAAGCAGACGGAAAGCACTCTCAGGACCCAAAGGTGAGAAAGAGAACTAGAAGGAAAACTGAGAACTCAAAAGCTACCATCAACCAGAAGTTCATGGCCAGGATCAACTTCAGAACAGAGGGCACAGAGGAAGGAGACCGTGAGGTTAAAGACAAAGCCACATGAAGGACATAGAGCAAAGTGAACCATCCTCATGGACTTCAGGGCCTGGGACAGAAGGTCCAACCTTCATTTCATTGGGAAAAAGGAGGAGGAAAGGGTAAGAAAGAATAAACAATGGCTTCAACTTTGGCAGATTTATCAAGACCTGAAAACCCATAGATTCAAGAAGCTGAGCCAACCTTAAATAGGACAAAATAAAATAAAATAAAAATTAACTCCAGAACACACATAACCAAATATGTCAAAATTAAAGAAAAGTGATCTTAAGTCAACTAAAGAATGTTTCCTTAGGCAAAAAACAATTAGAAGGACAGCAGATTTGTTCTCAGAAACCATGAGGAATCGGCACCACACCTTTTATCTATTCAAAGAAAAAGGATCAGTATATCTCCCTCAGGTGACGGAGCAAGTAAGAATTCCTCAAATGAAGGAGGACCGAGTCTTTAGAAATCACACCTACTCTAAGAATGGCTAAAAGAAGCTGTAAACAGAGTGAAATAAATTAAGGAAATCTGGAATATCAAAGTGGAAGCAAAAAATGTAATAAGCAAAAATATGGATAAATGCAACAGGCTTTTAATTTCCTGCTGAATTTCCTAAATTACGTTTGATGGTTGAAGAAAGAATTATAATGTGTCTGATATAGTTTGTAATATATGAATACGAAACATTCAGAAAATATTTAAAAAGGGGCATAAATGGAGGTCAGGTTTCCATATATCACTTGAACTGATAAAACGATGACATCATTGATAGATATATCCTCAAGATCTTAATCAAATGTATATTAGGGTGGTTACAGCAGTCATAATAACAATGATAATAATAATAACAACAACAACCCCTGAAGAGAAATAAAGGGACATTTTATAATGACAAGAAGTAAATCAACAAGATGGCCCAGCAACCCCAAATGTGTACAAGCTATAAAACATGGTGTGACTGAAATGAAAAATAACTAGTCACTACCTTCACTGAGGCTTCCGTATCCCTCCCTCAAACAACCGACAGAACAATGAGACAATGTGTAACTGTAGAGACGAGCTCCGGGGTACGCCAAGCCAGAGGACCCACTCATCACTTAGCAGAGCATCAACATCAGCCTGGCATTGTCTCCCCTGCCAGAAATTCCAGCTGCATGAGTGTTTAATCTCTATGCAGATTCCATGGCTGGAATCCTGACTCTATGCTCAATGCTCATTCACACCTGTCTATAGAACACTGTGCATTGCCAATGGAGAAAAACAGAACATACATTCTGTTTTCATTCTGTTTCAGTGCAACGCTGAGCAAATCGGCAGGAAAAAAGCACTATAAGGAACTCTGAAAGGGTCACATTAACACTTTTGCTGACTATGAGGCAGACCTGAGGTGAGGAAGAGAGGCTAGTTCTGGGGCCATCAGAGGGGAGGGTAGGCAGTCACAGCCAAGCACTTCAGGTATGCACCATCTCCATTAAGCACCCCGAACGAGGGCAAAAAATAAATTTGAAATTGAGGGCGTAGCTCATGTGGCAGGGTACATGCTTAGCCTGTGCAAGGTCCCGGGTTCAGTCCCCAGCAGCAAATCAAACAAAACACTTTCTCTGTTTGTTCGAAAAAAATGAAAAGCCATTTATCTGGTAACAGGAACTTGCTAGAAGAGAGTTTCCGCGGTCCCAAAGGTGAGACTCTGAGAGCAGAGACCCAGCTGGCTGGCACTTGGCGTCATTCAGCAGAGCTTCCACCCATTAGCAGAAATAGCAGCGTGTTTCCTGCAGTGCAGATTTGCAACTTCTCATGGAAAATATCTTGGGTTTTGTGTATGCATATTCATAAAATGAAAATAACTTAATTCACAGGCACTCCAGGCCTCGAAGCAAAGAACCTGGGAGAGACACGTTTCTAGGGGTACCAGAAACAAAGATCCAGAGAGTGAAAACATGGGCCAGGTCTCCAGGAAGAGCCGCAAGGTACAGATGTTGGCAGGGCAGGCGTGTCAGGGAGGAAGGTGGCGTCTCCACCAGGATCCCGCAGCATGAACTTGAAAGTGCCGTTTCCTGATCCAGATGGTGAAGCTCGCGTCAGCCAGGGCAGAGCTGAGGGGTGCCTGGCTGCTCTCTGGCTGGGACTCCAGCCAGGGAGACAGCAGTGGGGCTGGGGACAAGAAGAGGCATCTGATCTTTTCTCACAGAGGTGCCCTTCAGAGCAGCGTCCCGTCTGCTAGGTGGCAGTGGTATGCAGAAAAGTCGGGGGGGCAACTGGGCTGCTCTTGGCTCCTCCCGTTCCACCTGTGACCTTTCTCTGCCTCTTGTTTTGATGGATGGGGGAGAGGCCACTGTCTCATTCCCGGCTCCTTCCCTCCAGGCCGAGGCAGCCGTAACTGCACTCTTCTTCCAAGGCCACAGCTGCGACTGGGCAGCAGGAGCCGCTCCCTGCCAGCGCCAGCCGTGGGCTGCTTCCTGTTTCTGCAGGTTTTCTTGATGCTGCCAGAGCCAGGTGACGTTCCCCTCACGGAACAACTCCCTAATGCCCTTGGAGGGCTGGGTCTGCCTCCTTCCAGGACCCCAACTTGGTGGGTTTGTACAGGCTGGTGAATGGGGTTCCAGAAAGGCAATTTGGAAAGGAAGGAAAAAGCAGAACAACCGTGGGAGAGAGACCTCCAAGACGCCGTGCTGCTGCGGTCCTTGGCTGTCCTCTAGGACAGCGGGGCCGCTGCCTTCGCCATCTGGCTGCGGTTGTGGTACTGCTGAAACCAAGAGGATGACATTGGGCGTCATTGGGAGCTTGGAGACGGGAGGTGGAGGGAAGTTATGGAAAGAACACAGGGTTTGTGGGTCACGCAGTCCTGGTCTGTCAGTTAGCACCCGTGTGGCCCAGACAGAGTGGCTTTGATCTCTAAGCCTCGGTGTTTCACCCAGGCACAAAGAGCACGGCGTCCAGCTCTGGGGATTGTGTGTGACGGCAGTTACAAAGGTAACACGTGACTGCATCTAGGTTAGGGTCCACTGCACCGAGCGTCTTCCCTCTCTGCTCCCAAGCAATGGTGCACATCACAGGAGACCAAGGCCCGGGGAAGCAGAGGCTTCTAGAGTGGAGAGGTATGCTGTGGCATGATGCCCCCACACTACTCCTCTGACAGCCAGGGCTGAGGCTCGCCGTGGAAGGTGCACTGACATCAGACCCGATTCCAGGTAAGTCCTTCTGCACAGGTGACTTCATGTCACAGCCTTGTCCTCTTGGAGCCCCAGCACCCCATCGGTACACAGAAACACTTGGGCCAGATGAGCTCCTCCTGAGGTGCTGGTCACACTCGAGAACCGAGAGAGACTGGGAATACTACGGGAGCACGTGGCCCTCAGCGTTCAGAAGGAAAAGCAGAAAGCGGCAGAAATGAGACGGGTGCCCTCCACCTCCTGAAGCAGGGGTGCCAAGTGGGCCGGCCCCAGATTGGCATGCTGGCAGGGGTGCTTGTTGGCCCATGCAGGGGCGTTTTAAAACCTCACCTTATATGACAGACTTTAACGTCAGGAGATACCATGTGAAAATTTGGAGATGAGCTTCTTCTGAAAGTCCACCCACTCCCTCATCCACCACGCAATTTCCACAGTGGTGGTGGCCAGAGCCGTGCAGCTGTTGCCCCACAGAAAGCCTAAGTGCCGTGGCCACGGGCTGGCTCTGCCCACTTCACCCACCTGGGTCACACAGCAGGCTTGTGAGGACACCTGGGCTTCACATCCGCAGGTAGGAAGCGCAGGCCACATCCCTCACCCCTGCAACAGTTAAAATCTGCTCTGTATTTTCACTAGAAACCAAGAACCCAGAGCACATTAGCTTACTCCAACTCACAACCAGGCAAGCAGCAAGTCAGAGGCACCATTTCTGCCTCTGGAATCCGACTGGGTGGTCTCTTATGTGGTGATCCCTTTGCCAGGAGGGTAGCACTGTTGTTTTTTTTTTTAATTAGTAAATGTGTGGAGGCATTCAGATGTGTACTTTCTTGTGTAAATTAAAGTCTAATTATTAGCAACCAGTAGTTGATGAGGGGACGTTTCCCTTTACACAACCATTTCAGTGAATAGACGCAGGAGGCTGACAGAGTTTGGACATCATTGTTGTGGAACCCAATGAAACGATGAGTCTGGCGAGCGTCAGTAGTCCTTAGCATCACAAAATCAGAAGGAGAGGATATTATAGATTCCCGATGGGCACCCAGAACACTACCTGTTACTGAGTATTCTTAGAAAAACAACACAAAACTGAAATCGACCCAATCTCTTTCTAACCACCTCTCTCTCCCCTCAAAAACATGAGAGAAAGAAACGGCTGGCCCCATGTCATGAGGATGCAAACATCCGCACCTAGACGGAGGAACTGTTCCTTAATTTAGTAAATAAACACATGATTCGAGTCAACAAATGCCCATTATCATCTTTATTTAGAACTTGATTCACACGAACTATACAAGTCCAAGATAAACTCATGAGGTATGCAGGGGCACTTGAATACCAAGCGAATATTTTGTGGCCACTTGGGAATTAACTGGTCTATTTGTGTAAGAGTCACACTAGTGCTGCTTTCATCAGCAGTATTAATAAGCTTGGTCTTAGATAAACAGCAAAGGCAAGCAGAAGTCCGAGCCCCACCCCCCCGCACCCTCACACAAGCTCAACATCCCAACCGTACCCCTCAGCACTGGAATCCACCCATCAGTCCATGGTAACCTGCGATCATCATGCAAAGTCCACAGTTTACACTAGGAATCACCTTGGTGCTGTACTTTCTGTGTTTGGACAAACACATAAAGACGTGCATCATCACAGTATCTTACAGAACAGTTCTGCTGCCCTAAAAATCCTCTGTTCTTCATATGTACCCCTCCCTGTCCCCTAGCCCCTGGCAACTACAGAGTGTCCCCCTCGTTCTGTCTTCCCAGAGAGTCAGAGTTGGAATCATACAGGACACAGCCTTTCAGATTGGTTCCTCTTACTGAGTCACGTGCATTCGCATTTCCTCCATGTCTTTTCATGGTTCAACACCTTGTTTCTCTTGATTGATTTCCCTCCACCTGGGAGAAGACATTGGTTGCTTCCAAGTTACTTCAAGAAATAGAAGCAGAGCTGCTATAAACATCTAGGTGCAGTTATTTAAGTGGGTGTGTGCTTTTCACTCAATAAATACCAAGAAGTATGGCTTGCAGGATTGTACGGTAAGAGTGTTTGATTTTATAAGAAACTACTCTGCTGTCTTCCAAAGGAGTTACACCATGTTTCATTCCCACAATCAATGAATGAGAGTTCCAGTTGCTCCCCATACTCATCAACATATAGTGTTATCAGCATTTTAGATCTTGGGCTTTCTAATAGATGTGTCATGTTATAAATTCTGTGTTTTTTTAAAAAATCTTTATTGGTGTACTATGATTATGCCACATTAGTATATACATATAATTTGATAAATCTCATGCTGGGTACCCTCCTTTTCCCTCCCCGTCACTGACTTCCTCCACTCTATTGATATCATGTCTATTGTTAGGATTATCATCATCATTTTGATTATGCACTACAATTATTTATATATAAGCAGGATTCATTGTGGTATATTCATACACGGACGTAACATAATTTGGTAGATTTTATTCCCCAGAACTTCTCCTTCCCTCCCAAAACCCTCCCTCCTCTTCATCCTCTTCCTCTGTTGGCTATCCTATATTTTTAAAATCTCCTTTTTTTTATTCCTTTATTCTCTCCTTCTAGCACCCACACATGAGGGAAAAAAAGTTCAACCCTTGATTTTTGAGTCTGGCTTATTTTACTTAGCATGATGTTCTCTAGTTCTATTCATTTACCAACAACGCCATGATTTCAGTCTTCTTAATGGCTGAAATTAAGAATTTAATTAAGAATTTAAGTCTTCTTAATGGCTGTAATACTCAACTGTGAAAGTATACCTTTTTTTTTAATCCATTGATCTGTTGATAGGAAGCACCTGGTGGTTCCATAGCTTCGCTAATGTGATTCATGCTGCTATAAGCACTGATGGACTCATATCCCTATAGTATGCTGGTTTCAGTTCTTTTGAATAAATACCAAGGAGTGGGATGTCTGGGTCGTATTGTGATTCCATTCCTAGTCTTTTGAGGAGTCTCCACACTGCTCTTCCAGAGTGTTTGCACTAACTTGCAGTCCTACGAGCAGTGTATAAATGTACCTTTCCCCACATTCTCACCAGCAGTGCAATTTGTATATTGATGATTTCCCTTTTAACTGGAGTGAGGTGAAATCTCAATGGAGTTCCAATTTACATTTCCCTGACTATAAGGATGTTGAGCATTTTTTAGTATATTTGTTGGCCATTTGTATTTCTTCTTTTGAGAAATGCCTGCTTAGGTCATTTCTGCATTTATTGATTGGGTGACTTGGTTTTTTGATGTTGTCTGAATTCTTTAGAGACTCTGGATATTGATCTCCTGTCAGAAGAGTAGCTGGCAAAGATTTACTCCCATGCTGTACGGTCTCTCATCATCCTTACTTTGCTATGCAGCAGCTTGTTAATTTGATGCCATTCCACATGTTGACTCTTGGTTTTATTTCTTGAGCTTTAGGAGTCTTGTCAAGGAAGCTGGTGCTTGCACCAACATGTGGGAATGCCTTGTGTTTTCTCCTAGCAGCTTCATATTTCTGATCAAATTGCTGGGTTTTTCATCAACTCTGAATTGATTTTTGTGTAAGGTGAAAGGGATCTAGTTTCATTCTTCTACATATAAATATCCAGTTTTCCCAGCACCATTTGTTTAAAAACTTTTCTTTTCTCCAATGTATGTTTTTGGCACTTTCGTTGATGATCAGACGACTATCTATACAGAATGGTTTCTGTGTCTCTCGTTCTATTCTACTGGTCTTCATGCCTATTTTCATGCCAACACCATGCTGTTGTATTACTGTAGCTCTGTCAAATAATTTGAGATCAGGTATTATGTGCCTCCAGCATTGCTCTTATTGCTCAGTATTGCTTTGGCTATTCTGAGTCTTTTATTACTCCGTATGGATTTTAGGGCATTTGTTTTCCAGTTCTGTGAAGAATGTCATTGGTATATTTATGGGGATCACACTAAATCTGTAGGTAAATATGGTCATTTTGACAATGTTGGTTCTGCTATCCAAGAACATGGGAGTTCTTTCCATCTTCTAAGATCTTCAATTTCTTCAGCATTCTATAATTTTTTTTTAGAGAAAGAGAGAGAGAGAAAGAGATTTTTTTAAAGCGAGAGAGAGAGAGAAAGAGAGAGAGAGAGTTTTTTAATATTTATTTTTTGGCAGACACAACATCTTTATTTTATTAGGATCGAACCCAGAGCCGTGCGCATGCCAGGCGAGTATGCGACCGCTTGAGCCACATCCCCAGCCCGTGTTCTATAATTTTTAATGTGAAATTCTTTCACCTCCTTGGTTAGATTTTTCTCCCCAGGTGTTTTGTTCCATTCTGGTTTTGAGGTTATTGTGAATGGGACTGTTTTCCTGATTTCTTTCTAAGCAAATTCATTATTGGAGTACAGGAAAGCCATTGGATTTTTATGTTGATCTTGTGGCCTGCTACCTTGCTGAATGCATTAAATCCAGCAGTCTTCTGGCGGAGCCTTTGGACCTCCAAGTATAGGACTATATCATCCACAGTGATGATCTGACTGCTTACTCTCCTATTTGTATCCCTTTCTGTTTCCTCCCCTTGCCCAATTCCTAGCACTACGTTGAACAGGAGTGGTAAGAGTAGACAGCTTTTGCCATGTTCCAGATTTTAACAGAGATACTTTCATTTTTTCCTCCTTCTCCATGAGGCTGATTCTGGGTCTGTCATATATAGCCTTTGTGATGTTGAGGGACGTTCCTCCCATTCATAGTATCTTCTGTGTTTTTTAACATCATTGAGTGCAGGATTTGTTGAAGGCTTTTTCCCCATCTCTTGAGGTGATTTTTGTGATGAATTACATTTATTACTTAACACATGTAGAGCAAAACTTGCATTCCTGGGATGAAACCAACTTGACCGTGGTGACCAATCTCCTTCATGGGTTTTTTTAATACAGACTACTAATAGTTCACTAAAGATCTTTGCATGTGTGTCCAGTAGGGATATTGGTCTGTAGTTTTCATTCCTTGATGCGTCTTTACCTGGTATTGGAGAGACACAGGTTTCACAGAATGAATGTAGGAGTGTTCCCTTTCTGTTTCATGGAATAATTTGAGGAGGATTTGACATTTGATTGTCCTTTGAAGGTCTGGTAGAACTCAGTGGAGAATCCATCTGCTCTTGAGTTCTTCTTAGAAGATTTTTTTTTTACAGCTTTAATCTCTTCATCTTAAACTGGCCACTTTAGGTTTACTATATATATATATATATATAATTTTTTTTTAATTTTAATATTTATTTTTTAGTATGTGGCGGACACAACATCTTTGTTTGTATGTGGTGCTGAGGATCAAACCCGGGCCGCACGCATGCCAGGCGAGCGTGCTACCGCTTGAGCCACATCCCCAGCCCAGGGTTTACTATATTATCTTGGTTCAATTTGGGTACTACTTATGTGTTCCGATTAGTCAATATAGTCTATATTTTCCTATTTACTGGAATATAAGATTTCATAATATTCCTTAATGACTCTCTAGAGGTTGGAAATGTCTGTGATGATATCCCTTTTTTCATATTTAATTTTGTTGATTTGTGTCTTCTTTCTTGTGGTTAGTTTGGGTGAGGGTTTGTCACTGTCATTTACCTTTTAAAAGAACAAACTCTTTGTTGTTATGTTTTTTATTCATTCCTTCATTAATTTCAGCTTTGATCTTAATTATCTCCAGTCTTCTACTGCTTTGGGAGATAATTTGTTCCTTTCTAGGAATCTGAGATGGAATATTACATTTCTTTGGAGTCTTTCTCTTGTTTTTAGGGAGGCAGTCAATGCTGTAAACTTTCCTCTTGGAATCACCTTTGTAGTGTCCGAGATTGAGGTATGTTCTGTAATCACTCACATTTGATTCTAGGAATTTTGTTTTTCCTCCCATTTTGTTTATTATCCATTCATTGTTCAAAACAGTACTGTTCAACTTCCATGTGTTTATGTGGTTTCTGTAATATTTCTGGCTGTTGATTTCGAAGTCCATTCCGTTATAATCGGATAAAATGCAAGGGATTATATTGATTTTTGTTTATTTTTGTTGAGACTTTCTTTGTGGCCTAAAATATGTTCTATTTTGGAGAAAGTTCACTCCTAAAAAGAAAGTGAATTCAGATGTCCTTGGATGAATTTTCTATAGGAATCTGTTAGGTCCAATTGACTTATAGTATTATTTAGGTCAATAAAATGGACCGTAAAGGTCCATGGGCAGGTAGATTTCAGTGAATCCCCTCCATCATTTCCCAAGTTGAGGAGCAGTGCTGGAATCCCCAGCTGTAGAGAAACTGGGAAATGCTTCTTTTCTCTGTCATTTTTCTCTCTTCAGTTCTTTGCAATCCCCTAGTGACTGTGATGCTTCCTTGCCATCAGTATATCCTTGTTTGAGTGTCTGTTCAGGTATTTTTTTTACCATTTTTTAATAGGGATTGTGAGGTTATTGTTTTCATACTTCTCGGTATTAAGGGTTTTTAAAAATAATACTCCTTTATCCAGCTGTGGCCTGTCTTTTAATTCTCTTAACAGTGTCTTTCACATAGATGTTTGTGAATGAAGTTCCGACTCTCAAATCTTTCTTTCATGCCTCTGGGGTTGTACCTGAAATTTCACCAGCGTACTCAAAGTCCCTGAGATCGTCTCCTCTGTTATCTCTTGGAAGTTTTGTAGCTCTCTGTTGTATATTTAGGTCTCCAGTTCACTGTGAGTTAATTTTTGTGGACATTGTATGGTCTTTGTCTAGATTCTGGTTTGGTTTTGGTTTGGTTTGGTTTGGTTTATTTTGGCCTACAGATAGATACTCGGTGGTTCGGCACAACTGTCAAAAAGACTATCTGTGTTCCATTATATTTCCTTTGCCCCTTTGTGGCCTATATTCACGTGAATCTGAGTTCTATTCTATTTTGTGGATCTACTTGTATATTTTTTCACCAATACTACACTGTATTGATTAGTGCAGTGTTATAATAAGTTTTGAACTTAATTCATATCAGTCTTAACAAAATTTGTTCTCCTTCTGCAATACCGAATTGGCTCTTTTGAATCTTTTACCTGCCCGTGTGACTTTAGGATCCATTTTTTGATATCCACAATTGGTTGTGGTATATTATTCTTTCTGATATTAAGAACTTTTGTGCCCAAGTTCAGGAGAGATTATCGGTTTGTAGTTTTCTTATGTCTTTGTCTAAATATATTTTTTTTAATATTTTTTTAATTGTTGACAGACCTTTATTTTTATGTGGTGCTGAGATTTGAACCCAGTGCCTCACACATGCCTGGCAAGTGCGCTTCCACTGAGCCTCAGCCCCATCTGCTGGATATAATATTATGGTGATACTGGTCTCACAGAATGAGTTAGGAAGTGTTCCTTCCACCTCACTCTTTTGGAAGTGCTTCTAGAGAGTTTATATCATTTTTTCCTTAAACCTTGGGTGGAATTCACATGTGGACCTAACTGGGTTTAGAGCTTTCTAATTTGAAAAGTTAGTAGTCTTAATTCAATTTCTTTTATAGCTATTAACCTATCACTGTTAATTTCTTCATGGGTTTTGGTAAACTATGTCTTTTAAAGAATTGGTCCATTTCATGTAGATCATCAAATTTGGGGGCAAAGAGTTATTCACAATATTATCATCTTATTCTTTGAATGTTCATTGGTTCTGTACCGTTGCCCTTATGTTCACTTCTGAAACTAGTAATTTGTGTCTTCTCTCTCTTAACCTGGTATTGGTTAATCAATTTGATTCATCTTTTCAAAAAAATAGTTTTCCACTGATTGCCTGATGTTAAATTTCAGTGATCTCTATTATTTCTTTATTCCTGTCTACTTTGGATTTCATTTGCTTTCCTTTTGCCTGTTTCCTAATGTGGAAGCTCAGATTACGGATTTTAGGTCTTTATTCTTTTCTAATATGTGTGCCCCTTGGCAGAAAACACCTTGTAACCTCTGCTTTCATTGCCTCCTACAAATTTTATTGCTTGCACTTTCATTTTCGTTTAGTTCAAAATATTCTAAATTTCTCATTCAGTTTATTCTTTGACCATGTTATTGAGAAGTAAGTTCTTTATTCTCTAAATATTTGGGGATTTTCCTGTTTTTATGCTGTCAGAGATTTCTGGTTTAATTCCACAGGGGTCTAAGAGAAGACATTGTATTTATATTTTTTAAATTTTGTTAGAGTATATCTTATGGCCCAAAATGAGGTTTCTCTTGGGGAATGGTCCCTGTGAACTTGACAAAAATGTGTAATCTTCTGTTATTGAATGAAATAGTTTTTAGATGTCAATTATATCCGGTTGATTTATGGTGCTGTTGAGTTCAACTATGTCCCTACTGATATTCTATTTGCTGGATTCATCTATTTCTAATAGTGGAATCACCTATTTCTCCTTAAAGTTCTATCAGTTTCTGCTTCATGGATTTGGACATTCTGTTGATAGGCCTGTTGTCTATTAAAAACTAGTATGTCTTCTTGGAGTATTGACCCTGCTGTCACTCTGCAATGCCTCGCCGTATCTCTGACAACTTCCTTACTATGAAATCTGCTCTGTGTGAAATTAGAATAATCATTTAGATTTCCTTTTGATCAGTGATAGCATGGTATATCTTTCTCCTCCAGTTTACTTTTAATTTATATGTCTTTATACTTAAAGTGGGCATCTTGTAGATACCATGTAGTTAAGTCTTATTTCTGAACCACTCTGACAATACCTGCTATATAACCAGTACATTGAGACCCCTGAGAGTTAAGGTGATTCTTGACACACCTGGATAGTCATAGAGCGTAGTTGTTAAATTTTTCTGTTCATTGCCATTTTTCTTTACTCCCATATTTGTCTTCTACTCTTCTTCTGCCATTTGTGGTTTTATATGATTTCCTTTCCTCTCCCTTCTTACCACCAATTATACTTATACTTTGTTTCCCTAGAGTTTGCAATATACATTTTCAACTGCTCCATGTTCACATACAAACAGCGCTATACTGCTGCATAGTAGCACACGTACCTTATAAAAACCAAGTATTCCTAATGGTTCCATTCGGTCCCTTCTAACACTGCTGTTACCAGGAAGGACAGCAAGGCCAGAGTGGGCTGGAGTTGATATTTATAGCTCCCACAGGGAAGTCTAAAGGTGCTGGAATTGAATATTATCTCCCCACAGGCATGTGCACAAAAGTCCCCCAATCCCCCCCTGGTAAGTCTCTCCCACGGGGAGGCCTTGTTAAGAAGAACAGTGCTCACCTGCTTTCAAGGTGGTTATATTTTTCCTTCCCCTTGCTGGAAGAACAAAGGAATTTTCTCCAATATCCACTCTGAGAACCTGGGAAAGCCCCTGAAGATAAGTCACAGGAGTGCAGAGTCCCCTGTGAGGTGCTCTGCGGGCGCTTCAGCTCTCCGACTCTTGACTTGATGAGCCTCCAGCAGGCATCGACCACAGATTGCTGGTTCCCATTGAGGTTTCCGCTGGTGAGCACGTGCCCCAGTGAGCTGGGATTGTCTGAATTCACCTCTCTCTCCTGGTTTGAGGGCAGCAATCTGCCTATTACCTCAGCAGACTGAAGGGTCTAAGAAGAGTTGTTGATCTTTCAATTTGGTGACATTTTTATTTGTTGTCAGGAGAGTGTGGCAACTTACAAGCCTCTCACACGGCAGACTAGAGATCAGATAGGACCTTGGTTTTCAAAAAGTGTCCTCATCTTTTAAAGATGCATATCAAAACATTAATAGAGGACATAGTATCTGAGATTTGCTTCCTGGGAGGGCAATGGGAATTAGTGAGGACAGAGCTGAAACCATACTGGACGTGACGTGGTCACTATGTACCCAGGGTGAGGGGCACCCTGTTCACTATGTCATTCTCTTTGCAATTGCTTTTTCCAAATAGTTTTTGAGGTGTCCCTTTTCCTTCCAGATGAACTTTCAATAACCATCACTGCCTAACAGGTCAAGCCCATTTTTCTTTCTCTCCTGTCTCTCCAAATACCTTGAAAAAGTTGGACAAGGCTCACCAACGTCAAGAGAAAGGAAAACAACGGTGCTAGAAGCATTTCCCATACCATGCACTCACTTTCTTCATGTGCTTCTTGCACAACCCATCCTACTTACTTGATCTAAAAATTTATTTAACTTTAACTCTTATTTTCCCACTTTGTGCTAAGAATTGTATCCATGAAATCAAGGACCTGAGGTTCTAGTAAAATCTAGTACATATAAAAATGAATGCCTAACCATTAAAATAAGATAGCATTGCTTCATGTACCTTTTTAAATCAACCTGCAATTCATCAGCAGATATGTGTGCCGTGTTTTGGGAAATCACGCACGGGCTTGAGTGGTGGTCACAAACATGGACAGAGGCACAGATTCCCAGCACCCTGGGCATGGTGGTGCACATCTATAATCCCAGCAGCACGGGAGGCTGAGGCATGAGGATCAGGAGTTCAAAAACAGCCTCAGCAACTTAGTGAGGCCCTAAGCAAATCAGGGAGACCCTGTCTCTAAATAAAATATAAAATTAAAAAGAGCTGGGGATGCAATTCAGTGTTTGAGCACCCCTGGGTTCAATCCCAGGTACCAGATATATATGTGTGTGTGTGTGTGTGTGTGTATGTGTGTGTGTGTATCAAGGCATGTATACCAGAAGTCCAGCTGAAGGGAAGAGCTGCTGCTTGGGGTGCACTTTTTTTTAATTTATTTGAGAAGGAAACTCGGCATCAATTGACCACACAGGATGGTGTTTCACTTCGGAATGTGGCCATGTAAAAATCAATGTACATATAAATGCAGTAATCCATTTCAGCTGTACCTGAGAGCCTGCGTTTCTCCTTTACCTCCTAGATTGAGTTTTCTTTCATTGGATCAGTGCTTTAGAGACCTTGAGTTAAAAAGAAAAGAACTAGAATGGAGTGAAAGTCTGGACTCTGATGAAATCTCACAGAACTTGAAAAATGACACTTTGCTGTTTCTTTGGCCACTGCAGTGCAGCAGGAGGGGCAGCCAAGCGATCATAAGAAAATAAATGTGTCGACATATTGGCCAAGTCCTACTGCCATTGTTCAAACCAGACTGTTCAGTTCTGAAGACCCAACAAGACCATAAAACCCATGCATGGAAATGCTTCTGGAAATTGAATACTAATCAACACTAGACCTTCATGAAAGCAACCAGGAAGACTTCTATAAATGCATCAGGCTTTTAAATTGGCCCTAAAATAATGAACATCAATTTTCAACCTTTTTAGGCAATTTTATATCCAAAAGAATGCAATGGATATTGCAATGTCACTTTTTACTTGGGCACAAAAAAATGATTCTCTGTAGACGTTGCAACATAAAACAAAAATGCTTTTATTACCAGTAGCAATGATGTGACATGCCTGATAAATGCAAGTTTAAGATTCCTTTGGGTTTTGGCATCCCTTCACACTTATTTTCAAGTTACTAATAGATTCTGCCCGTTTGACTAGCCATCATTTAAGAGTGTCATTTAGTCTGAAATGACAAAACAGTAAAATGTTCTTAAATGTCCAATTTTTCTCTTTTCCCTGACTGAGTTGCTAATGACTAGGAGTAGTGTCTTTTATTCATGTTTTCTGAGTGATGAAATGGTCATGGCCAGAAGATGAATCTCAAGCAGAGACATTTTCATTTAACACTCTCGAAAAAAACTGTACCCAGACCCTGTGGCTGTGGGGTTTTTTTGTTTTTGTTTTTTTGTTTAATATAAAGAGACTTGGATTGACAGGTAAATTCTTCCGACTGGATGGACCTTGAATATTCACTCCGTAAAACCTTACGTGCTGGATGGAGCCTGCTGCAAATGGCCAAGGCTACAGGCTGATTAGTGCTTCACTACTATCTAGGCAACGGGGGGGGGGGGGGGGGGGGTTCAGAAATGGTGACATTGGGGACCTAGGTATAGATGATGGATGAAAAGGAACCCATGACTTCCCAAGAAGCATTTCCTCTGAAAGCTATGTGATCATGTTTGAAACACCACAGAACAGCCACATTAGGGCTTTCTGGGCTGGTCACCATGAATTCTGACATGTAAATAACCAGCTCAGAGCCCCGGAATGTCTAGGAGATTGAAATTTAACCCTATTTTGACTTGTATTTGGTAAAACATGGCACTTTTTTTTCTCAATAAGTAATCTCAAAGAAACAATAGCCGTCTCAAAGCTGGTACAAAGGAAGGTTTGTTGTCAGAGCTTTTCATTCACCCATTCACCTGTTAATTCACTAGCCCCCAAGTATAGTTTTAGTTCCAACTGTATGCCAAGGACCATGCCGTATACAGGGGACAGTGCTGAACAAGATGGACAGGTCTCCTTTTCTACAAAATCAATGCCTATCATGACTTAAATTATGGGGTGGGGGGGGGAGAGAAGCAGGTGCACATAGTGAAAGAGTGGAAAAAGGGTCAGTTGGGTGGGAGTGACTCAGATAGAAGGGTTAGGACAGGAAGCCATGGCCATGAGCAGTGGTTCCCAAAGGGTGTTCCTGGGCCTCAGCTCCTGAAGGGCCCACAGCACCCACTGACTTAGAAACTGAAGGTGCATGATGCAATCCCCCAGGGGACCCTGATGCAGCCCGTGTGTGGCTGGGGCAGCAGTCTCACTGGACAGGCCCTCCAGGGAGTCGGACGCACCTCGCCCCCTGAGGCTCCAACGCGTCAGCAGCAGCGTGCCCTGGTCCACATGTTCTACACTCCCCTGCTCTGTCCGTTTCTTTGCTCGTCATTCCAACAAAACTCGGAGTCCAGTTCCTTTTCTCAGAACCTCTCCTCACCCTGCTCCAGGTTAGCTTACCTCTGTACAACTAACCAAACTGCTCACGATGAAGTCACCGACGACCTCACATGGCTAAACCCAAGAGTTGTTGCGGTCTGGATGTGAGGTGTCCCCCAAAAGTTCATTATGATATGATGCAAGAAGATTCACAGGAGAAATGATTGGGTTATCAGGGTCATAACCAATCAGTGAATTAACCCCACTGATGCAATTAACCGAGTGGCAACTATAGGCGGGTAGCGCGTCGCTGGAGGAGGTCTGTCACTGGGGGTGTGGCTTTGGGGTACACATTTTGTGTCTGGCAGTGGACTCTCTTTCTGCTTTCTGAACATCACGTGAGCTGCTTCCCTCTGCTACATTCTTCCACTGTGAGGTTCAGCCTCACCTTGAGCCCCAAGAGTGGAGCCTGCTATCTATAGACCAAGACCACTATGAGACCCCACATAAACTTCCTTCTGTGCAATTGTGCCGATTGGATCTGTTACTCACAACAGCGAAAAAGCTGACTACAATGTTCATCTTACTTGGATTAGTCAAACAGAGCCAAAGGCTGACTTTCTTCCAGGAGGGCCCCTACCCTGGACGGTCCCCTTACAGATGCTCTGCTCGCCCTCTTTATTTGCTACCCCTGACCACACTGCCCTGGCCCAGAGCTCAGGCCTGGGACCTCTCACACTCCCCATGCACAGTCACCTCTGCAGGTATCTCATTTAAGCCCCTGGCGTTATATTCTATCTGTATGCCTTCAACCCCAAACTTAGACCTCTGTCTCCTCTTTCCATGTGGCTGCCTAATTAGCATCCTCATCTCAATGGTATTGTCCTAAAATGTGAAATGCTCTCTCTGCAACCTGCTTCCCCACTCGGCAAATGACAGCTCCGTCTTCTGAGCTGCTTTGGCTCCAGACCCTTGAGTCACCCCTGACGCTTCCTTCTTCCACCCTTTTCACCCGACACACAATTGTTCATCATATCTTGAAGGCAAAGCCGACGGACGATATGTATCTAGAATCCAACCATTCAGCATCGCCGTCTCCAACATTCTGGTCCCAAAGGGCTACTGTGTCTCAGGCATCCTCGTGGGTGGCTGCCCTCGCCTGCTCCCCACCTCCCCCCAGCAGTTACCCATCTCACTCAAAGAAAGAGCTGAGACTTGAACCCCAGCCCCACACGACGCAGACTCCTGCTGCCCCTCGCCCTTCTCCTCGTTCTCTTCCCTTCATCTGCAGTGCCCACCTGGCTGACTTAACAGGCCTGCCCCAGCCGCACGGCGACTGTTTGTTCTTCCAACCCCTTATCTCCTACTTCACTCATCTCCCCAGAAGACAGCATGCTGAGACACATGCTGTACTTCTTGTATGTCTGTCTGTTTATCTGCATCCCCTCCCTAGAATTTAGAGCAGAGATGGTCCATTTTGCTCACTGCTTTACCTTCCCTTCCTAGGACAGGGCTTGGTATATGATAGACTTCCCAGTAACTATTCATGAAAAAATAATTTAATGCTTCAGGTCTCAGATGAAACATCCACCTCCTCGGGGTACACTGCAAACACCTCCTACATCCCACTCTAGCTATCACCCCTTACGTCTTTATTGCAATTGTGAGAACCTGTGCTACCTTGCTCACTTTTATTCATTCGTACACATCTCCCTCTCGAAGACACGAGATGATACGTCCCAAGGAGACCAAGACCTCATCATTCTATTAGCGCTCAACATAACAGCTAACACATCTAAGAGGTGCATCTCAGATATTTCTAGTGCAAACACGGAAAGAAACAAGGTGCTTCTCTGTGCTCTCTTGATGTTATCCTATTTCATCTTCCTATCAAGTCTCTGAGGGGAAGGTGTAATCCCCAGGCTATTTATGAGCATATCAGAGAGACAGGGAGGGCTAATACCTTGCCCAAAGCCTCTTAGAAACAAAATCACAAGCCGGAGTCTAAATTCCAAATCACTCTTTCCATGACCCAGAGGGCAGCCAATCAGATCCTTTGATAACACCCTAATATGCTGACAAAGATGCTTGAACTTACATGTTGATAATCAAGAATATCCTCATAGCTACTCCTGTTACTTTACTATTATTTTAAAAGAGAGATTCAAAACTTAACCCAAATGAAGAAGAAGACATTTAGACTCCTGGGAGGAAGGTGCTCCTTTTAGTGCACTGGGGCGAGCACTCAATGTGGAGTCCAGGTCTGCCACAAATTAGACGTTGAGAAGAATCACATCACCTCTCTGAATGGCAACTTTCTCATCTGAAAGTTAAGACCCTGCTCACTCAAACAGCTGATGCCACAGTAATAGCACGCAGTGCCCCAGGCCAGCTGCTGTCACCATGACTCCAGTACCCCCTTCCACGGTGTCCTGTACACTGCACAAGGGAGTCGGAGCCCCAATTCCAGAATCCCCCATCTCGAAATGTCTCCAGGCTGGATTCCCAGGAGGAGTTCTTGTAACCCACCTGGGGGGCCACAGGGAGAAGCAGGTACTAGTGCAGAGAAGTGAGGAAGCAGGGAAACTCCAGCATCCTCTGCTTTAGTGGGTTTCTGATGGACATTGCCCACAGAGGGCAGGCTGTGCTTGGGTGTCACACAGCTACAGGGGCAGCCAGAAGCTGCTAGTGCCAGCTGCAGGCTGAGAGGATTACAAATGGCTTACCCAACCTTTGCTGTCCCATACCTCCAAACATTGCATAAGCTTCTAATTCCCCCAAATGAAATCTCTTTATACCTGGACGTAGAATAGCCCTGCCGATTGAATGAAATCCGAATCACAAATGATAGTAGCTACTTACACATACCGAGCACTGTCTGTGGGCTGGGCATAGTGCAGCAACTCACTGAATACCTACAATACACTGTGAGGCAGACACCACTATTAAGTCCATTTAACTCAGGAGGAAACTGAGGCTTAGCAGGGTAACTTGTCCTGAGTCACAGAATTTATAAGCACCAAGTAGGGATTAAGTAAGGATGTACATTATAACCTGGAAAGCACTGTACAGATCAAAGAGGTACGGCTACATGTTCTTTCCTGGAAAATCTTCTTAAGAGTTACAATAAATCCTCTTGGTCCCAGGATTGAGCCCTCAGTGTCCCTCTATCCCTGGCTCTCTCAATCTGGCACTGTTGACATTTGGGGCTGGAACATCCCTTGCTAGGGAGAGGGTGACTCAGGCGCGTTCTAGGATATTCTGCAGGATCCCTGGCCTCTACCTGCTTCATGTTAGAAGCCCTAACCTTAGGCACTGCAAGGTCCCCTGCATTGGAGCTGTAACTGCCGTAGGTTTAGCCCCCGTTTGATCCCTGACTATTTCTACATCTTCTAACAGCTGACAGGCCTGCTGGGAAATACAGCCTTTTATAGACCCTAAACAGAAGGTGCATATTATTGCGGGTAGTGGGATGCCATTTGGTTTAAAAGCATTAAAACCTGCACAGAGAAAAAGACCCGAGAAGATCTGCACCCACCCTGCTCACAGGCAGTACATCAGCCCGTGGGCCAGAGCAGCAGGAGGAGAGATGAAGTGTTTCTGCTATGATATGATTTTCTTTCAAATATTTTATCCCTCAGAATTAGACATGTTGCAATATTAGAGCATCTAGTATGTGCAGACCCTAAGCTAGACATGGTGAGGGACACCCTGCCCAAAGCCACCAATCCTTTATACAAAGATCAGGAGGACTGAAAATGCAAAGCAGCCCCTAGATGTTCTAGGAATCGGCCCCCTCATGAGGGCAGGGGGCTTAGAGCAAGGACCAAGCCAGAGAGCAACTCTGCACACGTCTCTGCCCTGCATCCCACAATCCTGCCAGCAGCTCTGAGGCCAGTCACAGAGGCCCCAGTCGGAGGCCACAGGACCTTTACTCCCCAAACCTGGAAAGCCAACCGTTCCCTTCCCCTCCCTACTGCAGCAATCTCCACTCCTGCACGCACAGAAAGAAACACAAACTGTCGGCTGTCTGTGCTCCTCCTTCAGTTAGCAACACCAGCCACAGGGTGGTCAGTTCCTTGAATAAGCTCGACTGTACTGCTCGACTCTGCAAGTCTGTCACAACTAGTACAATGTCTTTAAGACTGGTGGAGTAAAAATCACACACCAGACCCACTGGCTCTGCATAGGAAGGTGGGGCTGTGGAGGCATACCAATCTGATTTTTCACACATAATCAAGGAGAGACTTTTGCACAGCGTAATAATATCATCTACACACTAGACATTCAATGCATATTTCTCAGTCATTTTAAATTGCTCCAGATAAAAGTGAATCCTTCCTCCAATGCTCAAGTGTAAAGAGAGGTGGAACAGAAAGCCCGCGAGTTGCTCAAGCTTGCCTTTCCCTCCCATCAGCCTCTGTGATCTGGGTAAAAGCAGAAGAGCTTTCCAAAGAGAGCCGTAAAGGGCTTTAGAAACGCCTAGGGCACAAAGGGCCCCACACTCCAGCTCTGGGAAGGCAGGTATCATCTTCAGACCGACGGTCAGTCTACCAGGCTCCTCCTGGGAGAGGGACAGGACAGCAATGACACTGAACACAGCCCAGAGACCACGTCACATCCTCTAAGTTCCTTTTAGAGGCTCCGCATTCCCTTCTACCTGGATGTGTGCCTGGAGCAGGCAGAGCGTGGCCGCGTGGCCGGGTGAGGGGCTGATGCGTGAACCTGCTCGCAGGAGCACCCTCAGCTCAGGCCACATCCGCAGGAGGTGCTGCAGGACGTGCAGGGGAGAGGGGTCTGCAAGATCACCAGAGCAGCTGCCAGGAGACTCAGCACATAACAAACAAGAAGATAAGTTTACGACAGTAAATCAACATTAGTCTTTGTGAGAAGGTCGTTTAATGTATACTTAAAAGATGAGATTTTAGGAAGAGGGTAGACCAAAAGCTTCACTCGAAATTATAAATTTTCCTCTAAAGAGCAAATTGTCTTAAAGGCTCCATTTTATTACTCGGCACTGTTTTTCACTTTATGGAATATTCTGCATTATATTTTAATTAAAGTTATAATTACAGAACTGAATATCATTAGCTTCTTTCTTCAAAAGAAATTGGAAGTGAACTTACTTGATTAAATTTCCAATTTGTTCCCTGCAGTGTTACATAGTTTATTCTAATTAATTGAGGGAGAGCTCATAAATGTTTTATCAACATGGGGATGTGACTAAAAACTCAAGGATTCTCCCCTTATTTCCAAGTTTTACACCCCCTAAGTTTTGGTTCGTGCTCAGACGTGTGCGGATGAAGCAGAAGCCCTCACCATGTTCCCTCGTCCGGGTTGGCTGACGCATTTGTTTCTCCGTTCTGTTTTCCTTTGGGGCAAGATTTTAAAGTGTTTCCATTTCAATGAGATGTATGAAAAAAAAACGTGAGACTTTATTTGTCTTTCCTGAGTGGAGGTAACAGTAGACCCCAAGACGTGGGGCAGAACTTCCACAAGGTCCTGGGTTTGGGTTTCCAGCACAGCACTAAGAACAGCATCTGCTCGAAGATGTGTTCAAACAGCATTTGCTGAGTCAACCAAGGGACTCAACCCTCCCCAAACCTGTCCCCATGAAGACGAGTTCCAAATGACATTTACAGTGAATCTTCTTTCAAAGAACTCCACATCAAATGAGGGAGTTTAGTTTCTTGACAGAAAGACGTCCAAGAAGAGGATCAAATACATCACTTGAATATTCTTCCCCGACTCATCTCATGAGATTTGTGCTCTGCAGAACACACTGGAAAATGCCGCTGTGTCCTGACGGCTTTGAAGATATTTTACATCATCAAGAACTTGAGAATGTGGTGAGCTGCGCCCTCAGCCCACTGTGCCTCGTTTATCATTGACCCTGGGAAGGCCCAGTCCAGCCTGATACTCGGTTCCTCCATGCATCCACACCCTTCCAGGTGCTCTGCAGGTGTCCATGTCCCTGTTGGGCTAGGGAAGAGGCTGAGGGGACAGGAAGGAGGTGACACCCCTGAACACTCCCTCTGTACATACTTTTGACTTTGAGTCCTTAGATCTTCTCTGTGATAAACAGTAGATAAATAAGGATGGGGAAGAGGGGGCTAAAACCAAAGGTAAAATGAACCCAGGCATTCAGTGATGCTTCAGATGCATGTTACAACCCCTGTGAGTGGGCAGGAAGAAAGAGAGAGGGGGAGAGGGAGTGGAGAAAACAAGAGATGTGATGGGGAAAGGGGGGAGCAGAGTGGGACGGGGTGAAGGCAACGATTGTACACAAATCCTGAACTGTGTTTAGTAAGTCTGTTTTCTGTAAGGCATGAGCAGAGTTGTAGAACTATTTTGAATGTGTTACAGAATGGATAAAATGAGTAAATTTGGGTGCCAGCATTCTCAGTGACAGTAAATGTGCATACATATACAGAGAGTCCCATAAGGAGAGTTTGGAAACTGGGGGTGCTGGTGTGAACTCGTGATTTCCAAGACATGTGTGTATCTGCCTGTGTATGTACTAAAGCATGTATGTATACAGGGAGGTGTATATAAACATATGTCTGTAAATATGCACGGATCGCCCAGCTCCATGTACTGACAAGGCCTGAATACCACCCCAAGAGCCCTGAGAACACCCGTGCCTTCAGCATGGTATCCAGGGCTACACCCACTGAAGGACAGAACTCAGGGCTCAGATCAACAGGACAAGACAAGCCTGGAAATCTTGATAAGTAGCAAAGCAAGTGCTCAAAATATGAATGGGGACATGCCCTGAGACTCAGAAGCCAGCGTACAGGCACTCCCACCCTCAAATATGGGACAACATCTGCATCGAAATACACAATCACGGTACTCTACGAAGAACCACTGTGGAGAAAGGGAATCCACTATTCCATGATGACGATGTAGGTAGGCAGGGAGGGAGGCAGGCAGGCAGATAGGTAGATACGTAAGTATGTAAGTAGGTATGTATGTAGATAGCTATGTAGGTAGTGGGTAAGTAGGTAAGTGATTGGGTAGGTAGGTGGGTAGGTAGGTAGGCAGATAGGATGGGTACATACGTAGGTAGGGAGGCAGGCAGGCAGATACGTAGGTAGGTATGTAGGTAGGTAGATAGGTAGTGGGCAAGTAGGTAGGTGGGTAGATAGGTAAGTGGACAGATAGGTAAGTAGGCAGGTATGTAGGTAGGTAAGTAGCTAGATAAATAAGTAGGTAGGTGGATAAGAAAGTAGGTGGGTAGGTAGGTGAATAGGTAATTACGTAAGTGGATGGGTAGGTAGGTAGGCAGATATGTAGGTAGGTAGGTGAGTAGGTAGATAAGTAGGTAAGTGGGTAGGAAGCAGGTGGGTAGGTAGGTAGATAGGTAAATAGGTAATTACATGTATGGGTAGGTAGGTAGGCAGGTACATAGGTAGGTAGGTGAGTAGGTAGACAAGTAGGTGGGTAGGTAGGTAGACAGGTAAATAAGTAACGACGTAAATGGATGGGTAGGTAGTTAGGTAGTCAGGCAGGAAGAAAGGAATCTTGCTCACAGCACAATGCCATGTGTTGGCTAATAAATGTGGAAGTTAGAAAATCAGCAAATTTTCAGTCAGTGGTGTAAATATTGGATCCGGCAGATTTATGAATGAATGCTAAAATCTAAAGGGAAACCAGATGAAGAACTGAGTATGTGCATTCTCTGAATGTCTTTCTCCAGACTGTTTATATCTGTCAAGGAGATGGCATTAATTATACAGGGAGAAATTAGACAGCCTCCTGAGTGATCAACATTAACAATGCCAAATGGACAGATGGGCATCCTCCCCCCAGACGCAACCTCGGAGAGGGACAGGCCGTCACCTATGCAGTGCTCCGTCCTGAGTCACGTTAGACAAGGCCCAAGGAGGATTCTGTCCCGACAAATGGGTGTGGAGGGGACTGTGTCTTTTAAAGTGTTAATGTGGTGAAGGAAGGAGAGGCTGTGGCAACAGAGAGATGTGACAACTGTCTTGATCAGCACCCAACTGTCTTGATCCTGCAGTGGAGGAGGGCAGACGCCCTAAGACTCCTGAGTCCACTGGTAAGTGTGAAGGGACACACCTGTGTTGATTTAGTACAGGGAGCTGACAGCTGCACTGTGTCATGTGAGTGGACCCCTACTCCAAGGAAATGCACAGCCAACCATCAAATGGCTAAGCTGGATGTAAACTGTTCATCAAATGACTCAGACAAAGGAAATGTTAGAGAGAAGTGGAGGGAGCGCAGAGACACCAGAAACCTCAGCAAGAGGTGGCTGGATGAAGGGTCTTTGGGTGTGCTTTAATCTTAATTGAAATTATTCTACTTAAAACACAGCTTTCCATATTGCTTTATGCTTTTCCTGTGTGAAATTATTTCCAAATATAAGTTTTTTAAAAGGAGACTCTTTGGGGCTGGGGTTGTAGCTCAGTGGTAAAGTGCTTGCCTCACATGTGTAAGGCCCTGGGTTCTATCCTCAGCACCACATAAAAATAAAAATAAAGATTAAAAAAAGGGGGGGGGAGATCTTTGAAGGACTGGTCTTTCCAGAATGCTGGTGATACTGGAACTGAGTGATGGCTTTAGAGAGGCTCTATGGCTCGCTCTGCTTTATTTACACATTGAAACGCTCCATGATGAAGAGCTCTTCTGATTTTCAGAAACAGTGTGACTTGTGGCTGGATTTGACTTAAATGGCTGATTTTACCTGTTGACCACAGGCTCCCTGGAAGGGTACACAGGTGGGACGTGTCATCCTTGGCTCTGGGGCTGTGTGTCTAAACACACAACATGTGTCTTTGAAGCTGCACCCTGCACAGCCCCCAGGGTCATCCAGACCACAGCCGAGTCCCCAGCTTCACGGAGACCTGCCGTACATCCCCCAACCTCTCAGGTTCCTTCCTCTCCCCTCCTCTTCTCTCCCGCCCCCTTCTCTATGAAGCATTTCCTCCTTTTGGGCAAAATTTTGGATGAAATTAGACACCTTCTGGCTTCTTTTGTCAGGACTGGTTTTTCATTTTCTTCAAGAATTTTCCACCCTTTCTCCTAAACCCTTGTTCAACATCACGTCATGCCTCTACACAGGACCGTGCTTTCCAACACACTTCTGCATGCACGTCTCCATATCAACTGTCACCAACCCGTGGGTACATGTACGCATCTCCGTGCCACCTTTACCACCCGAGAGCTGGAGGGAGGAGGTGAGCTAGTGTCAGAAGACAGGGCCTGCCTCCAGACTGCGCCTGGTCCTTGGCAACAGACTGCCTCGGGAAGCCATCCCTGGCCCGTGCCTGTTCACAGCCTCAGGAAGCCTCTAAATCTCAAGGTGGGGCCGGGCACAGCTTGGGATCCGCCCGGCACCCGCAATACTGGCGGCGTGACTGCGCACAGCCTGGCTTCCGGGCCTTGGAACTGGGTCCTTTGAGCTTGCCCATGTTGACTCGGCTTCCATATGAAATATTTACATATGTTTATCACTTTGTCATCATTCTGCACGGCATCTGCTTCCCGAAAATGAGTCAGGCCCCAGCCTCAGCAGCTGTGTGATGGCTAGAGCGCCGAGGGAAGGGGGAAGCGGCTGTCGGCAGGATCCTGGGGAGCAGGCCACCCCGCGCACTGGCATCTCAGAAGCCAGCGCTTCCAAACGTGTTTTCATGCTTCTCTTCACTTGGATGTCCAGCAACCTGGACACGGTGACAGCAGAGAGCAGCGAGTCTTTGAAGGCAGGAAAAACGGTCATTGAGCAGCGACCACGATGACCCAGGTCCCTGACTTAACCTGTTGTCTTTTCACTAACCACACGAAATCACACCGTTAAAGTAATGCCAGAGACTAGTTTCATAATTAAATCATAGCTAACATTTTCATAGCTGTTTAAGTATTCATTTAGATCTGTAACAGAATATTAAATAAAATGTTTTCTATGCCAGAACATGGGTCTGTAATCCCAGCTACTCAGGAGGCTGAGGCAGGAGGATCCCACGTTCAAGGTCAGCCTGGACAACTTATCCAGCCTCTGACTCAGAATAAAAAATTAAAAGGGCTGAGGACATAGCTCAGGGGTTGAGGGCTTGCCTAGTGTGTGTGAGGCATGAGTTAAGAGAGTGGGTCAGGATGACCGTGGGCCCAGCCGCTGCTCATGAGATCCGGCATGGCACAGGGAAATGAGATTCTCACTATCTGGCCGACTGCTGGAGGTCCTGAAGACCCAGTGCAGCCCCCAGCAGCATGACTCCCACAAGAGCACTGCGGCCACTGCGGGCTTTGCTGACGTGTCCGAAACAAAAAGCTGAGAGTCACTTCCTGCCTGAAATCTTCCAAAGACGGGCAACGGCTGGTACCACCCCAAGAAAGGGAGAGAATCAGACACCCCAGCAGCCTCCTGCCCACCCGGCCTGGCCAACTCCCCACTAATGAGTCACTTCCTCACCTGCTGAGACCACCCTGCCGGATTATCCCAGGAAGTTGGCAGAAAAGCCCATCAGAAAGAAGCCACGGTGTGGGCCAGAGAAGGTGGGGGGGGGGGTAGAGGGCAGGCAGGGCCCCCAAACCCTGAAGTAATAAGAGACCACACTGTTGAATAATTGCCCCTATCTTACATCAAGTTCCCTAAAAATAGGTTGAGACAAGGATTTAGAAGTGTGAGATATAGGAAGAAGTCTCAGAATTCATGCAGGAGGAATGGAATACAATAGGTAAAGTAAAAAGAGCAAACTCGGGTAAGCCTACCCTGGCCTGCTCCAAGGTACAGGTCTGGGTGGGGTCCCAGGTAAGTCTACCCTTGGCCTGCTCATGGTACAGGACTGGGTGGGGTCACAGGTAAGCCTACCCTTGGCCTGCTCCATGGCACAGGACTGGGGGGGATCCCAGGTAAGCCTACCCTTGGCCTGCTCCATGGTACAGGACTGGGTGGGGTCCCAGGTAAGTCTCGCCTTGGCCTGCTCCATGGTACAGGACTGGGTGGGGTCCCAGGTAAGCCTACCCTTGGCCTGCTCCATGGTACAGGACTGGGTGGGGTCCCAGGTAAGTCTACCCTGGCCTGCTCCATGGCACAGGACTGGGTGGGGTCCCAGGTAAGTCTACCCTTGGCCTGCTCCATGGTACAGGACTGGGTGGGGTCCCAGGTAAGTCTACCCTGGCCTGCTCATGGTACAGGACTGGGTGGGGTCCCAGGTAAGTCTACCCTTGGCCTGCTCCATGGTACAGGACTGGGTGGGGTCCCAGGTAAGCCTACCCTGGCCTGCTCCATGGCACAGGACTGGGTGGGGTCCCAGGTAAGTCTACCCTTGGCCTGCTCCATGGCACAGGACTGGGTGGGGTCCCAGGTAAGTCTACCCTGGCCTGCTCCATGGTACAGGACTGGGTGGGGTCCCAGGTAAGTCTACCCTGGCCTGCTCCATGGTACAGGACTGGGTGGGGTCACAGGTAAGTCTACCCTTGGCCTGCTCCATGGTACAGGACTGGGTGGGGTCCCAGGTAAGTCTACCCTTGGCCTGCTCCATGGTATAGGACTGGGTGGGGTCCCAGGTAAGTCTACCCTTGGCCTGCTCCATGGTATAGGACTGGGTGGGGTCCCAGGTAAGTCTGGCCTTGGCCTGCTCATGGTACAGGACTGGGTGGGGTCCCAGGTAAGTCTACCCTTGGCCTGCTCCATGGTACAGGACTGGGTGGGGTCCCAGGTAAGTCTACCCTTGGCCTGCTCCATGGTACAGGACTGGGTGGGGTCCCAGGTAAGTCTGGCCTTGGCCTGCTCATGGTACAGGACTGGGTGGGGTCCCAGGTAAGTCTGGCCTTGGCCTGCTCATGGTACAGGACTGGGTGGGGTCCCAGGTAAGTCTACCCTTGGCCTGCTCCATGGTACAGGACTGGGTGGGGTCCCAGGTAAGCCTACCCTGGCCTGCTCCATGGCACAGGACTGGGTGGGGTCCCAGGTAAGTCTACCCTTGGCCTGCTCCATGGCACAGGACTGGGTGGGGTCCCAGGTAAGTCTACCCTGGCCTGCTCCATGGTACAGGACTGGGTGGGGTCCCAGGTAAGTCTACCCTGGCCTGCTCCATGGTACAGGACTGGGTGGGGTCACAGGTAAGTCTACCCTTGGCCTGCTCCATGGTACAGGACTGGGTGGGGTCCCAGGTAAGTCTACCCTTGGCCTGCTCCATGGTATAGGACTGGGTGGGGTCCCAGGTAAGTCTACCCTTGGCCTGCTCCATGGTATAGGACTGGGTGGGGTCCCAGGTAAGTCTGGCCTTGGCCTGCTCATGGTACAGGACTGGGTGGGGTCCCAGGTAAGTCTACCCTTGGCCTGCTCCATGGTACAGGACTGGGTGGGGTCCCAGGTAAGTCTACCCTTGGCCTGCTCCATGGTACAGGACTGGGTGGGGTCCCAGGTAAGTCTACCCTTGGCCTGCTCCATGGTACAGGACTGGGTGGGGTCCCAGGTAAGTCTGGCCTTGGCCTGCTCATGGTACAGGACTGGGTGGGGTCCCAGGTAAGTCTGGCCTTGGCCTGCTCATGGTACAGGACTGGGTGGGGTCCCAGGTAAGTCTACCCTTGGCCTGCTCCATGGTACAGGACTGGGTGGGGTCCCAGGTAAGTCTACCCTTGGCCTGCTCCATGGTACAGGACTGGGTGGGGTCCCAGGTAAGTCTACCCTTGGCCTGCTCCATGGTATAGGACTGGGTGGGGTCCCAGGTAAGTCTGGCCTTGGCCTGCTCATGGTACAGGACTGGGTGGGGTCCCAGGTAAGCCTACCCTTGGCCTGCTCATGGTACAGGACTGGGTGGGGTCCCAGGTAAGTCTACCCTTGGCCTGCTCCATGGTACAGGACTGGGTGGGGTCCCAGGTAACTCTGGCCTTGGCCTGCTCATGGTACAGGACTGGGTGGGGTCCCAGGTAAGTCTACCCTTGGCCTGCTCATGGTACAGGACTGGGTGGGGTCCCAGGTAAGTCTACCCTTGGCCTGCTCCATGGTACAGGACTGGGTGGGGTCCCAGGTAAGTCTCGCCTTGGCCTGCTCCATGGCACAGGACTGGGTGGGGTCCCAGGTAAGCCTACCCTTGGCCTGCTCCATGGTACAGGACTGGGTGGGGTCCCAGGTAACTCTGGCCTTGGCCTGCTCATGGTACAGGACTGGGTGGGGTCCCAGGTAAGTCTCGCCTTGGCCTGCTCCATGGCACAGGACTGGGTGGGGTCCCAGGTAAGCCTACCCTGGCCTGCTCCATGGTACAGGACTGGGTGGGGTCCCAGGTAACTCTACCCTTGGCCTGCTCCATGGTACAGGACTGGGTGGGGTCCCAGGTAAGTCTACCCTTGGCCTGCTCCATGGTACAGGACTGGGTGGGGTCCCAGGTAAGCCTACCCTTGGCCTGCTCCATGGTACAGGACTGGGTGGGGTCCCAGGTAAGTCTACCCTGGCCTGCTCCATGGTACACGACTGGGTGGGGTCCCAGGTAAGTCTGGCCTTGGCCTGGCTCTGCAGTGCAGTTCATCCACAGGAATTTTCCACTGCGTAGGAAAGGGCAGCCCTCTGCACACCTTGTACAGTCGTTCACTGCTTACTGGGAACGGGAGGGGGCGTTAACCAAAGACAATGCTCAGGGTAAGGAACAGGGGGCCTTTGTGAGGCACCAAATGCTCAGAGCAAGGGGCAGGGGTGGTAAAGGGGATCAATGTGGGGAACCACCAGCAGCTACTGCTAGCCAAGGTATGTGCCACAGGCCACTTCAGTTACCATGGTAAGGACCTGCTGGTAACCTGGCACTCCTTAGTTTTTATTTTACTTTGTCTTCTCCTCTTCTTCACTTGTACTAACCAAAACCACTTCCCACTCTGACTGCACCCACATGCTTCCCTCTGGGTCATCTTTGGAGGGAAACCAAACCAAGGGGATTATGAGAATGAAGTTGTTCTAACCACTAAAGTTACCAACAGCCACAGCTCCAGTGAGTAGCCCTAAGGAGCAAAGACTGGGCATGGAAAGCAGGTTGCCCCTGCTGAATTACTCTTTTAGGCACATAACAGCAGTTCTCAGGCTGTGCCTGCCCTGAGTGACTCCATCTCATAAAGCAGTGGCTTTCCATGAGCTACACCTTTTTTTGGGAGGCAGGGTAGGGTGGTACTGGGCACTCAACTACTTTGCCACCTCCCCAGCCCTATTTTGTACTTTATTTAGAGACAGGGTCTCACTGAGTTGCTTAGCGCCTTGACATTACTGAGGCTGGCTTTGAATTCACAATCCTCCTGCCTCAGCCTCTGAGTTGCTGGGATTATAGGTGTGCACCACCGTGCCCAGCTGAGCTACTCCATTTTGAATGCCAAAGCAGAATCACTCCTTACTTTGCTCATACAAGTAAACAACATCTCCCCAGCCACACCATAAGGCACAAATTGATAAATAACTTATACGTTCCAACCCAAACTAAATCAGTAGCACCTGGACCCATGGACCTCCCAAATCTTATCAGGAACAGTAGACAGGGGACCTTATCACCCTCACCAGATGAGCACCCCCACTCGAGATCCAGGAGAGGAGGAGGCTGGACACAGAGGCACCTCGACCCCATTACTGGGTCACTCATCACAAGCCTTGCCCAGAAAAATCACTGCAGCTATAAACCTCCAATTTCTTGTCCCCAGAGGCTTTAGCGAAGCACAGTGTCTGCTTCCTGTGATGACCACACACGATCTGCTCCAAGCTGACACCTCAATCCAACACTGAAATGAAAGTCTGGACCCCCTGCCTTGACGACTCTGCAGCACTGGTTTGTGGGAATCCCTCTCTGGCCACCTGCGTGACTCTTTGTCCTGTCTCTCTGATGTGTCTTGGCGTGGCATCCTGTAACACCGCAGCCACCTTAGCCTTTGCTCAGTCTGCCTGTGACCTATTCAGACGGCATTGTGTGACGTGAGGCCTGAGTGTTTAGATAGCAAAGACTGGAATAAAGAACTTGTGATTGCCCGCTCATGACTACCAGGGGACCCACAAGTATTCAGTGAACTGCCCCCGATGAAGGTGGTGTCACCTGTGCATTTATTGTTAATAAATTCTGACCTGGTGGGAGGACAGAAACGTGTTTTGTCCATGTGGATGACGTAGCTCAGTCATGACAATGGAGGATTTTATTTGGAGGGGCAAAAAAGAACCAAGCTCTTTCCTGCTTAGACCTCCATGGAACCCCAACACCCACGGGCTATCTCACCTACCCTCGGGGCCACTCTCTGAAGTGGGTGCAATGATCCCAGAAGACACACGGGCTCCGAGAGGAAACCTGAACTGCCCCAGCCTCGTGGCTGAGAGTCGAGTCCCTACAGCTGCTGTCCATTAGAGGCCTTCGCTAGGGCCTCAGGAGCAGGCCAGGGACATGAAAAAGGCAGGGCTCCCAGGACAGCGTGGGCCTGCCCACAGGGGCGCCTTGAGGGTGAGAACGCAGGGAGCATGTTCTGCTGTTAAACTGACAACATTATTGATATTTCCCAAATTATCACCAGGAAGACCCAGCGCTCCCGTGTTTTATTTAAGGCAGTTCCTACATTGTTTGGACATTACATTATTTATGTCAAAAACGGTATATTGGGTGAACATTTATTCACCCGGTAACATTTATTAGTTACAACCAAGCAGTTTTAAGACCAGAATAAAGGATTGCGAAAGGGAGGGTGGGGGACAAGCCGTATCACTTCTCCGGCACTCTCCCTGACACGCAGAGGGTTTGTTCAAGTTATAAATCAGATCCCAGCATTTGCTCTGCAAGTTGGACACAACTCCCCAGGCGCCCGGCCACAGGAATTCATCAGCCAGGTAAACAGGAAGGTGTCCACCACAGAGAGCCGTGCTGAGCAGTGGGCAGGGCGGCATAAAGGTGTCACAGCCTTGAACTTGTTAGCCGCATCTGCTCCTCAAGACCCATTTCCCCCAGAGAAAACTGGAGGCAGTGACAGCAGCCACCTGGGTTGGGTCAG
The DNA here is from genome assembly GCF_047511675.1 of Marmota flaviventris. Taxonomy (NCBI): domain Eukaryota; kingdom Metazoa; phylum Chordata; class Mammalia; order Rodentia; family Sciuridae; genus Marmota; species Marmota flaviventris. The sequence goes on along the minus strand of NC_092517.1, from coordinate 622,628 downwards.
GTTAGAAGGGATTAAATGTGATCAGGAATCAGAGTTCCTGGCCACAGAGCTCCACTTTATTTACACACAACAAAATGTTTTGTGATTCAAATCAAGAATAAGGGGATCATCTTGAGGGAAGCAGAGACGGTTCATCCTGCAGAGCCAAAGCCTGTGTAGTTCTCCTCTAAAGCACATCCTGTTTTCCTGGGGCCACAGCAAAACGCCCAAGAAGGCCCAACGGGCACCCTGGCAAGGCACGCTGGCAGGCCTGAGCCACTGACATGGAGGCTGTGGCACAAGGCCTCTACAGCGCTCCCCTGTGTGGTCCTTGGGGTCAACTCTCTCCCAGAGAAAGCCACAGGAGCACAGAGAGTTTGCCAACCCAGTGCGAGAACACAGGTTGACGAGGAGTGGTGTAAAGAGAGGTCGCCACGGACATGGACGGCTGCCTGCAACGCACCACTCAGGCCTCCTCCACTCTTGGCCACCCCGTGTCCCCTGCATGCCCATGAATGCCACCCAGAGCCCTGTCTCAATTCCTCCACTGTTTGCCTCCTTCCTCTGCTTGCCAAAGGACTCAGAATCATTCCTTCATGCAGCACACACTGAGCGCTTTCTGCTTTGTACAGAAGTCTCTCTGGGGCACTGTCAAGTTGAGTATGTGCTGACATCCACAGAAACCTCACCAAATTAAATTGTTTTCCTGTCATAAATGGTGGCTAATAGAGAGCCAGGTAAAAAAAAAAAAATACATCATTATTTTATGTAAATTAAGGCTAAATCTCAGCTGATTTCATGGCAATCTTGTGAAAATGTTAATGTCACAACAAGGGAGGACTGCAGGAAGTCATCTTCTGAATCTGCTGAAAACACGATTTTGACTCCTTGTGGGGCTGGGTGGGGAGGGGCATGCGGTTTCTTTGAATCATTATGACCCAGCTTCCAAGGCCTTCTGAGGACCTTCATTTTCTGACCCAGGGAGGGTAGACCGCAAGGCCAGCTCAGCACCCACACACACCTCCTGGACCGACATGGGAACTCAGTGCTTTCTCACACACACTGCCAACACCACCTCTGAGTCCTCCTCAACACGACACCCAGGAATCGTCCTTGGCATGAGTGCAGGCACACTGACCCACAGCTGCCCAAGACACTATGCTTTTAGAACTGATGGGGTTTTACACTGTGATATGCAGAGTCCTTCACACTCTGAATCCTATGCACTGTAGATACACTCTACCCACAGGAACAAAACAACCCAATGCTGGGAGGTTTGCATCAGCTCTCACGATTTCAAGTAATATTCAAGACAGCTCTATTTGTGTATTCCTCAAGGATCCCCACTCTGACTTCCAGGTTCATCAAGGAACTGGAAAAATAGTGGGGAGCCATTATTTATAAAAGGGGTTGTTTGTATCAACCCATCCTCACCCGGGTGTCCTGTGAAAGTGAACTCACAGAAGGATACACAGAGACCCAGGTTCTGATCCCAAGCCCACATCCTCTAAATCCACATCCCATTTCCAACAATTCCAGAATGAAGTCAACAAAAGAAGCTTCCTATTTAAGACAGACTCGGCTCACTTATACAAAAGGAAAACTTACTGATCCTTCAAAACCCAGTTCGGACATCATCCTTGGAGTGAGCCGCCTTTGCCCACCTCCTATGACAGTCTGCTCTGATGGCTTTTCTCCATTCCTTGCACAGCTCTGCCCTCTTGCCCTCTTCACCCCATACAGTGTTCCCTACCAGACAGGGACTCCTCAAAAGCTGGGTGATGTGTGAGCCTCCTCCTCTCCTGGGTGCCTATCAGAGCTCCCAGCTTAGAGGCTGAACTTGCTAAATGACGCTGGGCTAAACTGAACAGGTTGCTCAATTACAAACCCAGGAGACCACTTGTTCACCAGCTGTTCCTGAGAGCTGCTCTTGGAGCTGGTGGAGACGGTCAAGAGAACGGATCACAGCAATGTCAACAGTGAGTCTGGCTTTCCTTCATTCATCATTCCACCTGAGTTTTGTGTCTGTTATGAAGAAGGAACAGGGAGACAGCGTGGAGCTCCTACAGGACAGATGTGGGGGATTATGTGCTGCTGGCCACAGCAAATGAGTTTAACCAGCAGCCACCAAGAGAGTTTAGTGATAAACAGAGGGAAGAGCTGGCCCAGGAGGGCTTGATGACAGAAGAGACCACACAGCGATTAACTGTTAAGAACGCTTCCCAGCTTTGCTTCAAGGGTCAAAGTTACACACACACACTGACACTCACACTCACAATGGCTTCAGGGGCTGGGGTGGTGGCTCAGTGGTAGAGCGCTTGCCTAGCATGTGTGAGGCACTGGGTTCGATTCTCAGCACTGCATATAAATCAATTTTAAAAAAATAAAAGTCCATTGACAACTAAAATATTTTTTAAAAAAATGGCTTTAGTACTGTTGCTGCAGGAAGATAATCAGGTGAAGTGTTCATCTTCACACCCTCAAGAAAAGCTGATTTTTTTGGTGTGTCGCTAAATGCGCCTGAAAACAAGCTTAGAGTCAGTTCCTGCATCACTGATACAGATAAACTATACATTGATTTTTACTGTCACTATGCTTGTAAGATTTGCACAGTCACCTGAGCCATGTTTCAAACTCATTAAGACAACCAGATCCAAGTACCTTGAATGTTTCCCGCTATTTGGAAACATACACACAAACGTGTGCATGTGTGTGTTTCACACTGACAGATGCATGGAAGAATCACTAGGCAGACAGGCAGAGTGAGGATTTTGCAGCCAGACAGAGCACTCTGAGTCCTACAGTGGTCTCTCTTCTGGGTGTGGGACCTCATGGAAAGCTGCTTCACCTCCCTAAGCCCATCTCCTCATCCATTTGGTTGGTTGGTTTTTTGTTTTGTTTAGTTTTTAGCCACAAGAATAACATAGATCCTATGGGGCTGCTGTTTGGAATCAAGACCTTCGATGTCAAACTCATAGCAAGAACCTGGCACGAGGTGGAAACTCAGCACTATATTATTATACCCTGAGCCACCGTCCTCTACCGTCCACCCCTGCTACAGTCTGGGATGAATCATGATGGATAGAGAAGTCATCAAGAATAGGCAAAGATGGGGACTGAGGGTCCCACGGAGCAATGGCAGGAGGGAAGTTGGTATATCTTATGGAACTAGTCTATGCACCAGTCTAGTTAATGCATGTAGTTAACCTCGGATGACCTGTCCCACATTTACCCATCAGAGTAAGAACACTCAAACATGGTGGCCACAGCTATGAATGTCAGACTTAATCACATGTTGATCGGTCCCAGGATGAAAACAAATGGTTAAGGTTCATCTTCGGTTCCCAAGTGTCCATCTGATGGGACATAATGAAGGTGTGGTGCTTTTGCTCTGGGTACCTCCCCAACCCTTGCAGCCATAGAAATCTCAGGACATCAAAGCAGGTGTGGGAACACCAAGACCCCAGGCAGAGCCCCCAGCACCTGCAAGCAGAGCTTGCTACAGCAACTGCTTGAGTACACAGGAATCCAGGCCCACAGTGGGTTGTTCCACCCAGAGCAAATTCCACCCTTGATTCTTCAGATTTCTCCCTTAATCCCCACGGCTTTGATTTTAAGTAGCACTGGTTCATGTGGAATTTCAACAAAGATTTCTCTGAAAATCCAAAAAAACTGCACCTTCTGTGTTATTATGTGGGCTCCTTTATGACCTTATTATATAGAGAGGTTTCGTTAAACAGATTTTTCTTTTCTCCAAATTAGTACAGAACATACTTTTGTGTGTGTGTGTGTCTCAGCAAGGTTTCTAAAATCCTTCCCACTCTGTGGTTCATTTAATCCAATTAGAATTACATGAACAGAAGATAAACTATGCTATTAAAAAAAGAGGCTGAGAATGAAAAATGGTACAGAGTTTACCAGTTTCTTCAGAAAACTAAACATGTAACTACTGTATGACCCGAAGAGTTACACGGCTGGAGAAGCTTCCCAGAAATGAAAATCCATGTTCACAGGGAATCTCATCTCGTATCACCTGTATTTGTAAGCTAAGAACAGGAATCAGCACAGGTGGTACCCATGTGGAACACACATGCCGTGGAACCTGTGGCACTGGACAGGACCAGCAAGAAATGAAACAGACGACGGACATGAGGCACCCGGTGCCACCGAGCTGAATCCAGGGCATTACATGGAATGACAAAGTGAATCCTAAGGGAGACAGTGTGCATTCCACGTACGCAACATGACTGCAGTGAAGAACGGAGATGAGTAGCCGCCGTCTGAGGTTAGAGATGGGGAGCAGGAAGACAGAGCCGGCACAGGGAGTGGGGTCATCACCCATAGAGACTCGAGGTGTTGGAGCCGCTGGGACCTTGACTGTGATGATGAGCCCGAGAGCCCAGCTGCCTGGCAAGAGTGAGGGGAGTTCATTCTTACTCTCAGTACCCACCAGCACACACACACAGAGGAGACGAATAACACTTGGAAAACCTGAATAGCAGTATTTTAATTTATACCACAGTCAATATCTTAGCTCTTCTAGTTTTGCATAACGTCACCTTTGGGCCAAAGAAACAGGGCAAAATGTACGTGGGACCTCTCTGTTATTCCTTATAACTACATCTCGGTCTACAAAATCACACACGAAAGAAACAGTCGGCACTGAAACACACTGAAAGAAGCCATTAAGAACAGGAAAAAGGACTTCACCTACCATCAGTTGAAAGAAAAGTATCAAATCCAAATGCCTACAGAATTCGTGAACTGCTGCTAGTGTTGCTTAATTTCTGTGCATGTGAGCCAGGAGACCTCACCAGTAATGTGTCTCCTGATCTGAAGATTTCCTAAGATTGAAATGGACTCCTTCTAAACATCCCCTTCTGTAGAACACCCATGGGTCCCACAGAAAACCACCAGCCCTGGGGCCTGGTAGCTCTTCAAAACCTTAGTCACATCTAAGCTTTTAATTTTCTCAGTTTTTTTTTAACCTATGATACATGTGCTCCTGTATTTTTCCTCATTTATCATGTCTTTCACTTTTTCCCATCCTAAATAATGCTCTAAACACATCACAGGCATCGATTCTTTCTTAAAGTGATTGTCGGGCTCTCCATATGCTATAAACAATAGAAGAGTGGCTATGGCTGTGGCTCCAAGGGTTAAGGACAAGGACGAGAGTAGGGAAGAGGCCACAGTTGCAAAGGGTCCCTGAAACCAGGGATTCCTCCACAGCTGGACCATGTAGATGTCAGCGTCCTGGGTAGGATGCTGTGCTCCAGTTTGGTAAGATGTCACCACTGGGAGAAATGAATGGATGCACAGGACCTCTCTGTATTATTTCTTAAAATCACATGAGGCTCTATAATTGCCTAAAAAGAAAGAGTTTAATTACGATGAGAGTGAGGCAGAGCCTGCCCCAACTTCCAAGCTGTTACAATGGCTGAGTCCATGTAAGAACAAAAGACACTGAGCCACGTACACACCTCCAGTTCCTGAGTGGGGCATGGCCGGACGGTAAATAAGCCGAGGTGTGATACCTTGGTTCAGTCTACAGACCAAGGGAGGCTCAGCCTGAGAACCCTGCCTCTGAGAACCATGGAAAAGCACGCGTGCGGACTTACTGCACTGCCCTTAACTGTGGCTCTCCAAAATCACGCCCAGAGCCTAACAACCCTGGAGCCTGCTTAGTTCTTTTACACTTCATGCCAATCCACCTGCAAAGTCTGTGGTGTCTGCTTCCAGAACTTACCCAGAGCACACCACTTCCCCCACGGACTGCACTGCACCACCATCTCCCACCTGGACTGCTCTGAGAGCCCCACAGGGTCTCCACCATTGCCCTGCTCCTCTGGGGGCCACTGTCAACACCCAGCACCTCGGCTCAGGGCACGCCCCTTTTAAAAGCTCATCCATAGCTTCCAAGCACAAAGAAACACCCATGCGGCAAAAGTAGGAGCAGTGACCAGCTTTCCAGGGCGTCTGACCCCACGCTGCTCCCCTGACCCTGTGTCTTTGGCTCCTCCCTTACCGTCAGCACTCAGGCTTCTGTGCTGCTCACATTCAGAGACCCCTGCCTCGGGGCCTTGGTGCCGGTGCCCCCTCTGCGCTGGGTGCCTTTGCCCAGGACATCCCTAGCCTGACTCCCACACGACCCCGTGTCTGCTCACATGCCACCTTTATGACTTTCTCGTCCCTTTCCCTGTTTTTCTGTGGAACCTGCCACAGAACACACAACACTTGTCTTATTCTCAGTCTCACCATTAAACACGTGTTTTGTTCACCAGGACCAAGACTGTCATCTAGAAGGTTCTCTATAACTACTTATTAAAAGCACTAAATAAATAGATGATTGAAAGATGAGGCAGATCAACAACAGGGAACACTGGTTGGAAATCTTGATGACATTCCCTCCCTTCAAGGCTAAGCTACAGACCCTCCATCCTGCCTGCTGCGTGCCACAATGCGTAACTTCTACACAAAGTCTCACTCCCACCCAAACCCCACGCTCTGCTCTCTGATGGTTCTGCATGGGGCTTGTCTTCTCAGGTAAGTCAGATGCTCAACAGTAAGACCAGAGCTGGACTTGAGACCCACAGGGAACCACACAAGCCAACGTCTCCACCCAGGATTCCGTGCTTCCTGCTATACCATTCCCACTTGGGACTTTTTATAATGTATCACAATCTTGTGATGATGTGTCTCTTTGTCAGATAGAACCCAGGGTCTACAGCACTGTGGCTGCTCAGGGCTCTCCACGGAGGTGATGGCACAGAACTATCACCACCCACCCCACAGTGCCCCAAGGAAGGACCTGTCTAGTTTCCAGGTGACGGCTGTCACTCTAAGTCGGTAAGTCCCAAAGGAAGGCTCAGGAAAGTTCACAAGAAAGCCTGTCATTAGGAAGAGGGAGAGCATTCTGTCGCTCACAGACACAAGCAAAGGTTTCTGTGAAACTCTCCTGGCTGTGGGGCTTCGTCTTCCACGCATCATAACTGAAGCAAGTATCTTCTGCTAGACTTTAGAAATGCAGATTCGAATAATTCATTTTAGAACACATCAGAAACTTACCTTTTCATCTGTTTCTATCCTTAAAAATCGCTCTGAGTTTAAAGCTCTTGAATACTGTTTTATGCAGAGCCCTTAGAGACGACTTTGTATATTGCAAATTTGGTGTGTCTAGCACTGAGTTTAAAAAAAAAAAAAAGACTGAATCAGTAAGAAAAAAACTACAGGGAATGAAAATTCATAAAGGAGATTCTAGGCCTAAAAGTGAGGCAGGCAGAAGAAAACAAACCACATCTTTGTGAAAAATAATAAACTACAATAAGTGCTTGAGGGAAAACCCCAAAAAATCAGGTATTTCAGCCTCGTCTGGCTACACAGGCAAGAACTCCTTCCCAGAATGTGACATCAATTGCTCAGGGTCACAGAGGCAAGGACAGGGCCACACAGCGGCACACCATCATGGTCTCTCACACTCACTGGAAACAGCTTTCCTACCTTCCACTACCAGGTCCTTCACATCGTCATACACTGCTGCTTAGGCTGGAGGCACAATTAAGCCAGACAAAAGTTCACACCCCCAGTGCCCGATTTCTTAGCACACTGCTTGACCATTTTGTTTTTAATTGCGGTAAGGACACTGAAGGTGAGATTTTGCTCTAGACAAAATCTGAAGCTTACAGTACGATACTGTTAATTACAGGTACGGTTCTGTACAGCAGGTCTCTGGAACTCATTTTGAATCACTAAAATTTCATGCCTGTTGACTGGCAACTCCCTACCCACCCTACCTACCCATCCAGCAACACATCTCACTTGGCACAGTTCCTCAGGGTTTGCCCATGGTCCCACACACAGCAGGATTTCCTTCTCCTCCAGGCTGCGTAGTATTTCATCATACCTACCCATGTTTACTTTATCTATTTATCGGCCAGTGGACAGTGATGCTGTTTCTTCAAAAATGCTCCAAGGGACATGGGAGTACAGATATCTCCTCCGCATGTTCATTTCATTTCATTTTGAGAGCACTCAGAGGTGGGATACAGAGACTCACCCAGAGTGAGGTTGCTGGGTCATTCCACGGTGCTGACCCTACATATTTATTACAGCAGTAGTCATATTAGCCAAGGTCTGGAATTATCCTAGGTGTCCATTGGTGAATGAATGGATAAAGAACATGTGGTATGTAGACAGGATGGGATGTTATTCACCATAAGGAAGACGGAGTGCTGTTGTCTGCAACAATGTGAACGGAATCACTGGACATGTAGTGAGATAAGTCAGCAAAGACAGACAGACTGCATGTTCTCATGTGAAGTCTAAAAAGTCAACCTCACAGAAGTAGGAAATAGAATGGTGGTTACCAGGGCCTGGGGCAGGGTGCTGGGGAGAGGCACAGGTCCGGGGCACAGTAACCTCTGACATTTATAGCACAATAGGATAACTATGGTTGAAACAATCAATTGAGTATTTCAGAGTAGCTAGTAGAAAGGATTTTCAATGTTTCCAACACAAAAAAGTGATGAATGTCTGAGATGATACATGTGCCAATTATTCTAATCTGATCATTACACATAGTATACATGTACTGAAATGTCACATTGTGACAGTGTACAATTGCTATGTGTCAACTAAAATTGTGTTTTAAAAAACAGTTAGAATAGGGCCTGGGGCTGGGGCTGGGACTCAGAGGTAGAGTGCTCACCTAGCATGTGCAAGGCCCTGGGTTTGATCCTCAGCACCACATAAAAATATAAAATAAAGGTATTATGTCCAACTACAACTAAAAAATAAAATATTTTTTTTAAAAAAACTGTTAGAATAAGCCAGTGCAGTGGTGTAGGCCTGTGATCCCAGCAGCTCAGGAAGGTGAAGCGGGAGGATCACAAGTTCAAAGCCAGCCTCAGCAATTTAGCAAGGCCCTAAGCAACTTAGCAAGATCCTGTCTCAAAAAAATAAAATTAAAAAAAGGGCTGGGGATGTGGCTCAGTGGTTAATTAAGTGCCCCTGGGTTCAATCCCTAGTACCCCCCACACACCAAAAAAAAAACTGTTAGAATAAACTAATTCAATAAAGGTGCAGAATATAAAATGAATATACAAAAATCATTTGCATTTCTATGCACTAAAAATAAACTAGTCATAAAGAAAACTTCAAAAATCTCATTTATAAGAGTACCAAAACAAAAGAACACTTAGAAATAAAGTTAAAGAGGTGGAAAACGTGAACTTTCAAAATTTCAAACCATCAATGGAATTAATGAAGACATAAATAAATGTAAAGACCACGTTTAGAAATTAGAAAACTTAATTTTGTTAAAATATCCTTTATCAAAACCTAGCTAAAATTTGAAACAATTCTTATCAAAATCCCAGTAGCATTTCCTACAGAAACAGGAAAATCGTAACATCTGTCTAGACTGAGCATGGTTGCTGTGACCCGAGCCGTCCCAGCACTGGCAGAAGAGGATCACACTGGAGGCCCACAGACCGTGTACCTAGATCCTCAAATCCCACACAGGACACTCCTCCGCAATGAGAGACGCATCCTCATGAAGACCTGGCTTACGCTGACAGCCCACAGTCCCTGAGTTCTACAGTGACCGTGCAGCATGGGGTGTGTGTGGGCCTGAGTGTGCACCTGGCAGAGGGCAGCTCCACTTCCTACACACAGTGCTGTCTCACACTGTGAAGGGCTGGCGCATCCGGGCCCAGGAGCCGCCCCCCAACACCTGCCCTCCAACAGGCTTCAGGACTGGGGGTTTCCTACTGGCAGCCAGTGGGTCCTTGTTAGGAGAGTCTCAGGAGCCCAGACAGACTCTGTAGGAGGGTCAGGAACACTGAGGCCGGAAACTCTAGGTTAGGATTTCAAATGCATGTTCTAGAAAGGTGCACAAAGTCCATATGGGCATAGCCCCCAGCCCCATGCACTCTTCACCCTGCAAAGCATGGAGCCCAGGGCCCCTCTGGCCCTGGGCACAATGTGTGTGTTCTGGAAAACTTCCTTTTTCTGCAAATAGCACATTAAAGGAACAGCATTTGGGTGGAAGAATGGCATTTCTGGGGGAAAAACATCGATTAAGGGGATTCCAAATTTACTCAGCTTCATAACCAGCCCATTTTTTTTTAAATGAAGGAAACACACACACACACACACAAAACCCACCAGCCATTGGGACTTTGGAAGAGAGCTTGCATAGCTCAGAAGGCAGCTCAGAGTGACTGCCTTACAGGTATCAGAAATAAAGGAGATACACCAAACACCAAGCGCCTTTCCCTGGGCCCTACAGATGGCAAGGAAAACCGGAGCCAGCGCAGTGCTGTCCAGAAAGGGCAGCACCTGCAAGAGCAGAGCTTCCCAGCCCGGCACACATCTTCAGAGAGGAAGGTCAGTGCCCAGAAGGGAAGGTCAGTGCTCAGAGAGGAAGGTCAGTGCCCAGAGAGGAAGGTCAGTGCCCAGAGAGGAAGGTCAATGCCCAGAGGGGAAGGTCAGTGCCCAGAGGGGAAGGTCAATGCCCAGAGAGGAAGGTCAATGCCCAGAGAGGAAGGTCAGTGCCCAGAGGGGAAGGTCAATGCCTGCATTTGTTCTTTAATTGTTCAAAGATGGAGGTGAGCTGTTTGCAGTGTTAGGCTCTGTAATTCCAGCAACTCAAGAGACTGAGCAGGAAAATCACAAGAAAGGAAAAACAATGCTGCTGGAAAGACGAACCAAAGGGTTCTCCTTTCTCACACATGGTCACAGTTCTACTCCCATCATTCCATCTCCCTTCGTCTAACAAAAGGGACAAAGGATTCCAAGTTCCCTCTTCTGTACAAGGCACACCCCTCCTGTCAACAGAGCAGCACGGGTGGCAGCGCAGGTGAGGAAGGCTCACTTACCTTGTCATTAAGGGGACCTTCTGCTGACAACTACTGAGAGGATGGGATACAACCTTTCACCCAACGGGAATGTGAGGCTCCCGGTGACAATTCCCGTTCCCTGTTCAAGTCTCACCAAATGTCAACTGCTTTTGCTGCTTTTCATTGCCATCACAAGTCTAAAGTGATGTTAAATTTTAAAGACTGCTGCTCCTGAAAACTTTTTTTTTTGATAGCAGGGATTGAATCCAGGGGCACTTAACCATTGAACTGTAACCACAGCACACACACACCCTTTTTTCTTTTTCTTTTTTTTTTTTTTTTTTTGTATTTTGAGACAGTGTCTTGACAAGTTGCTTAGAGCCTTGCTAAGGTGCTGAGGCTGGCTTTGAACTCGTGATCCTCCTGCCTCAGCCTCCCCAGTCACTGGGATGACAGGCGTCAGCCACAGCACCCAGCCACAGCAGTCTTCTTTCATAATCTCGCTACCTGGTCCCCGAGTTACCCGTGTAGTTAGGTCTTCTCCTTCAGGGCAATGCTTAGTTTGAATTCATCTTCCACAGGCCACTGCACCTCATCCAAGACTTTGCAGGGGAGGTGGTTAACAAAATCTGGGATCTGGATGCCCTGATTCTCTGCTCAAACTCAGTCTTGAATGACGAAAATTAAATGGTGACCTTGTTTTTAATTATCCACCAACTCTATACCTATCCCAAGAGGCTGAATGAGAATAAAGAAAAGTAGACAATAGTACAACCTGATAATAGTCATTACAGCATTCCTAGAAAGTCAGGCACAAAGCTAAGTGTATAATGTACATTAGCTCATTCAATAAGTTCCCTGAGAGTGAATGGAAGTGCCTCGTTTAATAAATAAAGAAGCCGATGCCCAGAGAGGCTAAATTATTTGTACAAGATGACACGGACAGGAAGGACCATACCGGTGCCCCCAAAATCGCCATTCCCTTACCTGTAAAATCTTATCCAATATCTTCTGGGAAGACCTCACAGAACCATCATGAGGTGGCAGGGACTTTCAAAAAATCCCAAGCAAACACTAATTTCTGACACTTGCAAAGAATATTAGAGTTTTTTCAGTGGTTTCACATGCATCAAGCATTTAAAAAGCCCTAGGGTTCTATGCAAATTTCCAGTATTACTAATCTCTTATGCAGTTTCTAATCCCTTACATGTTTTAGACACGATGAGGTTACAATAGCAGCAATAGCTAATAATAAAATCAGCTAAGCTCCATGCCAAAAGCAGTGTGCTGATTGTCTTAGCTTATACTAAGAAGAAAAAAAGGAGTTGGTGTTCTTAATAACACACTTTCAAGCTAAGAAAACATATGGAAATTAAGCAATTTGCATACTTCAATTTTAGTACACTAACAGGTCAGGATTTAAATCTATATTGCCAACTTACAAAATAATTACTTATTTCATAACAAAAAGACATTTAAGATCCCATGATTGCAACACTGTAGAATTCAATGTGTGTGACTTTCACCAACTACATAGCCCACAAGGATGGAAGGCTGGGAAAGATGCTAAGATGCTCACACATGGAACAAACTGTGTCCTACAAAACATCACACACCAAAAGGGCTTAGCTGGATTCTCTTCAAAGGTTCTACATGTGTCAATAGTTTATATTCGGGAAGCTCTTTGGCCCAACAGGCAAGACACTATATAATCTTACATTTCCAAATCAAATACTTGAAAATAAAATCACACAGTGTCCATCTTTTACGGGGTGCTGAAATTGGTAATTTTATATGACAACTACCAAAACATAGACTGTCCTTCTCAACTGTAATATAAATTAATATTTTTATGTATCAACTGCTTTCAATGATGATACACTGCGTTTTTACTAGTAGAGTTTTTTTTTTTTCTTTTTAATTTCAGACTCAGGGGCTGGGGTCATAGCTCAGTGGGAGAGCCTTACCTAGCACAGGTGAGGCACAGGGTTCAATCCTCAGCATCATATAAATACAAATAAATAAAGATTAAAATTTTTCATATTCATAGAACAACTGAGTAGGTAATACAGACAGAGCCAATATACCCTCCCTCCTCATTTTCTGCACACAGTCACTCGTATGATTCCCATCTTATACTGGGAATGGCAGATTCTTCGTAATTAACAAATGAGTATTGATAGATTATTCACTAAACTGCATACTGCATACTTTACTCAGATTTCCTTCATTTTCCCCTAATATCCTTTTTCTATTACAGGACACCATGTCACATTTCCTTGTCATGCCTCCTTGGGTTCCTCTTTGCAAGATTTCTCAGGCCTTGTTCTGATGACCTGGTCAGTTCTGAAGCAGACAGGAAGGTATTTGATATAATGTCTCTCCATTGAGCTTCTTCTGATGCTTCTCTCATGATTATAATGAGGTAATGGGTTTGGGGAAGAAAGACCAGAGGTGAAGGGCCATTGACATGACATCACCTCAAGCGTGCACACTACCCAGGACTGGTGGCTGTTGACCTTGACCTTGTGGCTGAGGGTCTGCAGGTTTCTCCACTGAGAAACCACACATCTTACCACACATCAGTTCTGTACTTTGTGGAAGAGAGTCACTAAGCACAGACCACACGTAAGAATGAAGACTCATGGTCCTATGGGATGGACCACTACAGAATTTATTTGGGGGTTTTCCTATGGAAGACATTTATTGTCCCTGCCCTCCCTCGACTGAGTAGTTTATGTCATGCTTCTTCATATCAGGAGGAGCTCATGATATTGGTTTACACTGTGGGTTACAATTCCAAGCCTCTTTCTTGCTCAAATTGTTCCATCTGCACCCACGAGAGGGTCTCTCAGGAGGCTCTGTGTTCACGAACATACCTCCAGTGTGGCCTTCATCAGGCACTTGCTCACTTTCCCCACCATGCAGTGTTCCGGGATCATCATCATTACACCTCAGTCTTTTAGTGGGCCTGAGTCCCTGTAGGACTTCTCAGGGTATGCAGAAGTGCTTCTCAGCCTCCACCTCCCGCCTTCTCTTCTCCAAGGAGAAAGACAGCTGGGTCAGGGGGTTCCATTCCAAGTTTTCTAAGCAAGTTCACATGGTACAATTTATAGAGGACTCACTTTTTATACTTTTTGAATCATTTTTGTGCATTTCTGATATTCACAAAATTCTTGATTCTTAGAAAGGCTCATTGGCCCTGGAATAATAGGGTCCTTTTAACTCCATTATGCTAATGATTCTATTCAATCATTAGAATAAGTCTATAAAAAAGTGAAACACATGAGAACTGTGAAGTTCAAGAAGCAGAGTAAGTCACCTCGGTCACACAAATAGCCCACCTTAGAGAAGAAACCAAAGGCCTCCAGGTCTTGGCACTGTCTACTGGTCTCTTCTCGGTTCACAACCATTCTATGCTTTTCTTTCTAACAATGTAAGATGGTAAGACTGTGAACCTAGTGGACTTTTTAATACTTTAACTTGTTGCAAAAAAAAATCATTGTAAATCTATATGATCCTATATCATACATTTTATTTGGCTTCCTTTCTGTGGACTCTAGACTATCAACTTAAAATTCATGAAAAAAAAAACATTTCAAGGTACTAAAAATGTTTGGTTGTTTTTTTTTCTTCCCACCAGTACTGAGATTTAACCCAGAGCAGCTCCACCACTGAAGTACACCCCATAGCAGGTTCTATTTCGAGAAAGGGTCTCACTAATTTTCCCAGGCTGGCCTTGAACTACAGATCCTCCTGCTTCTGCTTGCCAAGTAGCTGGAATCACAGGTGTTGAGTGACCTGCTTAGCTACAACGCATGTTTTCTACAGTAGAAGTGAGAATTGATGATAGAATATCCCTTTTTCGGCTTAATAATCTTTATTCACTTTGAATTGTCACACTGGTTTCACTGCCTTTTAAATGACAGACGAATTCCTAAAATCCAACTATTTATTTAGTCTGCCACTAAAGAAAATAGCTGAAACGGTAAGAACTTGAAAATCAGGAGTGCTCAGAGACAACATTTTTTTTAAAGGTACATAGAAGAATGTGAATTAAGCCAGCAGCTCGACTTTTAAAAGGAGATTGTTTATGGGGGGCCTCTGAACTGTGTTTTACTCCTTCTCTGTACTAAGAGTAAGGATGTTCATTTTAAGGCACCTAGAAGTCTAAACTAGTAAGAAGCTCTGCTCCAAAAATCAATGTTGGTTCTGTCTCCCACCCCTCCACAGACTGTCTTTCTCTGTAATCAATTCCTCTTTGGGGATAATTGTTTAAAAGCTATGACTTCATTTTCAGGTTACATTCATGTCTGTACCATTCTGAGAATTAAAAGGAAAAAAAAAAAACAAAGAAAATCAGTCTTTGAGTACTATGTTCCATTTGCTAAAAAATGTCGAGAATATTAAAATATTTCCAGAGGCAACTTTTTGGCGTGACAGGTACATAATAACGTTCATGGGCTGAAGGGTCTTTCTTAGAAAAGCATCCTGTTGCTACTTTAACAGGAGTACTGGGTGTCATTTATAATTCATGCAAGTATATTGAAGCTTTCTGCTGCCACCAGAGAAAGATGGTTTTCAAAGCTACAGAGTGCAACAATCCAATATTCCTTGTGCAGAGACCCATATATCTCACAGATTTTACACTGGAGATCATTTCCATGCTGATGTCCTCGGGAACATAATGTGATATTTTCAGAAAACACAGATTTATGCCGTGTTTTATTTCTGCAGGCTTGGGGGATGGCCACTAGATCACAGGCTGAGGGTGTATTTCTAGTCGTGCACACTGCAGTGGTCACCACAAAGGAATGGAAAACCACATGCTTCACGAACTTCATTCTTTTGTGTGTACGTTGAATAGATCTTACACTGGAAAACAAGTTTAATGATAGGAAAGCACTCTTGGTAGAAAGCAAAATGACCAAAGGAATAATTAAATCACTTCTTCTGAACTATATAAGGCTTAAGACATGAGATCAATTTTGGTTGAATAATGTTGCAGGCCAAAGTAGCTGAGCTTCTGGAAGTAATCAGTTGCCACTATCAGATGTGGGAATGTCACAGTCAACCAACAGCAAGTAGCCTTAGCAAGCTCTGAAACTATCACGGAACCCTGGAGAAGCACAGGCCAACAGATATAAAGCCATCAGAGCCATTCTTAGTAGAACAGTCTACACAGTATAACCCGAATTCAGAATCAAATTAGGAGAAACTCTCCATCCTCAGCAATGTCTGAATAGCCATCTTCCCTTCAATCTCTCTCTTCTGAATTCCACCAAATGACACGTGTGTCATAGACATACAAGAATATCTGCTGCACAATTAAAGGTCTCCATTAATGAACAATTAATGAACACATTAAATTATTAACTAGTGAATAAATTTACCTCTGATCGATTTGCTTTCCTAAATGGGAAAAAAAATTAACATCAAAGCTTTTTTTTAAAAAAAAAAAAAGAGAGAGAGAGAATTTTAATATTTATTGTTTAGGTTTTTTTTTTTTCCGGCGGACACACATCTTTGTTTGTATGTGGTGCTGAGGATCGAACCCGGGCCGCATGCATGCCAGGCAAGGAGCTACCGCTTGAGCCACAACCCCAGCCCAACATCAAAGCTTTTTAAAATAAACTTTCACTTTAGAGCAACTTTAGATTTATAGAAAAGTTGCAAAAATAGTCCCGGAGTTCAGATGGAAGACATAAGGAACCATTCTCTTCATATCTCATCAATGACGACGTATGCCATCAGTGTGCCTTTACACCAACGATGGCAACCCCATCACCTAGCTGAGGAAGTGCTCATCAGGTTTCTATAGTAAAACTGCCTTTTCCCACTTTCCAGTCTGGACAGAAGACACTACTCCCTAAGGAACAGAGTAACACTGCAAGTCTTTGAGGGCAGCGTCACCACACAAATCTGGAATTTTTCTGCCAAGGTTTGCCTGTTCTCTCCCATTCATTTCTATCAGTACGGGCTCATGGATGTTTGTTTTGTACTTTCCATACACCATATTTTTTCCAATATCACGTTTTTGGTTATTATTCCAATTTTGGTCATTGGGAACTCTTTGGTTTGACTCCTGAGTCCTTTTGGTACACCCTTATCATTGTGGAACTTTTCTCCTTTGGGGATGGGGTAGGGAGTACTTCTTTACTGTCACTACAAGAAGCTTCAGGCTCACCTTTTCGCCCACCCAGCCCTACAATCAGTCATTTCCCAAGAGTGCTGGTCCCTTCTACTGGAGAATGGTATCAGAAACCAAGTTATTGGCACCAGGTTCTTTTTAGATTCTTTTTTTTTATTGTAGATGGACACAATACCTTTTTTTGTTTTTAATGTGGTGCTGATAATCAGACCCAGGGCCTCACACATGCTAGGCAAGCACTCCACCCCTGAGCCACAACCCCAACCCCTGGCACCAGGTTCTCTGGGAACACTGCTATCCGTTTATGTGCTTTCTCACAGGATACCGAAGTTCCCTCTAGTCATCTCCAGGGTTAACTTTTTTGGCAAATTACATGGAAAATAATGATAACTATTTCTACCTCATACCAGTGTTCAACATTTTGAATGGAATCCTCGCATAACACACAAAACAAAAGGAAAACAATAATTTTAAATGATATCACTACAGATATACTGAAAATAAAGCAAACGACTTTGTCTTCCAAAGACAATCTCAGTTCTCCGGCAGTTTTGTTTTTGACTCGACATGTTTTCATGGCCATTTAAATAGTCAAAGAAGCCAGAGACACTGACTCTAACTAGCTCTATTGTTTAAAAGAAGTTAGATCATCGTTTTCTATAATGGTCAATCAAATCCTGCAAGGCTAGTTTGCAGGTATAACTGACACAAAGATTATGCAGATGTGAGTGGAAATGTGACTGTCACTTGTCAGCATCATTAATCCCTGACTCTTTCATTTGCCCTTTTGCAGCCTCACTTTTTTCTCATTTCCACAAAAATTATTGGTTATAGTGTCGTGAATCCACCCCTTAATCATAAATTTGAGTGACGACAGGTTTTTAAAAGCTGGTATTCAACCTCAGCCTGATGTTGCTTCCAACTCTATTACAGTGAATCCACATTTCAAAGATGCATACAATTTAGTCCACGTTTTTCTAATTTGTTCAGACAGTGCTGTAAGCTGGTGAACTCTTCTGGTTCTTGCTCTTGAGAAACTTTAATTAAACCAAGCATAACTAAGCTTATTGAGTTTCCAGGTCTTAATGAAAGTAGAAATATAGATGTTTGGCATGGGGAGGGACGACAAGGGAGTGCCCATCTTGAAAACCCTCATGTCAAATTATTGATTCACTGCAGGGTACTGTCCTTAAGAGGAAGGGCCATCAGCTGCCTGGACATGACCAGGTATCAAAGTGGACAGTTTGCAATCCTTTAGTTTCCCTCATCCCTTGTCATGCCTACAGGACCATATATGGCCTTGCGCAAACCCCCGGGCAGTGCTGGGCTCCACAGGCTGTGCCAGCCTGAAGCCTCTGAGGAGACTGACACAGTGGCTTGCTGGTCTGTTTGCTTTGGGGAATGGTTAAAGAAGGGTGAACTGCTGTCTCCAAACCTTCTGAGCCTCACTTCCCCCAAGATACCAGCCTGATGACTTGTGAACTCATTCCAGTGGACCTTAAGACTTAATCACAGGCTGGGCTTGGTGGCACACGCCCGTAATCCCAGCAGCTCAGGAGGCTGAGGCAGGAGGATCACAACTTCAAAGCCAGGCTCAGCAAAAGCAAGGTGCTAAGCAAGTCAGTGAGACCCTGTCTCTACATAAAATACAAAATACAGCTGGGGATGTGACACAGTGGTCAAGTGCCCCTGAGTTCAATCCCCAGTACCCAAAAAGGAAAAATAAAAAGATTAATGGCAATGTATTGAGAAGGCAAACTGGCTGAGGTTCCGAGGCTTGGTGTTAAAAGTCATCCCTCTCCCCCCGACGTGTGGAGAACAAATTCAAACTTAACACTATGCATGTACTATTTTAATTATTGGTATTAGGTCTATTTGCAAGTCAGAAAAGTGGAAAATAAATTATTTCCTACGCATTATCTGATCTCTCACCCTTTAAGTGTATCTGATATACAGAGAGTCAAATATATTAACAGTCTTGAGATGAATGTGGTTCTATATATTGATGCATGTCTTAGAACTGCCATTTTAACTTGTTTTGCAATTATGACTTCTTACCGGTCTCCTAGCTACCTATTCTTTAAATTGATCATGGACTCCCCCACTAGTGGGAGGGTGAACGCACATCCAGGCTGTGTAGTCAGGAAGGCTCCGAAGGTCCACATGTACTGCTTTACCTAGAAGTGGGGTAGATTTCAGAGGAGAAAGAAAAAGACATTCTCCCCACTGATTCTAAGTGTCGAGTCTGATTACAGCTCGATGATGATGGCATTAGGAAAGGAAGAAGGTGAGGACTTCTGGGGAGACGGAGCAATTCCCTGAAGAACCGGAGTTCTCCGGCTTTCCACAAGTGAATCAGGGATGCAGTTTCCTTGTGTGCAGACGTTTGAAGATCATCAAGAACCAACCCCAGGATTGTAGAGATGCTGTAGGACATGAGACCAATGAGTAACCTTGCACTGTCCTGTAGCACAAGCTACTCCACAAGGCAAGTGGAGAAAAGAGGAGATGCAGCTAATTCAGTCCACTTCAGATTGAGTGTCCCCTCCTGTTAATGTCCCTGCTTCAGCAGGGGAAAGAACATGAGCCGAATCCAAGGCCAAATAGAGGTGTGGCCTGCTCTGGAGAGGAGGGTGCACTCCAACCATGGTCCAACCCAGCCAGACTGCTGGGTCTTCACCTCAGTGCAGCGCGTAGATAACCACCCTGGTGCCAAGGGTTTCAGCCCAGCCATGTGCTTTCAAACCATGACTTAAGGAACAGAGTCCTAAACTCACACCCACGTTAGCAAATGTACTGGCACGCCTATATTTCACCCCCAAATGATAAACATTTGTAGTATTTAAGAAACCTTTGATTTCAATGAGAAAAAGAAAGTTAGCCCAACAGGAAAATGGGCAAAAAGACTTGGGCACTTCACAAAGGAGAATACTGAACATGTCAATCAAAATAAATAAAAGGAGCTTGACTTCCTGAGTTATCTGGGAAATGCAAGCTAAAACCACAATGTGATAAAATTCCAACCCTACCAGAATGATTAAAATGGAAACTACTAAGGGTTGGTGGGTCAAGGAAGTGACTGGAACTCATATATCATTGCAAGAACATGCTCTTATGAAAACCATTTGGCAGTGTTTAAGAAATCCCCACCAACACATTCCCTGTGACCCGGGAACTTCACTCGGGAATGCCCAGTAGGAACAGATACATCCACTCACCAAAAAGCAGGCTCAAGAATACGCATGACATTACTAATCACAACAGGCAAAGAAAAAACACTGTCCATCAGAATCTATATCCTCATGCAACGTGGAGAAATCTCTTAAGTAGAATGATAGATGAACAAATTGGACCCAAAAGGAAACACGTGGTAGGAGCAGTTGGAATGATGCACATAAGAACCCAAACTAATGTATGCCGGTGCTGGTCAGTTTACGTCACTGACAAAAAGCCTGAGGTGACGGACTTAAAAGGAAGAAAGGTTTATTTTGGCTCATGGCTTCAGAGACGCCAGTCCATGGTGCCTTGGCCCTGCTGTACATTATGGTGGGAACTCACAGTGGAGGAGGCCGCTCACCTCACTGGGGCCAAGAAGCAAAGAGAACAGAGTGGGAGGGTCCCAACAGCACCTTGAAGGGTACATTCCGAGTGACCTAACTCCCTTCCTCTAGGCCCCACCTCCTAAAGCTTCTACCATACCTCCCAATATGCCCGGGTTAGGGACCAAGCCTTTAAAACATGACTTTCAGGGGACACTCCGGATCCAAACCACAGCAATGCTGTCAAAACTCAAGACAGTGTTAACCTTTGGGGAACAGCTGAAAGGGGGCAAGAGCAGAACTGAGGGAGATGTGAACTTTGGTTTGTTGACATGCTGACTGCCTGGCTACCTGGTTGTGTTCAGTTTGTGAAAATCTATCAACATGAGCTCTATGATCTATGAATATACAAATGTCTAAACCACCACTCAGGAGCAGGGCGATACGAGTATCCAAGTGACGTCATCAGTGATCTCTCTGCTGTGCCGCCCTCTCCTCCTCACTGGGTACTCTCTGAAACAGTCTCCAGAAGCCCCAGGCTCCTGTGCTGTCCAGCAAGAAACAGGAAAGCAGAGCTCCTCCCTTCCCCTACTGTTGCAATCAGGAGTAGAGTCTCATGGGATGTACCCACATCACAGGTCCACCAATATGCCAAGGTAGCGTGCTAGCAAGAGGTTAAGGTACGCTGATATGTCAGGACAAGCCATGTGATCTCCCAGAGCCATTTTATCCTCACTGTCACCATGATCATTGTCACCATCCCCCTCAGTCCCAGGTGATGGAGGGTGACTGTGCCCAGCTAAGCTATTCTCCCTGGAAGCCTCCTGATGCAGCTGCCATCAGATAGAAACCAAGCCACATTCACCTTGAAGGCGCACCCCTCACACATCTGTGCAAGCAGACTTGGCCAACTGGGGCTCCCTGGGTGTCTCCTCTGTCTCTGTGACGTCTTTCCCCGTGGCATCAGGTGGCCTCAAGTGTGGCTAGACATGGAGGCTCCAAGACAAAGCAGGCACCCGCAGAAGCCACATCATCTATTACAGCACAGCACAGCGACTGGCAAACCGTGGCCTTGTGCTCAGGTCTGCCTCCCACTGCCTGACAAACAGGTGTCACTGCAACACAGCCCCACCAGGTCCTATGTCACCACTAGCTGCCAGGTGCTACAAATGTACAGTTGCATAGCTGACAGAGACCATCAGGGTGTGGCCTGCAGAGCTAAAAACATTTTACCAGCTATCTGACCATTTCCAGAAAAACACCGACAGAGCCCCAGATGTCATGCAGTGCCATTTCTGCTGTGGTCTATCCACTATACGTCACCAAGGCCAGTTTATACTCAAGGGGGGAAGAATTGTGGGCATGTGCTGAGCCAGTGTAGAGATGCAGTCACCTAACACATGTGCACTGAGAGGAGCTGAAGGCACGGAGGGTGCAGAGGCCCCGCAGACCCAGAAAACCTCCCAGGTGAGAGGGCATGATTTTTAATTCCCTCAGCAGGTTAAGCGAGGTGAAGGTACAGACGGCATATTCTTTTTCCAAGTTAGTTAATACCATTGTCCACACCAGGGTGGTAAGAAAGGAACTTGTTTCCCTCCAAAATTATACCTATTGCTCAGGGGCACTATGCTGAAGTCGTTCTGACAACATTTACAATGCCCTAATTGAACTGCTTGGGCACAGAAGAATTGCTTCTTGCTAAAGGAAAATAGCTGGGAGAATTACAAAACTGGCACATCAGAAAAAAAAATGCAACATATTCTCCAGCTTTTGAAATGTCAGACTCCTGGGCACCAATTTATCTGACTTACACTACAGGGCTACAAACAGTCAGCAACTCTTATTTGGCCATTTTTCACAATAAAAATGCATTTCTAAATGCTATTTTAGCTCCGTAATGATCGTACAGATCTATTTATTTTTCATTTGTGTGTGTGCGCTTGGGGGAGGGGTGGCTTCCTAAGTAATACCTTGCCTTTGGCAATGTTTGGCAACAGAGGAGAACGTATTATATTAATCAGGTTGGACCACTTGCTTAGTGAGAAGAATACAATCTTGATTTTAACAAAATACAAAGCATTCAAAAATCCACATGGAAAATTAAGCAGTTGCAGAGTTCTTCCTATAGGAATCTGTCACTGACATCAACTCCCAGCCGCAGGCCAGCAGAGGAGGCTGAAGGCCATTATTATCCTCATGAAGAGATCGCAGGACCCTGTGATGCCTGCGGGGGCCATGTAAAGGTGGGCCAGGAGTGCTGCCACTCTCTGGCTGGCTGGCCATGCTTCTCACGCCTGCAGGTGCACGATATCTTAGGAGAGAAATATTGACCAGCCCAAGCCAGATGTTGGCAGAAATGACAGGTTGGTGCTTACTTTATCTCCATTTTGAACACTGGTGTGGAGAAATTTTTAAAAAAGCTCTTTTCCTCAAAAAAAAAGCCTGTCACCTACCTAGTGAGAGCATTAGGTCCACCCAGAGCCCATTAGAATGCAAGTATAAAATACAGGAGTGCCCATCACAAAGAAGTGCTGAACAAATGCAGGTTGTGTGAGAGCTAACACTTAGGGGGTTTCCATGTAGCAGGTAATATGGAGGATCGGTTGGTTCTATTAGTACCATCCTAATCATGTATCCAAGTCTGGCAGAATACCCAAAGAATTTTCTAATTCTATTTTGCAAGTAGTTCAATAGAAGATACCCTTGCTTTCTTGCTTGAGGGTTTCCATTTCAAAATTCCTTGCCACTCTGTGCATTCAGGAGAATTTAAAATAACATTTATTTTTCTGAGCTTCCACAGACCCATGAAAACAATAATTTGGGCCCCAAGAAAATTCTCCCACAGTCTCACTGCAAGTTTAAGTAAGGTGGACACACCCGCAGGAGACTCACACTAACAAGGGGACCCTGGTGCAGAGCTGTCATTTCCAGAGTCAACCCATAATTCAACCCTTACCATCACTTTATTAATTCCATAGTGCTATTCTACTTATTTTAGAAGCAAGGATTAATGCTTTGCAAAGCCAAGGAACTTGAGGATTACAATAATTTATTTGGGAACCTGATTCTGAACTAGAAAATCTGGTTTTATGGCTTATACTCTGAATTATAAAATGAATAGAAGGAAGGAAGGAAGGAGGGCGGGAGGGAGGGAAGGAGACAGACAGAGGGAAGGCAGGAAAAAGGATGAATGGATGGATGGATGTGTAGAGCAATGGAATCAACAAAATACTGTAATAATGTACAGGAAGAAACAAGTGAACCTGACCAGCTATTAGGTAAGACTAAACAGGAGATTACCTGAGTTCTGAAAATTAGCGGGTGCTTCTGTGTGCGGGAGATGGTCTTCGCAGGCTGGCAGAGGAGCATTAGTAGACATGGTATTCCCAAGTCTCTGTGAATCCAGAGGGTGGCCAGGAGTCCTGCAGGAATGGACAAAGGACAGCCACAGCAGTCAGAAGCAAGCCGGCTGACAGAGGGTGAAAGTTCTAGAATGTTGTGCTAACAAGTTTGGGCCTTCTACAAGAGTAGAAAGGTTACAAATATTTTTTTAATGATTGGTAAAATGTAGAAGGACCTAACTGTGCTGGCATGAAGCATGAAAACCCTCACACAAGCTTTATTAAGGCAGATGCCATGACCATTCCCTTATCATATAGGCAATAAAGTTAAGGTATGTGAGGGAAATTGCTTGCCCCACGTCAGGGTCTAGAATAGTTTGCACGAGGATTCGGACCCAGGCATCCCTCGAGAGCACAGGGCTACACAGAGCAAAAGGGTGGCATGGTTTCATCTATGTTTAGAGATCCTTGCAGGAGCGACGTGAACGAGGATGAAACACAAGATGAAACTGCTGACCCCAAGTCTGGACAGGAGCAAAGGCAAGGCTTGCACTCGGCGCTATCGACATCTTGTGTGGAGTTGTCCTGTGCACGAGAGGATACTCGGCAACATTTCTGCCCTCCACCCAATAAATCTAGTGGTATTCTCCTTTAATTTGTGACTGATGAAAATGTTTCCAGCTATTCCCAAGTGTCCCCGGGAGGGAAGGCCACCCCTAAGTGCTTTAAAGCATTGATGAGGATTGAATGAGCAATGTTCCAGAAACAGGGTAAGCTGGACCAAGTGATCACACAGTGAAGTAGAGTCACCGCTGCCCAGAGAGGAAACAGAAGGTTTCCTGAACCCGCTTTTGTGGAGCTTGGAGTCTCAGAGTTGGGTTTTTTTCTTCAGTGAATGGGCACGGTGTACTCTGTCAACTATGTCCCAACTAACTGTATATTTTCCAGCCATTACGCTGAAAGAATATGATATTGAAGGTTTTGTTTCGAAGTCAATTTTGAGAGTCTAGAGTATGTGTATGTGCGTATGTTCACGGTACGTTTGTATTTCTAGATATACTGTGCGTGTGCATGGGTACATCTACAAATTAGATAACGGGAATCACACTAAAATATTCATACCCATTATTACTGGATGATAAGATTATGGGTGAATTTTTTTTGTTTGTTTTTTTAATTATTCTTTATATCTTTTTTCTAATGAATAAGTATTACTCTTATAAACAGGGGACAAAAGTAAATGCCTCAGAATGCTGTCCTTTCAGATATGCTGATGGACAGCCCACCCGGCGTTGTGGTATAGGTAGAGTGCCATAGCAAGACCTCTCCCACCCCTACACACATACATGCTGCGGCAACAGACGCCATAACAAACCAAGGGCACAGGCCAGAAAGTTAGAACTCAAAGAACCAAGTCAACGTACGGTGACACTCCAACTAACAAGCCTTGTTGTTTCCGTTGGTAACATGGTAATCATGCATCCAAGTCTGGCAGAATACCCAAAGAATTTTTTAATTCTATTTTGCAAGTAGTTCAGTAGAAAATACCCTTGCTTTCTTGCTTGAGGGTTTCTATTTCAAAATTCCTTGCCGCTCTGTGCATTCAGGGAAATTTAATTTTTATTTATTTATTTAAAAAGCATTTATTTTTCTGAGCTTCCACCGACCCATGAAAACAATAATTTGGGCCCTGAGAAAATTCTCCCACAGTCTCACTACAAGCTTAAGTAAGGTGCACACACGCAGTAGACTCACACTAATAAGGAGACCCTGGCGCAAAGTTGTCACTCCCAGCGTCAACCCATGTCCCTGCGTGGGGAGCGGGGAAGAAGGGCCCTCTGGATTCTTTCCAATTAGGCACACGTCAACTGAAGGGCTTCATGCAGGGAACAGGGCGGGCATTTTGTGTCTGTCCCGTTATCTATTCTCACTGCTGTGTTTCTGGAATTAGGCTTCATGTTCTGTCATCTTGAATATTTTACTGATCTCCAATGTGTTTAGACATAGGAGGACAGCAGTAAGATAAAATTTTATGGCCAACAAAGTTCTTTATACCTGAAGTTTACTGCACATTTTATATTTTGTTCAACCCCACATGGTTCCTTGAGATTCTAAAATACACATAGCTTCTGAAATCATAGTTTGCCCGTGCTTTCTTTCCATTAGGAGGGAGAAAATTCCTGATAATTGGCCAGAGTGACTAAAATTCTATAAGGAATGTACCTCTTTCTCCAAAAGTTCTGAGATACCATAAAGCTCTTTGTTAGGAAAAAAAAAATGCTCCAATTTTCCTATTTGCTTCTAAAATATGTATCTTTTCCACTCACAGTGACCACTTTCCATGGACTCCCCAACTGTCAATATGGTTAGTATTTAATTCCATTTCAAGACAGGGAGGTCAAGTGGTAAAATGGAAAGGAGCCCCGTGGCTCTCCATGGGGCTGGGGTCTTCTGACATCAGCTTTTCCTTTGGCTGGGTCTGCAAAGACAATGCTTTGTCACAGGGTGACAGCACTATTGTTTTCTGCAGTAATTTTTTTAAATTCCACTATTGTCATGTATGTAGAAAAAAAAAGGTAATCAACACTGCATTTTCACTGTTCCCTGGTTTGCAAAGTTAGCACCAGATTGAAATTTTTTATTTTATTTTTTTAGCGGGGGATATCAGGGATTAAACTCAGGGGCACTCGACCACTGAGCCACATCCCCAACCCTATTTTGTATTATTTTTAGAGACAGGGTCTCAGTGAGTTGCTTAGCACCTCATTTTTACTGAGGGTGGCTTTAAACTCACAATCCTCCTGCCTCAGCCTCCTGAGCTGCTGGGATTTAACAACAAAATGTGAGAATAGCTTCAATTTTTCACAGATTGAGCCAAACATCTACCTTATTTGGGGGTATAGGGATAGAAAATAAACAAAAAAAATCTAGGTTTTTTCATAAGACAAGTTGCAGAGAGAACTGGCAGCCCAGATTGTACAATGGAATGGAAACACTACTAGATCCAATTCCCAGTTCTTGCACTATTATCCAGATGCAAAATGATTTGGTTGCTTCATAAGTAAAAACTAAATAATGGACTGAATTGATTTCCAAGGTCTTTTCCAGCTCAAATTCTCTTTTTTTAACATATATATATATTTTTTAGTTGTAGTTGACACAACAGCTGTATTTTATTTATTTAAATGTGGTGCTGAGGATTGAACCCAGGGCCTCACACGTGCTAGGTGAGAGCTCTACCGCTAAGCCACAACCCCGGCCCCGTCCAGCTCAAATTTTCTATACAGGTAGTTCTAATTTGCACACATTAACCTGATTTGATATCAACCATGTCACCTCAAAGATGGCTTGGATGATTTCTCATTCATGCCTCCTTCCAAGATGTATTAAATAACCAATATTCATTAGGACCACAATACCCTTTGTGTTTGCCACCAACACCTCGTCACAAGAGGTATCTCAGCATACTCTTGGAAGATAGGGTTAACAAGAGCACTAACTGCCGTACAGAAATAAACTGCTCCTCTCCTCGGACTTACAGGGCTCTTGACCTATTTTTTTGCCTGAATAGCCAGGAAAGAAATTCAAAAGCCTTTAACCCTCTTCCTACTTAGAAGCAGAATCTAAAAATATACAGGTTGGATAGAAGTTTCTCGCCACCTCTTATTAACTCTGAGGATGAGATCACTGGGTCTGAGAGCAGGAGTGGTATTAGAGGGTCACTGTATCTGGACGCTTACTTCAGACCTGCAGGACTCTTGGGCCACAGCTGACAGAGGCCGAGTCTTCTGCAGACCATGTTAGGAACTGAAACATGTCAGAGAGAGTGGAGTTAAGCCCTCGGGCTTTTTTCATGAGTTGTTTCCGCTCATGTCCTTGTGGTCAGGATGTTCATTTGAGTGTGCACCTTCTCCAGCTTTGATTTAAATGTATTCTGCCCAGTCTGTCTTCTTGAGATGGAAATAACGCCTCATATGCCCTTCTTACCCTTGAACGTGATTACTAGGGTGCCCTTCAACTATCCTTACTGTAAGCAACGTATCCTTTGCGGTAAACACAATTAAAAACTGCTCCAGGGTCTTCTTAAAGAGATGTGAGATTTTTACATGTTTATGCCCAGCTTGGGGGATGTTAAAGCCTGTGGTGCTGGGATGGGAAGGTAAGACGAATATCAAACGATATCCCCCATCCACAACACTCCCTTGATGGAGAGGACAGCTGTATTTGTTTTGGTAACCAGTGTATAATTAAAAGTCAATATTCAAGATCATAATAAGAATCGGTGTAACGACACACGTCGTGAGCCCGAGGTCTGGAAGGAGAATCCATTAGAACACAGCCATGTGTGATCTACAGACATCAGTGATAGATGTTTGCTCTCAACGCTACCTGCAACAGGGTCTGTAGATTACCAGAATAAATCCACATTACTGCGGATACGCATCCACAGGCAAAGTTCACACCCAGGTCACCTGCCTCCCGCCCGGGCCAGGAGCGCGAGGGAGGGGACAGAAACTGCGCTCACTCCAAGCCCTGCGCGCACGGCGCAGAAAAGGTGCTGCCCAGGGGGGAGAGTGCCACCCCAGTGTCGTGCCCACGGCCCGCTGGGGCGCAGGAGGGGGAGCCAGGCGGAGCACCGAATGCGCGGGAAACGCCAGTCAGGGCAGCGCGGAGGCCCCCTCGAGGCCACCAGCGGCCGCGGCTGTGCGCCTCTACCTTCAACTCTGAGTCAGACAACCATACACACCAGGGAGACCTCAGAGAACGGCCTGGGGCTCCGGAACACCTCCGCGGTGGCCCAGTTCAGGACGGTGCCGAGCCCAGCCGGGCCGGGGAGGACAGGGGAGGCCGAGGAGGACCGGGGAGGACGGGGAGGCCGGGGGAGGACAGGAGAGGGCGGGGGAGGACAGGGGAGGCCGGGGAGGACAGGGGAGGACGGGGGAGGCGGGGGAGGCCGGGGGAGGACGGGGGAGGACGGGGGAGGACAGGGGAGGACGGGGGAGGCCGGGGGAGGCCAGGGAGGGCGGGGGAGGACAGGGGAGGACGGGGAGGACAGGGGAGTCCGGAGGAGGACAGGGGAGGCGGGGGAGGCCGGGGGAGGCCGGGGGAGGCGGGGGAGGCGGCCCTTGTTGGCCGCCCAAGCCCGGCAGGGCCTCCCCGCACTCACCAGGGCGCCGCCGGCGGCCCACAGCCCGGCCCCTCCTGCAGCAGCCTCTCACGGTGACCCTCACCTGCAGGCTGGACGCACTGCAGGGCCCTCTCGGCTGCGCCTCCCTGCTGGGCCCAGGGCGCCTGGGCCTCCGAAGCGCCTCACCCCGTCCCCTCCTCGGCGCCCTCGCGCCCCGGCGCCTCGCCCTCCTCGGCGCCTTGGCCACTTCTGCCCACGGCGGGGAGTCTCAGCGCCCTCGCGCCCCGGCGCCTTGCCCTCCTCGGCTGCCGCCTGCTCGCTATGCCTGTGCCCTCCTCAGCGACTTCGCGCCCTCCGCCTTCTGCCTCTGCGCCTCGCGCGCGCCCCTGCCCCCGCCCCGGGCCGCCTCGTGCCCCCCTCCTTCTCCCACATGCGCAACTCATGCCCCCCACGTGCGCGCCTCGGGCCTGCCTTCTGCTCCCTGCCCCTGTGCGCCCCTGCCCCCCGCCCCGAGCCGCCTCGTGGTCCCTCGTGTTCACCTCCTGCCCCCCACGAGCGTGCCTCCTGTCCCCCCAGTGCTCTCCCCACGTCCCTAGTGCTCTCCCCACGTCCCTAGTGCTCTCCCCACGTCCCCCTAGTGCTCTCCTCACGTCCCCCTAGTGCTCTCCTCACGTCCCTAGTGCTCTCCTCACGTCCCCCTAGTGCTCTCCCCGCGTCCCCCTAGTGCTCTCCTCACGTCCCCCTAGTGCTCTCCTCACGTCCCTAGTGCTCTCCTCACGTCCCTAGTGCTCTCCCCACGTCCCCCCAGTGCTCTCCTCACGTCCCCCTAGTGCTCTCCTCACGTCCCTAGTGCTCTCCCCACGTCCCCCCAGTGCTCTCCTCACGTCCCCCTAGTGCTCTCCTCACGTCCCCCTAGTGCTCTCCTCACGTCCCCCTAGTGCTCTCCTCACGTCCCTAGTGCTCTCCTCACGTCCCTAGTGCTCTCCTCGCGTCCCCCTAGTGCTCTCCCCGCGTCCCCCCAGTGCTCTCCTCGCGTCCCCCTAGTGCTCTCCTCGCGTCCCCCTAGTGCTCTCCTCACGTCCCTAGTGCTCTCCTCACGTCCCTAGTGCTCTCCCCACGTCCCCCTAGTGCTCTCCCCGCGTCCCCCCAGTGCTCTCCTCGCGTCCCCCTAGTGCTCTCCTCACGTCCCCCTAGTGCTCTCCTCACGTCCCTAGTGCTCTCCTCACGTCCCTAGTGCTCTCCCCACGTCCCCCCAGTGCTCTCCTCACGTCCCCCTAGTGCTCTCCCCACGTCCCTAGTGCTCTCCCCACGTCCCCCTAGTGCTCTCCCCACGTCCCCCTAGTGCTCTCCCCACGTCCCCCTAGTGCTCTCCCCACGTCCCCCTAGTGCTCTCCCCGCGTCCCCCTAGTGCTCTCCCCGCGTCCCCCTAGTGCTCTCCCCGCGTCCCCCTAGTGCTCTCCCCGCGTCCCCCTAGTGCTCTCCCCGCGTCCCCCTAGTGCTCTCCTCGCGTCCCCCTAGTGCTCTCCTCGCGTCCCCCTAGTGCTCTCCTCGCGTCCCCCTAGTGCTCTCCTCGCGTCCCCCTAGTGCTCTCCTCACGTCCCTAGTGCTCTCCCCGCGTCCCCCTACTGCTCTCCCCGCGTCCCCCTACTGCTCTCCCCGCGTCCCCCTAGTGCTCTCCTCACGTCCCTAGTGCTCTCCTCACGTCCCCCTAGTGCTCTCCCCGCGTCCCCCTACTGCTCTCCCCGCGTCCCCCTAGTGCTCTCCCCGCGTCCCCCTAGTGCTCTCCTCACGTCCCTAGTGCTCTCCTCACGTCCCCTCGTGCTCACCTCCTGTCCCCTTGGTGGCACCGCCTGCCTCCCTCATGCGCTTCCTGCCCCCCTCATGAGCGCCTCCTGCCCCACAGGAGCGCAGGCCACGCCCTGGCCACGCCCCGTCCCTGCCCTTTCTGGCCCCACCCTAATAAGGTCCGGCCACGCCCCAGCAGGCCAGCCCCGCCCCGTGAGGCTAGCCCAAGCTGGTGGAGGCCGGCAGGACCACTGCAGGTGCCCCAGCTCCGCTGCCCTGGGGGCTCCAGCGCAGCGCCTGGAGCTTCCCCCACCTCCTGGGCCTTCAGACTGGGGTTCATTCTCCGACTTAGCTGCACTGGGATCCCTGGATTCCCTTGGGTTCCACATCTGCGAGGAGGCCTCATGCCCTCCCACACGTGTTTGTATATGATCAGACGCTAAGATTCAGAACCTTCTAAGCTGATAAACAGCTTAATACCAGAACCCGAAGAGATTATAGAAATATTACAAAGAAAGAGGGGTTTTAAAGAAATATTTTAAAAAACAAATGGTTTATCTATTTATTTATTGTTGGCTAAAGGACCCACGATCCTGTCCTTTCCATTAAAATATATAAATCTTAGCAAAACCACTTTAATTGCTCCACCTCTGTTCCCATGTTTCCATGAGGAGCAGCTATGACTCAGATTTTTAAAGAAAATTGAGTTGGAATGTAAAGGAACTGTGGCCAGGTGGAGGTGGCTGGAGGAGGCTGGAGAAGGCTGTTAAAACACAGGCCTGGGTACCTTGTGAAAGGTTTGCTAAGGTGTAATTAACTGGGCTGGGCACAGTGGCAGAAAGCAAAACTGAGTGCCCCCTGGCACAGTCCCAGTCAAAGGAGAAGCCTGGGTTAGGAAGAAATGCAGAGTAAGATGGTAGTTGTAGGACCTGCTGGGACCCTTAGCTCTGGGGGGAACCTGCTCTTCAGGGTTTCATAGACCCACAAGCTGCTGGCCATGGCCTGAGGGCTGTGATTTCCACTTCATGAACAAACCCAAGGAACTTGTGCTTAATACTGTGGTCATGTATGTGACTTTAAAACCCAGATGTGGAAGCACGTATTTACCTTTTTATAACAAGGAGATAGAAAGGGCATGATTTATAACAGGGGATCCCCTCTCCCCACCCCAGAAACAAACATAACCCAAGCTAAAATAAACAAGGATTTTCAGAAACCTCTTGGAAAAGTTAGTTGACACTTGGTTATAAAGTAAGCCGATTCTATAGTGCTGATTTTTGTTTTTTCTACAGCTAGTTAATGCCCACAGAAGGGTTTCAATTCCAAACAGAAGGAGTAGTATGTTCACAAGGTCCTTAGGATATGGAAGTGTGAGCTACGCCCAGATCTATCTGCAGGGTAAAGGAAGGCTTGAATTCTGAGCATGACATATCTGTCAATAGGTTCCTCTGGGAGACGGGCCATGCCCCCTCTCTGGCCACAAGCTACTTGACCCGGGGCCTGCTGAGTTCTCTTGATGTAGGTGGCATATGCATGAAAGCAAAATCTGTGTGGGTCTTGCTTCTAATCTAGAAAAGCCAAAATGCATGTGGAACTCATTTAAAAATCATTAGACACTAAATGGCATGACTCCAGGCCCTTCCACATAGAAGACATGAAGTAGACCTGATTTCTCCTGGTCCTGCTGCTGAGCACAGCCATGGACTCTGGTATTGTACCTCGCACAGACCTGTGGACTCTCTGAGAGAATGAAGGCTATGGAGCCAGGCCACTGAGGTTTGGGGAGCAGCGTGGTGGGCAGTTCCCAGCAGGGGTTAGTCAGGGGTATTTGGAGTTTTGCCTGGTGCATTGACAGTTACCACTGGAGAAGCCAGAAATCCAGAAATGCTCGGAGGCACAGAGAGAGCTGCCCTTAAATCCTTCTCTCTCCACTCACAGGGCAGCAGCAGGGCAGCCTACCAAGACAAAGCTTTCCTCTAGCCACACAGAGTGGCTGGGACCAAGGCCTTGCCTTTCAAGGCTGTGGCAAACCCCCCGACACTCTCCTGGGGGTGTCAGAGGCAGGCAGGGAGACTTCTGTCCACACCTGGCAGTGCTAATCCTCACTGTCCCACAGCAAGAGAAGAGTAGGGGTCTGGGATCCACCCTCACCCCCGAGTATCAAGGGAGGCCAGCTAAAATTGAAAGCCTAAGTAAAACTCAGACTTTCCGTAACATGAAACCCAGAGTGTCCAGGTTTCCATCAAAAATCACTCACCATACTAAGAACCGAGGAGATTTCAAATTGAATGTTAAAAAAAAAAAATCAATACATGTCAACACTACACTTGATATAGATGTCAAAAATGGTAATGCAGGCGCCACAAAAAAAGCTTCAACAAGCAACTAAGAATACTCTTTAATCAAATGAGAATGTATCATTTCTGCAAAGTCCCCCCAAAGAAACAGAAAATATAAAGAAGAACAATGTGTAATTTTTTAAATTGCTCAATATGATATCCAAAAAAAAAGAAAACAAAAAGCTCAATATATGGGCTCAGAATCAGAAAGAGGAGGACAGAGAGAAGAATTGATGAACTGGAAGATCAGGCAATAGAAATTATCCAATCTGAACAGAAAGAAATAGATTTAAAAATAAATAAATGGAGCCTCGGGAACACCTAGGATACAACAGAATAGCTACCATACGTGTCACCAGAGTCCCAACAGGAGAGGAGAAAGTCCTAACAGGTCTTGAAGAAATGATGGCTGAAAACTTCCTAATCTGGCCAAAGATAGACATCTAAGATTCACAAATCTAAGCTTACCCCAAATAGGATTTTAAAAGATCATATCCAAGTATCCTAGGCTGCTTGGGATATCATAAAAAACAAAAACAAATTCTTTTGCCACACAAAAGAATATGGGTGGCTTAAACAAAAGAATTTATTTCCTCATAGTTCTGGACGATAGAAGTCTAAGATCCAAGCCAGGCATGGTGGCGCACGCCTGTAATCCCAGTGGCTTGGGAGGCTGAAGCAGGAGGATTTCAGGTTCAAAGTCAGCCTCAGTAAAAGCCAGGCACTAAGTAATTCAGTGAGACCCTGTCTCTAAATAAAATACAAAATAGCGCTGGGGATGTGGTTCAGTGGTAGAGTGCCCCTGAGTTCAATCCCATGTACCCAAAAATAGTAGTCCCAGATCCAGGTGGTGGCAGGGTGGGATTCAGGTTAGACCTCTCTCCTGGCTTGCAGGTGGCACCTCCCCACTATGTCTGCACACAGCCTTTCCTCCATGATGGCTCTTACTCTTCCTAAAAAGGCACCAGTTCTATAGCTAGGACCCCACCTTCATGATACCTTTGACCTTATCATTTTACAGGTGTCATCTCCAAAAAGAAGACTGCGTAATTCAGTCCATAATACCAAGAAAACCCTTAAGCAAACATCTGACACCAAAAGAAAGAAATAATCTTAAAAACAGCAATGGAGACTGCTACGTGTAGAGGTGAAACCATTCAAGTGATTGTGGCTTCCTCACCAGCAGCCCTGGAGGCCAGAAAGTACTGAGAAACACAGTGCGAAGGCAGCCCTCACACCCCAGAAACACCCTCAGACAGGAGGGACCAGCCAGGGCGTGGCTCAGGGGAGAGAAAACTAAGAAACATCAAGTCCTGCCCCCCAAAAGAGTTCCCTAAACAGAAAGAAAATGATAAGGGAAGGATCAGGGGCTATCCAGAGATAAGAAAGGGCATGGTGGGCTGGGGTTGTAGGGGGAGAGCACTTGCCTGGCACATGTGAGGCACTGGGTTCAATCCTCAGCACCAAATATAAATAAATAAATAAATAAAGGTATTGTGACAATCCACAACTAAAAGTATTTTTTTTAAAAAAAGAGCATGGTAAGCAAAAAAAAATTGTTACATTTGTATATATACATATATAGGTACAAAAATAAATACATTTGTATATACATAATGTACAAAATATATATATATATGGAGGCTAGAAGGAATGTCTTCATATGCAAACAATGAACTTAGGCCCAGTAACTGACACCATATATAAAAAATTAGTCAGAGTGGATTGAGATGTAAATAGAAGAGCTAGAGCCATAAAAAGCTTAGAAGAAAGCAGGTTGAGTCTTCCTGACCTTAGATTGGGCAATCGTTTCTTAGATATGACAACTGGCACAGGGATCAAAACAAAAAATTAGTTGGAATTCATCAAAATTGAAAACTGTTGTGCTTCAAAGGAGACCATCAAGAAGGTGCAAAGACATCCCACCGAGTGGAACAAAGTATTTGCAAATCACATTTCTGATCAGGGTCTGGTGTTCAGAGTACAAGAAGAACTCTCATGATTTAGCAATCAAAAGACAACACAATTTTAAATGGGCCAAAGGGCTGAATAGACCTTTCTTCAAAGAAGATATACAAACAGCCAATAAGCACATGAAAAGATGGTCGACATCATTTGTCCTTAGGGAAATGCAAAACAAAACCACAATCAAATACTACTTCACACCCACTAGAAAGGCCATAATCAAAAAGATGCACGAGGCTGTGTGTGGCACCTGTGATCCCAGCAACTCCGGAGGCTGAGGCAGGAGGGTCACAAGTTCAAGGCCAGCTTCAGCAACTTAGAGAGGCCCTGTCTCAAAACAAAATAAAAGAGGGTTAGGGATGTAGCTTGGTAGCAGAGCGTCCCTGGGTTCAATGTCTAGTATGGCAAACAAATAAATCAATGAATAATAAAGACAGACAATAAGAAGTATCCGCAAGGGTGTGGAGAGAGTGGAGCCTTCCTTCATTGCTAGTGGGGATGTAAAACACCAGAGCCACCTTTGAAAAGACCTTCAATAAGTAAACACAGAGCTGTGCAGCAATCCCGTGCCTGGGTGAGTACCAGGAGAAGTGAAAGCACATACCTGTATGTTCCTAACCGCCTTGTGCACAAGAGCTGCAGGGTAGAATGCCCTCTGTCCAGATGATGAGTGAGTCAACAAACGGTGATATGTCTATATGATGAAATGCTATTCAGCCGTAAAAAGGAAGGAAGCACCCATTCATGCTAAAATGTGAGTGGATCTCCAACACACTGTGGGAAGTGAAAGAAGATGGAAACCAAAGGATACGTGTTGCGCAATCCTACTTATATGAAGTGTCTATAAAGGCAAAGCCAGAGACAGAAGGTGGGTGAGTGGCTGCCAGGGACAGAAGAGAGGAAGGGAATGGGACTAAGAACACAGGCCAGGGATGGCAGCCTCGTGGAACCACAGAGCGCCGTGCGACTTCACCAGAACACGGAAGCTACTGAGTCCACACTTCCAAAGTGGAGTTTCTCGAGCACGTGAACTATATCCCAAATGTAAAAAGAACAGGGGGGTTGCTTCATATCAGGTAAATAGGCCTTAGCACCAGGGAACTGCTGGACACAGGGATACCTACCACGTAGTCACTCCACCAGAACTGCCAAAGGAGAAGTCAGCCTGGAGGAAGTCCAAGGAAAAGTGGGCAAATCTGTGATTATTCCTGGAGATTTCACATCCTTCTTCAATGGGTGGTAGCACAGAGTTGAATACAGATATAGACAGGCTCAACACCACCATCAAACAGAATCTAATCAACATTTATAGAGTACTCCAGCCACCAAGACAGGCATGGATCATCTTTCCAAGTGTACACAGAACATGTACACATATGTGCCAGGTGCAGTGGCCCACATCTGTAACCCCAGTGACTCAGGAGCCTGACGCAAGAGGATCACAAGTTCAAGGAGACGGGGCAACTTAGCAAGACCTTGTCTTGAAATTAAAGAAACACAATGGGCTGGGGTGTAGCTCAGCAGAACGGTGCCCCTGGATTCAATCGCCAGTTCAAAGAGGAAAAAAAAATCGAATATGGAGCATATCCTGCTCCAAAAAACAGAGCAGATGCTAATTGTGATGCTGGACCATAAAATAAACTCCAACAGATCTAAAGTCCTTGGAATCATACAGAATGGGTTTTCCACCCACGATGGAAACCGGAGATCAATAACAGCAAGAGAGAGGAAAATCCCTAAACACTTGAAGCTAAACAACATACTTCTAAGTAACCCGTGGATCAAGAGGAGGCCTCGGGGAAATTATAAACACACTCTGAATGAAGGAAAACGAAACCACGACATATCCAAATACACGGAGTACCCGTAAAGAAATGCTGGGGGAAGTTTGCAGCCCTAAGTAGAGGAAATGCCCAAATCATGGAACCGAGCTCCTCCCTCACCAAGGAAAGAAGAGCAAAGCAGCCCAGAGCACGCAGGAGTGAGACAGAGGACGGCAGCAGGATGGGACTGAAAATAGGCCACCACCAAGAAACCCACAAAGCCAAGGGCTGCCTCCCGGACAAGGTGGACAGGTTGGTCAGGGCCCAGACAACTGAGGACGGTGGGACACGAGGTTAGGGAATGTCTATAAACTGGGCCCGCTGTGCTGACCCCCACAGGCTTCCTTTTCCAAGAAGCAATTCACCTGCAGCCGTGCCTGGCCTCAGTGGACAGGATCTGTCACCTTCCTCAGCAAACTACCTGTTCACTGCAGGAGACATGCAGGCCCCGAATAATGTTGAAAGGAACCCAAGTTACCCTGAAGGGGAGACGTTTGTGACCAGATCCCTGGGAAATAATGATAATTCCTCCTAACCATAAAATCTGTAAGAATTCATCTATTCCTCCCATGCTCCCCCTCCCAACCCCACTATGAATCAGCCTCCTTATATCAGAGAAGCCATTCGGCATTTGGTTTTTTGGGATTGGCTAACTTCACTTAGCATTATCTTCTCTAACTCCATTCATTTACCTGCAAATGCCATGATTTTATTCTCTTTTATTGCTGAGTAATAGTCCATTGTGTGTATGTACCACATTTTCTTTATCCATTCATCTACTGACGGGCATCTAGGTTGGTTCCACAGTTTAGCTATTGTGAATTGTGCATCAACAAACATTGATGTGGCTGTGTCCCTGTAGTATACTGTTTTTAAGTCCTTTTGGGTATAGACCAAGAAGTGTGATAGCTGGGTCAAAAGGTGGTTCCATTCCCAATTTTCCAAGAAATCTCCATCCTGCTTTCCATATTGGCTGCACCACTTTGCAGTTCCACCAGCAGTGTATGAGTGTGCCTTTTCCCCACATCCTCACCAACACTTATTGTTGTTTGTATGCATAATAGCTGCCATTCTGACTGGAGTGAGATGAAATCTTAGTTTTGACTTGCACTTCTCTAATTGCTAGAGATGTTGAACACTTTTTCATATGTTTGTTGATTGATTGTATATCACCTTCTGAGAAGTGTCTGTTCAGCTCCTTGAGGGAAGGGAGGGGAGGGGACAAAGGGGTAAAAAAGATGATGGAATGGGATGGTCATCATTACCCTAAGTGTATGTATGAAGACATGAATGGTGTGAATATACACTGTATACAACCAGAGATATGAAAAATCGTGCTCTATATGTGTAATATGAATTGTAATGCATTCTGCTGTCCTATAGAACAAATTAGAATAAAAATTTTTAAAAAAATGAATAAATAAAATAAAGATATTCAAAAATTTAAAAAATATATGTAAGAATTGATGGTTAAGAATCCAGTTAGGAGCTGGGGTTGTGGCTCAGCGGTAGAGTGCTCGGCTAGCATGTGCAAGGCCTTGGGTTCGATCCTCAGCACCACATAAAAATAAATAAATAAAGATATTGTGACCAAATGAAAAATTAAAAAAGAATAAAATAAAAAAAAGAATCCAGTTAGAACCAATCAGCATGGGCCATGGTGACCTAGAGTGGTCATGGCAGTAGGGACTTGAAAGTCTGATGTCATCCTGCTGTCAGTCAAAAGTCAAGAGGTGGACCTGTGTGGGACTCTCTGGAAACTTCTCTGGGATCCCCAATAAAACTGGAGTGCAGGAGAAGCCCCTGGTCCCCCTCCTCTCTGAGAGGACCCACCCTCCCCTTGAGAGTGTCCCTCTTCCCCTTCCTGTCCCTTCAGTAAACTCTGCCTGTTGCTCTGAGCGACACATCTGAAATCCTTCTGACTTGACCACAGAATTGAGACGTGAGGGGTGGTCTTCACATGGTCTCAGTTTCCTCTAACAGGTTGACAGACCCCAATGGAAGGAAGAACAGCAGAGAGAGAGAGAAGGTACTAACTGCTGATGTCAGGGGTGAAGCTGGGGCATCTCTAGAGACCCTGCAGACGCTGTGCACCCCAAGAACACCCAGTAGGCCGCCCCACCATGGGTTGGGCATGCAACGGGAAAGGGAGCACTCCCTCAAAACCACAGTCTCCACCTCACCCAGTAGGGCTGCCCTATGTGAATATCCCTAAAGCTATTCAGAAAACCGAATCTGTGATGTCCAAATCCCCAACAGAGAAATCTGCAGACCTGGATCGTTTCTTTGGAGAATTACACCAAGTGTTTAAAGAAGAATAAATACAATTCCACACAATCTCTTCCAGAAAACAGAAGAGGAGGGAATTATTTCCCCCATCGTCTTATGGATCTAGCATTACCTGAACATGGAATTGTGCTCAGTGAACACTCACATGCTGCCTGATTCTGCGTATGTAACAAGGTGGAAACCAGGAAGCTACAGAATGGAGAACAGTTGTTTTTTGTCAGGGCTAGGAGGAGGCTGGGGTGGCTGTGGAAAGGCTACAGGCAGAACCCCGTGGTGGAATGCAGGGGTGCACTGACCTGCCCCTTTCTACATCCTGCTGGGGTGCGGTACTTTAGTTTTACAGTATGTTACCATTGTGGGAACCGGGCACAGGGCTTAGGATATTTCTAATAAGTGCATGTGATTCTATATTTTGGAGAAATAGAATGGACTATCTCAAAAACAATCACAGCTACCTCAAAATAAAAATGTAATTCACAAAATCACTGTGAATGTAGCCATCTGCTAATGATAGGATTACCTAAAAAATGCATGCCTAGTTCTTGTTTAAATGAAAGAACACTGTGAATGCAAGGAGTACATATCCATTTGCAAATTAAATCTGCAGGGGTCTGAGTATATTCTCAGTTGCCCACAGCACAAATTTGAAATATCTGTGTCCACAAATCTTCAATCCAACATTTGCTTGAAGTTATTTAATTAAGCCATAGACTACCCCCCTTTCTTTGTTAAATTATTAGAAACTAAGCTTGTTTCCTAAATGACCTGCCATAAAAATACATGTGTAATATGTGTAATACGTATTATCTGAAGTCCCCGTAATTGGAACAGCCAAGACAAACCTGTTCCTTTGACACAAACCTCAAAATTATACATAATGATAAACAAGTCAAATGGCTTGAGTGATAGACCCTGCAAGGCAGAATCCCTGGGGAGAAAGGGAGGTGCTTACACACACACACACACACACACACACACACACACACACACACCAGCTTTCTCTGTTCTTCCTACTGCCTGATTCCTGACAACAGGGATAGTGAGAAGCCACACTTCTCCCCTCCTCACCTGCCTTGGTCACTAAGAGGGCTTCCCCTGTGACACTGACACTCTGGTACTGTTAACTTTAGCTGATAGGTTTTGAGTGTTTTTTATGTGCTGGGCAATATGCTAAGCATATATTTAATATTAATAATAACCCTACATGCCAGGAACTATTATCTTCTCCTTGTTACCAAAATCCTGAATCCCAGAGTGATCAAATAACTTGCCCAAAGTTGCCTAGGTCAGGGGTAAAGCTGGGATTCAAACCAATTCTGCCTCAATTCCAAACTCAGGCCTTTCATCATTATCTTAATGATGCTCAAATCCTGTTGCATGTCCGAGCTGACGGGTAAAGTTTTACAATCTTGATGCCAGGTCACTCTTCAGATGACTGAGTCAGAATGTTGGAGCAGAAACCGGATTCTTGCCGGGAAGAGCCCCTGGTGGTCTCACTTATGGCCCACTTGAGAGCCACGGCACTGTCCCCACCTTGTGATTTAACCCCATCTTCCCAGGTTCCAGCCTTCATTCATGATGCTCTGCCTGTTCCACATCCAGGTTCTAAAGACACTCTTCCCTGGAGTCCCCACCCCCTGAGTCTGGAACCTGAGAAAGTGGTTAGGATTTCTGGATTGTCTGGGAAATGCTGGGGTTTAGGCCAACAAAGGCTCAGCACCCTTCCTCTCCGATACAATGATTCAGAAGGAGGCTTTCCATGCTGTGACTCCATGTTCTCTTGCTATAACAAAATACCTGAGTCTGGGTACTCTATGAAGAAAAGAAGCTTATTAAGCTCACAGTTTTAGAGATTGGAAGTTCCAGATTAGGCAGCCCTACCTGTTCAGCCCCTGGAGAGGAACTCTGTGGCTGTCACAACACAGCAGTTGTGTGCAGAAGAGGCCCAGCCTGAAAGGTAGCCTTGCTTGAGGCCAGCATCCATGCCTTTCAAAGGGGTGTCCCTGACTCCTTCCCTTAGGCCCCCACCTCTTGGGTTCTACCACCCTCAACATCGCCACCTGGGGACCAAGCCGCCAGCACATGAGCTTTTGAGGACACACTCAATCCATATCCAAACCAGAGCAGATTTCTTCACGTCAAACAGCAATATGGGACGCAGATAAAGCCGGGGGAGAAAAAGGCAGTCAATATAGATAATAAATAATTGGGTCCCATTGGGAAGGTGGGGGTGGTTGGAAAGAAAATCCTTTCCCAACCCTTCCCCTTGCTCCTGCTCCAACCTGTTGCTAAGGTAACCGACCCGGGCAGTTGTGGGAGTTGTCAATTACCACCTCCCGGGCTGCCGCTCTCTTCCTGCCCGACGTCACTCCACCTTTGGTCCCCCCAGCCCTTCTGCTTCTCATCTTTTGGCCTCCCATCCACATCTCCTGGGCTAGTCACTTCTGCAGGATGGGGAGAGGTAAGGGGGGAAGAGGAGGAGAGCAAAGAAAATCTAAAATGTGTACAAGGGGCAGGACGCTCCCACTTCTTGGGATACCAGAATACCAGCCAAGGCCCCTGCTTCCTCCCTGGAGAAGTCGGTGTTACTATTGTTTAAATAAAACTCCCTTGTAAGCGTGCCCCGGCACTGCGCTGGTGTTCAGACTTCAGCATTTGGAGAAGCAGAACTTGAGTCACCCATAACTGGCGCTCTCACAGATATTTGGCCCCTGAGACTTCTCTGAAGCCAGGTTCACGGCAGATTTACTGAACGGAGTAGCTGTAAGGCCATTGGTGGGCACAGAATATGACACAAACGGGGGAGGGGACCCCTGGCTCTCACAGGTGAAGTCTTCCGCAGAGACTTGGAGAGGCTCTCTGCACACCACATCACGTTCGCTCACGCTGTCTAGGTTGAAAGACGGAACTGAGGTAGGGAAGAGGAGGCTGAGAGGAAAGAGGCCAAGCACACAGCCCATCTGGGGCGACGCTGAGGTCATCCTGATGGCTGAGCCATGGTGAGGACAGGTGGCCTCATGCACAGGAACGTTAGAACAGGCTTCACGTGTCTTTACCCATGAATACTCTCCAGATTTCTTTTCCTTTGTCTAACCTGTTTACAGATGTTGAAAACTGGAGAGGGGGCAGAGGGGGAACTAATGGGCACAAAAGTTGGTAGACAGGAAAAAAGATAGGGATGGAAGAGACCTCCTAAATTCCACCAACCAAAGAGCTGCCAGTCAAGGTGGAGGTGTGTGGGGCTAGGCTGCAGCTCAGGGGTGCAGTGCTTGCCTAACGTGGGCTCCTGGGCTCCTCCCCAGCACCACACACACACACCCCATGTGTGTGTGTCCCAAAATAAGTTGAATAATTTGAAGAGATGGAGTTCAACTACTGCTCTCTCTGAACCCAAAGACCAAAGCCTCCTGGGATACCTGCAGAACAGGAAGGAGCTCTGGCTATTGGCCTGTTTCTTGCCGACGCCCAAAACACTTTGATTCATCAGCTCGTTCACAGTGCCTTGGAGAGACTCGGCCTCTTGAAATTTTCCAGGACAATGTTGGCAGCTCTCCTTCGCCTACATGGCCACTCCCATTTTCCTTGCTCCAAATTACTGACCACATGTCCTTTATCAAATTTCTCAGAATAATCCTCTTGACCAGTTTCCGTTTTAAGTTGAAGTAAAGATAAGGTATTTACCTCCTGAATGCTGCTGGGTTGGTGGCGAGAGAAGCAGCCTGTCTCTCTTGGGTACCAGTTCTGTGGATGTGCAGAGGGCAGCTGCAGGGTCAGGACTCTGGCCAGGTGCCCAGCAGCTGCCTGTGGGCTGGGCCACCTCTGGGAAGCCTGCACCTGCTCTGCACTGGACTTCAGGCCTGCCACAGCACCTCAGGTGTTAAACGTCCCCCAAGGCCCACGTGTTAGAGTCCTGATTCAGGGAGTGGCACTTTGGGGTGCTGGTCGGCACTTTAAGAGGAAGGGCCGTGGGGCCAGTCTTGAGACCATGGGGCACACCCCAAAGCAGAGTGTGGGAGCCCGGCCCTCCTCTTTCTCCCCCTTTTTCTTCCCAGCCAGGAGGTGAGCAGTCTGCCCACCATGAGACAGGCCCAAAGCCATGGGGCTAATGACCATGGGCAGACAGCTCCAAAACTGTGGCCAAAATAAACCTTTTCTCCTTACAAGTTGACTGTCTCAGGTATTCGTTATGGCAAAGGAAAGCTGACGAACGCACCCGCCAAGTACCCAAGAGGCAAAGCTCCGCTCAAGGTGCTGACTGACTGTGTGCTCCTCCAGGGCACGCTCTGACACAGCAGCCCTGCCACCCGCTTCTGTGGGCAGTGGCTGTCTGTGTCAAGCACAGTCAGTCTACAGAGCAGAGTGGAGAAATCTTCATGCTGATCTCCCAGGTCTCGATTTCACTACAAAACTTATACTTTAGCCCCATTTTGGGTAATGAACCTGCTTATTCTAAAGTAAGTACAAATTTTAGTAGAAATTCTATTTGCACATCCTAAAAATTGGAAACAACATGCATTGGTTGTCTGTCTCTACCCAAAAAAAATATCCAGAAACAGTGCATTCAAATAGCAAGCCTCTGTCCTCTGGAAGTTTCTAAGCATCAGAAACCCAGGCTCGGCTCTGCTGGGGGCATCTGGCACAGGGTCTCTCCCCAGGGCCGTCATCCACACTGTGTCAGGAAGGACATGTGACCAAGCTCAGGCCAGGGCTGCTGGAGACCTAGTGTCCTTGCAGTCTGTTGGCTGGACCGGTCACTCTCTTGCCACTTGGCTACTCACAACCCGCTTGCCCCAGAACGCAGGCTGCTAGAGGGAGGAGAGGGAGTGGCCAGGTGGAGGTCATGGTCTTTCCTAACCTAATCTCACAAGTGACAGCTCATCATGGTTTTCCCATTCCGTTCGCTGGAAGTCTTTCCCCCCAAGCCCAGTCCAGAGGCAACCTCACATACGGGCACCAGCCTTGGCAGTCTGGCCACTGGGGCCGTCCTGAAGCTGATTGGCACACAGCATCATGCAGGTGATGTACCTTCCTGGCCTGTTAAACTGTCCCCTACTTCAACAGAACTG
Organism: Marmota flaviventris; assembly: GCF_047511675.1. Lineage (NCBI taxonomy): Eukaryota > Metazoa > Chordata > Mammalia > Rodentia > Sciuridae > Marmota > Marmota flaviventris. Next base: position 578,382 of record NC_092517.1, on the reverse strand, counting down.
AGAGGGCACAAAAATAGCTCAGAGGCGCTCTGCAGGTGACACGCAGTCCTGGGCATAAGAGCACAGATGAAGACCCCTGTCTCAGCAGGACCACGTTCTTGCTCATACACGCTGCTCCAGGACTGTCACCTGGTGGTCCTCCAGTGCAGCCCTGTGACGCCACACATTCTGCCTGGCCACCCAGCGTCCTGGCCTGCAAGATCTACCTGCTCATCACGGGCACGTACTCTCAGAGCCCAGGAACTACTCCCCCTCTCCTCATTTCCATGTTGCTCTGAGACTGGGTCAAGGTGTGCTCCCCTTCGCTGCAGCGGATGTGAAACAGAGCTTCACAAGGCCAACAGAGTCCTCTTCTGCCTTGTGGGAGGTCAAAAGTGGACAACCTCAGTGCAAAAACAATTCATGTTTCCACTACAAATGAAATCTTGACCTACTGTCACTATAGAATGGCAAGTTACATTAGTGACACTCCCCTAAATAAAAATAAAGTAGAATTTAAAAAATTCTAATTAACCAATTAAGAAACTATTATGCTAACTCACCTTCCTTAAAAGTAGAGATTTAATTAGATGCATGGGTGGCAAAGGGTCCAGATTAACCCCGTGTTTCCTTCACATCTTTCTATTTCCCGCTTACCCATCGGTGAGGGGATGTGAGCTGCCCTTCGCTGCCATCTCACAGACTGGGAAGTTTAGAAGTGCTAAATCCTCCTTTTCCCACCCGGCCAAAGCCTCACGGATCCATCCCTCACCAGATAGTATTCTCTCTCGCATCTCAAGGCTTTATCTTGGTGTTTCCATGCATTTAAGCTCTTCTTTGAAATCTTGAGAATCCTTCTTGGCTTTAATTTTTTTTTCATGAAAAACAAAATATCAAGGTCTCTATTCTGTACTCAATGATTCCAGCACTTATCTCTTTGGTGCTTGATTAATTAAAACATGTTGTGGGGTAGGATTTTGTTGTCATTGTTAGCTTGTGAAAATTAAGGGTATAGTCAGGCACAGTGGCAACACCTGTAATCCCAGGTATGCAGAGGCTGAGGCAGGAGGATCACGGACTCTGTAGGCAGCCTGGGCAACTCAGTAAGACCCTGTCTCAAAAAAAAAAAAAAAAGAAAAAGACAAAAAGGGCTGAGGATGTGGCTCAGTGGTAACCCCCCCCCAAGTTCAATCCTCAGCAACCCTCCCCCAAAAGAAAACCAATGACGTTGCTCATCTGAAAAATCTAGTTAATACCTAGAATTTTAGCATAAGTAGGCTATCCAAGATGAGAAAATAATCAGATCTCTTTCAGACTGATTCTTATTTTTCAGATTTCTTTCAGAATATTCACCAGCAGGTTTTCTTCCTCCTAATCTCTGTCCTCACTCGGAGCACAAGTGTTCAATGGTAATGATGGAGAAAATATTTCTAAATGTGAGAGAGTCGTCCTTACATGCACTGCTTGTCTTCTAATGATGATTCATGCTGCTAGTCTGATGCTCAATTGAATTTATGAATTTTAAAATTTGGCTATTATTTAAACAGCCACATGGGCCACTGGTGTATCTGCACCGGATAATTAGCAGGGGGTGTGGGGTGGGGGTGGAGAAACATTTGCCTGTGGATGCCAGAGTACCCAGAGGGAGAGAACTGCACCTTCCCAATTTGGGACTCTTAGAATGCGCATAGGCAGATGGGAACCTGGTCCTCCATCTCGAAGCGAGGACTTATGATTAAGTAAGCCCAGGGAAGGGAAGGATCCACGCCGTGAGTACTCAGTGAGACAACTTCCACTTCACGTTAGCTCACAGCCACGTCCTTGTAGCCCAGCATAGAAACTCACTTGAGACCTGGGACCCAGCCAATGCTTTTAATGAAAATCACTCTATATTTTTCCAGTCCTAGAGTATTTTAGACCTTGCATTCTAATGAGTAATTAGTACCACTAGCAACCCATTAATCACACATATGGCTGCTTTAATAAGTAATTTTTCTGTGAATATAGCTTAAAGATTATGATTGAGTTAAAATGCCCCTGCTTTATCAGCTTATTGATATTCTTGATGAATTAATTCAGTTCCATGTTTTCATGTATTTGCAATTGGCCCCACACAATAAATTGTGTCATTTTTCATAAATGTGCTTGCTCTTTCCAGTGTTCAATATCCAATCTGAACAAGCATTAGAATGTGAAATATTAGGATCTGGTGAAAAGCCCAATGTCGACACGTAATGAAACAGATTATTTTAAACATATTAATCTTTATTTTCACAGGAAAAAGGCTGCTTGCTGATTTACGAATGTGCCTCTGGACAGTGTGTTCATGTAGGTACTAAACATCTGCCCCTGTATCAATCCTGCCCAAACCCCGGTCCACCAGCCTTCTGTCACCCCAACTTCCAGCAGAGAGATTCAACAGGTAAAATAACAGAAGCTTTACTTCTCTCCAGAACTAAGATCTAAAGGACAAGCCCCTTCGTTGTTCTTCTCTATGAGCTCATCTTCACCTGCAGAATCATCCCACCTCATCAGGTGCTCAGTGTTGTGGGAATTGGTCTAAAAGTGAGCAGATTTCCATTGAAATCTTTTTCAAATTCCCCAAATGCATCTATCTTTCCAAATCATAATTCTGAATCAAAATCATGGTCTCCTGATGCTCAAGTATGAACTTTACCACTGAGCCAAATACCAGCCCTAAATCACCAATTTTTATCACATTGAGTAACTTTTAATTGGAAAGAAGAAATGATACATACTTATCGGGTACAACACGATGCTTTGAACTTTGTGTACCTGGCAGAATGGCTACGTCGACCTCAATAATATGCACATGACCTCACATACATGACTGAGTTTGGGGGTGAGAACACTTCACAGCTACTCCCAGGGACTTTGGAGAGACACTAGGCAGGCTGGGGCTGGAGCTCAGTGGTAGAGCTTGCCCGGCAGGTGTGAGGCCCTGGGTTCGATCTTCAGCACCACATAAAGATAAATAAACAAAAATACTGTGTCCATCTACAACTAAAATAATATTAAAAAAAAAAAGAAAAAGAAAAAGACAGTAGGCTGTGACTGAGTGTGTCACCATGCTGTATGATAGGTCCCAAAACCCATTCCTCCCCACTAACTGAAATTTGTGCCCTCTGACTAGCAACCCCTCCACCCTCCCACCCCTGTGTTCTGGAACCCACCATCCTACTCTCTGTTTCTGAGCACTCAAATCCTACCCTTTTAGATTCCACGGGTAAGTGACATCATGCAGTCTCTGTCTTTCCGTTTCTGGCTGGTCACACTTAACACAATGACTCCAAGTTCATCTGTGTTGCTGCAGTAACAGGACTTCCTTTTATGGCTGAAGAGGCTTGCACTGTGGACACGTGGCACAGTTCATACCTTGGTGGACACTTAGGTTGGCTCCACCCCTCCGTCCTTGTGAATAATGCCGTATAAACATGGAATGCAGCTGTTTCTTCAGATACTGATTTCATTTTCTTTGGATATATAATCAGTAGTGGGATTGCTTTATCTTGTAGCAGTTCTCTTTTTAATTTGTTTTCCTTTGGGGTTCTAGGGATTGAACTCAGGGGCTCTCAACCACTGAGCCACATCCCCAGTCCTATTTTTGCATTTTATTTAGAGACAGGGTCTCTCTGAGTTGCTTAGTTCCTCACTAAGATGCTGAGGCTGGTTTTGAACTTGTGGTCCTCATGCCTCATCCTCCAAAGCCACCGGTATTACAGGAGTGCACCGCTGCACCCCATCTTCTTTTTAAACTTTAAAGAGCCTCTATACTATTTTTCAAAATGGCTATATAAATTTACAATTTTTAAATTCATTTTTTAAAATTTGAAGTAGTAGAATCTTCAGTAAAAATGAAAACAGTGTGTGAAATTAACAACAAACCCTCCATGGCACACCCCCGCCCCGGCCCCATCCATGGAGCTATTCCTTATCATTGCGGAAACTTCCACACAATCCATTTTTAAATTGAGTGTGTGTTAACTGCAACAAAACCTTGGGAGAAACCTTCCTACCGATGCTAGGAGACTAGTAAACAGTGTATCCATTTCATACAACCCCCTGAGGTCATAAAAGCCCAGTCAGGAAGTCTTTATGGACATGGGAAAAAGTTACATTGTTACACTGCCAAGTGAAGGAAGCAAGATGCAGAACTGGATTATACTCGTTGATTTTTATTAAAAGTGCATGAAATATCTCTAAAGGGATTTTTTTTAAACAAAAAAATCTGATAAACTCCAGGTGAGATAACAAAGAAGCCGGAGAGAGTCTCAGCACCAATAACCTTCTGCACATTTTTAAATAAGTAAAGAAAATTTATAATAAAATAATTATAATAAGTAAACAAATTTTAATTTTAAAGGCATCTAAGTTGTATGACTTTTAATATTAATGGAATCTTGCTGAATGATAGGTTTTGCAACACTCTTTTTGTTACATCACAATTTATCTTATGTTTTTCTCTTTTCAATACACAAGAAGCAACTGAATTCTTTTTAAAGCTGCATACACACACACACACACACAAATATATATACATATATATTTTTAAAAAATATAGGGACAGGGTCTCTCTGCTTTGCTCAGCATCTCGCTAAATTGCTAAGGCTGGCTTTGAACTTGCAATTCTCCTGCTTCAGTCTCCCAAGCCACTGAGATTACAGGCATGAGCTACTCTACCCAGCTCCAAAGTTAATTTTAAAAGTCCTTTGTTAATATACTAAATCACTCTTTTGGGGCCCCAAAGAGTCAATAAGTACTTTTTATCTAATTTACTTAAACTCTCTTGATAATTAAGTCCTCATTTGGACTATTAGTAGACAGTAAATATAAAATAATAAAAATGTTGAACTATACTAGTAATCAAGCAAATGAAAATTTAAATAACAATGGCAAAAAAGTCCATTGTTTGCAAAGATATGAATAACAGATTACCATCAACCATTGCTAGTAAGGTATAAATTGGTGCAGAATTTGAAGGGTAATTTAGTAATCTGGTTGAAAACATTAAAATGCATATGTTTTTCTTCTGTAAATTCTATAAATTACTCTTCATTAAGCAATTGAACAAGTTACACAAAATAAAATTGCAGCTTTTTTTTTTTTTTTTGAACCAGGAATTGAACCCTAGGATACTTAACCCCAGATCGACATCCCCAGCCTCTTTTTGTATTTTATTAGAGACAGGGTCTCCCTGAGTTGCTTAGGACCTTCCTAAGTTGCTGAAGCTGCCTTTGAACTCATGATCCTCCTGCCTCAGCCTCCCCAGCTCCTGGGTTTACAGATGGCGCCACCATGCCAAGCTTTTTTTTTTTGCTGCATTTTGATGAACGTGAAGCACCGAAGATCATCAGAATATCTATCAATAGATGGAGGTGGACTGTTAATGGATTATGGTGAGTCCATATAATAAAATCCTATGAAGTTATTGGAAATAAAGCTTCAAGACATTCTTTACTGATTGTTAAGAGAAAAAAAAAAGTCAAGTTATAAAACAGATACAAAATTGTGATCTCATTTTTGGAGTAAAATACATTTGTCCAGAAAATTTCTGGAAAACACACACATACGCACTAGCGATCACTACCACAAATAGTGAGTGTGGTTCATCTTTTACCCCTTTCCTGATGTGAAGTCCATACTTTTCTGAAATCAATGTACACCCCTGTACGACCGGGAGTAAGACCAGGTTGTGTACTTGGTTATTGAGCACTACCTCCCCGCCATCCGGCAGAGGTTGGAGTCCATCAAGGCCAGGGTGCAGGCAACATGGATCTTGCAGTCCTAGACACTTGCCTCTGAACCCCTATTCATATGTAAAGCTGGTGATTACCTGTGCCTGCCCACCAGGCCCTCAGTCGAAAACCAAAGTTAAAAACAAAGTCACAGTTGTGAAGGAGACAAAGAACAAAACCAGCTCGAATGAAGGATTAGATCCTTTGTTTTTGTGTGGGGATTTAGATAGATTGATAAATGCTCCCTAACCACAATCTTCTTTCCACCATATATTTTCAAGTCAAAAAGAAAAACAAACAAAAAACTGGCAAACAGTAAGGACAAAATAGGATCATTAAAACACTGATTTCTTCATATTCTTTTTTTTTTTTTTGGTAGTGTTCAGTATTAAACCCAGGGGTGCTCTACCACTGAGCTACATCTGCAAAATGTTTTGATTTTTATTTCGAGGCAGCATAGCAGTAAGTTTCCCAGGCTGGCCTCCCATGTTGGCCTCCCAAGTCACTGGAATGAAAGGTGACCCTCACTGTGCCCAGCAAGTGACCAATCCCTTGAAGGAGCATTGACGACCTATTTGCAATGCCCCTCACTATGCACACCCAACACTGGGAGTTCTCAGGGCAACACAGATAACATGGGGTGGGGGTGTACGTCATCCAACATCTATTCAGTGCTTAATTTCTGATAAGAAATAGGAGCAGTTTTGACAGTGAAGGAGTTATCTGAAAATGAATCCAAGTTGCTTCATCTCCTGAGTTCAAATAGGAAAATTTAATTAAATATTGGAAGTTGCGTCTTAATCAAATCAACCCTCAGGGTAGAATTTCAGATCCAGTGACTGTCTTCTCTATTCCTGTCCACGTTACAGAAATCTTGTTCTAAGAATGGCATTTGAGCTGGGCCTCTTGCGTCAACGGTTCTTCAGGAGATAGAGGTCCACATCAGTATCCGTGTGAACTGCTACCCATTGGATCGCAGCTCCCTGGACACAACAGCATCAACCAATGCGGCTGTTAGTCAAAATAAGCTTTGCCATCATTTGAATAAAAAAGAACCAAGAAATGTGTTTTCTAACTACCCCCAAACCATTTTGCACAACTCTAAATAAAATTCATCGTCATCTTTACTTACGATATTAAACCAATACATTTGTGAGGTTAAAAGAGTCTGTAATAAAACAGGAAGTAAGATCATTTTTCTCATAACGACTATGTTTTTTAATCAGGTCACTGGGAATTCAATAAAAGCAATCTATTTTTGCTATGTCTGCTTGTTGAGATCAATTCTTCAATTGCAAAAGCAATAAACAAAACAAATTTAAATGTCTGAATTAAAATCAATGATAATTTATTCCAGAGTCCACTTCCATTTTCTTGAAATGATATACCTAAGGTCTTTGAAGAATCCCTGCATGTCCACTCATGTGAGTGTAAAAATGAAAATTCACCTTAAATGCAGCCACTTAAGTACGGTACTGGCAACAAAACCATGAAGCATGTACCTAGCATCTGCAGGTACATGTAAGTAAAGCAGGGTGTCTTTACAGACAGCAGGAATGCAAATGTCTCCAATATGACTGCGTGAGACCTGCATCCTATGTCCCCAACCCTGATGCTCATCCATAAGTCAGACAGATGGGGCTGGGGATGTGGCTCAAGCGGTAGCGCACTCGCCTGGCATGTGTGCGGCCCGGGTTCAATCCTCAGCACCACATACAAAGATATTGTGTCCGCCGAAAACTTAAAAATAAATATTAAAATTCTCTCTCTCTCTCTCTCTCTCTCTCTCTGTCTCCTAAAAAAAAAATCTTAAAAAAAAATAAGTCAGACAGAGTGTGGTCACGGAAGTACATCACTCCCTTATGTTACCGTGTGTGCGTGTGCGTGTGCGTGTGTGTGTGTGTGTGTGTGTACAATGACCTCTGATGAATCCTGTCCCCTGCACCCATGCTCCATTGCCATTCCTTTCATCAGGAGGCCAAATCTTTATCTCTGCACACTTGAATTTGGGGTCCGATGACTTTCTTAACCAATGCAATCTGGCTAAAGTGACTTGGTGTCCCACAGCCCAGGCCTGGCAGCTTCTGCCCACACTCTCACACACCCCGAGTCTGCCATGCCTGAAGAAGCTCCCGTGAGAATGTGGAGACAGAGCTCAGCCCGCCAACTGCTAGAGCCAAGCCCACCAGACCAGCAAGCAGGCACCCGGGCACCCAAACGCAGGCAGAGAATGCGTGACTTGTCTCCAGCTACTTGGTTGTGTGACAGTCTGTTATGCAGTAATAAGACACCGCTGCAGTTACTTACACAGCCTCAGCTCTTTATTGAGTGCCCACTGTTTGCCAGTGTCATGGCTGTGTAAATAGGTGAATATCCACAGAGGCCCTTTTCCCACGGAGCTCATACTCCGGTGTGGGAGGGTAGGGATGGGGAGTTCAGCGATTAGAAAACAGAATGGATAATTTCCCACACCAGGAATTGAGTGTTGTGATAAGAGCAAAGCAGGATAAAGGGGTAGAGGTGGGCAGTGGGGAAGATGGAAAAAAGAGGGTCCTCTGGTTCAGGACAGTCAAAAGCCCTGAATGCTAAGGGGGCAGGGAGCAGCCAAAGCATGTGGGAGCCAACTCTACCCACAAATGCAGAGTCCATGTGTGGGATCAGGTTCTCTGCTTGTGGCAGGAGGACAGTGAACCAGGGCTGGACGGCTGCAGGAGGGGTTCCGGGAGGCCTCACAGTAAGAAGGCCCGCCATGCTTCAAAAAGTTTCTTCACTTTTAACATCTGGTCATCCAGAGGCACAAATTTGTATTACTGTATGTGATTCAAACGGTACAGCAACACACCCTCCCTTCTCTCCCAGGTAAGGCCAGCTTACTCTAACAGCCATGTCCTCTTTTGATTTAAAAATAAAACCTGCATCATTAGAAGCTTGTAAAGTCTCTGTCACGGGGATCCACATTGGATGAGCAAAATTTCGCTACTAGGAAAAATCTGTCCTCACAGTAGTTTATTTTTACCCCGGGAACCCTTGACACCAGAGGGAAACACACATTTGGGTCCAGTGTTCAGAAACTTACAAAATGGTACTGTACCAGGAGTGCTGGAGTGCACCTGGAATCCTCCCAGCTCAGGAGGCTGAGGCAGGAGGATTGCAAGTTCAAAATCAGCCTCAGATACTTAGCAAGGCCCTAAGCAACTTAGCAAGACCCTGTCTCAAAGTAAAAAATAAAAAGGGCTGGGGATGTGGCTCCGTGGTTAAATGTCCTTGGGTTAAATTCCTGATGGAGGAGGAGGAGGAGGAGGAGGAGGAGGAGGAGGAGGAGGAGGAGGAGGAGGAGGAGGAGGAGAAAGCAGGTGTTACAAGGACAGCCCCAGAGACCCCAGCCAGACAGGGAGGAGGAAGCCTTGCGGCAGAAGCCTTTGTACACCCTTCACTCAGGCAATTTGAACACTGATTTTACAGCTACAACAGCATTAAAACAAATCTCTTAAACTTCTCATATTGAAAACTATTGCAAATTGAATTTGCTAAAATAATAAAAAGGAAAGATGTGAGTGTTGTCAGAGCAAATCAAATGAAGATGCGGAATTTAAAGAGCCACTGAAACAAGCGTCTTCCTGAACTTTGAGGATCTGCGACAGCAACTACCAGGACTTTGCTTCACTAGGGGAGTGGGGTTATCACTGTGGATCCCTCTGCAGGGAGTCAGGCTGCGGGCCAGCCCCAGGCCGGCTAGTCCTGTGCAAGTCAACACTGGACTCTAAATGAAGATGAGCTGGCTGGGAAGAGGTTCCCCGTTCGGACAGCAGAGCGGCCCTTGCTCTGTGCGAGGAAGGCTGCCCTGGTCCCTTAGGGCTCTGATTATCTGGAGGCGTTCTGCAGGTGGCCCGTCCAGAGGGAGGTGTCCTGCAAAGAGAATTCCTTCTGGGGCTTCGAGGGAAGGCAGCCTGCCGACAGTCTCTGGTGTCCCTTGCTTGCAGAAGCGTCACCCCATCTCTGCCTTCACGCTGACATGTGAGTGTTTCTGTGTCCAAACTTCCCCTTTTGAAAGTTGCATAAGACTGCAGTGACCTCATTTTACTTATCACTGCGAGGACCTTCGGAGAGGCTGTGGGGTAAGACTGGCTGACGGAGGAAGGCAGGAACACATGAGCAGGAATCCACGTCCTCCCGTACCCTGGAGCATGGGCTACGTGTCAAGCCTGTGCTAGGCGTTGAAGAGATAGGCAGTGTTCCAGTACCCGCGTGGGTGGACGGATGAAGGCAGAGAGCATGCTCAGCATTGCCTCCAGCTCTACTCACACTCTAACGGAGAGTTAGTTACAAGATAGGATTTAACATTTCCAGCAAACATATTATAAAATCAATCAAACAGCTCAAATAGCCAGATATTTGCCTGGGAATTTTGATTTTGCCTTCACTGTATGGTTTTTATATAACTAAGACCTTAGGACCATCTTTTTAAATGCTATTATTGGTATATCATAGTTATACATAATAGTCGGGTTCCTTTTGACATATTCATGAATGCACCTAATATAATTTGCCCCATTTCAGTCCCAATACGTCCCCTGTCCCTCCCCTCCACCCTTCCCCATCCACCTCTACTGTATTCCTACTGTGTTCTTCCAGTACAGTGTGGAATTCAAAGAGCCAAGGAAACAAGTGTCTTTTGTGAGAGCTGTTTACTGGTTTTTAAATTGATGCATTATAGTTACACGTAAAAGTGGAAATTACTGTGACATATTCATACATGTGCAAAGCATGATTTAGTCAGTCTCAGTTCCTCCCCTTCCCTTTCCCCCCCTCCCTAGACCTCCTTCCTCTACTCCACCATGCTCCTTTCTGTTTTCATGAGATATAACCTTCTTTAAAAATTACCTATTTCTGTATTTCCACATATGAGAGAAAACATTCGCCCCTTGACTGAGTCTGGCTTATTTCACTTACCATGAGGTTCTCCATCCTTTTTAAAGACTCAGCCAAGAACACAACAGACCATGAACAACCATTTGTGGACATAGTTCAGTGACCCCATAGATGTCCAAGAGGGGCAGCCAGTCTATGGAGAGAAAGAGATGGACAGTATCCAACACGAAATCACAGAAGAAATGTTCACATCCAACACAAGGTTATCCAAATGGCATTCCAATGGAGTTATCCGTGATAATTCTTTCTGATAGCTGGATAGTTTTGATAGCTGGATGAGGTGGTCTTAGACTTAGGAAGAAGCTTAGTTGGCATCCTTGTGTACTTTGTGAGAGCCAAAGATGTTATGGGAAACCTCATTCACTCGCTGGCTTCTACAGCCATCACACCAAGCCCAGTGTATACCCTTGCGGAATTTGTATACCTCTTGGATAGATGGATTATGGAAAAGGTGTCCCTCCTTAGGATAATACACACCTCATAAGAGGGACTTCAGGCCCCCTTTGGCTCCACGCCTTTGGGTGGGATGCTCACCACCATGGACGGCAACCCTGCATCCAGCAAACCTGTATGGGGCTCCCACTACCTGCCAGGGCTGTGTCAGGCCTTGGAAACACAAAAGTGACTGAGATAGGTCTTGTCCTTCATAAAGATCCCAGACCACTGGGGCAAACAGAAACCAAACGGTGACTGTGGATAAGGTGGGAGGTGAAGACCAGAGTCAACTGAGATTGGTACCGAGTCAGCAGCCTCCTGGGAGGGAAGGTGAAAAAGGATCTTGGGGAAGAGGAGGAAGAATGTGTCACATGGCAAACAATGGGTCGGAAGTGCCAGGGTCAGATGCACCCCATGGAGGCTGAGAGTCCCAGAGACTCTAAGGTGGGTGGGGGGAAGTCAGCCTGGAAATGTGGACTGGCACCAAGCCGGTCCCACTAACTGGGTGACAGATACAACAGGCCATTTAAGATGGGAAAGGCTTGGGCATCCAGGGCAGTGTTAGCCCCAAGAAGACTGGAGGGAAGGAGCACTGGGGAAGGTCAATGGCTGTGTACCCAAGGAAGAGCCACCTCCAGCATCTCAGGCTTCCGCTCTGCCCCACGTTATCACCAAGGGTTGTTTCTGTCTGTCGCCTGGCTTATCCGATGACCTGACTTTCAGTTGATGACCTTTGCTATACTGTTGTGGGCCTTGCCACCACATTCCAGTTAAAGATGGACCATACACATGGTGGTACCAGGAGTTATCATGAAGCTGAAAGGATCCCGAGCGCATACTGATGTAGCCTTGTGACATCGCAGCACAGAGAATATGTCACGTGGTACAGTGCTTGTGGAAACAGGCCTACAGCACGGCAGGCCTAGGAAAGTGTGGCTCAGAATTGCGCTTTTCTTTATGGCGGAGTCAAACTCGTCTGTGCCTACACAGCCCACTCACTTTGTCCGTTCATCCATTGACAGCACCTGGCTGGATCCATAGCTTGGCTCATGTGAACTGTACCTCTGTCAACATCAAAATGGCTGCAACAGTGCAGTACGTCGATGTTAGTTCTTTGGGGGAATAAACCAAGGAGTGGAATGGCTGGGTCTTATGGTGATGGGGGCCAACGGCAGGGAGGGATGAGGCACCAGGCACTGAAATGGAACAAAGTGTTTCATGCACCTGTGATAATGTCACAGGAACCCCACTGCCATCTGTAGCTCTAGTGCACTAACAAAAAAAGTGGAGCACATGGATCTGTGGACAATGCATGACACTTGCTGATAATGTAACTGTTAATGCACTTCCTGCACTATACTTTTAATTAATTAGAGTGCAATACTTCTACTTATAAAAAAAACTTACTGTAAAATACAGTATCCTGTGACACCATGAGCAACCCACAGGCCTTGATTTCACTGCATTAGTAGCTCCTAGGCTTGATTAAACCTTGTGTTCTAATCAGCAGGGCCATAGGAGCAACAGGCTGTGCTGTGTGTACATACATACGTGTGTGTGTGTGTGTATAAACACACAGCCTTGGTGTGCAGTAGGCTCTGTGTGTAGACATGCATGATGTGTGTGTGTGTGTGTGTGTGTGTAAGCCTGTAGTTTAGGTGTGCCTAGGCCATGCCTTGCAGGTTTGCATAAATTCCCTATATTTTGCCTGCTTGATGAAGTTGCTTAAAGATGCATATATACATGCTGTTAAGTGACACATGATGGCATTTCATTTAAATCATATTTTCTTGTCAGGTCAGTGGTACTTGTTTGTAATTCCACAGATTCAAAAGTCTGAAGCAGGAAAATATCAAGGTCAAAGCCAGCCTCAGCAACTTAGACCTTGCCTCACAATAAAATAAAAACTGTGGGTGGCTCTAGGTGTTGCTCAGTGGTAGAGCACCTCTGGCATGCAAGAGGACCTGGGTTCAATTCCCAATAATATACTGCAAAAAGTAAAATAAAATATATGATCACTAGAAAGAAACTGAAATATCAGCCCAAGCTGGTGAAAACATTTTAGCATTAATTTTTAAATCCAAAATAGGATAGTTTTGTAATAGCGTATCTTACGAGAAAACCAAAATCAGGAGGCTTCCTCATCCAAGTTTGCTGGCACACAAACAGGGAGTTATCCCAGGGGTGAGCAAAACTGGCCCTCCAGCCAGCAGATGTTTTTCAGTAACACTGACACATACACACCCTTCTGAGTGTTATTTGTGACCATCTTCTTTTTATTTCCCTCTGTGACCTCTGTGCTAAAGTAAGACATAACAATTAACAGGCACACTGGATGGCCGGTACTGACTTGCTGTTAAGGGGTCCCACACCAACACGTGACAGCCCCGTTTCTTTAAATCTCAGATCCGACTGCTCTTTGGAGAAGCCGTTAGGCTCCGGGTATGCTTTTTCCTTTTCCAGTTGCTTATGTTTTCTGAGTGCCTTGAGGCCCCATGAGTTCTTACTCAGCTAAAATAACATGGAATCTAATTTGAAAAATCCAGCAGACTTTAACTATAAATTATTCTGTTATATTCAAAGGCTAGAGGTTTCAAAATTGATCACATCAGCAACGTTCGGCAGTAACTGAGTTAGGGTCCTTAATAATGTCCTAACATGTAGTTTTTGCAGCGGACTGTTTAGAAGATAGCTCCTTGGAATGAGTGGAAGCATCAGACACTGACCCTGAATGGAAGCTGTCATGTTTGAGATCACCTACCAACATACGCAGCAAATTAAGTGCCTGTCCGACTGTGCAATTGTCATACATCCTGCGTGCACTGGGGAACTTGGAGCCCTACCATTTCCCCCCATAATTCTGCTTTGTACCTGAAAATAGTTTTACCATCTCTTGTGAGCTCCTTGAAGGTCGGTTAAATAGGATTGTACGTCACCTTCCCATCCCCAGCCCTTGACCTGGATCTGGTGGTATACACTAGCGCTCAAAAATACATACTAAGTGAATAATAATGACGGCTCTTTCCTAGATACCAAACTCTATGCAAAATGTTTGATGTGCACTTTTCCTCTAACTCTTCTTGATCAGGAACTTATCACCATGGCTAATGTCACAGATTCCAGACTGAGTCTTGGGACGTTCACTGGGTGGTGAGGAGGAGCAGGGCCAGCGCGGCTGTGAGCTGCCTGCTTCACCTCCGTCATGCCAGGTGGTGCCCCGAATGTCCAAGCACACTGTGACTGGCAGGCACCAGGCTCATTTGTACAGTGCAACCACAGTGCCAGAAAGGCCACGGGTCACACTGGACCCACGGCCCCCGGGGGGACAAGATGCTGCTTGGGAGAAGTACCGATAGTTTGGGCGAGAATCATGCAGTCGTCATTGCTCATGAAATCATCCGGAAACTCTGGGATTCTAAACTGTCACATCGATGTTTCCTGTTGAAGCCCGAGGCATCCATCCATGCACAAGTGGTGACCAGGCAGTTATGGGTTTTTCCAAAACACCTGTTTATTCAATAAGCAAGGGCTTGGGAAAATCTTATCTTGAATCATTTTTTTCCAGACAGTTGATGGGTAACTTAGACAAGTGTTAAATTATATTTAATTACCTAAATATAACTGCTCAATTATTCTTTCTTAGGTATCAAACTTCCAGAGGGCAAGAATTTGATCTGTGTGGTAACAAGTTTTGCAAATCAGGTAATTAGGGATTTCTTTTCAGGTACATACAGGTGATTGCTAAGTATCAATGTGCAATCACCAGGAGTTCTGAGACTGCTTTTCAAAAACAGAAAAGAATTTTGTCTTGCTGATAATTTTGTTTATAGTACTAAGTCAGGTAGTGAAGAAGGCTCTTGCCTGAAAAATCCAGGTCAGCCAGGCCACCTTAGGTTTGGACCACCCTGCAAGGGCCCTCCCGTCTCCTCTCCATCATTCTTAGGAAGCAGACCGCTCTCAGAGTCACCGGGAGATACAGAGGTGTCTGCAGGTGGAGGAATGTGTCTCACACAGAATGATTTGCCACCCACAGCAGATATTCAATACGGGGAAATGAGCCATTTGAAAGCAGTAAGTGCTAGAAAGAGAGGCGGCTCTACTGGACATGGGCAGCAGGCTGAGCACCCGGAAACCAGGCAGGATCCCAGGAGCGATCCTGAACTCAGACAGATTCACCCAGGCACCTAAAGTGCTTTGGGAGAGAGGGTCTGAAAAATCCATTTCATCCTTCAAATCACAGCTCAGAAGCCATTTCATCAGAAAAGTCTTTTTCTGATCTCTGCCCGGGCTAGACACTCCAAGAGCACTCTCTTGGTCTATTCATAGACCTGGTAACAATTCCAGCCTTTTAAACTTTTTGTTATAACGACTTTAAAAATACTCAACAATATTCTCCCATATTCTCAACACCGAGATTCATCTGTCATCAAAATTTTCCACATGTTCTTCACCCACCTCCTTCTTTCACCCGCTTCTTCAGTGTCAGTGAAAGGCTTAGAGCAAAACCCGGGCGTCAGGCCGTGTCACGTCTAAATCCCTCAACACGCGCGGTTTGGACGTGATCAGTTTCCCTCTGAATCACTGTCTCAGCCTGGGTTGCCCCGAGCAGAGCTGGGATGGAGGCTTACATGTATACGGTTCTGGGAGGTGATTCCCAGGAGTGTGGGGCTGGGAGGGTGGGCAGGGAAGGAGCCAGAAGGGCACCCAAGGATGCACCAGCCTGTGCACACCCTGGACTTGGGCTGCTCACTGAGCGCCTGTGCTGGACGCGCTCCCCACTGCCGCTCAGCCCGTCTTTCTTCAGCCATCGTCCCACCCTGCGTTCCCTCTCATACACAGGTGGGAAATGGAGTGCTCCAGAGCCAGACAGGGTGAGTGGAAACGTCCCCACAGATGTCCCACCGGGGGCTTCAGAGACCCAGAGCAGGAAGAGACCTCTGCAGGCCAGATGGGCTGAGCCATGAGCTCTACCTGCACAGTTCCAGGTAAACCAGCGAAGGTGACTCTCAAGAGGTGACCCAAGAGAATGAGGCACAGACACCGGAGGCCTGGCCCACATCACCTTTTCCTTTGGTCGGAAGCAGTGCAACTGCTTTAGGGGATTTTCCCCAGGTTCTAATGCAAGGAAGCAAATCCCTCCCAGCGACATCAGCAATTCCTGGTAGGAGAGCCAGACTTTGGAAGGAGGGACGTCATGCCCACTGAGGGCAACAGTTACTTTTCTCACCAGAACCACCCGGGGATCATTTGGTCGAATGCATTTAAGCTGTACCCATTCAAAACAGCCACCACTGCAATGATAGTGGTGAGTTTATCACGCCGAGGGAATTCACTTCTTTGGGAACAAGCTTAGGAATCTGCATTCGGTTTCTTACATGATTTTTTAAATGACTTGTTGTTTGTTTATTTATTTATTTATTTTTTAAATGTGATGCTGAGGATTGAACCCAGTGCCTTACATGTGCTAGGCAAGTGCTCTACCCCTGAGCCAGAATCCCAGACCCCAGTTCCTTAGATGATTCTGATAGAAATTGTCCACAGCTCTGGGGTTTGGAAACTGCCACTATACCTACAAGATTTTCTAGCTGATAATAACAGAATTGTGGGTGAGACCTCTAAAGAGACCCATTATTTTTAAAAATTAACTTATTCTGAAAATACCCACTGAGAGCCTATTAAGGTACAGGGACTGTTCGAGAAAAGGGTGCACAGAAGTAAACAAAATTGAAAAGGTCTCCGTCCTCAGGTGGCTCACATCAAGAGAGAGATGCACAGAATTAACTGGAAATAGGTAAATAAATGAACACAGACACACACCTCGCGGTGGAAAGATGTACTTTCTCCACAAGTGGGCTGCAGCGAGAAGTGAATCCCGATTGGGCGGGACGCCCACCGGGCGAGGACCATGGCACACACTACCTCCTATGGCTTTTGTCTGTGCTGGGTTCACCTTAACAGGGGCCTGCGTAGTCACGCTCTTGGCTTGAGTTAATGCCGGAGGGAAGAAGAGATATATCACCAGTGTCTGAGTGGGACAGCCCTCTTCAGAGCCCCGAGGAGTCACCATAGGGCACAGGGGCTCCTGTGGCCCACACAAGCCAGGCTTTCCCACCTGCCTATGGGAGGACCTGAACTTGCATGACCTGAAGGCCCTTCAAACACCGAATCCTAGGATTTCCCCCCATAGATTCTTATTGAGAGGAATCAGGGACCTGAGTATATGCATTTTCCTTTGTCACTTGGGATTTGGTGCAAACAAAGACTGACTCTCGCTTACTTAAGGCAAAAATAAATGCTGTGGAGGATGACAATGTGGCTCACAGATCACCAGAAACTCAGGCCTCTGAAAGGACAGGAAATGGAGCCGTGCCTGAGGTCTGGGAGTGAGATTTAGGGGATGGTTTACCCACAGGACACAGGCAGGAGTCCGCCCCCACTGTGTTCACATCTGCTGGAGGTCAAGTTCCAACAGGAAAGTGCACCCAGCCTGGCTTGGGTCAAGGAAAACAGGAGCATGGTACACAACAGTGCATCTGGGCAAAGCAAAACGAGGTGCTGTCACAGCAGATGCCCACTGCCACCTGCCCAGGAGTCACCCAGGCCAGGGTCACAGTCAAAGGCTCAGATCCACCCCCAGCCTGATACGCCGCATTCGTGTTCTCCCTATCACGAACATAACCCCCTCGGAAGCACCTCTCCCAAGATGACTCAGAGTTCTTTCTTCCTGGAGGAAATGAATCCACTGCTTTTCCAAAGATGTCTGTCCTTCCTCATGGCCTGCTGCCTTAGCAGTGCCATGGCTTGGATTTGGAAAGTCCCCCAAGAGCTCATGGGTCAAAAGCATGGGTGGTCCCCAGTGTAGCAAGGTTCAGAAGTGGGACTTTAAGGCAGTGATTAGGGCTCTGACCTCATCAGTGGATTAATCCAGGAAATGGATTAATCCACTGAGAGCTGAATGGACTGTTGGGTGGTAACTGTAGGAGATGGGGCATGGCTGGAGGAAGTAGGTCACTGGGGTGTGTCCTTGGAGATTCTATCTTATCCCTGGCCCCTGCCCGGTCCCCCTCTGTCTCTTGCCTGGCTGCCATAGCATAGCAGTTTCCCTCCACTATGCCATTCGCCCCATGATGTGCTGCCCCTCAGGCACAGGGCAGTGGGGTCTGCAGACCATGGACTGGACCTTTGGAACCAGGAGCCAAAACAAAGTCTTCCTCCCCTTAGTTGCTGTCCTAAAATATTTTGGTCACAGAGAGGAAAAGCTAACATGAGCAGAGCGTCTCACCCGGATGGCCTCATTGATTCCCCTCCAGCTCAGTCTGCAAGGCCACATCAACATCCTGCCACTCTGCCATCACCACTCACGCCGACCTGAGTTCTTGGCACTGGCTGTGAGGACCACTCCTCCAAGGGCTGGCTTGCTCCCTTCCTAGGCTCAGGTCTTGGCTTTATGTCCTCTGCTTAAAAACCCAGCCCACCCCTCCCAGCGCTCCTCACCCCTTCCTGCTTGCTCTTTCCTCTAGGCCACGCATCACTCTCTAACATGCCATAAGGTTTCCCACAAGGGAGATGTAGAGGGGCACGGGCAGCCAGGGCACGTTGGTGAGTATGGAGGTCAGGCCAGGGCCAGAATTAAGGAGCACAGAGAAGGTCTTCCAGTGTCGTGAACTTCCCACTTGACAAACATGCTTGTGGCCCCAAGCAGGGGACCCAATCCGACAGACACTTCTGTACTTATGCTTCTAAGTGAGGGACCCGATATAAAAACTAAAACAGATGCATGGAAGAGGGAGCCACCAATCAATAATAGTGAGGAGCCCATGGGCAGGGGAAGAGGAAAGAAGAGGAGGAAATCCAGAGACCGTAAGAAGAACAAGCCAAAACTCCCTCGCTGGACTTCCAGTTCTGGGGCCCCTTCTCTTAGGAGAAGTCTATCTGTGTATCTCCATCACTTTTCAATAAACCTACCTACCTCTTGCTTGCTGTGTCTGCCCTTCAGTTCTTTGCTGAATGGAGACAATGATCCCAGCACCCCTAGGTGGTGACATTTGGTCCCTGTCCTCTACCTCTGGGGCCCCGGGGCCCCAGGGACAAGCAGCTGGGCTCTTCCACTCACTGCTGTACCCTCACCTGTAAAACAGCACCTGCACATTGCAATGCCCCATGAATCTCATGCCTCAGTGAACACACAGGTATCTGGAGAAAGCCCGAGGACCTTGTGGGACCAGCTCTACCGTCCACCTCCACCTGCTGAATGGTAGGCTGCGATGTGGGCAATGGTGGCCCAGAAGTCTGTGTCTGTAGCCCTCCCAAGTGACCCCAACGAGCACTTTGGAAACCGTCACATGCCAACACGCACCCCTTCCACACTTCTCTCCGTGGATGTCCAGCCACAGCTCTCCTGTCCCCTTCCTCTGGAGGACCCGGCTCTTCCTTGTTGTGGAGAGAGCAGCTGCAGCTCCAGTACTGCCCTCCTAGGAGCCCTCACTGCCCTCGGGGGTCTGCGCTCCCCCAGTGCACCTCCAGTCACTCTGGGCTCTCAGAGGGACCCTGGCTCTGACCCACGGCTCTGATCCTGCAGATCCTGCAGGGCTTTTGAGAATTCCTCCGTCCACGTGGGAAATTCTTTCCCCTTTCCCTCTGCACTGCCCCTTGGGAAGAAGTTCAAAAAGACTAAAGGGCTGTGATCTCAGAGTCAAAAACACCCCACTGTGTCTCTGTCAAGACCAGGGGGGATATCTGTTCCGAGCCTCCGAGCCTCCGGCCAACAATGGTGGGGAAGCGGCAGTGTGCTGAGAAGGCGGAGACCTCCAACCCGGGAGGTGGGTGGCAGGTGGCATGGAAGGAGGACTAGAGGCGCTGCACTTGGAGCACGGCTGGCCACGAAGAGTGGCCTCCCCTGGAGCCAGCACTGGGCTGGCTGGGTGCACTCACTAAGGAAGGGGCAGGGTGGTGGCCTGACCTGTGCTGTAGGTGGTCCACGCTGGCTGATCATGCTGCTGGGTGTCCTTTTATTATTTTCAAGACTGAAAAAGCAGAAGTTAGCAAAATCCTGGAGCTCAGCTTTCCTACAAATTAATTTGCTTGCTGATTACCTTGTAGGCTCAGCGTGGTCGGCATGCTAATGGGACCTAAAGAGTCACACCCTACGTCTCCAAACCCGAGAGCTGAGGTAAATGTGATTAAATCAAGAGGCCTGAGGAGGGTGGCAGATCCTGGCCTACCTGGGGGGTCCAAACCTGAACAGCCCTTTCTGTGGCTCAGAGAGACTGGTCAGCGAGGCCGGTTGCTGGCTGGGGGCTGCAGGAAGGGACCCTGAGCTGCAGCATGTGTGTCCTCAGGAAGCTGAGAAGGTGACAAAACGGGTTCTCCCCTGGGGCCCCAGAAGGGGCAGAAGGGGGCAGGCCTGGGGGACCAGATCAGACCTGCAAGACTATCAGAGAATGGGTTTGTGTGGCCCAGCCAGCACATGGGGTGACTGGTTACAGCACCAGTAGAAAACAAATAGAATGATCCACCCTGTTCAGGGGGGCTTACAGGGAAAGTAACGTCCCACAGGACAGGCCTTAGGAAATGGCAGCTGTCAAGAACGTACCAGGAGCGGCCCCATGGCACAGGCTTGTCACCCAGCTGTTCAGGAGGTGAGGCAGGAGGATCACGAGTTCCAGGCCAGCCCGGGCATCTCCCCGAGATCCTGCCTCAAAATTCACAAAAAGAAGCTTACCAACATATATCTATATTTAGGTGAAACTTTATCATCCTTCAGACTCCACTGAATTGTCAAAATTTACAGTATTTTTTTCTTCTTCTCTCTGTCGATTTCTCCTACTTTTAGCAACACATTTTTAAGGCTAATCTGTTGGAGAGGGTTCAAGAAGTGTTTTAGTTTTCTCTTTGAGCAGGGTGTAGCTGAGTGGTCGACCCACTAGCATGGCATGAACCAAGCACTGGGCTCAACCCCCAGCCCTGCACCAACAGCCAGTGCTTTATACTCCCTGTGTTTCCTAAATTGTCTGTAATGTGTATTTATTACTTTCATAATCACGAAGGCATTCTTTAAAATGAAGATTTACTGTGGGAAACCCTACAGGGCAGGACTCTACCAGGTGTTCTGAGCAAATAGATTTCAAGGAGAAAAGAAAGAAGCAAATTCAAAAAGAAAGAAAGAAACGGTAAAAACATAACCTGTAGATCAAAAGAAAAATAAGATATGAATGGGGTCTAATTGATGGACTTAACTTGAACCAATTAGTGATTGACTGTACTTCTACATGGGTAAATTAATTAATTATGGTTAACAAGGAGATATTAATTAATTATGGCTATACGTGGAGATATTAATTAATTATGGTTAACAAGTATTTATTAATTAATTATAGATACACATGGATATAGTAATTGCCTATCACTAACGTGGATATATTAATTAATTATAGTTACACATAGATACAGTAATTAGTTCATTGCAATTATACAGAGATATATTTACTGAGCAACTGGAAACTCGAATGCTGAACACAGGGCATTAATGAAGGTTAAATCAAGTCTGGCATTAGGGATTTTTAAACGTCTCTGTCTTCCGGAGATACATACAGAGATATTTATGGAAAAGCTTTTTACATGTGGGGGTCCTTGGGGTGCGTGGGGTGCCTCCCGGGCACCCCCCTCCAGGGCTGGAGTCCTGAGCGGCTGGCTGTGCTCACCCCTCATCAGGCCCCCCTCTCACTGACCTCAGGGGCAGCACCCAGTAACCTCCCTGCTGGCTCATGTGAGTCTGCTGACCCTCTCAGGACTGACCGCAGCAGTGTCAGAGGGGCAGTCTGCGTCCCTCCACAGGGGGCTGCTGTACCCCCAGGTTGACCTCCTTTCTTCTCCCCCCTCCACCTCTCTCTTCCTGCCTCCCTCCTCCCTTCTCCCTCCTTCCTCCCTCTCTCTCTCCCTTCTCTCTCTCTCCCCTTCTCTCTACCTTCTCTCTCTCTCCCCTTCTCTCTCTCTACCCCTCTCTCTCCCTTCTCTCTCTCTACCCCTCTCTCTCCCTTCTCTCTTTCTCCCTTCTCTCCCTCTCCCTCTCTCTCTCCCTTCTCTCTCTCTCTCTCCCCCCTTCTCTCTCCCCCTCCTCTCTCTCTCTCTCTCTCCCTTCGCTCTCTCCCCCTCCTCTCTCTCTCTCCCCCCTTCTCTCTCCCCCTCCTCTCTCTCTCCCCCTCCTCTCTCTCTCTCTCCCCCTCCTCTCTCTCTCTCTCCCCCTCCTCTCTCTCTCTCTCCCCCTCCTCTCTCTCTCTCCCCCTCCTCTCTCTCTCTCTCCCCCTCCTCTCTCTCCCTCTCTCTCCCCCCTTCTCTCTCCCCCTCCTCTCTCTCTCTCTCCCCCCCTCCTCTCTCTCTCTCCCTCCTCTCTCTCCCTTCTCTCCCTCTCTCTCCCTTCGCTCTCTCCCCCTCCTCTCTCTCTCTCCCTTCTCTCTCTCTCCCCCTCCTCTCTCTCCCTTCTCTCTCTCCCCTTCTCTCTCTCCCTCTCTCTCTCCCCCCTTCTCTCTCCCCCTCCTCTCTCTCCCTCTCTCTCCCCCTCCTCTCTCCCCCTCCTCTCTCTCTCTCCCCCTTCTCTCTCCCCCTCCTCTCTCTCTCTCTCCCCCTTCTCTCTCTCCCTTCTCTCTCTCTCCCCTTCTCTCTCTCCCTCTCTCTCTCCCTTCTCTCTCTCTCTCTCCCCCCTTCTCTCTCCCCCTCCTCTCTCTCTCTCTCTCCCCCTCCTCTCTCTCTCTCTCCCCCTCCTCTCTCTCTCTCTCCCCCTCCTCTCTCTCTCTCCCCCTCCTCTCTCTCCCTCTCTCTCCCCCCTTCTCTCTCCCCCTCCTCTCTCTCTCTCTCTCCCCCTCCTCTCTCTCTCTCTCCCCCTCCTCTCTCTCTCTCTCCCCCTCCTCTCCCTCTCTCTCCCCCTCCTCTCTCTCCCTCTCTCCCCCTCCTCTCTCTCCCTTCTCTCTCTCTCTCTCTTCTCTCTCTCTCTCTCCCCCCCCTCTCCTTTCTGTTGGAGGTGCCTTGGCCCCTGCCTTACCTGGGTGGTGGCAGTCAGAGCCCCACAGTGAGAGCGCCTCAGGATGCCCACGTGCTCTCTCTGCACTACAGAGATGCTGAGGACAGGGAGCTGCCTTCCAGGAGAAGGAAAGTGAGCCTGAGCCCCCGCCTCCTTCCAGGCCCTGGCAGACACTCCCTGGCACGGGCCAGAGAGAGAGAGGATGCCCTGAACTTCCAGGGCCACTTCTGTCAGCCCAGCACGGTGTCCCAGCTAGGCCTGCACTGCTCCTGCACAGGTCACCTGGTGGAACTGCTTACACAATTCTCCCTGGAGTTTCCCCACATCTGGTCACCTAACTTACCTTCAGAAGCACTGTTAATATTTGTTTGTGCAAACTGTGTTCAGAGCAGTGACCTTCAGGATGTGAGCTTGCCCCCGGACACCCTGCCTGTTTATTATCAGTGCTAGCTACCATGACAAAAAGCTGAAACAGGAAAACCTCGAGGTGAGTATTACTGCTTTAGAAATTAAAAGCCAGGATTTAAAGAGCTTAAAGAATTATTGAAATTAATACAAACAGATAACCTTTGGAGCCAGGGCTCAGACCCAGGCCTTCCTCCCGGGCAGGCTGCACACCCTGTGGGTCCAAGGGCACCCAGGTGCCGAGCAGGGCAGCACTTCTTGACTCCTTCTATAAGTGTGGTCTCCATTTCAGGGCAGGCAACGCACACCACTGAGCTTCATTCAGGACACTGCAGTCCTGCTACAGGTGGGTCATGACACAGCCCCTCAGTGCCACACTGGTTGAGAAACTCTAGAATAGGAGGCATCGGTACACCTCCTAGGTGGACCCCTAATGCAATGTCCTCACAGCCTCAGTTGATAACTCAGGCCAACTCCACGTGGCCATGAGTGGGTCTTTTCCCTCCTTGGACATTCATTTCCATCCAAGGGTCTTGGGCTACATATCATCCACAGGACTATCTTAGAATCCAAATGTCGGCTTCTGTAACAGCGTGACATTCTTCCTGCACGTTATCCCCCCTTTGCAGAGACAATCCCTCGTATTTCTGGGGTTATAGAAAGCATGCTCCTGCTGTTGACACATATGCTGAACCAAATGTCTATCTTCGAGGGGCTCACAACCTAGAAAATAAAGGAAAGAATTGTCACTCACGGAGGAGAGAATATCTGGAACCATCCTAATCTCTAAAGAGATCATGAACAAAACCAAAGATGATAAAGTTGCAGGGAGTCATCGGTGACTCCCTGCCCACAGGAAGGGAAAAATGAAAGTTGACAGAGTAAGGCTTGTTGAATCCGAGTTCTGTACCGATGGGAACATCAGTGAACAAGCACCCACGCATGTTTTCAGGTCAGATGAAGAGGCACAGAAATAGATCAGAGAGCAGCACAGCCCAGCACGTGGGTCGGAAAAGCAGGGATTTTAACTCGGCCTTGATGCCAGAAAGGAGGCTTACTGTCCCTCACCTGCTTCCTTAATGAGGTACCCCTCTTGCCTGTCCATCTTTCAGAGAACAAGGGGAGCCCAGGAGAAGGGGCAAGCTCGGCTTCAGCTTCTGAGGAAGGTATCAACCAAGAGAGCGTCCCGCCTCTACCCTGCACTAACCCACCTCTACCCTGCACTCACCCACCTCTACCCTGCACTCACCCTCCTCTACCCTGCACTCACCCTCCTCTACCCTGCTCACCCTCCTCTACCCTGCACTCACCCACCTCTACCCTGCACTCACCCACCTCTACCCTGCACTCACCCTCCTCTACCCTGCGCTCACCCTCCTCTACCCTGCACTCACCCACCTCTACCCTGCACTCACCCTCCTCTACCCTGCTCACCCTCCTCTACCCTGCTCACCCTCCTCTACCCTGCACTCACCCTCCTCTACCCTGCACTCACCCTCCTCTACCCTGCTCACCCTCCTCTACCCTGCACTCACCCACCTCTACCCTGCACTCACCCACCTCTACCCTGCACTCACCCTCCTCTACCCTGCTCACCCACCTCTACCCTGCTCACCCTCCTCTACCCTGCTCACCCTCCTCTACCCTGCTCACCCTCCTCTACCCTGCACTCACCCTCCTCTACCCTGCACTCACCCTCCTCTACCCTGCTCACCCTCCTCTACCCTGCACTCACCCTCCTCTACCCTGCACTCACCCACCTCTACCCTGCTCACCCTCCTCCACCCTGCACTCACCCACCTCTACCCTGCACTCACCCACCTCTACCCTGCACTCACCCTCCTCTACCCTGCACTCACCCACCTCTACCCTGCACTCACCCTCCTCTACCCTGCTCACCCTCCTCTACCCTGCTCACCCTCCTCTACCCTGCACTCACCCTCCTCTACCCTGCACTCACCCTCCTCTACCCTGCTCACCCTCCTCTACCCTGCACTCACCCTCCTCTACCCTGCACTCACCCACCTCTACCCTGCACTCACCCACCTCTAACCTGCACTCACCCTCCTCTACCCTGCACTCACCCTCCTCTACCCTGCTCACCCACCTCTACCCTGCTCACCCTCCTCTACCCTGCTCACCCTCCTCTACCCTGCACTCACCCACCTCTACCCTGCACTCACCCTCCTCTACCCTGCACTCACCCTCCTCTACCCTGCACTCACCCACCTCTACCCTGCACTCACCCACCTCTACCCTGCACTCACCCACCTCTACCCTGCACTCACCCTCCTCTACCCTGCACTCACCCACCTCTACCCTGCACTCACCCACCTCTACCCTGCACTCACCCTCCTCTACCCTGCACTCACCCTCCTCTACCCTGCACTCACCCACCTCTACCCTGCACTCACCCACCTCTACCCTGCACTCACCCTCCTCTACCCTGCTCACCCTCCTCTACCCTGCACTCACCCTCCTCTACCCTGCACTCACCCACCTCTACCCTGCACTCACCCACCTCTACCCTGCACTCACCCTCCTCTACCCTGCTCACCCTCCTCTACCCTGCACTCACCCTCCTCTACCCTGCACTCACCCACCTCTACCCTGCACTCACCCACCTCTACCCTGCACTCACCCTCCTCTACCCTGCACTCACCCTCCTCTACCCTGCTCACCCACCTCTACCCTGCTCACCCTCCTCTACCCTGCACTCACCCTCCTCTACCCTGCACTCACCCACCTCTACCCTGCTCACCCTCCTCTACCCTGCTCACCCTCCTCTACCCTGCTCACCCTCCTCTACCCTGCACTCACCCTCCTCTACCCTGCTCACCCACCTCTACCCTGCTCACCCTCCTCTACCCTGCACTCACCCTCCTCTACCCTGCACTCACCCTCCTCTACCCTGCTCACCCTCCTCTACCCTGCACTCACCCTCCTCTACCCTGCACTCACCCACCTCTACCCTGCACTCACCCACCTCTACCCTGCACTCACCCACCTCTACCCTGCTCACCCTCCTCTACCCTGCTCACCCTCCTCTACCCTGCTCACCCTCCTCTACCCTGCACTCACCCTCCTCTACCCTGCTCACCCACCTCTACCCTGCTCACCCTCCTCTACCCTGCACTCACCCTCCTCTACCCTGCACTCACCCTCCTCTACCCTGCTCACCCTCCTCTACCCTGCACTCACCCTCCTCTACCCTGCACTCACCCACCTCTACCCTGCACTCACCCACCTCTACCCTGCTCACCCTCCTCTACCCTGCTCACCCTCCTCTACCCTGCTCACCCTCCTCTACCCTGCACTCACCCTCCTCTACCCTGCTCACCCACCTCTACCCTGCTCACCCTCCTCTACCCTGCACTCACCCTCCTCTACCCTGCTCACCCACCTCTACCCTGCTCACCCTCCTCTACCCTGCACTCACCCTCCTCTACCCTGCTCACCCACCTCTACCCTGCTCACCCTCCTCTACCCTGCACTCACCCTCCTCTACCCTGCACTCACCCTCCTCTACCCTGCTCACCCACCTCTACCCTGCTCACCCTCCTCTACCCTGCACTCACCCTCCTCTACCCTGCTCACCCACCTCTACCCTGCTCACCCTCCTCTACCCTGCACTCACCCTCCTCTACCCTGCTCACCCACCTCTACCCTGCTCACCCTCCTCTACCCTGCACTCACCCTCCTCTACCCTGCACTCACCCTCCTCTACCCTGCTCACCCTCCTCTACCCTGCACTCACCCTCCTCTACCCTGCTCACCCTCCTCTACCCTGCACTCACCCACCTCTACCCTGCACTCACCCACCTCTACCCTGCACTCACCCTCCTCTACCCTGCACTCACCCACCTCTACCCTGCACTCACCCACCTCTACCCTGCACTCACCCACCTCTACCCTGCTCACCCTCCTCTACCCTGCACTCACCCTCCTCTACCCTGCTCACCCTCCTCTACCCTGCGCTCACCCTCCTCTACCCTGCACTCACCCTCCTCTACCCTGCTCACCCTCCTCTACCCTGCTCACCCACCTCTACCCTGCACTCACCCTCCTCTACCCTGCTCACCCACCTCTACCCTGCACTCACCCTCCTCTACCCTGCGCTCACCCACCTCTACCCTGCTCACCCTCCTCTACCCTGCACTCACCCTCCTCTACCCTGCACTCACCCTCCTCTACCCTGCTCACCCACCTCTACCCTGCTCACCCTCCTCTACCCTGCTCACCCTCCTCTACCCTGCTCACCCTCCTCTACCCTGCTCACCCACCTCTACCCTGCGCTCACCCACCTCTACCCTGCACTCACCCTCCTCTACCCTGCTCACCCTCCTCTACCCTGCTCACCCTCCTCTACCCTGCACTCACCCACCTCTACCCTGCTCACCCTCCTCTACCCTGCACTCACCCACCTCTACCCTGCACTCACCCACCTCTACCCTGCTCACCCTCCTCTACCCTGCTCACCCACCTCTACCCTGCACTCACCCTCCTCTACCCTGCACTCACCCTCCTCTACCCTGCTCACCCACCTCTACCCTGCACTCACCCTCCTCTACCCTGCACTCACCCTCCTCTACCCTGCGCTCACCCACCTCTACCCTGCACTCACCCACCTCTACCCTGCTCACCCTCCTCTACCCTGCTCACCCTCCTCTACCCTGCTCACCCTCCTCTACCCTGCGCTCACCCACCTCTACCCTGCTCACCCTCCTCTACCCTGCTCACCCTCCTCTACCCTGCTCACCCACCTCTACCCTGCACTCACCCTCCTCTACCCTGCGCTCACCCACCTCTACCCTGCTCACCCTCCTCTACCCTGCTCACCCACCTCTACCCTGCTCACCCTCCTCTACCCTGCACTCACCCACCTCTACCCTGCACTCACCCTCCTCTACCCTGCACTCACCCACCTCTACCCTGCACTCACCCACCTCTACCCTGCTCACCCTCCTCTACCCTGCTCACCCACCTCTACCCTGCACTCACCCTCCTCTACCCTGCTCACCCACCTCTACCCTGCGCTCACCCACCTCTACCCTGCTCACCCTCCTCTACCCTGCTCACCCTCCTCTACCCTGCACTCACCCTCCTCTACCCTGCTCACCCACCTCTACCCTGCGCTCACCCTCCTCTACCCTGCTCACCCTCCTCTACCCTGCTCACCCTCCTCTACCCTGCACTCACCCACCTCTACCCTGCACTCACCCTCCTCTACCCTGCACTCACCCACCTCTACCCTGCACTCACCCACCTCTACCCTGCACTCACCCTCCTCTACCCTGCTCACCCTCCTCTACCCTGCTCACCCTCCTCTACCCTGCACTCACCCTCCTCTACCCTGCACTCACCCACCTCTACCCTGCTCACCCACCTCTACCCTGCACTCACCCTCCTCTACCCTGCACTCACCCTCCTCTACCCTGCTCACCCTCCTCTACCCTGCACTCACCCACCTCTCCCCTGCACTCACCCACCTCTACCCTGCACTCACCCTCCTCTACCCTGCACTCACCCTCCTCTACCCTGCACTCACCCTCCTCTACCCTGCACTCACCGGGCACCTGCTTTGGATGAACCTTCCATTTAGGTGAAGTGAAAAGGTGAGGACTTTTCATGAAGCCACATTTATCCTATTGAAATAATCATGTTTTCTTCTTGTTTTTGTTGCTCAGATTCCCTTCTTTTACAGGAATGATGAGAGTAGATAATAACTGGTTTTGCTTTCTCTAAAACTTGGCTAACCAAATAAAGGTGAAATTTGTCAACTTCCCATCAGTCCCATTTTGGTGATGACATCCAAAAGGCCCCAGGCCCTGACCCACTGACTGACAGGGAACCCCCTTTATTGTTGAAGGTCTTTCCAAATCAAGCACTTTCATGTGGCATATGTAATTAGTCCTCAAATCCTGCAGGACAGGTATTGCCACCAGAGTGACAACAGAGGAGGTCGAGGAGGTCGGAGTCCCCAGAAGTTAAGGGCAAGGCCAAGTTTAAGTAGCTATTCCATGGATGTCCCCAAGGAATTCCCTTGCTCAAAGGCAAGGCAGTCTCTGACCCCTGATGGCAGATGACCCAATCGCAGCAGAGGACTCTCTCCTGACTTCAAAGGAACTTGAGTGGCAGTCAACAGACACACATTTATCCCCACAGCAACCCCGATGACTCAGGCATCAACATTTCCCCAAAACAGTGAGAAGTTGTGATTTTAAATGTTGATATGTCTCAATGTGACTCAATCTATCAGAATGCTCCACGGCACTTTGGATATACTCCATTTTGGAAGAATTAGGAAAACACTTGGCAGGGCTGTGTGCATTTTTATTTTAATTGGGGGGTGGGGGGCGCATTTGAGATCTGCAATTAAAAAGAGGTTGGGTTTGGCTGTGAGGAACTGATGCAATTCACAGTTCAAACTCACTTGGAGGAAAATAACAACAGTCCCACTAGTCCCTAGTCTGCTTCCATTTGCCAGGGGGAGGGGGATGCCATGGGAGGGGGACAAGGCTGACAGCCCCACCCCAGGCCAGGGAGGAGCCTTCAAAAGGGCAGGATTCACCTCCCTGGTGGATTAGTGGGTGTCTTATGAAACCGGAGGGTTTCCTAGCAGCATTTCCACAGGTGCTCATCTGGAAAGCTTTGATAGTGATGGTGGATTAGTCAGGGTTCTCCCGAGAGGCAGAACCAGCAGGTTCACAGATGCAGTATAGACAGCACTATCAGAATGGATTTACTATATTGGCTTACATGACCAGAAGCTGGACAGTCCCACAACAACTGTCTGCAGGCTGGAGAGCTGGAGGGACCCGTAGCAGCTCAGCCCAAGAAACGGGAGCCTCAGAACGGGAGGGAGTAGCGATGCAGCCCCAGTCTGGACGGAAGGCCCGGAACCTCCCGGGGGGAGAGGCTGTGCAGAGTCCACTGTGGGAAAGGGAAGGAGCGGGGTCCAGGTCTTCAGGAGATCCCAGCAGCGTCAAGAACCTGCTCAAGAAGCCGCAGGCCGGTCTGCTACAGCTCCCTCCTTCTGTTCCCTCCAGGCCCCTCACGAGGGTGTCCCCCTTCCCTTTGCTGTCCCACATGCCAGTCACTCCTGAGACACCCTCACTGACACACCCAGGGGCCTCTGGATCTTAGGCATCTCTCCATCCAGGGGAGCGGATGATTGGGACCAACCATCACAGAGAGCTTAGGGCCCCTACAACCTGAGGAGGAGCACAGCGGGGAGAGGAGGAGACTGTCACGTTGGGGACGTCAGCTGGAGCCCTCAGAACGTGCCAGTACTGGGAAGAGTCACCTTTGAGGGAATCCCCCCACTCCATCCTTCCACATTGGGAAAAGCTCCAAATACTCATGGCTTATTTTAAATCCTGGGGCCATCTTAAGTGCCCAGGTGTTCTCGAGAGTCACTCTGCGTCTGTGGAGCTCAGGGAAGGCTCTGTCCTAGTGAGGCTGGCCTTGAGTGAAGGAGGTGGGGGCCACGAGGAGGAGAATCCGTCTCATTTCCCATAAGATGAGCCCTAGTCATGGCTCAGTGTTTTGAATTTTCCTCTCATCAAGAAACAAACATGGGGAGAACCAGAGCTTGGAATACGAAGCTGATTTTACCTCTTGGGAGGAGGGAGGTTCCTTCCAAGGGCAGCCATTCTGCATGAGGGTGAGGCCGGGAGGCTGGGGCCACTTGCTCCTGGGCAGTCTTGGGGAGAAAGGAGAGAGCTCCTGGTGCCCTGTGCTCTCCTGCTGGGCCTGGTAGACCCCCTGCAGACACCAGGGTCCAGGGACCCTGCTGGATACCACGCAGTCAGCACCGAGGACACGCCCCAGACATCAGTAGAGAGAGGCGCCCGGGCCAAGGGAGGGCGAGAATCCAGAACAGCACTGCCCAACAGGAACAGAAGGCAACCACGTGGGCGCTTACAGCTTTTCAAGTAGCCACATTACAAAAGCACAAATGAACAGGCAAATTTTATTTTATAAATACAGTTATTAAACCCAATGTAATCAAAATATTGCCATCTTAATACACAATCAACACAAAAGTGCTAATCAGACGCTCTGCCTTCTGAAATCCAGTGTCTGTTTCACTGCCTTTAATTCAGTGCATCTCAGTCCAAAGGAGTGCGTTCCCAGCATTCAGAAGCACAGAGCTAGGAAACGCTCATGCCACGCGGGCGCTTTATCCAGAAGAAGCCACGTGAACTGGAGCCTGCTCCTTCTTCTGCCATAAAATAACCTAAAGGAAACGTTAAAGAGGATGGAGAGGTCAGTGTCGGGAAGCGGAAACGGAGCCATGGGACTGTGTGAATTACTAGTATTCTGAGTCTCCATCTGGGAAACCCCCCTCCTGTGTGTGCACACGTCTGCTGGGGGTCTAGCAGGTGGGCGGCCCTGAAGGGCACCGTGTGGAGGCAGAGGTGTGTGGACACTGCGCTGCTCAGGACGCTGCCCGCCCCCCAGGGGCAGGTAAAACAGAGAAGTAGAGAATGAATGGACACAACCCTACGCTGTGGGGGCTCAGGAAGGGCAGGGGGTGGTCTCGGACCCTCTTGCCGTAGCTCTGCGAGGGTACAGCCTCACCTGTCCTGCCTGGGACTGTCTGCACAGTGCCTGGCCTAGGCGTGGTGAAACCGTGTTGAGCCAGCTGGTAGGGAACCAGGCGGAGGGGCTCACATCTGAGTGGGGTCAGGTTGGGTTCTGAAGATGTCACTGCTTGTCACCTGGGAGAGTAGAGCACTTGAGACCAGAAAGCCTCAACATCCTGTGACACGGCTCTTTAGGGCACACTCAGTCAATCATTCCTGATTTTTGGAGCCAGGAGCATGGGTAGGGCCAAAGATGGGGACTGGGTAGGTTGGGGCCAGTGTGTGCAATAAGTGGAGGGTATTTTTAAGAATTATTTGCAGAGTTAGTCTTTCCGAGCCTCTGCTGATATCACTGCAGTGTGGTACAAATTCTCGAAATGCTAAAACAGACTTTAGCAGCCATTGATCTCCTGTTTTTAGAGCTGTTGGGAAGCAATCAACCATCAGACAGGTGACGGTGGTCAACGTGGGTATGCCTTCTTTAGAGACCACCGAGGGTTGCTGTTGAACTTTCCCATCTCGATTAACTTTCATTTCACTCCTAAATAAAGAACAATGTAATCAATGAATAAAATGAAAGGGTACAGAGTTACATTTCCACCAAAAAAATAGTAGAATGAGGTATTTTCACTGAGAAGACGGGTAGCGATCTGTGCTCACGGCCCCACCCAGTGTCCCTTTGAGCATCTCCTATCTACTGAAATAACATCAAACATGCCACGAGACTGGAGGTATTAGTGCCTAGATCCCAGGAATACGTCTGGAAATGTTCTGCTATTTAAAAAAAAAAAATAGAATGTTCCTGCCGAATGCAGTTCATTATAGATCGACTGTGCACCCAGACGTGGAGAGTGCAGACAGCGCGGTGGACACAGCAGGGGGGTGGGGGATGGTTCATGAATCTCACCAGGGCTCCCTTCCAACACCAGGTAACTGCGGTTTGGTCATGGCCAACGCAACTTGAGGCCACATCACAATGAAGAACCTTCAGGTGCAGGCAGTAACAGCAGCACTAGCGTTGGTCAGACAAGCAAGAGCTCCCGGACAGCTCCTCCCTCTTCACCGAGCGTCAGGTCTCTGATTCTCCTCCACTCGTCACAGACACAAGGTGTGAACAGGCAGCGAGGCTAGAGGGCTGCCAACATGGGAGAGGCTCGGTGCAGGGTGGGATGGCGTTGCTGCTCCTTCAGTGAACATGACTGGGCACCATTACGGGCCAGGGCTGGACCCGCAGGCCCCGTCCCATCTGCCCTGCTTTCTGTAATGCATGGTTGTGCCTGGTCTCAGGACTCACATCCGGCTCCCCAGAGGTGACGCCTTCCTCACACTCTTTCAGGGGGGCCAGATCTTTCACCAGCAGCACGGTTGGCACCCAGGGCTGGATAACTCTTGGTTGCAGGGTGCTCTCCTGGGCATCGTATGATACTTACCCACCTCTGCGCCTCTGCCCACAAGATGACTGTAGCCCACCTCAGGGTGACAACCAACAACATCCTGGACTTTGCTAAGTGTCCCTGGACCTTGCTAAATGCCCCTGGGCAGCACCACCTCTTTAGCTGGGAGCCACTGGCACAGCCGGATGGTGGAACTGTTCTCAGTCTTCACCAACAGGTCAGTGCAAACTGACCCAAGGGAACCTGGAAAATTCATTATCATCTGTGCTTGGTTTTTAATCTTGTTTGTTAAGGAGCTCTTCTTCTAAAACCGGTCAGCACAGCGAGGGTTTTATTAGGTCACCAGATCCCAATGCCACCTGCTGGGGTTTGGTGCATGTCCCCTGTCCTCTGTGCTCCCTGCTAGTCCTGGCCCCACTGAGTCTGAGGGTGAACACTCACAGACTCTTTCCCATCGTGCTCCTCCTCCCACGGAGAGCCTCCCCCCGGAAGTCAGGTGCTGCCACTAAGACTGTCTTCAGGGCCTGTCCTTGTCTGGTCAGCGGGCTGCAGCAGCTTCAGGGGCACTGAGAGGGTGGCCGGTCACTCTGTCTTACCTGGATCTTCCCCAGGTTCAGCATTTTAGCACCGAAAAGGCTGGAGGGCTGCAGGATGGTGGGTCACACGGAGCTGAGAAGCCCGGTCACTTCCAGATGATCCTTCTGTGGAACTCCAGGGCCTACCTGACAGATATGAGCCTTGGACCTCAAACTCGGGAGGGTGAAATTGTCCCTGGCACAGAGTGTGCTTTAGCTCAGGCAGACAGAAGGCAAACGTGGCTGACCCAGGGAGAGCTAGGGAAAATCGCTTATTGCATTGATTAATATGGTTAGGAGGCTCCTCCCTAGACAGAGTAGCAGGCGGTCAAGGGAAGAACATGCATGTAGGTTTTAGGGCTAGGAATCAACATATGTAGGAGCTCTGATGCAAAGCTATTACTGAACATGCGCCATTTTGCACTCAGCCAAAAAGTATTTGCACATGGTTCAGAACATGCCTAAAATTGTGTTAGCCACCCCCGAGCACCATGCAGCTCTTCTGTGCACTTCAGTGAGGTCCGATTCCTTTCCCTCAAGGGGTTGTGGTCAGACCTGCTTACCCACGCTTTCTTGTTATTTATCTTGGCTTACAGATGTAGCTGGGCAGGGCTTTCACCACTTACCTAAAAACAAAGCCCTTCTTCACCAGCTTAAGGTTTGACTCTTGGCTCCTGCCTCAAAATGTGCCGTCTCTTCTCAATTCACTATTTTTTAAATAGCAGCGTGATTTCCGACCACCCTTCATTTTTTCTAGGAGAAAAGAAAGCAGCAGCCTAACCTGCGACCACCACGCCCCATGTCTCCAGGGACAAGCTGACATTCTAAAGGGGGCCCTGGGGAGAGGGCTTCCCCGGCCCCTGGGCATGTGCCGGTCCAGAAAGCCACTGAGTTGCCCACTGTCCTGCTGCCCCAAGCCATTTCTGCCCTGCACAGGCCTCGTGGGGGGGCCCCGCTCCACCCTGCAGCCACGGAGGGAGGGTCCAGGAGCCAGCTGCCCCCTTCCTCCCTTCTCCTCCTCCTCCTCACACATCCTCTCTGGGGCACTTTGAATTTCAGAATCAGTCCCACTGAGAAGGGCGGAGCCTTGGCCACAGTGATTCCCCAGGTCAGTGTCCCTGAAGGTAGGTCAGACACCCACCCAGGTCCCACCAGTCTGTCACTGGGAACCCAGCTGGGTCTGGCTTCTGTTCCCAGGGAGACAGAACTAACAGGAGAATCCCCCCTCTCTCTCTCTCTCTCTCACACACACACACACACACCCTTCTGTAGGGCAGCGTCTCACGTGGTTACAGAGACTACAAAGCCCTGCAGTCAGCAAGTGGGAGAATCAAGACCAGACCCATGTCCCAGCTGAGAACCTCCAGAAGATGCCTTCCTCCTCTGCCTTTTGTTCTGTTGGGGCCGTCAGTGGGCTGGCCCCTGGGTGGGTCCTCTGCTCGGGTCCACCAGTTCAGATGGCCCTGTCTTTCAGAATCTCTGGTGGAAGCACTTAAGAAACCCTGTTAAGGGAACACATGGGCACCCGGGTCCCCCTCTGGTGACTCACGGGACTGACTCACACCAGCTCAATGTCACCTCTCTTTTCTGGCTGCTCTGGCCGGGCTGACTGGTCAGCCTCACCCCTGCCCCACACCAAACTCAGGTCCACCTGAGGAGCACATGTCCCTTCTGCTCTCGATCCCACCATCTGCCCACTCACTGAGCAATCTCAAGTCCACCCTTGTCCTTTCTCCAGAGAGGAATGTTGTGAGAAATCCCAGCATTTCCAGACGCCAAATCCGGGAACACCCGTCCCAGAAGATGCTCTGGGAGGGGAAACGGGAGGGTTCCTTGCCCACCCCGTGTTGGAGCCCCATGTCTGCTTCCTGGGCTGTGTAATGTCTTGTCACAAGTGTAGCCATGTAGGACAGCACTCTTCCATTTCTCCCAGCCTCGGTGAGGCGTCCACCCCCGTCTCTGGGGTTCCGAGGCAGTCAGTCCACAGGGGTGCATGGCGGGTCTGCTCCTTGATCAGCTCCAGGTCAGCTCACTGAACCTCCACCATCCGCCCTGTTCTAGCAAACACAGAACGTCTTAGCCATGATGGCCAAAGGCAGCCTGTGCCCTGGGCGTCACACACTGAAGACCGGGACCCTTGGCTTTTTCTTTTCTTTTTGATACCAGGAATTGATCCCAAGGGCACTTAACCATCAAGCCGCGCGCGTTCCCAGTTCTTTGGGGTTTTTTTAATTTTTTTTTTTTATTTTGAGACAGGGTCTCCTTAAGTTGCTTAGGGCCTTGCTAAGTTGTTGAGGCTGGTCTTGAACTTGCAACCCTCCTGACTTAGCCTCTCGAGTTGCCGGGATCACAGGCATGTGACCCTTTCCTTTGGCCATATAATGTAGACCCTTCCTCTCACAAGGGGAGATTATATAGGACGTGGGGCTTGGGGTCTTGGGGGCCTGCCACAGCCCAGATTCAGCTTGAGAATTAGCCTCCTGTGGGCTCTAGAAACCCTTGGTAAAGAAGCCTGATCAGCTTTGCTACTATACAGTTCTCCAGATCAGCCTGGCACGTGGGAAAACCTTGCTTCCCCGTGAGCCCTGCCATATGAGAAGCCGGGGCAGGAGGGTGGTGAACTTGAGCTGGTCTGTGCCACATAGCAAGACCCCGTGTCTTATTCTCACCTAGCTCCTGCCTTCATCTCCAACTTCCTGCCTGGTGGCATCCACGTGGCAGGACACATCAGAAGGGGAGTCTGCAGGGTGCAGTCAGACGTCCAGGGTGCAGATCCGTGACCTGTCTCCCCAGGGGCTTCTGCTTGGGTAAGTCCTTGACCCCATGGGCCTCGGTGAGCAGGTGTGGGCTCCCACCCTGCCTTCAGGGCCCCCAGGTTGCAGAAGGTGTCTAGAACACACCCAGGGCCAGGGCCAGAAAACACCCCGTGAAAACACGTTGACTCCCTGTCCTGTTTTCACATGGGAGTTTATAAAGAATTGCAGAAAAGATGCTCTGTTGATCTTCCTGCACATAAGCTTTCTGATGTCAGACTCGAAGCGTTGCAGCATGCTTGAGTAGAAAAAATTAAAGTCATATAAGGGAAAGAATGCTTATTTCTTTTGTTCATGATAATTAATTTATATTTAAGATAGTCTTTCATCCACAAGAGCAGAGCCCACTGAATCTAGGAATGAATCATTAGCACATACAGATAAAGAGTTTTTTTAAAAGTCCATTTATTCTTCTCAACCACCAAAATTAAATCTTATTGTCTATGTTGAATTGGTGACACTTGAATAAGATGTCACCGAATTGTTAACTGAGCTCCCTTAGGTTCCAGTGAAGTAATACGAGAAGTTGAGGTGCATAACATGAAGTACAAACTGCTTCATGCCTTTGGGGAAAGTGCCAAGGGTTGGAGACACATGGTTCCACACCTGGATTAACCTGCAGGGTCGTGTCTACACAGTGAGTCTAAATGTTAGTGACTAAAAGGGCACAAAGGGACACACTGTGTGGGTACTATGAAGACACACTAAGAACTGTGTGATCTTCAGCAAAGATTTAAGTCTTGGTTTAACTGTGAATAAAATAGTATAATAATAGTATCTGCATCCTAACCCTGACTCTCACCTAACCCTGCATACTGTAAAGATTAAATACATAAAACAGGGTTGGGGCTGTGGCTCAGCAGTAGAGTGCTTGCCTAGCACATAAGGGGCCCTAGGCTCAATCCTCAGCACCACATAAAAATAAATAAATAAATAAAGGTATTGTGTCCAACTGCAACAAAAAATAAAAACTGAAAAAGAAAATACATAAAACACTCAGCATTCTGTGTTACTTACTAGGTCCAAAGGTAATTATTATGCTAGTTTAAGCTACAATAGGGTCTCAATATTTGTTGTGTGTTGTACTTTTAAATCCTTGAATAAAAATTTGGTGCTGAACTTTGAAACGCTCAGACACCTTTAGGCTAAAGTTCAAGTTGGACCACTTGTTAAAAGGAGAAGAGAAAGAGCATGAATTGTGTTATTTAATGTCATTAGCTATTAACAAATAGTAGAAAAGTGCAGAAAATATGTAACCGGTACACAGAAGTCTTTTCAAATGGAATCCTTCGTGATGTGTCCCAGGAGGCGTCCAGGTCTTTAGGGACACAAAACAATTCATTGCAGCTTCTGTGCAAATTGGAACTCATATCTGGAGCAAAGTGTGAAGACTGCGGGGGCCATTTATTCCTGCTCTTCGCTGATGGAATCCCACAGATCGCTTTGCTGTACAAATGCTCCTCGGTGATTAGAATTCCTTCTCTCGGGCATGTGCCTGGGAAGGGAATAAAAGCAAGTAAGAAGTGTACATTGCCCTGATAGATAAATTGCTGATATTCAAGAACAAGGAAAATGGTGTGTGTTACCATACCAAAAAAATTAAATATGTTGGGAGCTGGCTGGAGTTTCCTTTGTCGATAACGAGAGGCACAGAATGAGATGCTGACTTACAGCAGTGTCTTCCCATCTGGGAGGCCAGAGCAGCGGTAGACGTTACTCCTGCAGAAACGTGAATGCGATGCCATTTTGCTATTACTTTTGCAAACACAATTCAGAGAACTAATGCTTATTCTGAACCGCATGTCAAGGTTTCACAGGGGTAACAACAAATAAGGAAGAAACCCTTGCCGTTTAACCAGTTTTTATGAGCTCTACCATGTATCTAGCATTTCCTGGGTACTTTCAGAGACAGAAGGAGAAGACGTGGCTGCTTCCCGGGGACACCAGGTGGAGGCTGTGTTAATTGTGCACATGTGGCTCCAGGGGACTGGTCCCAGCACTCTGGTAGTGCATGAAACATAGCCTTGGAGGTCACTCAAAGCCAGGAAGAACCTGACCCTGGTGTTTAACATATGAACTTGGTAAGTCTCTTCACTTTCCAAAGACTTCAACTTCGCCTTTCATTGACTGGGAACAAAAAACCCTACTTCCAGTTGTTAGGAGATTTGAACAGGCTCAAACAGCAAAGGAGGACTTAGGGAGCAGGGTCACAGCAGCAGGGCTCAGTCCTGCTGGAGACCCAGACAGAGCAGAACAACGTCAGAATGATCCCACCCAGAGCCAAACAAGCTGGGCTGTATATGCACCCAGCTCCTGGCTGCTACTGGGGCATTAAGACTCTGCACTTCTGACCACCCTGTATGTTGGCCAAGTTGCTTCCTGAGGCAGACAGAACCCAGGGTTGCCAGGAGACTTTAGTGGGGAGAACCTGTGGGAAATGGGCAGAGCAGCAGCAGGACTTACATCCCCCAGGCTCCCCGGTCCTTCGCTCTCACTGTTCCGTGAGGTCTTGGTAAAGTGGATTAAGTTCTGAAAATTGCATTCTTCAGTTTCCATCTAAAGGCTTTAGGGTAACAAGATTAGAACTGACCGGCTGAGTGCATTTAGGACTTGGAGCTTGGGTATTCAGATTCCATACAGGGTCAGCTGGTGGGGAAGGAATGTAAGTGAACAACAGAAGCCAACGCATTTTAGAAATGTAAGGTACTGGAGTACAACGAGTTTTCAGAAGTGAGACATGAGGTCTTGTCATTGTGAAATTTGTCCTGGGTATTGAACCCAGGGGCACTTTACCACTGAGCTACATCCCCACCCTTTTTTCCTGTTTTATTTTGAGACAGGGTCTTGCTAAGTTGCCTGGGTTGGCTTTAAGCTTGGGACCTTTCTGCCTTAGCCTCCAAGTTGCTGAGATCACAGGCCTGGCCACACACCTGGCTCCTGATGCTTGTCTCTGGTGTCATTCAGATGTTATTCCGGCACTTCAAGGCCTCTGAAGGCAGCACACAATTAGCTTGTGTTCTTTAGCTGTGAGGGTTTGGCTCAGTGATCAAATGGAGCAGTGATTCGGTATAGTAGAGTAAAAATGGCCAAAGATGAGTTGGATACATACGAGGAAACGTGCTTCTGTTGTAGCCAAGTGCATGCCTGTAATCCCAGCAGCTCAGGAGGCTGAGGCAGGAGGATCGCAATTTAGACAATGTCAGCAATTTAGTGAGGCCCCAAGGAACTCAGTGAGACTCTATCTCTAAATAAAATATAAAAAAAGGGCTGGGGATGCGTCTCAGTGGTTAAGCATCTCTGGGTTCCATCCCCAGTACCAGTAAAAAAAAAAAAGTTGCTTCTGTTTTATTATTTTGAAAATGAAGAACAAAAAGAAATGGGTCATTTCCCAATTGTGACATTAGTTAACGGTGAGGCTTTTAAGAAAGATCAGGTCACTCCCCTCCTTCTGAGTATCAGACTGGCACTAACTGGAGTGGGTATTGATCCGCCAACCGGTGTCTTACGTGTGTGCAGACCTGCGCTTGGAAAGGTGGCAAGACTAGCAAACACAACAGGCTCTGGAGGAAAACCCTGAGACCTAGCCCCCCCCCATCAGCACCCTAGGGATCCCACAGCTCTGTCTGCCTCTCGGAGCCCAGCGCCTCGCCTCTGAAGTGAATGCAGCAAGACCCACTTCACAGTGCTGCGGAAGGAACAGGCGCAAACAGAGAGTGCAGGTAAGGTGCTTGTGCTGTCCTGCGGGTGGGGAGAAAGGGCACGCCCTCCGTGGAGGAGTGACGCTGCAGGGGAAGGAAGGCACTGTTGAGGTACACATCCAGGTGGACCCATCCTGAAACAATGCTGTAGGTGAGCAAGAGTACCTGCCATAGGAGTCTTCTCACGTAAGGTTCCAGAAAATGCAGCCAGTCTGCAGCGGTGGTGTTAGGGTTTGGGTGTGCGGTGTGCCCAGAGATCCTGGGTGAGACCACGCAAGGACATTCGGAGGGGAAAGCACTGGCTATGAGAGTTTTAACCTGGTCGGTGGAGCGACCCACCCATAGGGATTAACTGGGTGGGAACCCGAGGCAGGTAGGGTGTGGCTGGAGCCGGCCACTGGGGGTGTTCCTTTGGGGTACGTATTCTGTCCCTGCTGGTCAGCGGAGCTCTTTCTGTTTCCTGGTGGCCACGTCCTGAGTTGCTTTCCTCCTGCGTGCTCTTCCACCATGACCTTCTGCCTCAGCTGGGCCCAGAGCCATGCCATCAGCCATCCATAGACTGAGACCTTGGAAACCTCGAGCCCCAAGTAAACTTTTCCCCCTCTACATTGTTCCTGTCAGGTCTTTTGTTCGCAGTAATAAAGAAGCTGAGTAAAACAGACAGCAAGGGCCCGAGGGCTGGCTTGAAGATGGATTGCAAGGGGCACGGGAGGGAGCCCAGCTGCGCTCACACGCACGGGGGGACGTATATGCAACTGGACACGTTGACCACTGCCGTGGCTGCTGCACCTCACTGAGGAGAGTCCAGGCCATGCTGGGTCCACGCCATTGGCTACCCAGAGGAGCAGCTCTCTTGTTTCCTTTGGGGGGTTGGCGATTCGGCCCGTGAATACCCGTTTGCTACACGCTGGAGAAAGGAAGGAACCCCCCAACCCCTGGCAGCCAGCAGAAATAGCACTTCTGCCCTCCTCTCCTGGGTCGGCCAGACAGGCAGGTTAGAAACAACGGGACCAAACAAAGGAGCACTCTTGTCCAAGGAGACCCCAGGAAGGGCCCACACTGAAACTTCCAGAGTTTCCCTTGCGGAGTTAGAGCTCAGATAGTGTTCACGTGTGTTCTTTCTTTCTTTTACCTTCTGCCTTAGAAGTATAACTTGTATGTTGAATTATAATTAAATATATACAAAAATATTTTCCGTACCCCTGTTACTTGTTTTCAAGCAAAGTGATTTCTTCTGACACCAGGCTCTTCCCTTGCACGTGCGGGTGATAGGGAATCACGCAGGGGAGTGTGGAGGCTTCCCTGAGGAGGCTGCTTCTGTGGAAAAATCGTACTTTTCCTCAGACACAGAACGATATTGTAAAAACCTCATTTTATCAGGGAAAAAAACTTTCTTGATGGCACAAAGTAAAGCCGATACTGTGAGAAGGATTTTCTGGAAAATTTCTGCTCATAAAAGCTCTGAACCTTCACTGAATCAGATGGATAGCAGACCTTGAGCGACTTGGAGAAATTTCAAATTGATATATGCTATTTCATGCAGAATATTAGAATAGTACTTCCTTAGCTAAAATCAAACTAATGGCATGAAAATTGCTATTTTAATTCATTTAATGATTGCTTGGTGACTCAAAGCTTTTTAGTTCCCTTTGTCACAATTTTTTAAATTGACCTCCTAGGAGATGAGATATATAAAAATACATTTTCTGCAATGATTTCTGTTGTTTTTAGTTGGTTTCTCAGTAGAGGAGGAGATATATATATACCCAAGATTATTAAAGTTAAAAAAGTGGAAAAGATCACATGAAGTTTTAATATCTATCACGAAGAACCAACATTTATCCCAATGATCCTCACCACGTGATAGTGCTCCTCCGGTAGAAGCCTGCTGGGAGGGGAGGGGTGCACATAGGCCACAGCGTGTCAGGAGGCAGAGGCTAGGCATGTGGCCCAGCGTGCAGGGTGATGGGTAGACCAGGAGTGTGCAGCCCCAAGTGATGGTGGTGCTGAGGGCAAGGAACTCTGATACACACCTATGCCCTGCAGGTGTGAGGAGCACCACCCCTGGAGCAGACCCAGGATCAGTCAGTCCTCATGGCTCCCAGCTGTGGGGTCTAAATCACCTCCAGATGAGACCCAGGGTCAGTCAGCCCTCATGGATCCTAGTTGTGGGGTCTTAGGCACCTCTAGACCAGACCCAGGATAAGTCAGTCCTCATGGCTCCCAGATGTGGGGTCTAAGGCACCTCTAGACCAGACCCAGGATCAGTCAGCCCTCATGGCTCCCAGTTGTGGGGTCTTAGGCACCTCTAGACCAGACCCAGGATCAGTCAGTCCTCATGGCTCCCAGCTGTGGGGTCTAAGGCACCTCTAGACCAGACCCAGGGTCAGTGAGTCCTCATGGCTCCCAGCTGTGGGGTCTAAATCACCTCCAGATGAGACCCAGGATCAGTCAGCCCTCATGGCTCCCAGCTGTGGGGTCTAAGGCACCTCTAGACCAGACCCAGGGTCAGTCAGCCCTCATGGCTCCCAGCTGTGGGGTCTAAGGCACCTCTAGACCAGACCCAGGGTCAGTCAGTCCTCATGGCTCCCAGCTGTGGGGTCTAAGGCACCTCTAGACCAGACCCAGGGTCAGTCAGCCCTCATGGCTCCCAGTTGTGGGGTCTAAGGCACCTCTAGACCAGACCCAGGGTCAGTCAGCCCTCATGGCTCCCAGCTGTGGGGTCTAAGGCACCTCCAGATGAGACCCAGGATCAGTCAGCCCTCATGGCTCCCAGCTGTGGGGTCTAAGGCACCTCCAGATGAGACCCAGGATCAGTCAGCCCTCATGGCTCCCAGTTGTGGGGTCTAAGACACCTCCAGATGAGACCCAGGGTCAGTCAGCCCTCATGGCTCCCAGCTGTGGGGTCTAAGGCAGATCACTTTGCACATTTTTCTTCTTTTCTTGTGACAGAATTGGAGCACTGGCCTTGTGGGCTCCTTGGAGTTCTGCATGAGCTCCACTCTAGCACCACCCATGCCTGCACATGATGCAGACTCATGAGACTTAGCCTTTGCCATTTTTACTGCTATAAGCAGACCTTTGAACTTCAAGGCAGGTACAAAAGACAAAGCAAGATGTTTTCAGGACTTCTTTAATTTTGTGTGGGCTGTTTTGATCAAGCCACTTTGACACGAGGAACATTTGGATGTTACTTTAAAAATATTAGAATTTCTTTAAAAAACAATAACTTCTACTTTTTAGGTATTTGCGTTTACTTCAGTACTGGGGATTAAACCTAGGGAGCTTTACCACTGAGTTGTTTCAGCAGGTCTTAGGTCATTTTTTATTTTGAGACAGGTTCACTAAGTTGCTGAGGCTGGCCTAGGATTTGTGCTTCTCCTGCCTCAG
This sequence comes from Marmota flaviventris, assembly GCF_047511675.1. NCBI lineage: Eukaryota > Metazoa > Chordata > Mammalia > Rodentia > Sciuridae > Marmota > Marmota flaviventris. The sequence continues at coordinate 534,404 of NC_092517.1, read as the reverse complement.
CCCCGCCAGTGGCTGGGACTGCAGGCGTGGTCTCCATGCTTGGCTACTACATAATTTCTGTAATACACATCTGCACACCACCTCAAACCTCACCTTCTCTAAGCCAGGCACAAGGCACACACCTGTAATCTCAGTGCCTTGGGAGGCTAAGGCAGGAGGATCACAAGTTTGAGGCCAGCCTCAGCAACTTACAGAGGCCCTAAGCAACTCAGTGAGACCCCATCTCAAAATAGCTCAGTGTTTCAGGACCCCTAGGTTCAATCCCCAGTACCAAAAAAAGAAAAAGAAAAAAAGCAAAGGCTTGCTCACCTTCTCTGTTCTCTTTAGCCCCAAGCCCCCTTGCCCATCTCCTCTCCAACTCCCACCACCCTAACCTTGAACTTCAGTTAACCTTCACCTCCCCCAGCCCCCTGCCTCCTTGAACTGCACAGCTTGTAGAGAAAAGTCCAGGCAGTTAAAATGACCAGGCGCCACACTGGAGTCTGTAGGGAAATTTGGTCCACCGCCCTGCCTCTGTGTGGTCTGCCTTTTAAAGTCTCTTGAAGTTTGACTTTTTGTTTCCACTTTTTCTTGCTCATGTACTTTAGAAGGGACATGTGGCCAGGGTCCCCATGTCCCTTCAACTCCTTGCTCCTGCTGGCTTTCTTTACTCACACGGGTTGACGGTACTGGGTATGCAGCCCAGCGCCTGGTGCTGCTAGGCCAGGGCACTACCTCCAAGCAGTGCCTCAGCCCTAGGCGCCCAGGAGTGGCTCCAGGGAAGGGCGGCGCTTCCTGCACAGAACAAAAGCTACGCCGCCCAGACGGGGGAGTACTGCAGTCCAGGAGAGAATCCTGAAAGAAATGTGTATCTGAAGCAGACCACAAGAGCCTGGAGAACTCGGATCAAGTGCAAAACACAAAGCTCTTTTAAATAGGGTGAGAAAAGGATCTTTTGATTTCTTTAAAAAGTAAAAAACAGACTTTGTGGGCTTTTCTATCAATGTGTGTTAAATGTGGGAAAGTTTAGAAAACAGAAAACAATGGAGAAAATAAAAATCACCCCACACACTGCCTAGCCTTCAACTTAATTACACACACACACACACACACACACACACACACACACTTTTAAAAGCAAAATTTAAAGTTGCCTTAAGCTAAACAACTTTTAGCTTGTCTTTAAACTTTGATAGGTGAATAGTATCTCCCCATATCATTAAATATTCTTTTTAAAAAAATCATGTCTGATGTAACAGCAAAAGTAACCAAACATCTATATCCACCGAGCACTACTGGTAACGAAGCCAGATTTACTGTGGTTAGGTAAATCCGCCTAAGATCGTCGAGTAAGATAAACAGAATTGGGGTCATTATGGAGAATGGAGTCCAGGAAAGCAGAGCAGCGCTTGGGGACATTGAAGTGTTAATGTCCCCAAGGCCCTGGGAACCCACCCTAAGGAACTGTTAATGAAGCAGCCCCCAGCAAACAGGGAGGTGCTAATCCAAAAGCCGCCCCAGACCCTTCCTGCCCAGATGACTCCTGCAGCCCACCTGTCCCTCACAGTTGGGCCTTCCCACCTGCATTCCATCACTGAAAGATAACGGGGAATCAGAGCACAGGAGTGTGGGGAAGCTGAAAGAAGACCTTAGCTGTAAAAAGGGAAGACCTCCCCCTTCCATGGATTCCCCCTTTTGGGTCCCCTTCTTCCTCGGGGGAGACGTCTTTCTGCTGTCCTTTAATAAAGCTTTTACTTTCCACTGTCCACTTGCCTGGGCCTGCTTCTCTGGTGTTCTACTTCAGCATTCGGGGAAGCAAGGACTTGTCACCTGTAAACAGTGGTAACAGTGACATTAAAAACCCATGAAGTGTGAGGACACAGTAATGTGCATCACCAGTAGCAACCAAGATCCCTGTCGTTACGCCTCGAATGCTTCCCAAACACCTGCCCTGTGCCAGGCCCTGCTCCGGGCACTAGGGACATGGCAGCCAACAGCCCCAGAGATGTCTGCACCCTGGGAGCTCACGACCATGAGTTTGCACTCTGGTGCAGGGGGTGGGGGCTTCTCCTGTAAAGCACCAGGTATTACGTATTTTTAGTTGCAAAGCCTCGGTTGCAACTAAACACATCCCCATGGTACTGAGAGCAGCCATAAAAATAGGGAGGCAAGGGCCTGGGGTTGTTGCTCAGTGTACAGCGCTTGCCTCTTACATGTGAGGCACTGGGTTTCAATCCTCAGCACCACAAAACAATAAATAAATAAAATTAAGATATTGTGTCCATCTACAAATAAAAAAAATAAAAGAAATACAGAGGCAAACAGGTGTGGCTGCATTCCAATAAAATTTATTTTCAAAGAGAGCAGGAAGTCAGGTACTGAAGTAGATGCAGACACATGTATATAAGCAGAAAACGTATAGATAGATAGATGGGTGTAGCTTGGGGTCGAGCATGCATAGCATGCACAAGGCCTGGGTTCAATCCCCAAATTGCAAGAAATTAAACGATTTTGTGAAGCCTATATTGGCAGTGATTATTGCCTTTAGGGAGTTTAAATACTTAAATTTAAAGTGAATTCGAATTTTATGTGTTTTGGTATTGCTCAAGATTCTACTGTATTTCTCATTAATGATTCACAAGTTATGTCTTTCCAAATTTTCACCATTAAATACATTTTGCTGCAATTGCTATGTTTGAAAGCATCTCTTTGACTTGTTTTAAAGGCTTGCTTTAAAATGTTTCCATAAATTGAGTCATGTGCCTGGAGGATGTCGCCCCTTCATGCCTGGGTGCAGGTGGCTGCCTCTCCTTGCAGAGGAGACCCAGTTGACGCCGCGTCAACCAGCAGGAGCCAGTCGCCCCAGCACCCAGCACTGGGAGTCGTACACAATTACTTTAAAACATGTTCCAGTTCAACAGGCAGCGGTGTCCTTGGCTCGGCAATTCCGCAGTACAGTGGGTGGAGGGGACATTCCTTCCTGTTTGACCATGTCCACCTCCTTTCCTCTGAAGTGTCTGACACACTCTTCTTTGCTCCAGAGTCTGTGTGAGAGTGGATTTTAGGAGAGCTCCAGGCACTCCCTACCTGAGGAGGAGGAGGCAGGCGGAGGAGGCAGGCCTCTACCCCGCTTTCTGAGGGGATCTGCCTCTGTGACCTGGCTTGCAGGGGGCTTGCTCTTGTCTGCTTTGGTGGGAGCTCAATGAAACTTGATACCAGAGGAGGAGGAGCCATTATTTGTGCCACCTCTACCTACTTCTTCTGTAAAATAATAATAAAGAAAAAAAGAATTAGATCATACATCGGTTCTCCCTGAGTCTCTTCTCCTACTGCCTCTAATCTTTTTATATGTATCAAATAAAAACCAGTCAAAACCATCCCCTCTGGAGTGCTCGGGTCTTCTCATCTCCCTGGAGAAGTCCCTGGTGGGCCCCAGGTGGCAGACGTCCCTAGCACTTGCGCTGCTGGGAGGGCAGAGCAGGAGACAGTCCAGTGGGTAAGGAAGACAGGCAGGGGCGGTTGAGGGCTACGGTTTTGAAACTTCTTTTTAAAACAGAAGACAATTCTCTCTCACGTACCCTGGAGCACCTCTCCTCCCAGCCAACCACAGACCTCTAAAGCCATACACCAACCATCTTTCTTCCTCCAAGTCGTTCCTGTCAGGCATTTGTCACAGAGATGAAAAGCAGGGAGGACCACAGGGCCCTCCTGGCAGATTTAACACCCTGGAGGAAGAATGCAGCCGGTGGCCTCTGGTGACCCCTGCCACAACCCGTCCGGCCTGCAGAGGCTCCTGGAGGGGACTGAGAGTCAGGGTCGGAGCCCCTCAGCCTGGTGGACCACGGGGAGGTGCTTCAGGCAGAGGGAGCACTCGGAGCCCCTTCCACACTCCTTGCTTGGACTTGGGGGGATCTGGGGAAGTCTAAGCAGGACAGCAGGTGTGGGGTGGGAAGGAGAACGCCAGAGGAAGCAGGGCTGGGCAGTGCTGTCCTTCCCCTCCAGCCAGGCCACAGTCCACCTTCTAGGTGGACTTCTGCAACAACGGGGACTCACAGCCCAGAACACTCCCAGTGAGGGGGGGCAGGTGTTTATGAAAACGCAGATCCCTGCACCCCACGTGTACACCTGCGGAATCCCGAGCCCTGGAGAGCTCGGCCCGTACGGCTGCTCTTGCACAAGGCCCAGGGCTCAATTCCCAGCACCAACAAGTGACATAAAACACAATGAAGTTGTATAAAAGTGGGGCTGGGCTCTGGGGTGCAGCTCAGCAGTAGAGCCCTGCCTAGCAAAGGTCAGACCCTGGTTCCATCCTCAGCACCAAAAAGAGGGCGGCATCCACCTGCTTTCTAACGAAGCTGGCACTCCGAGCGGGATGTTCCTTTGACTTCTATTTGGTATTTCAAGAAGGCTGTCTTGACTGACATGGAAGGTGCCGCTGGGCTCCGCGGGTCCCGCCCCAGCTGGTTTTCTCTGAGGGAGCGCTCTCCTGCCTTCCGTGGGGTGCCAGTCTTCTCCTTCAGGCCACGCCCCTCCCTGCTCCCCTGGGTGCACAGGGCACTGGGCTCCTGCCCTTCCCATCGGTCCCCCAGCTCCCTGCCCGCAGAACGTCTCACCCTGATTCCATGCCTGTCCCATCCTCTGTCAGTCTTCCCAGCTGTCCTGGGCCTGCTGAAGGCCTGGACACTGTCCCCGGGCCCCTCCTCTTCCTCCTGCCTTGATCCTGCGGCTCTGACTTCCCCCCTGCTGCCCCCCAGGGATGGGCTGAGGACTTCTCCTGCTCCTTGTGGTTTTGGAGGGGAGATGCTTTAGGTGCTGGTCTTCTGGGCACCTTATAATTTAAATAAGCTGCTATAAATGCCTTCAGAGTCAACCTTCTTTCTTCTTTTTTCTTTGAGGTGCTGGGGACGGAGCCCAGAGCCTCATCTATGCCAGGCAAGCGCTCCGGCACCCAGCTCACCGCACCCCTAAAGGTTCATGCATTACCAGGGAGGAAAAGTTAACTCAGCACAAAGCAAGTTCTTTCTGGGCCACTGGGGAGTGACCCAAGTGGAGTGTGGCTACCCTGGCTGCCTCAATGGTCTCCACGAGCCGCAACACGGAGACGGCCTGTCTGCACAGGGAAGGCCAAAGTTTCTCCGCCTGTGAGTTCAAGAAATCTGTTCCCCATTAAAAAAGAAATAACCAAGTGAAATTCACAGGTGCCCTTTATTTCATCGTGATAATAGTAATTTTCATTTCCTGACATGCGGCAGCATGAACTCAAATATGTAATTTGTGAAAATTAGGGTTGTTTCTTTAAAATTTTTCTTCGGCTCTGCTGGTTATAATGAGTTTGTATTTGTCAAATGGTTTTTATGCTTAAGTGAAAAGGTAATGATAAACAACCATTGGAGCTGCCAGATGACTCCCCCTGTGCGGGCTCCAAGCAGGGCCCCTGGAGTAATCAGTGTGGATATGAAAATGAGCACATTATTTCACTGTAACATGCACTGCTTAGATGAAAGGGAAGGCGTGTGGGCTCACTGATGTTTTTATTTTCCTTCTTGGAACAATTAGCTGAATAAGAAAGAGTGTAGGCAGGGTGTTCTAAATGCAAACCTGGTCATGGAGTTTGGGAACTTAATACTTGTAATGTAGTCAAAGTTTATGAGAAGCACAGCGTGGCGAAGTCCCAGCTCCCAGAAGATGCCTTTGTTATGCCAATGGGGAAACTGAGGCCCAGATGCACACACTGAACAAACACACACAGTCTGTAGTCAAGTATCGTGGCGTGGTCGATGCCGTCCCTGGGATCTCCAGCCCTCACTGGTAAAACCCATGCCCTTGTGATCTCCTTTCCAGAGGTCGAGGCTGTTGAACAACCTGCCCGTGGTTAGGATGCTCCTCGATGGCAGAGGGAAGACTTGCACTGGTTGTCTGAGGCCCCCTCTGTTTCCAGATGATTCCACAGGGAGCCAGGTACCACTGCAGTATCCACCATGGTGATTCTGACAAAGAAACCGCACAAAATTCCTGCTACATCACCCCAGCGTTTTGCCTCTGCCCATCCAACTGACGGAGACGCTGGTGAAAACTGGGATCTCCTAAAGCAACTGTGAGGCTCCAGTGCCCCCACAGTTTATCAGCTTTTTGTCCTACATTTATGAACCCCAATGGGGGACAGTAGAGTTACTCCCTTTTGGGCTCACCAGGGAACTTCTTCAAGGAGCTCATCACTACAGTTTGCTTTGTGTTTCAGTTTTCAAACTAAAGAACCCCTTGAAAAGAATGATTTAAAATGTAGACCCCAAGCCCTGTCCTAAGTGATTCCCCTTCAATAGGGATAGGGTGGAGATTTGAAGGTTGAAAACAGAACAGCTCCCTGACCGCTGCCCTCTGTCTCTTCCTGGACAAAACCACCTGAGGTCAGGTCCAGTACCTTAATCTGCATTTACATATCCCAGGCAGTGACAGTGAGATAAGTCAAAGCGTCAGGACCATCCACAGTGCTTCCCATTTCACATCAAGTGTTCAAGATCCACTGGAGGATGAAAAATAGCATTAAGCCCCTACTCCTCGAAAGGTCTTCAGACATCACATCCCACTTATTGTTATCAAAGGACAAAATCACAATGAGTTAGTGAGAGGAATATATATACACACACAGTATTGAGGGCTGAATCTACCTCTACCGTTGGTCTACATCCCCAGCCCTTTTTATTTCAGGACAGGGCCTTGCTAAGATGCCCAGACTGACCATGAACTTGTGATCCTCCTGCCTTAGCAGTCAGTGGGATCACAGGTGTGCACCACCAGGATCTCTGCGGGTGTGCTGTCGATTCCCAGAGTTGCACGCCACCTCACTGTGTAACAAGGACGCCCAGTGAGGGTTTTGGTGGGAGGAGAACAGAGCTCGCTTTTGTACACAGAGGGACCGAACAAAACGGAAACAAGAAAGGAAGGCACCGGCTCTCTCCATTTTGCTATCTCCCAAGGTGAGGACAGGGGATGGAACATCGGCTGACCCCAGCTTACTTCAGTTACATTTGTGTGTGAAGAGGAGGCAGAACTTCGTCAGCATGGCAGTGGGCACTGGCCTGTCTGGAAGGGGGGCTGCTCCACCTCTCTCCCTTCTATTTCCTAGTGTTGTGGGGCAGGTCACTCAGAAAACACACCAAGTCCCAGTTTTGTCCAAATTGAAGAGTGTTTATTCTGACCGGCCGGGACTGCTTCCTACAGGACCAAGTTGTCTCTACAGAAAACAGCCTTGAGCTTCAAGGTTTGGGGTATTTAAAGACAAAAGCCACAACAGGGTTGATGCAGCTGCAAGCAAGCAGGGGTACAGAAGCTGAGCGGTCAGTGAGACAATGCAATGGGTACATTGGTATGTCCCGAGGGACTTTCCCGGTTGGCATAGCAGCAAGCAAGCAGAAGGGAAGTGGGTCAAAATGACCCTAGTTGAGCACAAGTTAGAGAATGGTTACTAATGTCTAGATAATCAATCTCTGCCAGGGCACATTGCCCAAGAAAAATGGAAACCAAAGAGAGAACTATTTTACATTGTGTAAGAATCGCCATTCTGTGCTGCCAAGTATGCCATGCTGGGTAGATATTAATGGGCTCAGAGGCGGGGCTTTCCCACGGGAGAAGCATTTCTTACATGATATGGAGCCTCAGGGTACAGTGGAGCCTGCTTGGTCGTTGCACAAACAGCCTGGCCCATACACCATGAGGATCAGCTATCTTGGCTATGGTTTGGTGCTCTGGAACTCAGCTGTGGATGACTCCACTGTTATTTTCAGTCTGGGCTACTGGGGTTCAGTTCAGGAGCTTAGTCTAAAACAACGGAGGACTAGCACCCTGCAGAGTAAAACATGTACAGCACCCTATTGGTATTGGCACCCTGCAGAGTAGGTGCTTCCCTGGGTCCCAGTAAATAAGGTAGAGTTGACATCTGAGTGCAATCCAGTGCTGAAAACACAGTGCTTTTCTCAGTAGTGCACAGTACAGAAACCTCTGGTAGAATCTGGGTCCTTCCTCTCAAAGAGCTTCCTGTGTAGGGAGGAAATGTCAAAGGTAAATACTAGGGAGAAGGGTTAGGATGCTCTCAGGAGGATGATTCACCCCACATGTGTCCACTCAGCCCAATGCCGGGCTGGGAAGACCCTGAGTGGTGAGTTCCTCCTCCCGCCTGCCCTTTCTCCCCCAACCAACTACTTCAGATGACGGCAGAAGGAGAGAATGTAAGCAAAGACACTGAGAAATTGCCAGTAAAAGATTTAGGCTCCAGAGGGGCAGACCAGAATGTCTCCCTGTTGAAGCAGGAAACCTCACGGGAGGCTCTCCAGACTGGAAGGTCCAGCTCTGCAGACAGTGACCAGCACAGCTGCCAAGTACTGAAACACCTGTTAGAAACTCTCCCCTATCCCCACCCCATTCACCCTGGAAGATCACTGTCCAGTACTGCCCTAAGTAAGCAGATAACTCCCAGTGTGCTATCAAGTGCAAGGCTCTGGGTCAATCCCCAGCACCCTCCCTCCTGCCCAGAACCAGACCTAGTGAAAAGCATTCCTTTCAAATCCCTGCTAGCTGCTATCAGGAGGAAAGTGACAGAGGACAGTAAGTTTTGGATAAGCAGCTTTGGTAAATTCTACAGGTGGTCCTTCTCCAGCACCATGCTCATAATGCTCACCAAGTTTAAACCTTCACCCTGCAAACATCAACAAGAACCCTGGCTCCATGCTGCCCCGTGGCAGACCCAGTGGGTTCTCAGACCCACTCACCTCAAAAGGATGGACAGGACAGAGGAGGTGGGTTCCAGGTCTGGGAATTCTGATACCCAGCCTAAAGGCGCCATGGGGTATGGAACTCTGTGGCCCATTTTTCCATAAGCCAAGTAGAGTTACAAAGAGATCTCCTTTGTAGGGATCCTGAGAGACATCCAGAGGCTGTAGAGGTTGTGCCACAGGAAAGAGCACAGGATCACCACTGGGTAAGAAAGAATCTGCAGGTTTATGGTAATATAACCAAATAAAACAATAAGCTAGGAAATGGGGAGAAGGTAAGGCTGTTCTCAGAGAATACAAACTAAGAAATCTAGAAGAATGGAGTTAGACAATCATCATTTTGTAGCTGTCAAAGTTATAATTGACTCAAATGGTAATCACCAATGAATACTAAGAATTTGACCAGGAAGGGGCATAAATTGACATGACTTTATCTACATGTATCTACTAAGGATGAAACATGGGCCAACAGGTAAATAATTGGATTAGCTGTGCAAAGGATAATTCTGAGTTACATTCTTGCAACTTTTCTGTCAATTCAGAATTACATCCAATCAAAAGTTAAAAAAAAAAAAAAGACTAAACTACCAGCAATAGCTGCCTACCTCTGTTTTATTGTATTTTCTCTCAAGGTCAAACACTGAAGAATAAGGTTAAAAAATTCTAAAATCGGGCTTAATAGGGCGGGGGCATGGATTTGAATCTCGTAGTTATTCTTTATGGAAACTGTGATTTCCACCAAGTGACTGAACTATTTTGTGCCTCAGTTTCCTCTTTGGGAAAACAAGGATTTTGCATTTGCTTCCACTTAAGAGGTTACTGTTAAGGCTGTTCGCGTCTGTCCAGTGCTCCGACACAACTCTGAGTGTTCGCTACCATCGTTTTTATACATGTAATGTGCGCAGAGTCCTGAGGCTCCAAATAGATTCTCTGTTACGATTACTGGTTTAAAATTCATCCATAGCTTTGCATTGAATTCAGGTTCAGGATCAAAAGCAAAAAGCAAACAAACAGACGCAAATCTGGTAATATCAGCCGGAGTCTGAGTCAGGAGGATCCCAATTTCAAGTTAGTCCAGGCAGAGACCCCCCTCAATATAAAAAGGGCTTGGGGTTCAGCGGAGGAACACCCCTGGGTGCAATCCCCGCTACCCGGAAAAACAGAACCGGAGCCTCCACCTACTTCAGAAGACTCCCTGGGCCCGGGATGCAGGGTCCCCGCGCCTCTCCAAAGTTCTCGGGGCCTTAACTGGACCTACGTCCCTGGACAGCCATTGCGGCCAGGATCCGGGAGTCGGCCTCAGGGCGCCCGCTCCCGGCCCGGGCTGCCAGCGCGCCTGCAAGAGCGGGCCCTCTGGATTTCAGGAGCGCAAGGCTCGGCTCTCCCGGCCGCAACGAGTGTGGCTCGCTGAGAAGGTCATCAGGCCTCAGGACCCCCCCAGTGTGAACTCGGGCCTGGTGGGACCTAGGGCGCCGCGACAGCACCCGAGGGAACACCGTGGGGCTTGGAGCCGAGGGCGTGGCCTCCCCTACCCGAGCGCGCTCGGCTGACCTTCCGTGCGCCTCCTTCCTGAGCTACGGCCCGCCCCTCTCCCTCCGGGCCTCCCTCCCCTCTCCGCCCTGCTTTCCCCGCCGCTCTCCTCCCCGTCCCGCCCCCTCTCCTCTCCCCTCCCCTCCTCCCGCCCCTTCCTCCTCTCTGTTCTGCCCCTCCCCGCCCCTCCCTGCCTCCCTTCTCTTCCCCGCCCCTCCCCAGCCCTCCTCCCCCCCTCCTCCCCCTCCTCCTCCCGCCCCTCCCCAGCCCTCCTCCCCGCCCCTCTCCTCCTCCCGCCCCTCCCCGCCCCTCTCCTCCTCCCCGCCCCTGTCCAGCCCTCCTCCCCCCCTCCTCCCCCTCCTCCTCCCGCCCCTCCCCAGCCCTCCTCCCCGCCCCTCTCCTCCTCCCGCCCCTTCCCGCCCCTCTCCTCCTCCCGCCCCTCCCCAGCCCTCCTCCCCGCCCCTCCCCGCCCCTCTCCTCCTCCCCGCCCCTGTCCAGCCCTCCTCCCCCCTCCTCCCCCTCCTCCTCCCGCCCCTCCCCAGCCCTCCTCCCCCCCTCCTCCCCCTCCTCCTCCCGCCCTTCCCCAGCCCTCCTCCCCGCCCCTCTCCTCCTCCCGCCCCTCCCCGCCCCTCTCCTCCTCCCCGCCCCTGTCCAGCCCTCCTCCCCCCCTCCTCCCCCTCCTCCTCCCGCCCCTCTCCAGCCCTCCTCCCCGCCCCTCCCCGCCCCTCTCCTCCTCCCGCCCCTCCCCGCCCCTGTCCTCCTCCCAGTCCTGCCCGCGGCTCCCCAGTTCCTGGTGAAGATGGCGCTCCCCGTGGCCGCGCGCTCTGGCCGGCTTCTGCGAGACCCCGCGCTGCGGCCCCGGCTGCTGGCCGCCAGGTGCCAGGTGAGCGCAGCCGGTGAGGGGAAGGCGCCAGCGCGGCCTCGCCAGCCCGACCCGCGCTTTCCTGCGCCCCTGTCGCTCTTGCCCCTTCTGTCCTCCTGCGCCCCTGTCCCTCCGGCCCCTTCTGTCCCCTCCTTGCCCGTGTCTCCTGCCCGCGCTGCGCCCCCATCTCCTGGTTTCCCCCGGCCCTTCTTTCCCCTTCTCCGTCTGCCCCTTCTGTGCGCCCCTGTTCCCTCCGCCAGGCGCTGGACGCAAGTTTAGGAAAAGTTTAGGAAGAGTTCCTGGGTGTTCCCGAGTCCCGAGGTTTCACTTCCAGGGCTGCCAGGGCTAGTTTTGAAAGTCCGAGGCTCCGAGCGCGCGTCAGGCAGGCCACGTGGGAAACATGCCTGAAACCCTGGGCCTAGCCGGGGTGCAACTCACCTGACCTTGGACCTTCTGCCAGTTCCACTTCTGTGGACTCAGGGCGCTCAGCTGGAGAAAACCGGAAGCCCTTTCCCTCCCTTCAGCAAACAGCTGCTGGCCTGTCCACCTTCTCCATGCTCTGGGGAGGTCACACCAAAGCAGGGCAGTGGACACTGAAGGGCTGTCCCAGCTTGTCCCCGGTGTGGACTGTACTGCGGGCTGTGGGGCTGTGGCAGGCTTCCACAGGGGGAGACCGTGGGGTGAAGTTCTGACGGGCCATGCTCCCCGAGAAGCCACTAGCCCCAGACTCCTGGTTCCCACAGATTCTCTCTTTTTCAAGAAGGGACAGTCTGGGGCTCAGCCACAGCCCATCAATGACCTTGCCCATTGCCCCATTTTTCATTGATAAGAGGCAAGTTATCACTTATACATTTTCAAACAGGATGTGCTTCCTATATTTCTTAAGAAAACTGGAAAAAAAATAGCTGATGCTTTTCCAAGTTAAGAAAACTGGAAAAAAAAAGTAGCTGATGCTTTTCCAAGTTACTCCAAGCTTTGCTTAATTAAGACACCTGAGTTATGGTTTTCTTTTTTCCTCTCCTTCCATTTCCTGACGTCCCATTTCTCTGTTTCTGTGAATTTAAAAGGCGCTGATACTTACTCCTGTAAAGTCCCTGAGAGGCACCTCACAGTGTGTTGGGGTGGTAAGAGGATGGCGGTTTAGTCTAATTAAAATCACTAGTCACAGTTGACGCAGAGGAAAGAGAACACCTCCAGGTGAGCCACGTCTATTCGGTATCTAGGTGTCACAGAAAACCAGAACGAGGGCGCTCTGAGCGTGGACTTGAACTCAGGAGACCTGGGCCATGGCCAGTGAAAACCCCAGGGAAGGAAGGACTTGTACAGGGAAAACTGACAATGCACAGTGTTGGGCTCACATAGGTGGGGTCTCCTGGCCTGTCCAAGGGACAGAAGCCTGATCCCAACACTAGAGAGACTGCTGGGCAGGAAGGACTGCTGGCAGGAAGACCGGGTAAGGAGATCAGTCTCTGGCTCCATCTGGTTGCTTTGATTCACACACTTGGGGTGCTTTGTGATACTGTGAGCTCCAGGCTTGGAAGACGAGAGCCGCTTTTCTAAAGGCGGGAGTTCTGGCAGTGTCCGGGAAACAGAAATGAGCATTACTAGCATCTGCTCCCGTAAGCTCTGTTCATGGGCAGAAAAATGAAGCCCTAAAGAAGTTCAGCGACTCATGCAGGGTCACAAGAGTTTGTGGCAGAACCGATTGCAGAGTGAAGGCTTACCCTCGAGTTTCTGTTACCCTGGGCTCTCACCTCTAAGTAGAGTTTCCCCATGAAAATAGCACAGGGCTTACTCGGATACCAGTAGTATTTATATATGACATCCAGTCACCTGCACGGGCGACACAGTTTTTTTCTTTGGGAACATTGTGATATGGGTCGTGGCTTGTAAGGGATTCCATTTTTGGTTTCTTGGATGCTTCTCATATCTGTGCCCTGTAAGTCTGATTTGATTAGTGTACATCCCTAGCTTCTGGCCCATGGCAGACATTACAGTTGGACTTGGCCCGCTTTCTCCACCAAGCCTGAGAATCCTCACCCAGTATCTCAGAAATCTGTGCCCGCTCTTGCCCCAGACCTGCTTTGTACAGGGCTGTTGTGCCCAGGCAGATAAGAGACCTGCTTTCCGCTCTCAGAAGCAGCTTGAGCTGATTTCACAAAGATATCCAGAGAATAACATTTGCTCCTTCCCATGGTTAAATGTGACATTTGACACACGTCCTGCCGCTTAATGTCATGGAAGTTTTTAAATTTCTTCTACTCTTGGCTTCAGTGTTTGGACTTGATTGACATGCGATCCTTTATAGGGCTCTCCTTAGCTCTCTCTTATTTTTACCTGCATTTCATCCAGCCTACCTCTGGCAGGACTGTCCAGCCCAGGGGTTTGGGCTGGTGAATGAGGCAGGCAGAGGCCTTTCCCATGGCAGACTTTACTTTTGTGGGACTGGGATGAACCAGATTGAACTCGTGCAAGATGTTTTCTGCCAGAGAGAGAGAGAGAGGCTGTGAATGACCTTGAGCAGGGTCCTGGGATGGGAGTGGACGCTTAGCCCCAGGCAGGTAGGATCAGGCAAAAGCACTAGACAAGGTGGTGCTTTTTGTTCAGGCTTTTTTTTTTTAAATCGACACAGAACATGTCCTGAAAAATGTGTGTGTTACAGCTTCATGAATTTGTACCAGTGGGACCCTCCTGGGTAGCCAGGTCCAGAGCAGGAAGGTAACTTAACAGCAGCCCAGGCCCCAGGGGTCCTTCCCATCACTAGCCGTCCCTAGCAAGGGTAACCTGACACACACACACTTCACGTAGGCGGAATCACACAGCATGCATACGCATACTCAACGCTGCTCCCCATCGTGAGACCCTGGAGGTGACTTCTTGACGTCTGAGCTGTGTGTTGGAGTAGCTAGCCTTTTGAGGCTCAGCAGGGTAGAGAAGAGGTGCCAAGGCCCCGAGGTGGGAGTCAGTTAAGGAAAGGGAGGATGTGCCCCTACCACCAGGAGACGTTCAGGGTCTGGTGAGAAGTTTTTGAACTTTTTAGAGTGTTTGCATAGCTTGCACAGAATTATACAGCTAAAAAAAGAAAACCCTGCAGGGTCTGAGTCCCAGTCCTGGCTGTTGGAGCTCAGGCATTTAATTACTACACTGGACACGTTTCCTGTTATACGTCTGAACCTGGCTGGCCTTGGAAGTGCCAGTGGAGTGGTGGTCAGTGGACTCTGTGCTTCGGGTCAGTCTGACCACTGTTCCAGATCGTTCTATAGATGCAGATCCTGGCAGGCAGGAGCTGTGCTGTAGGGTTCAGAGAGCCAGCCCCGTGGACAGGTGCTGGGCAGTTGCTGTGGTAATGCAGCGGGTGCTGCCTGCCAGGCGAGCCCTTGGTGAACCCCGGGCCGGGGCCCCTGGGTGTTAGGGATCCTGTGCCCTCTCCTCCTGGCCGCGCATTCTGTCCTCAGGGGTCCTAGACGTGGGCAGCACCGTCTGCCAGGCCCAGCTGTGGAATCTGGAGCCCGAGGGGTGTGTATGGTCAAGCACTCGCACCCCTGCCCTTCAGGACGGATGGCTCAGCTTCGTTTTCTCTCCTCCTGCGTGTGCGAGGAGAAGGTGGATGAATGGCTTTGGAAGTGGGGGGCTGAAGGTTGTGCAAGTTCTCTCCGCTCAGTGAGGCTGTGCAGGGGCTGGAGGCTCTGATTTCCCTGGAGAGTCAACACCTGACTTTTTTCTTTTTAATGAAGTACAGCTGCGATTTCTGCAGTTAGAAAAGAGACTCCATCTCAAGTGATCGAGGTGCGAAACTGTGTGTCGGGGAAGACCCTGAATTGTCCTGAGTCGGTTCTGTTTACTGTTAAGTGAGGCGTCTCCTCAACGGGCAGGGGCTGGGCGCAGGGCCCCGCGGGGTGAGAACCGCTGCCCGCACTCCTTGGCCGGGTTCTGCAGGACAAAACCCAGGAAGTGCCTCAGTATGTCGTCTTGTGGGGAGGAAGAGAAATCCCACCAGTCACCTAGGCCCCGAGTCCTGGCGCCCTCCTCTCTATGCAGTCTGGAGTTGTCATTCAAAGGCGGCACCTTCGGTGACCTGATGGAACGCTTTGCCTGCAGTCTGTGGGCGCACCCGGAGCTCCAGGGGAAGGGCACCCGGGGAGGCGGCTCTCCAGGGGAAGCGGCTGTGGGCGTCCGGCAGGCGCTTTTCTGTGAGGAAGAGGGAGAACGTGAGGAAGGGTGGGGAGAGGAGGTGGGGAAGGGTGGGGAGAGGAGGTGGACTTGTAGGCAGCGAGGAGGGAGGATAGGGCTGCGGAGAGCTCAGGACGGGGCAGGTCGCACCGCCCCTAACTGGAAATCCAGCGGACACGGCTCACCTGTCAAGAGTGGGTACGCCCAGGAAGCCCCCCAGAGGCGGAAACCCCAGCACTTGGGTTCTTCTCCACAACCCAGTGCTCAAGAGACTCCTGGGCAGAGGGACGCACTTAGCCGAGCCCCCCGAGTGCAGAGGACGCAGCGGCCCTGCCCTGCAGGAGCTCAGGTTGGCTGGCACCGTCGACCTGTGGGCCCGGGGTCGCTGTAGGGCAGGAGGGCTGGGACCTCAGTGTTCGTGCTTCTTCAGACAGGTCCTCCCCTCGTCTTCGCCCCAGGGGCTGTTATGCTTTATCATCCTTCACGGTACTTGACGGCTGTCTTTGGGTGACTGTGTCTCTGCTTTCTCCCCCGGCGGGGATGTAAGCTGCATCAGGGAGAAGCTTTTCTCCTGGCTGCTGCTCCCCGGGCTTGCCCGTGGTCTGTGCCTGAGTGGGTGCCCGGAGCAGAGCGGGAGGAGTGGCCCAGGGACGTGGGGGGCCTGTGTGGGTGCCCCAGGCAGCGGGAGGAGGAAGGGGCTCGTGAGGTGTGCAGGACAGGCTTTCATGGAAACAGGGCCAGTTATCGAGTGTTTAGCTGCCATGGATGGCAAAGGGACTGTCACGCCGGTTTCTCTAACCCTTACATTGCTGCAGAGAGAAAGCACCGTCCCGTCTCCTGTAAAGGCTCTGAGGCATGGAGCTGTCCCCTGGTACCTCGCTTGGTCACAGTGCCGGGCGCTGCTTGCCCCACAATGATGAACACTTATGCTCTTACGTCATGACGCTGTCAGCAGAAGGCCCAGCGGGGGCCTCGTTGTTCACTTAACCTGCCCGCCTGCCTTTCCCAGTCTCCTTGCCATGGGTCACTTGGCCTCTGCCACCTTGCGCATGGTGGTCAGCTCTGCACAGTTGTCCTGCTGGGCTCTTGACTGGCCCCCTCTCTTTCTGGCCTTGGGGTCTAGGAAACAGTAGCACAGGGGTGGAGGGCCAGAGCTCTGGGTTCGAATTCACCTGAGTTCAAATTCTAGATCCCCCGTGTTCTTGCTCTGCAGCCTGGAAAGAACCGTCTGTTCTCGCAGGTGGCTACACAGATTAAATAAGATGATATGTAAAACGTTCGGCATTGCGATGGGGTCATGGGCCTGCGGTGGTTCTTTCTCTCGCAGTGAATTTGAAGCTAAATTTATTTGCCTTTTTTTAAAGGCTTTATTGAGCTAGAAACTCTCCTTTCCCAGACTCCATAGAAATTCATCATGTGCTGTCATCTCAGAGTTGGGCACTGGTTGGTGCTCCCCTGTATCTTATTTCACGTCCAGGCTGTAACAGCGTGTGGGGCACGAGCGAGTATTCCCAGTTTACACCTGAGAAAGGGGAGGCTCTTGGAGGAACCTGGCCCCCAGGGTCCCCCTATCTGCAGGCTTCCGCGGGCAGATGGGGTGAAGGTCTGGTGGGGCTGTGGTTCTAGGGGTGAGGGTCATGTGGTGTCAGTCTATCTGGGAAGGTCTGCAGCTGGCTTGTGGACTGGGTGGCGTCTGGCTTCACGTGCGGCAGAGGTTTGAGATGGGCCATCTGGAGGGTGGCCGGCATCAGCTCTGTCCCCAGGCCTTGGCCGTCTGCCTGAATCAGCCTGGCCTTGGGCCCCGGGTGCTGGGGGGATGCCAACATTTCGTCACCTTCCTAGCGTGGACTGTGGGGGATGGCCGTCAGGATGGCGTTTCCTGGTATTCCACTTCAGACTTTGACCAGTGCTGAGTCCGTGGCCAGCTTTCTCTCTTTCTAGAAATGACTGTGTAAGAGTAGCCCTTAGGCCCTCACCAGGAAGGTAGGCGGGGACTCCTAGCCTCACCTCTAAAATCACTGGCACTGCAGACTGGGGGGAAGATGGAACGCGTGGATTGGCTGGAGATGCAGCCACGCCCGGGGGTAACTGGAAGTTGAGTCCTGTGGGTGAGGCAGGGGTCTGGCCTCGCTTTTCCACCCCACCCATTTCTCCACTGTTTGGTCCATTTCAGCCTCAGTAGGCTCAGCAGGGCTGCCTTGTGGAGTCTGAGCAGCCGGTAGTGAGGAGATGAGGCTGGAGGGGGGAGCAGAGTCCTGGGGACCCACGTGAGCTGGGTGGCAGAGCTGAGCTTGCTCTCGGGGCGATGGGGAGCCATGGAGGGCTTTAGAGGTGAACCAGGGGGCAGGGTTTTGTTTTCTGGATGTGGTGTGCACAGCTTTGGAGGCCCACGAGAAGGGAGCCCACCTGAGGATTTTGCGTGGACTCGGAGCTGAGTCACTGCACCAGGATAGAAGGCATAAGCCAGGACTGGGACCAGGCGACCTGCTTCAGATCTTGCCGTCAACACTCTGGAAAGCCTTGTGATCTTGGAACATTGGTATATTTTATCTGTTTTTCTTTCTCACATTTCTACATCCCGGGATGCTGAGTGTATCCTTACATGTGTCATGGGTTGTTGACTGCACCCCCTACATAAAGCCCAGACGGTGGGGGACGATGAAGGTGTGGGCCACCTGTTTGTCACCCAACTTGGGACACTTTTGAGGGTGACGTTAATCAGTGGTTATCCCAGGACAGCAGGCAGGGCCAGGACGGCCCCTGACTGAGATGGAGTCACTGCTGGCAGTGGGGATGGGAGGTAACGGTGGACGTTAATAAACACGAGGCTGGACAGGACCCATGATCTCCCTGCTAGGGCCCATTGCTGGCCTGTCCTGGGCGGGGAGCTGTGCCCTGTCCCCGTGCCCAGGTGTGCTGTGGACATGGTTAGGGACCTGGGAAGAGAGCAGGCCTGTGAAAGAAGGGAAAGACCCCAGGTGAGCCAGGCTTGCGAGGAGTGGAGGTCTCTGTCTACCCAGCCTCAGGGCCGTCCTGGGCCTGTTGCCGTGGGCAGCACTGCTCGGCTGCCCAGTCACTCCCTTGCCCCTCTCTGAGCTGGGCCCACAGCCCTCGTTGGTGGAAGGAGGCCTTCTTGGACTTGGCTCCACAGGAGGGGAGGGGAGGGGCGTACAGACCTGAGGGTCTTGGGTGGCTCCTCCATGCCTGTGTGTTCTCCGCCCGGTCAGTTGCCCCATCTGCTGCCCGCCTGGTCAATTGCCCCGTCCCCTGCCCACCTGGTCAGTTGCTAGCAGCAACCTTTCTTCATAATCTGCACTTATGAAGAGGGGCTGTCCACTCCCGCCCCTCCCCTCCCACCCGGCTTCTGTCTCCCAGAGTTTTATGGTTGTTATTTACTTAGGCTGGGCTGCAGGTTGGATCAGGGCATTGTACGTGCTGCACAAATGCTCCATCCCTGAGCTGCACCCACAGCCATGTTTGCTTTTTTTAAATTTTGAGACAGGGTCTCCCTAAGTTGTAGAAGCTGGCCTCAAACTTGTGATCCTTCTGTCTCAGCCTCACGAACTGCTAGGGTTGCAGGTGTGTGCTGCTGCATCCGGCCAGAATTTCACAATTCAGGCAGCAAGAGAATCTCCAGCTCATCCTCATGGACTCAGTCTCCGGTCACTGGCCAGCTCAGAGGTTGCTGGCTTTGCCTACTGCATCCCCTGCACCCACTGCTGTGCTGGTAGTAGAGGGCCATGGAGAGAGCAGACCTGGGGGCAGCGCGGGCCTGGGGGCAGCGCGGGCCTGGGCTGCTGCACTGGAGACCTGTGCATCCTCTGTCCTCAGGAATGGCTGCTGCCCGCTCTCGGCTTCTCTCTGGGTGCACGTTCAGGTGGCTTTCTTCCCTCTTGGCCTCCTAGGGGCCTGACGCTGCTTGTCTGTCCACTCTGGTCTGAGCTGAGTGACCTCGCCATGGGTGTCCAGGCAGTGGCCACGGGCTTGCCTCAGCCTGTTTTGTCATCGCAGGGCCAGGTGGCTCTGGATGGTGCGTCACTAAGTGGTCAAGCAGGTGTCACTGGGGCCAGGTGGGCTCTGCCAGGCTGGTGTGCACAGGGCCTCCCACGGGGCCAGAAGGCATGCGCTGGGCCTCCTGGTGTCCTGCACTGTGTGCTTCCCAGGGAGGATCTGTCTGAGTCTGTTTGAAGCTACTTTCTGCAGGACCCCCCCTGGGCAGCCTGCCCTTAGTTCTCTTGCAGAAGCAGCTGCTCCCCAGGTTGGCTCCGCTCCCCCGGGTTGCCCAGGTTGAGGCCCGGGACCCGTGCAGCCCGAGCGTCCGGAGGGAGATCCCTTATTTATGTTTACGACTGAGGTGCATTTGAGAGCAGAAGGGAAGGCTGTTAGCAGTCACACAGGCCAACAGGGAAAGCCGGCCTCGGACCACAGGCCTGGGCTCAATCCTGGTCTCAGGGCTTAGTGGGTTTGTGACCTTGTGACAGTTAGGCACACATTTTATTGTACTTTTCCACATTTTGGCATCTCTGAGACGCACGTGTTCCTTATGCTTTGTGTCATGGAGCGGTGGGTGGATTTTCCCCCAAGGCATATTAAATTGGTGTATCTTGCAGGTGTTGGCTTCTTGGTTTTGGTGAAACTTGGTGTGTTCTTGAGCCTCGGCTTCCTGTCTACAGAATGGAGATAGTCACAAGACTCACTTCCCAGAGTCACGCTGAGCATCAGAGACACCTAGGTCCCGTGCCCCGAGTGATGAATCATTGTCAATAAACCAGGAAGTGTTATTTCTGTAAATAGTCTCCTTCGGCCAGGCATGGTAGCTCACGCCTGGCATCCCAGCTGCTGGGGAGGCTGAGGCAGGAGGATCCTGAGTGGGAGGCCAGCCTCAGCAACTCGGTGAGACCTTGTCTCAAAGTAAAAAGCACAAAGGATCAGGGTACAACTCAGTGTTGGAGTGCTTGGGGCCCCGGGTGTGTCCCTGGTACCTCATGTCCACGTGTGCGCGCGCGCAGAGGCTCCTTCAATGCCCTGTCTTCCCCCCAGTCCCCTCCGCCCATGACCTGCAAGTGACGTTAACAGAGAGGCAGGACTTGTGAGTGAAGGGGGCAGTGGAGGAGAGGCCCGCCGTCCCCCGGGTGCTCAGAGTGCACGGCTGGGTGCAGTCTGTTGGGAAGGACGTCTGCTCGCGGGCCGGGCCTGGGTAGTGGAGAGGCCTCCTGTCTCAGCTGAGTGCCCGGGTGCTTGGCTTTCTGATCGGCTCCCGCTGCTGCTGCTCCCGCTACTGCCACGCGCTGCACTTTGGGGACTCATGTGGTCACTGGCCTCTGAAAACCAGCGGGAACGTTTGACCGTCCTGTGGCCTGCAGGTCTCCGTGGGCTTTTAGTAAGTCATGCAGAAAGCTGAGAGTTGTCAGTTGTTCTCGACTCAGGGAGAACTGTTCGCGGCGAGTGCTTCTTCCTGAAGAGTCAGAGCTCTCCGAAGGTGATGTAACTTCAGAATTGAAAATGAGTGCTACGGGGCAAACTAAAAAGAGTTTTCCAGTTATTCCCTCTTTTATAATTAACACGAGGAAAAGAAAGTAGCGTTTGGCTAAT
Source organism: Marmota flaviventris (assembly GCF_047511675.1). Lineage (NCBI taxonomy): Eukaryota > Metazoa > Chordata > Mammalia > Rodentia > Sciuridae > Marmota > Marmota flaviventris. The sequence goes on along the minus strand of NC_092517.1, from coordinate 513,506 downwards.
TGGAAAAGCCGGGTAAGTTCCGAGAGGGCGCGGCTGTCAGCAGCCTGTCTGCAGCCATCTCAGAAGGTGGCTGTGTGCCGGCCACTGAGGGCTGGCGCCCTGCAGCCCCCGGTGGAAGACGGGCCTCCCTCGCCCGGAGGATCCAGCAGCAGCTCCCAGGCCCCTGGTGGAGCGGGGTGTGCGTGTACTGGATCCCGTCTTTTTCTTCAATGTCAATTTATGGTGAGGCTTTTATGAGTGGCATAAAATAGATTTTACGACTGTATTTTATATAAAATATAATTTTAATATGGGGAGAATTTACAGAGTTAAAGTTTATATAAAGATGAGAGAAATATACTCCATTTCCTTTTCCATTAAAGGCCCCAAGTAGGGATGCCCAGTGACAGGCTTTCATTGATCTTAACGATGGCCGTCTGTCAGTGACGTCGCGGTTCTGGCATCCTGGCTGGGTGGCCCTCTCCTGGAGCCGCCCGCTGTGCTTCGGGACAGTTTCCCCGTGTTCCTTGGAGTCCTTTTGTTTTTCTTGCAGATCTGGGAGGGAGCCCAGTCCCTTGGCACCCGGGCAAGCGTCCACTGCTGGGCTGCACCCCTGCCCCAGTCTTCCCCCCAGGTCACAGAAGTGTCCCTTTCTGGGGCTCTGAAGTTTTAAATAAGTAACACAGTCCTCGTTTAGGAGAGGTCAGTTGTGCACAGGGAGCAGTGTCTTGGGTCCAGTTTCAGGCACTGAGGGAGGAGGCGAAGGAAGTGCTTTTTTGGATGAAAGATTGTTCCTGCAGATGCTCCATGTACGTCTGAAACCAGAGGCACTAGGCTGTGGCCGCGCCTCGTCTGTCGTTTAGAGTTTGGGTGCTTTGTCAGTGTACTGGGGTGAAGTCGAGCTCACCAGGTGCAGCACAGCGTGCCTTCATGTTGCTGGCAGCCCCCAGCAACATCCACACGGAGCTTATTCAGCTGCCCCACGAAGACCCTGCGCCCTTTAAACAGAAGCCCCGGGAAACGGGAGACGGGGCACAAGAGGTTTAGTCACGGTTCCCAGGTCACAGGCCTCCAGCTGACCCTCTGGGGCCCCTGGCCTTGGTCTCCCTACCGTGAGGTCACTGTTCATGCTCGATGGGGTCCTGCCTTTGACACCCTCCTTGCTGGGCCTGGCGTGAAGCTGACCTGGAAAGACGCCCACCATCAAGGCTGTGAGCCAGCTCTGTCACGGCCCCCGAGGTTCCACTCAGCGCAGGGTGTTTCGTCACCTGCCATGACTTTGACTGGTCTAGGGACCTCATCTGAGAGGAGCCCGACCACACCGCCCAGTGACTGGCTCTTTGATTCAGCGTGACATGGCGGGGGGGGGGGGTTCCCATGTTGTAGCACCGTCACAGCTTTCCCCGTGAGGCTGTGTGGGGTTTCATCCCGTGTGAATGGTTTCGTTTTGTGCATTCATGGGTCGGGGGGCCGTGGGTCACTTCCTGCGCTGGGCTGTTGCACCTGACGGCAGTGTATTCCAGCTCAGTGGGCACATGTGTAGACTGGAGTCTCAGGTAGAGTTTGGGCTTGGTTTCCAATTTCCCGTGTCTACTTAAGGTGCCTGTTGGGAAGAGTTTTCCTGGTAATATTCTGTAAAACATTGCACCATTTACCCTTCCAGTGGGCCTCTGTCAGTGTGGCATGGCGTGCCGGGGGCTCAGGAGGTGGTGGGTAGCCCAGGAAGGAGATAGCTGCTGCCCTTGGGAGCTTGCAGTCTGCCCGGGGGCCTGTGGGGAAACTGGGGGTTCCAGTGAGCCGTCTGCTGTGGCAGGGGCTCCTGGTGCTCAGGGGTACAGTTGTCTGCTTCTCTTGGCCTCACCCAGACCATGGCTCTTAATAACGCCTGGAAAACTCGGAAAAACAGGCATCTGACCTTATCCAGCATATTCTAGGGTCTGCAGCTGGCCTTTGAAGACGTGGTCCTGTGGAGTCCTGGCGCTGACCTGGGTGGTAGGCATCAGTGCTGCCGTGGCCAAGCCTTTTCAGAGGGTGGCAAACCCTGGTTCAGAGACTTGGAGCCTGTTGTCACTGCTGTTCCTGCACAAGGTCCGGGATGCCACTCACAGTGGTCGTTGAACTGGACCGTTACGGGTGGAACTTCCTGAAGTCCTAGCCTCCAGTACCTTAGAATGAGACCCTGTGTCGAGTCTTCACAGAGGTCACTAGGGGGTCCGAGTCCAACAGGACTGCTGTCCTTGTCCAGAGCTTGTCACCCATGGGGAGAAAGCAGTGGGGATGAGGCCCGGGGGTTCTGCAAGCCAAACTGGCGGCAGCCCACAGGAGCCGGGAGCACGGGACAGACTCCCTGTCCCCGCCCTGGACAGACCCACCTGCCGACCACTCCCCCTAGTGTCAGCCTCCAGAGCTGCAGGGCGGCCTGATTCTGTTCCTGGAGCCACACGGACTGTGGCTGCCATGGCTTGGGTGTGTGGCGCCCCTCCACAGGACAGGAGAGCTGAATGCTGGGTGGTGATGGCAGGCAGGTGGGCGTGGCCGGAGGAGGTGGGTCACTGGGGGTGTGTCCTGGAAGGGCGAGTCATCTCTGGACCTACCACCCCTGCTTCCTGGCCGCCCTGCGTGGAGCAGAGCTCCTCACCGTGCCCTTCTGCCATGGAAGGCTGCCACCTTGTCCCAGAGCAATGGAATCTGCCACGTGTGGACTGACCCTCTGAAACAGGAGCCCCAGTTCACCTTTTCCGGCTCTAAGTTGCTTTTGGGTACTTTGGTCATGGCAACGCGGATCTGGCCAGCCTGGTGGTATTGACGATGGCAGTCCAGGAGCCTGACACACGCACCAGTGAGCCTCTTACTCTGCACATTTGCACAGGCTGAGAGTGACAGGTGTCACCCTGTTTGATGATGAGCACAGGAGCACTCTGCTCTGAGGGTGGGGGGGTCAGGCGCGTCTGCAGCTGCGTGTCCAGCCCGACCTTCCTTTCTGTCCTGGGACGCCTCTGGAGCCTCGAGCTTGTTCCAGTGGGGCGTACCAGCTGCTCCCAGGCAGCCCGTGAGCCAGGACCCTCTCCTGTCCTGCCCTGTGCTCCCGTGCTGGCTCCTGAAGGCACCAGTGTGAGATCCCAGAAGCTCTGACCAGTCTGAGAGTGGGACCAGGCAGAGGAGTTGCCGTTGAGAAGACCAGGCTGCAGCCTCCCGCTGCGGCCTCCCCCTGCGGCCTCCCCATGCGGCCTCCCCCTGCGGCCTCCCCCTGCGGCCTCCCCCTGCGGCCCAGGTGGGTGGTCCAGAGGATTTTACCCAGTAGGAAGAGAGGGGGTGAGGCAGGACTATTCAGCCAGACCTGTCAATTCTGGTGTTTTTCAGTTTTCTTTTAAATAAGAACACAGCAGACTCCATTGTCTTTTTGGAAACTCACCTAAAAGCCCATTCTCTTTATTCAGACAGCTCTACCCAAGGTTGAACAATAGCCCCCTGCCTTTCAACACCTGTGCTGCAGGCCTTTGGAAAACCAGTGGCACAACTTAATCTGGCTGATTCTGTAGTCAGCGTGACACCCGGCACTGGTTTTCTTCAGTGATATAAAGTTGAAATTTAAGAGTAATCAGCTCGCAATCAAAAGCTGATTATAAAGGAACAATCATGAACATAAAAGTGAAATCGCGTCTCAGGGTTATAATGAAAGAAAACAGAAGGAGCAGTTAGTAGCAGTTGAAAGAGAAGTGATCAAAAAAAAAAAAAGCTTGGTTGTGCTGGTAAGAAATCGTGGGTGAGGGTGAGCCACCGGGGTCTGGGGTGCTTCGGGGAGGATGGGAGCAGCCACTCATGGAGTCTCGGTGGGTGAGGTCAGGAAGCTGCTGTGGTTTAGCGCTGAATGGTGTGTGTTCTGGTCCACTGGTTGGCTGTGTGGCTCCAGGTCAGATGCTTGACTTCTCTGAGACTCAAGTTTCCTTATTCAGCTCATTTGACATGTACCCTTCTGTTGGGAGTCAGGTTGTGTCCTGAGTTAGACACACATGTCACTTTGCAGAGCAGGCACTAGAACAGGGCTTCCGGAGTGGAGTACCCCAGCGGCGGTGCACGGCCCGTCCTGGTGAGGAGGAGTGGTGTTGGGTACTGGCGAGTCACACAGTGCTCCTTATTACTGCCTTTTCTTCTGGTTGAACCCGGGGCCCGTGCTGTCCCACGGAGCCACGCCCCAGCCCTTGTTATTTGGAGACAGCTGGACTCCTTGCCAGGTTGCCCAGGCTGACCTGGAACTTGGGATCCTCCTGCCTCAGCCTCCCAAGTAGCTGGGCGACAGGCATGGTGTGTTACCCTTCTGTTTATCTTTGAAGCCTTCGCGTTTTGTCAGGGAGAATTCCTCAGTCTGGTTCTGTGTGAATGTTTGGCTCAGGACTTTCTTCCCTCACTAGTCGGAATCTCTCTCTCTCTCTCATCACCTTTGCCAGTGTCACCCCAGCTGACACAAATGGTGTAAGTGGCCACCGGAAGTTTCTTTTTAAAATAAATCATGGGCATGACGGAGCACGTCTGTAATCCCAGTGACTTGGGAGGCTGAGGCAGGAGGACTGCAAGTTCAAGGTCAGCCTCAGCAACGTAGTGAGACCCTGTTTCAAAGTTAAAAAAAAAAGGGGTGGGGGTGGGGGTTGTGTGCTGGGAGTGTAGCTCAGTGGGAGGACCTGGCTTGCATCTCTAGCACTGGGTAAAAGAAATCTGATGTCAAAGCCACATCACGAGGGAATTAATAATAGGATTGGATTAAAAGGACAGTTTTACGTCACTGATGCTGACGTGTGACAGCAGGAAGAGGTGGACTTGACAAGGCCTCCCGCCCTGCACCGCCTCCAGCCTGTTGAGGTCCCCGTGCAGGGCCGCTCGCCGGCTCTCCTGTGAGGCCGCGGTGTGGAGTCCCTCTCCGCGTGTGGGGACAGGTGCTCTGGTCTTGGGCGGCCCAGCCCCAGAGCTGTGAGCCGTGTGGTTCTGCTGGCCCGGGCGAGCTGTTCCCTTATAGCAGCACAAATGGCCTGAGGCGTTGTGTTGGCAAAACACTGGAGAAGGCTGGGCCAGTTAGGTAAATAATGGTCCTGTGGCAGAGCCTGTGGACGCCGGCGTGTGGGTGGCCTGACGTCTCCACAGCCCTGGGCACAGCCTGATATGTGCCCTCTATGATTACCTGTCCCGCGTCCGTCCACTTAGCAGGTGCGGCTGGTGACAGGCCTGCCACCGTCCCTGGTTGTCTGCTGCTCCTGTGGACCCCAGGGGTGCCCCGTAGCAGGACGGATCCTCCGGTTTCCGCCTCTCCTTCCCAGGTAGGTCTGTGTCTGCTTTTCCCATGATGTGTGCTTTCTCTTGATTTGGATTTTTGAGATGTGGCCTTGGACTCCTGGTCTCAGCAGTCCTCCTCCGCGGCCTCCTGGGTAGTGGGTCCACTGACCCCGGCTCTGTGGGTTCTTAAAATAGTTAAGGGAGGAGGGAGACAAGTGTAAGTGGGTGCACCTCTCGTTGGGGCAAGGAAGTCATCACAGGTACGGTGACAGTCCCCCAAAGGGACCAGGGCGTGAGCTGCGGAGCCATCTGCAGGGAGAGTTCCAACCGAGTGAGCGGCAGGAGCAGAGGCCTTGTAAGGGGGCCCTGGGCCTGTCCTGTCCACACACAGGCAGCAGAGCATCGGGAGGGAATTGGCAGGGATCTGGGACAGATGGGCAGCTGCGATGTGTCCATGGTGTATGGCCCAACCTGGTTCCTTCCTTCCCTGGGGACTGAGCCCAGGGGTGCTCTGCCACTGAGCCACATCTCCAGCCCATTTTATTTTCTGCTTTGAGACAGGGTCTCACCAAGTTGCGGAGGAGGCTGGCCTTGAACTTGCAATCCTCCTCCCTGAGCCTCCTGAGTCACTGGGTTACAGGCACGTGCCCCTGAGCCCGGCTCCAGTTGTGTTCCACGGTGTGGATGACGACGGTTTGTGGGATCACACACCTGTTGAGTGCATTTTGGTTGTTTCTGGTGTTTAGCCTTACAAATAAGACTCCTATAAGCAGAAGTTTTCCCGCGGACGTGGCTTTCTCTTTCTCCAGGACTCATGCGCAGGAGTCCCGCTGCGAGGTTGGATCTTCAGTGTATGTTGCTGTTTCCAGAGTGGCTCTTCTGTTTTCCCTTCCAGCAGGGTGGTAGGAGAGACGGCTCCTGCTCCTCTGGCCAGCTTCACGGCGTCCTCACCTGTCTCCCTAATGGCGAGGGGCGTTCGTATGTACCCAGGTGCTGTTTGCCGTCTGCCCCTCTTCGACCACGTCCCCTGTGTCTTTTGACTGTGGTCTAGTGGACTTTTTAATGTTGAATTTCAAGAGTTCTGGTAACTGTTGACGCGAGACCTTGTCCGCTGTGGTTTGCAGGCATCTTCTGCCGGTGCCTGGCTGGGGTTTTCATCCTCTGGGCAGAGGCTATCGCAGCGCATTGTACCTTTTGATGAAGTCCAGTTTGTCCAGCTTTTGGGTGGGTCAGGATTTTAGTGTCCTGTCTGAGGACTCTCCACCAAGCTGTAGTGCCAGATGACATTTTTTTAAAAAAATATTTTTATTAGTTTTTGAGGAACCTTTATTTATTTATTTACATGCAGTGCTGAGACTCGAACCCGGTGCCTCTCACATGCTAGACAAGTGCTCTACCACTGAGCCACCACCCCAGCCCCTGATGACTTTTTTCTCAGGTGGTGGTCTCAGGTGGTTTTTAGGGGCTTACGTGGGAATCCGGTCTGTTCTGAGTTGGTATTTACAGAAGGTGTGAGGAATCGGTTGGAATTAGATCTGTTTTTTTTTTTTTTTTGCTGTGGGTGTCCAGTTGCTGAGTGTCAGTTATTTAAGATGCTGACTTCCTCCACTGAATGGATTTACTTGGAAAGCTCTTAGTTCTCCCGCTGGAACTGTAGAACTGAGAACTACCAGCAGCTTTGCCACCGTCTTTCAGTTGATAGAGCTGCACATTTTGGAGAGTTGAGTCTGGAGACCTGCTCCGCCGCCTGGGGTGAGCACCTGACCCTCTCTGGTGTTACTAGGACCTCCAGCCGGGTCTTCAGGTACATTGGGTTCTGATGTGCACTCAGTGGTGTGGCGTCTGGGCATCGCTTGGCTTTGAGATCGTTGGAGACTGCTGAAGGACCACAGCCTTGGGCTTCCCGTCCCACGGACTCAGAGCTGTTGAATCCAGGCTGAGCGCTCTGTCCGTCTGTGTCACGAGGAGGTAGGCCTCTCACACTTGGTATTTTGGCGAAGTCAGTTTTTATCGTTTCTCTTTAGAAGCTTTGTTCCTGCCGTTGGGACGTGTAATAGACCACAGGAGCCTGGAGAACGTCCCCGTCGGCGATGATCCGGGCAGCAGTTATGACTGTCGATCACATCGAGCAAGTTGGAATGGTTCAGAGAGGTGATGCTAACGGACCTGGCTCCTGCGGCTTCATGCCTGTGGGTCTCCTAGGAGGAGAGCTGATAGATGCCCAAGTCCTCTCTGACCCTGGGATCCCACGTGTGTACTCTGAAACGCTGCTCCACGGGGTTGAGAGTCGTAGGGCCGTGGTGGGCTTTGGAAGCCGTTCAGTCCTAACACCAATGTCTGAGCTGGTTTCACGGGCAGCGGGGACTCTCCATGGTCACGGGGAATAGAAACACGTGTTCCTACTTTATTTTTTCGACTGAAGTGTGGCTATTACCCAGAATCAAATTGGTGTTCTGAAGATGGGTTTTCAATCGCTGAGAAACACACGCTGCTGCCTGATGGTTGGTTGGCTTAGAAACAGGCTGTCGAGGGGGACCCCTGAGTGCTGGGCTGGCCTGGCTCTGCGGCTGTTCCCTGGGAAGGCCGCTTCGTCAGACCCTCGGGGCTGTGTTTTCCTCGCACAACCCGGGTGTGGTGACGTACCCAGCTGGAGACCCCCCCTCCCCCGAGCACGGGGACCGTGTTAGTGGTACTTGCTGTTTTATTAGTGGTGATAGTAACACCTTTTGTCTTTTTGCTTAATCATTTGAGCATGCAGATTTGCATGCACCATTTTACATGGGGGCACTTTGTAAATTTGGATTATTTGCTTTCTTAAGATAGCAAGTTGAGTATCCTAGGATAGATACTACACAGAACTTACCATTTTGGAAGGAAGAATCCTTTCTGTGATAGTCTCAGGACTATGGAGCCGGGGATCGAGCCCAGGGCCGCTCCCCCAGGCCTTGCTCCACCGAGCCCCAGGTCAGGAGGGCAGTTTTAGGAAGAGTCTGGGGTCTCCACAGCCCTCCTCCAGCCTGCCACAGGCTGTTTTCTTCCCTGTGGTGCAGACACCACCCCACCCACCACGGCTGTCAGTGCACGCCTGGGTGTCCCTTCAGACTCTGGGCTGGTCTGCCGTGTGGCACTGAGGTTCCTCTGCGGCAGGTGCCCCTTGCTGACGTCTTCAGGTCAACCTTGAGGTCCAGCCAGGTGGCGCTCTTGGTAAGGTGACTCCTGTGTCCAAGGTTCCCCTCCTGGCACTGGCCAGTGGCCTTTGCTTCTGGGTGTCCGGCCGCTCACCGTGGCTGTCTTGTAGGTGACTGTGACCCCTGCTGGTTAACACTTGTTGAAGGGACGCAGTTTACTGCTTTTGATGAGCACTTACCAACTTTGAATTACCCAGGAGTAAGTCTGGGCATCTGGACGGCATCATCAGAACTTGCAAACTTGAGAGGATGATTTTATTTTCCATTTAGTGAAAAAACGTCCACGAATAGCTGATAAAAGTTGAATTGAGAAGCACATGCTTCCTGCCATGTGCCTCCCCACCATGTGGAAACCAATCACTGTGCCCTCTTTCCTGGGGGGCTCCTTGACCAGTGTGCTCTGGAGTAGACTGTGCAGAAGAAGCGAGGATTTGACGGCTTGGGGTGGGGTGCGCCTCCGTGGTGAGCGCTTGCCTAGCCTGCTCGAGGCCCTGGGTTCCATTCCTAGCGCAAGGGAAAAGAGACAGAGAATGGCTTAATACCTGTACTTCATTTTGGGGACTGGGAGCTTGCCCTTCTGTTCTCTGTGGCGTACATTGTCAGCGCAGTAGAGTTTGTTGTGTTGAATGACAGGATTGCAGATACGCAGGGCTGTAGTTGAGCACGGCTGTGATGATGGTCATCCCTTCCTGGCAGTGCTGGGGCTAAGCCCAGGCAGGTCTCCCCCACTGAGCTGCACCCCGGGCTCAGCAGTTCGTGTGGATTTCAGGTTGTTCTTATTCTGACTGTGCCTCTGTATCCAGTTTCCAGAACTCACCTGGGGGCTACTGAGGTCTTTATTTATTCCATGGTATGAAATGAAGGAATGAGTGGCCCAATAACGTAAGAAAGCGTATGAGAGACGGTCGAGGCAAAGGCCACCCACCGCGGGTGTTTCGTTTCTTCGCGTGTGCAGCCCCGTTGTTTCAGGGGAACCCTTTTGATTTTAAAAGTGTCCTCGTTTTATTGTTATCCAAGTTCCCCGTCTCCGCCCTGCGATTCTGGCTTCTTTGGCTGCTTGTCCACGTTTCTGTTAACCATGTCAAATAGGATGTCCTCTAGGTTGACAGGCAGCTCTCGTTTCTCGGAGGAATTTGAGGAGCGTTTTTAAAAACCTGTTTTGGAAGATTAATACATCAAGGGTACCAAGTTGCTGACATCCAGTGACTGGTATTAAAAACACAGTCGGGGGGGGGGGGGAACCATGGATGTCGGAAGTTATCCATGTCGGACCTAGGACAGGCGATCAACACTGGGAACGTTATTTCTGATGTAGAAAGTTGAGTCTGCACTCATTGCAGAAAGCTTGGAAAATCCAGGAGAACCTTGAGAGTCTGCAGAGGTCGCCCGTGGTCACCGTGCCGTGGAGCGCCGTGTGAGCTTAGGGGAACTTTCGTTTGGCACACGTCCCCATCACGCATTTTGCCGCTTCCTTTAACCAGAATCAGGATCGCCCTCATCAGAAGCTCTGTTTACTCCTCTCCCACTGAGGCTGCGCCAGCACGTCACACGGTTGTGCGGATGTTGTTTCTGGTACCTCTGAGGAACGGAGGTGGTTCTGCCTGGCTGTGGTGGTTTATTCCATCTCTATTGTATTAGCAGCATCTGTGCATTTTCCAATGTCCACCGTTTTAATGCTGCAGCGGATATTTTTGAACATTAATTTATGTTGGCTCATCAGATAAGTCCTTGAGATGGCCCTCCAGAAAATCTGCAGAGATTTATTCTCCTGTCCGTGGTGACTGGAAACAACAGCAGTGGCTCGTATCTACTCTCCATTTGTTACATGCCACATCCCATCCCGAGTGGTTTGTGTGGATTGACTCATTTATTCCCCACGAAACACTAACCTCTTCTTAGAGATGAGGACATTGACGTGCAGTCTATGAGATGGTGTGTCTCCTAGTACCCTGACCGCTATCAAATATGGTAATTAAAAATTTTCCAGCCCATTAGATATGAAGTGACCTTTCATTGTTGGAAATTGTATTGCTCCCATACTACGAAGATCGGACTTTTTTTTTCATCTTCCCAGAGAGCAAACATCATTATCTTTCTACTTGAGAAAGAAATCTATTTTGGGAAATTTCCTAGGGCAAGTTCTAAATTCTCGTAAGTCAGAAAAACAGTTATGGCTAATTTCAGTAGGATGTTTCTGAATGCATGGATGAACTCCAAAACTAATGTCTGCCTGTGCTAAATAACATTAAGTCCTGGTAAGTGGACACCGTTCTTTGAGGAGTCAGTCAGCGTGGCATGGCATGGCCAGACAGTGCCCTTCCGCTGATGACCGTAGCACTCCGGTGACTTTGTTCCTTTTTCTAGTGTTACACACAGTGCACTTGATGTCCCGCTCACCAAGTGCTCGACCGGTATTCAGTGTTTATGTAACTGGAACTTTAATGCAAGCTTCATTCAGGGAAACCATCGAGGTACAGAAGAGATCGATGGAATCCCTGCATGTGATCCATGAGGTGACCGAGTCCCAGCTGGCAGCCCGTGAGAGGAGCACACATGCCTCAGGTGTCCAAGGAGACGGCTGGTGTGTGGTGTCGCCTTCCCCAGCTTCCAGCTGCCCACCGTGTGAGGCATCTAAGGATGGACCCTTGCACATTCACATCAGTGCCCTGAAAGTCCAGCTGGGTCTGCATCATTAAGCCGGATTCCTGTGACATGCCGGGTGCGTCTCAGGGACTTGCCGTGTACAGATAATCGGGGTTGGGGAGAGAAGCTGAGGTTGATCTCAGGCCACGCTGCTCAGTTAAGCACTTTGATTGAGCTTTGCCAGTGGAGGGTTTGGAGCAGAAAGTCCATGCAACTGGATTGAGTTTTCAAAAGCCCACTTGGGCTCTGGGCCAGGCAGCCAGGAAGAGCAGAGTTGGGCTGATTGCAGGTGACAGAGGAAGGGGCTCAGGGGGACCTGGGGCACCTGCATCAGGGTGACCTGGGATGCTTGCCGCAGGGCAGACTCCTGGGCTCCCTCAGGTATCACAGGGACGAAGCCCAGGCACCTGTGTCTCTGACCACTCGCTCACAAACCTTCCACATTAGCGTCTGGGAACTGTGGAGCCAGCGATTTCTGGGGCCCTTTTTAGCAGGCATTCGGGGCAGGACAAAACATAACACAGCTCCAAGCGTTTGGGCCTGCGTGAAGTCTCCAAGAAAAGAGAAACTTGAGTACGTTTTGGAGAACTTGTTCCAAGAGTGTCTTGAAGAAATAGGGACTTGTTCTCGGAACCTGGGTGGGCACCAGGCAAGGTCCCAGTGGCTCTGCATGATTCTCTGTGTCAACGTCTAGGGGGAGGCTATGCTCCCTGGACCCTCACTGGGGCTTCCTCCCCTGTCGCTGGCCAGGACGAGGTCATGGGAACCAGTCATCGGCCGAGGGGGGGAAAGCTGAGCTGCTGAGGGTCCAGGGGACACCCTGGGGGTCCCATCAGGGTCTTTGATGACAGTGCTGCCGCCAGTAGCAGGGCTGGGCCGGGAGCCTCCGTCAGACCCAGCGGCCGCGTGATTGTCCTGTGCCACCCCGCCGTCCACACATCTGCCTCTTCTCCAGAGGCTTCCGGGACTGCGGCTTTCCTGATGAAGTCACACTCAGTGCACAGTGGTCCCACCTTGTGTGCACGGGCCCCCTTGCCGGCTTTCTTGGTTGACCAGATCTGCCTCCTCTGAGCTGTGAGGCCTCGGATGTGCCGTGATCTGGCCCAGGCGAGAGGATTGCGTCTGCATTCAGCCGTGGGCAGAACAGCCACATCCCGTCAGCTGCAGGGGAGGCGTCAAGAGTCGCTACAGGCAGCAAACGCTTGACGTGCTTTGGTTCAGACATGAGGCCAGGGGCAGTTCCTGAGCCTCTGCAGGGCAACCCTCAACGGGGCTGTGAGAGGTCGGGCTCTGGAAGTGCATTTTCTCCTCCACGCTTAACAGCAGTCTGTGCACCATGCACTCTCACTACCTATCATCACCATTGTACAGAAGAAGCCACAGCCAGAGAGGTGAAGTGGGTTCTCTAAACTCACCCTACTTGTACGTGGTGGAGTCCAGATGTGAATTCATGGCTACGGGACTTTAAAGTTTGCACTTTCACGTAAACCGTTTTAGAATGGTGAAACGTAGCCTAAAATACTATGAATGAAATGCACACTCTGTGTGTGTGTGTGTGTGTGTGTGTACGTGTGCGTGCACGTGTGTTTTAACATCTGAAGTGATCACCACTCCCCAGGAACAATACAGAAAGTCACCGGCCCCCTGGCAGTTTCCCTCAGCTCACCCTTGTCACCTGGTTCGTCGTAACACCCTGGATGTGTTTTCACTGGCTGTGAAACCCACGGTCTTCATTACCCCACTCCACGGCTTTCCCTAGCAAGTCACGGTATGGTAGGGGGGAAGGTATTTGGACCAGGCGCCAGAGGCACGGACGTCCCCCTCTGAACTGTGTCTATCCTGGGTAAGTCATGTCTCTGAGAAGAAGGGCTCAAGGCCAAGGAACTTCAGACGCCTCGACCACCATCACCCGGAGGAAGCGTTAGTAACCTGGAGCGTGGAAGCAGGTCGGAGGAGCCCTTGCTTGCTGTTTTCTTTGTTGATTTAGCGTGTGGTTCTGTCAGCCCTCGACAAGTTCACTGACAGGCTTCACTCATTTTTAATCGCGAGTATTTTGTTCACTTATGTAAGTCAGTAAATCACCCTCACACCTTATTGATGAAAATGTCCTGGCTCTTGAAGGATTCACAAGTATAATTCACCCAAGACAGACTGTACTTTGGTTTTCAAAAATCCACTATTGAGTTCTGTGCATGATAAAGTGGAAGCAAGTGGTGATTAATTTTTTATTGGAATCTTCTGAATAAGTGTTTTCTCTTGGTTGGTTTCAAACGAAGTCATATTCCTGAATCTAATGAGAGGCAGTTCATGTGCTGTGGACTTATTAAGATTCAAGGCACCTTTTTTTTTTTTTTTTTTTTAGCCTGTGTGATATCCCTTTTTAGTTTCACTTAAGTTTGAGTTACTCTAAACATCATCCGAGCATGTTGAAGATACTTGGTGATATTAACAATGAGGATGTTGACGATCTGCCCCTAGAATTCTCCTGGCTCCCGGGAACGTACTCCCGATTCTGTTCTGTGAATATGTGGCCCTGGGCTGGTTCCCACCCTTTCTGGGGCAGACATCAGTGGTCACTCACAATGCTGTCCAGTGATCCTGGTCAGAGCCTGGGGCGGAATCCACACGGCTGGCTGCTGTGGGCAGGCTCTTCTGTGTCTAGTCCTGAGGTGGCCTCCTCTGGTCTGGACTCCACCCCCTGCAGGACCTGCGCTGTGATCCGGTGAGCGTTGCCAGAGGGTGGTTCCCACACCTTGGGCACAGAATCCTTTTCCTACATACTTGGATGGAGATCTTCCCCTTTTCTAGGCTTGTCTGCGGCCTCCTTGTGTTTATGCTCTTGAGTCTCCCAAGCTGCCACCATATGTTGTGCATCGCAGAACAACATACTGGGCTTCTCCCTTGTCCAGCCTTTGCTGCTCTTGGGCTGCTGGGCAGTGGCCTCCTCTCCTAAGGTGAGGATTCTTGCCCGCTCGGTAGCAGAACTCCCAAGGTTCCGTCTCTGTTCACGAGTTGGTGTTTGCTGTTTGGAGTAGAACAAAATCCGCTTGAATCCCTCCGGAATGTGTCACAGTCAGGCTCCATTTCCAGGGTGGCCCTGTGGGGTTGTGGCAGAGGGGCTTCCTCTGGCTAGTGACTCGTTCTTCTGGACATAATACCGACGACTCCAGCTGCAGCCTGGGTGGTGACAGAGGTCAGAGATGCTGAGAGGGAGTTGGGGTGAGGAGGATGGTAAGTCCCATTTCCAGTTTTCACTTCCAGCTTTGGTATGAAGACAGGCTCAGTCTTGGCCAGAGTCCTACCTGAAAACTGCAGCCTCTTCCCTTATGAAGGAGGACAGGGCTCAGGACCTCACCAGGGCCGCAAGGTGGGGTGGCCCCTTGGGAAGGAGAGAGTGTGGAAGGCGGGGTCCTGGATTCTGGCACAGCTGCCCCCCCAGGTTTCCCCGAAGGACATGTGCCCAGCTGACTGCAAGCGGCCAACCCAACAAGGTGGAACTGAGCCGGACGCTGCTGCTGAGGCAGTTTGCAGTTGGAGCCTGCGTGTGCGTCATCTGGGAATCACGCCTCTTTGGGAGCTCGGCTGTTCCCACGGGCGTCTGACATGCACAGTGGAGATGTAGTCTCTCCTGTGAGTTGCCTGCATTTTGAGTGCTTAGTGCACAGCCGTTGGGCTTGGGAAGGCAGGAAAGGGTCTGAAAAACTGAAGCCTCGCGCAGAGTGTGATGGAGATTCCTAGCGGAGGTTCAGCCTCAGTGCCTGCTTCCCGTGCACGAGTGCCTGTGTGGTGGAGATCCCCCGCACGCATGCCAGCGTCTTGGGCTGGCTCTTCAGAATGGCACTGGGAGCAGCGATGGGCGCCATGAAGTTGGTAGCTGTAATGAATGGTGATAGCTTCTGTGCTCTGTGCTCTTGTCTCATGAAAGACATTCTTCCAGGCACCAGACGTGTCCTGGCTCGTCTCATTCTCTGTCCTATAAGGTGTTATTTCCCCCTTTTTTCCTGGCGAAGCGTGGGTTTACTCTCACCAGGTGGACGTACTGAGCACAGGCATTGGTAGGGAGCAGCCCTCCTTAACGTTTGCTGTGGCTAGGTCTCTCCTGGCCTTTCATTGTGGATATTAATTTACTCTCTGCAGTCTTGGGGAGGAACTTACTGGAATGATACCTCTGTTGCTGTTAGGTTCTGGGACCTGGGGGTTTGAGTGCAGAGCGCAGGAGTCAGGCGTACTAACCCCGGGGGTGGGTGTAGAACTATGTTTGCTTTTTCCGATGGAAAGGTTTGACCTCCACGTGTGGGACTTTACTGCAGAGCCGACTGTGGTGTAGAGCGTTGTTCATGAATATCGACATCATAGATACCTAACATCTTCTGTAAACACCTCATCTGACATGGAATCAGAGAAATTTTGCAGTCTGTGAAACCAGTCTGTGAAACAGCCAGAAAAATAAGTAGCCTGCCTTTGGATAACCCGGGAAGCATTTGTTTATTTTTCTTTTGCTCTTCCCCTGGCTTCCCAGTGAGCGCGGCCATTTAAGGTTGTGCCCCGACCCCCCTGCACCCGGGGGTCCTGGTGACGAGGCTGCTGGAGCAGGTTGGAGAGGCCCGGGCTTGTTCCCAAGGGAAAAGTGACAAAACACCCTGCGCTGCGTGGGACCTCCAGGGCCGTGAAGCCTCTGCTGACGGAGCTGGCTCACAGCCTTGATGGCCGCGCGTCCTTCCAGGTCAGCTTCACGCCAGGCCCTGCAAGGAGGGTGTCAAAGGCAGGATCCCATCAGGCATGAATAGTGACCTCACAGTAGGGAGACCAAGGCCAGGGGCCCCAGAGGGTCAGCTGGAGGCCTGTGACATCCCTGACCACCACCCTTGACCACCTGTGTCTCTGTTCACTGCCTGACACATACCCGTGCTGAATAGCTGACCTCCACGCTGCATGCTCTCTGATTTGCATTTGCTGGCTCCCCTGACCACTCTTACATGATGCAGGGGGAAACCTCAGCTGTGGAGTCTCAGAGATGTGGGATGCTGGTGTGTGCAGAAATCGTGACCTGGACTGCCGTCCCTGACCTCCTTCCCTGTGTGGGTCCCTTGACCCTGCCTCCGTCCCACCTGCTTCCATGTGTGTGACCAACACCTCTGCTGCTGTCCTTGACCTCCTTCTGACCTCCACCTCTGTCCTTGACCTCTTCCCGTGTATGACCAACACCTCTGCTGCTGTCCTTGACCTCTTTCTGACCTCCACCTCTGTCCTTGACCTCTTCCCGTGTATGACCAATACCTCTGCTGCTGTCCTTGACCTCCTTCTGACCTCCACCTCTGCCCTTAACCTCCTCCTGTGTGTACATCCCAACTCCTCCTCAGTCCTTGACCCCCTTCCTTCTCCATCCCTACCTCTAGGGCTGTCCCTGACCTCCTCCTGTGTGTACATCCCAACTCCACCTCTGCCCTTGTCCTCCTTCTGTGTGTACGTCCCTGTCCCCTGCTGCCATCCAGGACTCTGCCCCATCCCTGACCTCCTTTCCTGTGTACCTCCTGACCTCTGCCACCATTCTTGGCTTCCCTCAGTGGGTACATCCCACACACTGCTGTGCCTCCTTTGACCTCCTTCCCTAGTGCCTCCTGCTCTCCGCCCATCCTGGACCTCCTTCCCTTTGTGTCCCAACCTCCACTCTAGTCCTTGACCTCCTTCTGTGTACCTCCCAACTAGGGCATGGTCCTCAGCCACTTGTCTGTGTGTGACCTGTTTTTGACCACTGCCCTTGGTCATCTTCCCTGTGTGCACCCATGACTTCAGCCACTGCCCTTGACTCCCTTTCTCTTTACATTCATGACCTTGAACACCTTCCTCTGTACTTCATGTTCTTGATCAGTCTTCAGCCTCCTTCCATGACTTCAACCACTGTCCTTGACCTCCTCCCTGTATGTGTCCATGACTTCCACTGCTTTACTCAACCTCCTTCTATGTGTGTCCATGACTTCAATCACTGTCCTTGACCAGCTTCCTATGTGTGTCCATGACCTTGACTGCTGTCCTCTACCTCCTTCCTGTGTGTGTCCTCCACCTCCACTGCTGTTCTCGACCTCCTCCCTGTATGTGTCCATGACTTCCATTGCTGTCCTAGACCTCCTCCTGTGCTGACCGTGACTTGACTGCTGTCCTTGATCTCCTCCCTGTATGTGTCCATGACTTCCCCTGCTGCCCTCAACCTCCTTCCTGTATTGACCATGACCTTGACTGCTGTCCTCGACCTCCTTCCTGTATGTGTCCATGACTTCCATTGCTGTCCTAGACCTCCTCCTGTGCTGACCGTGACTTGACTGCTGTCCTTGATCTCCTCCCTGTATGTGTCCATGACTTCCCCTGCTGCCCTCGACCTCCTTCCTGTATTGACCATGACCTTGACTGCTGCCCTCGACCTCCTTCCTGTATGTGTCCATGACTTCCATTGCTGTCCTAGACCTCCTCCTGTGCTGACCGTGACTTGACTGCTGTCCTTGATCTCCTCCCTGTATGTGTCCATGACTTCCCCTGCTGCCCTCGACCTCCTTCCTGTATTGACCATGACCTTGACTGCTGCCCTCGACCTCCTTCCTGTATGTGTCCATGACTTCCATTGCTGTCCTAGACCTCCTCCTGTGCTGACCGTGACTTGACTGCTGTCCTTGATCTCCTCCCTGTATGTGTCCATGACTTCCCCTGCTGCCCTCGACCTCCTTCCTGTATTGACCATGACCTTGACTGCTGCCCTCGACCTCCTTCCTGTATGTGTCCATGACTTCCATTGCTGTCCTAGACCTCCTCCTGTGCTGACCGTGACTTGACTGCTGTTCTCGACCTCCTCCCTGTATGTGTCCATGACTTCCCCTGCTGCCCTCAACCTCCTTCCTGTATTGACCATGACCTTGACTGCTGCCCTCGACCTCCTTCCTGTATGTGTCCATGACTTCCATTGCTGTCCTAGACCTCCTCCTGTGCTGACTGTGACTTGACTGCTGTTCTTGACCTCCTCCCTGTATGTGTCCATGACTTCCCCTGCTGCCCTCGACCTCCTTCCTGTATTGACCATGACCTTGACTGCTGTCCTCGACCTCCTTCCTGTATGTGTCCATGACTTCCACTGCTGTACTCAACCTCCTTCTGTGTGCCCATGACTTCAACCACTGTTCTTGACCAGCTTCCTGTGTGTGCCCATGACCTTGACTGCTGTCCTCGACCTCCTCCCTGTATGTGTGTGTCCATGACTTCCCCTGCTGTGTAGATGGGGTGTGACTGGAAGTCATCATTTGGCGTGTCTTTAGGGTTGCTGTTATGTCTTTGGTGAGCACAGCTCTCTCTGCTTCTGGCTTTTTCATGTCCTGAGCTGATGTCCTCTGCCTCGACCTTCTGCCACCATGTTGTGCTTCACCTGGGCCCAGAGCCCAGAGCGATGGAGTTGGCCATGTATGGACCGAGTCCTCTGAAACCGTGAGCCCAGATCAGCTCCCTCCTTTAAACTGTCCTCGTCAGGTCTTTTGGTTACAGTGACAAAAAAGCCAACTCACCCCGTTGGGATATGGCTCAGTGGAGAGCATTCCAGGGTTCGAGCACCAGTACCTCCCCTCTGTGCCCCCTAGACCTTGGGCCTGACCTTCTCTGCTGCGGCCACTCAGCGTGGTCTTGCAGCACAAACAGCCTGGCTGTGCTCCAGTCAAACCTCCTTTGCCAAACACTTGGAGGGTGCGTGCCACAACCACCGGTGGGCTGGGGTCGGCAGACCTGGGTTCAGAGACGAGGAAAGGGGTTCTGGAGAAAGTCACTTGTTTGAAAAGGTGACTTGTACCTTGGTTCGGAATTCAGGATGGTGTGGTATTGTGGTGAACGTGGAATTGCTCATGCCTGCTGCCTCTTCCTCAGGGGGAGGCGCTCTTGCCCGTGGCTGTGAAGTTCTGGGTGGATGGTTTGCTTGTGTTATAAGCTGTACCCGTAGATTTGAGTGAGGTTTGGTGTTTTTGCAGCTGGGGTGACCAGGGCTGTGCACGTGCCAGGCCAGTGCTGTCCCTGGAGCCTAGGCAGCCCTGAGTGGTGTGTTGAGTCCACACTCACAGTAAGTGAGCTGCCTGGTGCTGTGTGGCGAGCAGGTGCCGCAGCGTCTGGATGTGGCTCTGTCCACCAAGGGCACCAGGCTGCGGGGACCTGTGCACCTCCAGTCCTCCTGCAGTGGAGGAGGCTTGGCCTTTCCATCCCCACTGCAGGTGAGGTGGGTGAGCTCCGCGTCTGCCCGGGCATTCTGGCCACAGAGATGCTGGCGTGAGGAGGATCACCTGTGCTGTCGGGAAAGCTCCTGATGTGCTGCTCACCCAGCCGCTGGGCGTGGAATCCCTTGGGGACCTTTCAGTGGGTGCTTCGTTGGGAGATAAGACAGCAGAACCACCTCTCTGTCCCTCCCCACTGGGCCAGTGCCTCTGGCAGTAGGCAGCCCAGTGCTTCCCCAACTTACCTGCAGTCTGTGGATCTGTCCGAGGCGGGACATCGGGCAGCAGGCATGGGATGAGGGTCAGGGAGGACGGAGGCTGCCCGCACAGCAGCCAGCTGGGGTGAGCTCCCGGGCACTCAGCTGGTGCAGGAGTCCAGCTGCCGGGGTCCCCTCTGGACCCTCAGTAGCTCTCTGTCTCTGGGTAGGGAGGAGGCCTAGACAGTTCGTGAAGGGCCGGGAGTAGATATTGTAGAGGCCTTGAGGCCGCGTGTCTCCATCTCCGCCTCTGAGGCGTCTGAGGAGAGCAGCCACACACAGGCAGGCAGGCCGGCCCGGCTGCTGGATCAGACCTGCTTCCAGCCCTTGGCTGGCCTGTCCACTCAGAAGGGCCGGTTGCTTTCCCTCGTTCCCCCTCTTGCTGAGTGTGTGATGAGGATGCAGAGGTTCAGAATTCAGGATGAAGGGGTCAAAGTGAAATCAAGAGGCTGTTTGGGGACAGGAGGCCGAGGATTAGTGCTGTCTGTCCTTCAGCCTGGGGGCCTGGCCCCAGGCCCTGTGTTTTTCATCCTTGCCTCTAGCTGGACAGCTGGACTTGGCCATCCATCTCAGTCTGTCAGCCACTTAGCATACTAATTAGTCTGGGAAAGGCCTGTCAAGTGTGTGGACGTTTCGTTTGATGCCTTCCTACAAAAACCGCATTTGAACCGTTTATACCGCACGGTGACGCTCACTAAATGCGTGTGGCATTAACGTAAATATCCTCTTATTCTAGTGGTCTTCCAAAGAAAGGAAATTCATCGCTTTCTCTGTTTAATGTCCTTGGCCCTCGGTATTTTGTCTTTCTGTGTAATAGAACCACTGGAGTCCACAGTTCAAATGATTTTCTCTCATTCTGTCCTTAGGGTTCATGATGAAAGGCTTCACTTTCCTTACAAAGAACAGGAACAGGGCAGTTCAGTTAGAATCTGTTCCAGCGCTTCTTTTGAAGAGCGTGGAACGGTTAATTCGGGAGTGGTTTTCCCACGGAGTCCTGTGCCCTCCTGCAGGGTGTGTGTGCCTCCTAGGCCCGTGGCCTTCCTGAGGGGCAGGGGCACTTTCTCTTACTTACAGAGCTTCAGACTCTTGCTGAATGTGTGCTGCTGAGACCTCTCCTGCTGGGCCTTGAGGGAGCCCAGAGGGGGCCGGAGTCTGCTGAGTGGGGTGGAGGGCTCAGCTCCCAGCCCGGGCCCCGGGAAGAGGCTGGAGGCTGGACATCTGTGCGGGGAGGGCCCCTGTGATTTCCAGTCCTGGTCCAGCACGGCGAGGCTTCCTGGGTCCCCTCAGGTCTCGCTCCTGCTCCATGCCCCTGTGCCTTTCTTTGGCGATCCCTCTGCCCTGGGGCTTTCCTTGGGACCCTTCTGCAGTGTCCCACGGATGCCGCTCTGGTGTGGTGGAACGCTGTGCTGGACGTCGATGATTCGGTGGAGTACAAGGCCAGTTTGGGCAAACACCCGAGGCCTTGTTCTATAGAAATGCCTTCTTCAGACCAGCGGGTTCATACAACTCATCACGTCCTCTGAGCCAGCGTTGGCAAATGTGTGTCGAGTGCTAGGTTTTTCCCCATCAACCTGCAGCTAATTCACGGCGAGGTGTGCGTCATCGCCTGGAATCCCTCAGCCCGCCTGTTGCCACTGCCCTTCCCTGGGTCTGGACGGGGTCATGGTCTTAACTCCCTGGCCCTGCGTCAGCAGCTGAGGCCTTCCTGGACTGTGGCCCTGGCCGCTGGCTCATGTGTGACGTGCCCCCTGTGGGCTCAGAGGCAGAGTCCACTAGCTGCGGCCGAGAGCAGCTGGCCCCCGTGGTGAGCACTTCAACTCGCCCTTCATAGGGAATGCTGGCTGACCCGGGTCTGGTGGGACCGGTTCTCTCTCCTTGGGTGCTGTCCTCTGAACACAAGGCTGTGACTTTTCCAGAATCTGATTCTGCTTATTCTCACGCCCCTGCTTCACTCGGAGTGAAATAGGTTGTCACCAGGGCTGTGGCCGTCCCGTGTCCATGGGGTCAGGTTGCCTTTCCGTCTTGACTCGGCACCTAGTTCCTGTGCTCTGCCTCTCTCGGGTTTCTTCAGCATCTGCCCCCTGCTGTCTGTGGATGCCATTTCCTCGGAGGTGACCTCCGTCTGAGGTTGGACTGCGCAGTTTGTCACCTGTGTGTGTGTCCTTCACAGCCCGGGCCTGTGGGTACACTTGTCATTTGCACGTTCTGGCCTTTCTTCTCTGCCTCCCCCTCTGGGAGGAAGGTTTTGGCTGTAAGGAACTTGACTGTGCTGTTGACAGACCCGTCTGTCAGGCCAGCAGCCATCCTGCTGGAGGTGCACAGTGGGATGCTTCTGCCCGCTCCCAGGGAGGAGTTTGTCTTGGTCAGTCTTGCGTTGCCATAATAGAATACCTGCTACTAGGTAGCAAATAAAGCAAAACAGTTCACTTCTTATTGTGGGAACGGGAAGTTCAAGGCTGGGGGCTGCATCCTGCTGGTGGGGGCCTTCTTGCTGGTGGAGACTCTGCAGAGGCCTGAGGTGTTCAGGGCTTCAGGAGCCTCCAAATGACAAACTGCCTCTCATAGCAGACCCGCTCGAGGTGACCCGTGAGTCCAGCAATCCGTGAGTGGATTAGTCCTTTCAATAATTAATCTCTTCCTAGAGGTTCCTCCTGGTCCTGCCTCTTAATACCTCACAGCAGGGATTAAACTTCAACCTAGGTTTTGGGGCAGGGTTAAAAGCCAGCCTGTGCCGACACACCTTAATTTAACTTCTTCATTGGAGTGAGACCTGGCCCACTTCTGCACCGCTGTGACCTTAAGGTGCCCTTCCTCCACCACGTGCTCGGCTGGCCTGCCCGGGCAGGGGACCGGAGTGCCAGTGTGGGACGTCGTGCACCTGTGCCTGCTCTGCGCTCACGGGTCAGTGCTTTGACCGCTGTGCGTTTCCGGAACGCTTCTTGCTGCTGGCAGAGGAGCAGCTTGGACTTAGGAGTGAGTTCTGCTTTGGGCGCCTGCTGTACTACAAAGGGCTTTATGTTTCTCTGCTGCTTAAAAAAGTGCTGCTTTCCTGCTAAGCCCAGGATAAAAAGAACCAGGCAGCGTCTTGGAGAATATTAATTCCTTGACCTGGTGAAGCTCCTCCGGCACGCTCTTTCCTGAGCTCCCTGCTCCCATCCCCAGTCTCTTGTTTGTCATCATGGTGTGACGCAGACGCTGACCCCTTGCTGCTGGGGTCTTAGACCGAGGGACCTGGGGTCATCACAAATGCTCTGTAAATGCAGCACAAATGGTCTGGGCTGCGGGTCTGTCCTGCTCTGTCCTTCCCACCGTGAAATCCACACACAGAGCCTCCTCCGCCTGCGGGGGGCTCTCGTGGCTCAGGACAGAGGGGCTCAGTGGC
Source organism: Marmota flaviventris (assembly GCF_047511675.1). Taxonomy (NCBI): domain Eukaryota; kingdom Metazoa; phylum Chordata; class Mammalia; order Rodentia; family Sciuridae; genus Marmota; species Marmota flaviventris. Next base: position 490,564 of record NC_092517.1, on the reverse strand, counting down.
CGTGGTCTCCCACGTTCGCGCATGGCAGGCAACTCCTGCCGTCCACCCACCTGGGTTGGAGATCTGGCTCTCCCTCCAGCCAGCCCCTCGCCCCGAGCAGGCACGTAGCTTCTTGGAGCCTTCGTGAGCTCGTCTGTGAAATGGCTGCTACCAACGTTGTCCTGTGTTGGGGGAATCGAGGGCAAGTGTATTGTTCAGTTTCTGGAACTTTGCGGCACTCAAAAATGAGCACTAGTGTTTGATTTGGTTTAAAAAGTGTAAGACTTGGTGAAGGGCACCCTGAGAAGAATGAGATCTAAAAATCCTGTTCTGATCCGGTTTCTGAGTGGTCTGAATCCAGAGCTCAGCTTTGGGTCCTTCTCTGGTAGGACAGACGCTGACCTGGTGTTGTCACGAATGCTCTGTCAATAGAGGGAAAATGGCCCGGGCTGCGGGTCTGACCCTGCTCTGGTCTTCTGCAGAGAGGAGCTCCAGTTTGGTTCTCCGACCAGGAAACCGGAGGTCTGTTCCTTCTGTGGTCACCTTCCCTGGTTAAACCTCGCACCCCTCGAGGCTCTTCCAGATGCCCTGGCGTCCCGACGGCTGTCTCTGATTTGCGATGTGCTCTGTTTTCCACGCTATAGAATGGACAGGAGCATATTGGGGTCAGAGATGGCACCGTGGCTTCCAGGATTCTCAGAGAAGAGACATCGCTTGTCATAGCAGGAGTTTCAGGCCCGGGGCCTTGGATTCGAGTCCTGACGCTCACGTAAGCAGCACAGTGGCCGTGGGTCTCCCTGACTTTCCTGCTTCCCCTGTGAGAAGGACACTCCTGGCTCTAGTGAGACGAGAGTTCACTGGGCTCAGGGGCGCGTTTATGACGCTAAGGAGGGTGAGATTTTCTGGTTCTTCCTATTGTAAATCGCGGCTCTCTCTCCGTGATTGTTGAGTGATTCAGGTGCAAAGATTCCACGGTTAGAGTTTAAAAATACCTCTCCAAATGCATTTAAAACGAACAGCAGGCCCCGTGGGCACTCTTCTTTTTATCACTTGCGCCATCACCTACAGTTTTTTATTCTAGTGATTGTCTACTTCTTACACGTTTCCTACTCCGTTATGTTTCTGCATTAAAAATAAGAGTTAGGAGCTTACCTTGGGCACCCTCCCATGGATGTGCGAGTGTTAGCTCCTTTAATCCTCACACCAACCCGGGAGCACTGGCCCCCGGGTGTCCTTCCCTTCCTCTCATCCTAAGTCGGGGGGACCCCTCTGTTCCTCTGTTGGAGTTTGAGAACTTTGCCCAGGGCTCATTAGTTGGTTAATGAATTTCCGTGTAGTGTGCAAAGTGGGGCAACCTAGGTGGAGAGGGGTCAGGAGCTTTGCAGGTCGATGAAAGGTGGATTCATTTTCAAAGGGGCCCCTTCCGCCCGTCCTCCTCCCTCTGACCTTACTTTCACGGACAGGCTTCTGAGGGCGGACTTGGCTCTCCGCTCTGCCAGGTGTTTTCGTGCTGAGAGAAGCGGTCAGGCTGCCGGGAACACATTCAGCCCTCTGCCTCCGCCCGTCAGGGTTCCCGCTCTCCTGCAGGACGGCCTCCGTCAGGGCTCACTTTGAGCCACTGGGCTTTTATTTGACGGCGCTCATTGGTACAGGTTGAGCGGTGGCTGTCTTTTTGTTGACACTGACGTCTGTTTGAAGGCTGGTACCTCCCAGGTAGTGTGACCCAGGTAGAGCTGTGGGTCTTCCTGGCATACGGGGTGCCATTGGTGAGTCCTGAGATGCTCAGTGTGTGGCTCTTGGCCTGCCGTGGCCCATGACCATGTGCCCTCCGCCCCAGGCCTGCAGGGGGAGGGAAGGGCCTGTCCCTCTGGGTTTACAGCTGGGTTCCCTGTTTGTATTCCAGTCCGGTGCTGCCGTTGAGAGCTGGAGATGAGGTTTACCAGCCTCTTCACAGCCAGCAGCAGGAGCTTCGGGCGAGGTGGCGTCTCTGTGTAACCGCACAGGTCTCTGCCCCCGCCTCCCTCCAACCTGCCCCAGGACCCAGGCCACCTTAGGGGAGGGCACAGCCCTGCGTGCAGGCAGGTTGAGATAGACGGGGGCACGGTTCTCTGCCTGGCTTGATAACTTCCTCCGAGGCCTGTGTGTAGGTAGATTGATTTTCATTGCACAGATAATAAATGAGTCCATCTCCAGAGTTGGCCCCTGTCCTGAAGAGTGTCTCCCTGAAGGGCCGCTCCCAGGGTGCAGGGCTGGGTGTTGGAGTTTTCATGCCGGCCACTGGTCCTTCTGGGGAGTGGGTGCTTGGTGTGGGTGGGCACGTGTGCAAAGCCGTTTGTGGGCCCTGACAGTGCCAGCGTGGTCCTCCAGCCCTCCTGAAGTACCCTCTTCCTTCTGGCGGGATAGTGCACCCAGCTTGTGCCCCCCATTCCCTGGTCCCTGCCCCCTCGTGGGCCCTTGGCCAGGCTCCTCTGTGCCGCCTTCTGGAGCGAGGCCCTGGTTCTGCAGAGGGGGTGAGGGCAGTGGGAGGGCCTGGAGGTGGAGGGGGCCAGGTCCTCCGGGGGGTGCCCACCTGCCTCTGTACCCCACTGGTTCCCGCCCTCCATGGTGCTATTTCTGTCCCCTGCAGGCCTCTGATTTCACAGCCGCGGGGTGGGGGACGGTGCCTTGGTGCCTTGGTGATGGCCTGTTCCCGAGCAGCCGTTGCATCCTGTGCTTCGAGTCTTGTGGATTCTGCCGGCTTAGGCCTTGTCTTTTCATCTCCGCTCTCTCTGGGCCCCTCAGCCCCCACGCCTCTGCTGCCTCTGCTCCCGGCTCCCACAGGCCCTCGGATCTGTGGGTGTGTGCTTCCCTTCCCTCCAAGCTGAGATCTAGCAAGGTGGCCACGCTGGTCCAGAGGGCTGGCTGGAGAACGGTGCCGTTTTTAAGAAGGTCCTTGTCCCAAGTCCAGTGCAGGAGGGGGAGGGTGGGACCCCCGAAGCCCAGGGGTGAACATCCACAGAGGCTATGTTGGGGACTCACGGTCTTCAGGAGGGAGCAGGCACCACTGGGAGGGTGGGAGAACTCGGGGTCATCGGGCCAGCGGACCCTGATGAGCTGTTGCTCTGGGGTTCTGGGCCCCGCTGCTGTTACGCAGGGCTTCTGTAGGAAATCTGACGTCCTTCCTTAACCATTACGGCATGCTGGGCTTGGGGTCTTGGCCCACATGACCAGGGACCTTGAGCGGGAATCTTGCGATAAGCAGTTTATCCGTTTGTCACAAAGACAGAGCAGCATCTGCCAGTGACATTGGGAGGTGGCCTTTGTCACAGGCAGCAGTTTCTCAAGATGGCTGTGAGCTTACTCTCCTAAGAGCTGCAATTCAAACCCAGTGTGGAGACGTGACTGTTTAAAGGAGTGTGGAAACCAGGCTGTACAGAGACCCGTGATTACGTCACGCTCTCACAAAGACCAGGGCTCCAAAGGGACCGTCTCCCAGGCTCCCTCTTCAGAGAGCCTGGCTCTGCACGTTTGTGGGTGCCTGGGCTATGTCCTCTGCTGGACCCTCTGCCTCTTTGAGGCTCTCCACACCCTGGTGGAGACGGGGAAGGTGCCAGGGTGGGAAGGCAGAGACTGGGTGTGGCCCGAGTAATCCAGCTTCCCGGCTGGGACTCCCCACCACGCCTCAGCGGGCTTCAGCGAAGGCAGTGCCCAGGAGGAGGGAGGCTGGGAATGACAGCTACAGGAAGCAGAGAAACCATGTCACCTCTCATGAGCGTGTGACCCACCACAGCGCGGGAAGCTTACTCTAACGCGCAGGATATATAAACGCTTCGTCAGTAGCCGTCCAGGTTCACGTCAGCGTTCACCAGTTAACGGTTCTTCTCCCCCACGCTGTACCCATCCGTTTGCTTGGTGAGTTTCTTCTCGCCTCCTGCCCCTGAAGATGCAGAAGTAAACCTGGGTGGCTCCCCTCTGGACGTCACCGAGCCTCAGTAAGTGGAGATGGCTTGGTGGAGTCCAGGCCGGGTTGGTGACGGGCTCCAGGTTTTCCACTGAGCACGAGTTGGTGGTTAGTCTCACTTGCTCTGAGGAGTGATGGGCGGGGCGTGGGCCCTGGCTGTGGACCTGCGCCCACTGTCTTGGTTTTCAGTTAAGAGCGGCGCACTCGAAGCCGGCTCTCATTTAAGCCAGTGTGGGAGCAGTCAATATGTATCATGTGTCTCTGAAGCTGGGCTCCCGATCAATTGCAATTAGTTTGCAGCAGATTGCATTAACGTATCTAAAATTAATACGGCCAGTGTTCTAATGAAAAGGAATTGACCACGGCCACACGGTGGCTGTTTTTATTCTCCTCAAATGTGCTTTTCAAACTGTGCTTTCTTCTTCTTTGCTTAATGGCTTCAAATTGGTATGTCAACATAGACTTAATCTATTGATCCTTCCCATTTGCCTTTTAAGACTGGGCCCAGATAATGGCACATGGGTAACATTAGTGCTTTCTTTCATTAGAGGGCTCTTATTCAATGCCTCAAACTTGTGTTTTTCTTGGGATGTTAGGTGGCATGCCACTGAGACGCCTAAGCCTGTGGATATGTTCATGTAGGAAGTCTTGTGCTTTCCTAATCATGATTGTTTCACCAAGGCTTGAGATTGAGAAGTAAGACTAACCACTAACCTACAGTTAAGAAATAACGTTGGCAAATGATGTAGCCTTGCTTGTCTGGCAGATAATGTTTACCCCAATGTTACTCTAGAGAAGAACTGCAGTCAACTTCAGCGTGGAAAACATCATTTCTAGTATTTGTGAGAGTGGAAGAGCTGTCTATAGGTTTGATCGATCGTTTGATCGTGTCCAATTTGAACTTTTTTTACAAGTGTGCATCATTCGTATGTTTTATTTTTCACATTTCTTTTTCAGATCTTAAGGACTAATTACTCTTCTATTTTGGCGGCACCAGTTCCTGGGGATGAAAGGTTGTTAGCACCGGGGACAAAAGGCAGGCTCTGTTCATTGGGCATCCGGCTGGTGTCTTCTTAATATTCCCCACGTGCCAAGCACCTTGGCAGTCTTCCTAAGTGTGTTGGTCAGCTTCATGGAGCTGTGATCAAAATACCCTCTGTAAGAGCAGCTCAGAGAAGGAAAAGTTTACTTTGGTTTGTGGTTTCAGAGGTTCAGTCCGTGGTTGGCCGAGTCCACAGCTCTGGGCCTCAGTGAGCAGCACATCGTGGTGGAAGGGGCTGGTGGAGGAACGCTGCACAGCACGCCCCAGTGACCGCTTCCCCCACTCACACCCCTCTTGCCTGTTCATCCAGATCATCAGTCTGTCCAGCAGGTGACCCACGGATGCAGCCAGGGCTCTCGTGGTACCACCTCCCCACCTCTGAACGTGGCTGCACTGTCTGACAGGCGAGTCCTGGGGAACCTTCCAGGCCCAGGCCGTAGCACCGAAGGTGCAGGAGTTGGAGACACCCTCGGCCCCTCAGTGGACCAGGCTAGTCCTGAGGTTCTAGGGCCTCTCTGGGTCCCCTTGTCTAAAAGAACTCATGAGTGCATCCTGGCTGGGAGGATTCCAAGGACAGCGACATTCTAAGAACATTCTAGAGGCCTTGAAAGGGTATGGTCCCGTGTGTCGATGCCCTGCAGACCCAGGGATCCAGGTGTGGGCAGTGTGCGGGTCCCAGGCCCCCGTCCAGTGCCTCACGTGATCATAGTGCCTGCCGCGTGGGGACCAGGAGGTCTATCCTGGCACCTTCTGGTGCGTGGCACGCAGCCCTCACTCCCTGTCGCCGTTTGAAATTTGCATTCATGGTGTGTGTGTGTGTGTGTGTGTGTGTGTGTGTGTGTGTTTGGTTAAAATAGTACTTACTCATGAGGAATGTCAGTAGGTTTGTTTTTCTTTGTCTGTAAACTGGTCGCGTGCTGCCCGCCGAGGGCAGGGGAGGGCTGGCTGAGGGTTTCCCACTGTGTGCAGCCTCCTCACCTCTGTCCTCCGTGTCCCCAGGTGCCTCCCGTGACCTGCAGACGGTGGCTGAACCTGCAGGAGTACCAGAGCAAGAAGCTGATGTCGGACAACGGGGTGCGCGTTCAGAGGTTCTTCGTGGCCAGCACCGCGAGCGAAGCCCTGGAGGCGGCCAAGAGGCTGAGTGAGCCCTGGGGCTGCGTGCACTCGCTCGGGTGGAGCTCAGGGTGGTGGCTGGGCTGTGACTGCGTGGTCAGGCACAGGTGCAGGGGCTCTTTGAGGGCAGAAGCGCTCATTGGGAATGGTGGCTCTGAACTTGACATGGGCGTCCCTTCGTGGAGCTGTCTGCACCCCTCCCTGGTCTCCCACTGTGGTTCCGTGGCTGGGAGAAGCAGGGCTGAAGGGCGTGGAGAAGCCCACTGCAGGTGGGTCAGGACAGCAGCTGGCCCGTCCAGGCCTCCCCTGCATGAGCTGGGAAGAGCGGGGTGCAGACCCTGGCGGCACCTCTGCCTCCCCTACACTCTGTCCCTTTGTGTAAGGGTCAGCTTCCATCTCTGCCTCTGCTTTACAGCACGTGGACCGGCCATCGTGTTCCTCCCCAGCACTGGCCTGCGTCTCTGGGCGGCCGCACTTGTGGTGGTGGAGGTCTAACCAGTTCTAGGTGTGGACTGTGACATCCAGAGCCAGGTCTGCCCATTGCTGCTCAGGGACCGCCTGGTAGCAGATCAGATTCTTATTGTCTGTCTAGATTACCACTGTAGAAGGTGTGCGCCACAGGGCTACGTTTTAAGCTTCCAGTGGTCATGTTGAAAGAAGCAACAAGAAATGGGTGAAGCTGACTTTAATAACACATTTTATTCACCCCAGTATTTCCAAATAGCACCTGTTGCAACATGTCAACTGGAATTACGAAGTTATCAGCGGGGTGGGATGCAGTGGTTCACACCCGAAATCCCAGCGACTCGGGAGGCTGAGGGAGGAGGACGGTAGGTCCCAGGCCAGCCTGGGCAACTTGGGGAGACTAAGGTTCCGGGGGAGCAGTCCGTGGGGGCGCCCCTGCTTGCATCCTCAGCACTACAGAGGAGGGCCTTTGTGTTCGCTCCTGTCGTCTTCAGCAGTCTGGCCCCTGCCTCTCGCTGCTCCTGGGTGGTGGTGTGTGGACAGTGCCTGCCCTTTGGCCAGGGCGGGTCTGGATGTGGAAGGGGCCATGTGCCTCCTTTGCCTGTTCCCTGCCAGAAGCAGAGGAGGTCCTGCCCACGAGCCGGGCCCAGGCGCCTGGTGGGTTTGTGCGAACAGGCCTGAGGTCGGCTCCGGCCGTCTGCCCTCCTGCAGGGTTGGTGCTGAGGCACTGCCCAGCCAGGCAGTGCGCTTCTTTCCTCTCCTGCGGCTTGTCAGCTGAAGAGTGTGTGGTCCCCTGCCTAGACAAGGGCCCCCCCGTCAGCTCTGGGTCCAGCTGCGGAAGACAGGGGAGCCCTCCCTCTAGAATGTTCTAGACAGTCACTGGTAGTTTTTAGATGCTAATGCAGAAATGGGGAGCAACTTGTACCTTAGGAAATGAAGACTGGTTTCAGTTTCAAAACTAAGTTTAGTCTTTGTGGTGAAGAACTGCGGTGACCTTAGCCCCGGCCTGTGCAGGACAGGTGCCTACAGGAAGGGTCCTTCTGTTTGGTCTCCCTGTGGTTTGGGGATGGGGAAATGGGGGCAAAGCGGTGTGAAGTTCAGGCTGGCCTTTAGTCCTCATTCTCCCCTTATTAAAGGTGGTGAGGTGCTCGTACTCCGGGCCTCAGGGTCACTTCTAAGGGACTTTGGAAGCCCCTCCTGGCTTTGGAAGGGACTTTGGAAGCCCCGGTTGGCTTAGGTGCCTCACAGCTGAGATGACCTGTTGCAGATTTTCATGGGGATAAGGGCTCATGAACTGATCAGCTGCCTCGTCATGGGCTTGTCTTAGAGGGACATCACCTCGTGGTTGGGGACGTAGGCCGTGCTTTTCACGTTGGGTTTGCTCTGGAGGAGTTGGCAGTGTGGTGTACCTGTGGGCCAGGGGAACTGACGGTCCAGGTGGTTAAACTCAAACAGGGAAACTTCCAGGAAACCTCACTTGGTTCTTGAGGTGTGGTTTCAAGATCCGGAACACTGCAGGTGTGCACCCTCACCCTGCACACCTGGTGTCCCAGAGGGCCTGTGGCTGGCCCAGGGCCTCGCAGTGACCCTGCTCAGGGCTGGACAGGGAGGGGGGAGCTAATCCCAGCACCTCCTTTGAATGAGTGAACCTTTGAACTCAGCGGCTGTGTTAGCCCCAGGTCTCTTCTGGTCTCCGTTGTTGGATAGTTTTGGGTTGAGAGGGAGTTCCCAGCCTGGAAGAGGAGCTGAGAGACCAGTTCCAGCAGGTCGGAAGTGCACCAGGAAACACAAAGGAAGTGTGTGCCTACCACAACTGCCTGGAGAGAGGCAGCGAGAAGAATGTGGCAGAACTTCAGTGTTTGCGCAGAAGTGTTCTGGCAGAAGTTCAGCGTCAGGACGAGATCGACCAGAAGTGCAGAGGAGTTTACCAAGGAGATTGCAGGGTGGATCTCACACCCTCTTCCTGCTCGTCCTAGGATCATGGTTTCCACCAGTAACATGATGTCAGAACAGCAAAGTGCGGAGAATACCAGTGCATGAGGCATGCAGCGAGTCTTGCCTAAGTTTTCATTGCTGTCCTCACCAGGGGCATCTACTTCTCGGTGGTTGACTACTGTCCTGAGGCAGATTCCCAGATTAGAGACATCTGATGATCCGTGTCCTGTCAATCACGTGTTGGAGAGTTCGTAATTTAATTGCAAAGGTTTATAAATGACTGAAACGTACTTGATTTTCCTTTTACTTTGCTTTTTGGATGTACTTTGTTATAAAATGACATTTTGTAAAGTACTTGAGGATAAGTGTTGATAATATCCGCTGTGCTCTGTGTGGGTTGCTGCAGGTCTTTTGTCGGAACCCATGTTCCTGGCCAGCCATTGGCTGTCTGTCCCTGCCTCCCCTGGCCCTAGTGGACCTCGTCACCTCTTGGTTTCCCTGAACCTCCCCTTCCTCTTCTCTCCGTCTTCCACCCCCCGGGGCATCTCCAGATCGTCTGTGTGGCTTCTCGTCCACTCACCTGCCACCTTCTGCCTTTGTTGGGGCAGCACTGCTGTTTGGTAGGTGAGGAATCAGCAAGATGAGGTTAAAAACTTGCCAAGTTGCAGAGCTGTAACCAACAGAGCTGGGACTGGGACCAGCCAGATTAGATTTGGTGTCCTCCCATCTCTTTTCCTCTTTGCTAACTTGATGATGATATTCTTAGGGGACTGTTTTGTGTGGCTCAGCATTTTTCAGGTGGAGAATGTGTATTAATAAAATTAGAAGATTCGATTAGCACTGGATGTGGCAGGTTCTAAGGTGCCATTTATAGAAACTATGATCTGCAGATATTTTCTTAATGATCCGTTTTGTTGCCTCTCTGGGCAGCAGAGCCGTTTGCTGTGGGTCGTGCAGAGCTCGTTAACGTGAACATTTGTTTAAAAAGGGCAGCACACAGCATTTTTTCCTGAAACACAATGGATAGCAATAAGACATCGCGCGGGAGCCTCATTTTCTTGTGTGGAAAATGGACTTATGTCTGATTGAGAGTGAATCTGGCTTGGTGAATTAAGATCTCAGTGGGTGGATGCTGTCCATTTCTGTAGCAGTTCATAGGGAACCTTCAGGTGAAAATTAATGAATACCACTGGCGGCTAATTACAGCGCACCTACTGTGTGAGCGTGTGATCTTCTTGTTGCCTTTCAGTCCTCATCACAGACGAGCAAAGGGTCATTTCTAACTCTCCACGAGAGCATCGTGAAACTTACCTCGACCTCTCAGTTTTTGGAGTCTCTATGACTTAATTAATTCTTCCCTCCATGTGGACAGGAGGCTCCTAACATTTGATTAAGCAAGAAAAGAGTATTTCAAAATCTCCACGGTTTTATGTTTTTGCCATAAAAGAAAATTGAAATATGAATGGAGAAATTAATCTTCTTTGAGCTAATGACATGCACCCTAAAATGCAGATAAGGAGTTTTATCGAACGTGGCTAGCTTGGATTGCTTTCAGCTCCAACACGTTGCAATTCGTCAATATGATAACTTACTCTTTTTATTTTACATAGTCAGGTCCCCCAGCCTGGTGGATCGGCTGCACCATCGAGGACCTGCCGTCCATGGCTGATGACTGACAGTACTGTGAACACGGCCGGCAACTGAATGTCTTGATAGATGAGGCTTTGTCTGTCACGTTAATGTGGCTAGGATCTTGCAGAAAAATCTTTCGTCCTTTGTGTTGAGATGATGTTCCTTTTTGTCCTTCAGTGTCAGGCCACGATGTTGCTGGTTTCTGTGAATTAGACCTGCATCTTCCTAGCACACCAGTGGCCTGTTGCCGTCTGGAATGGGTAATGCAGAGACACTGCTCATGGATGGCGGGCGTGACCTCTCAGAGGCTGAAGTAGTGTCCACCCTGGGTGAGAGGTGACTGTGCCCGCTGTGGGTCCCTTTGGCTCTTTCCTGTTTTCTGAGCCTGGTTCTCCTACCTTCTTGGACGGCGAGCTTTCTGCTGCTTGAACTCAGCATCCCGGCTCATGCAGATGGAGTGTCTGTCACAGGTCCCCAGACACAGCAGGTGGCCCACCATGCTTTACTGTGATCAGGAGACCTCCCCTTGCCAGTGTGTACTCACGATGCTTCTTAAGGGGGTGCCTGAGTCGAACTTAACGGTTTGCCTGAACTGCATTTATGAAGAGGATTCCACTCCACAAGTTGTGGCCTTTATCACATTTCCTACTGTATGTGTATTTGCACGGAGAGCCCCCTTTACGCACACACACACACACACACATACACACACACAATTTTAGTTGTAGATGGACGCTATGCCTTCACTTTATCTATTTATTAATTTTAATGTGGTGCTGAGGTTGGAACCCAGCACCTCACGCGTGCAAGGCAAGTGCTCTGCCACGGAGCCACAATCCCACCCCGAGGAGGGCCTCTTTTTCTAAAGTCATCTTTTTTATTTTCCTGAGTCTGTGCGTGTAGATGGGGTTCTTGGTCTTCTCCTTCCATTTTTCTGAGTGAGGATGTCTTGTCATTAATTGCCTGCTCATGTGCCTGAATAGGAGCAGCCAGAGAGCTGTGGAGTGAGGGACCCGACCACAGCGGATGGGCAGGCTGGGTGGACACAGCTTCCTCTCACTTCCCTTGGACACCAGGGACCAGCGCCCTGAGAGGCAGTGGCTCATCTTCAGGCGGGTGCTGTAGCAGCACAGGGATGTGTTCTGCTCTCCTTCTGAGCCGCGATAGCTCACGGCTTGTAACCGCCACTCTTTATTCATTCATTCACTTTTTTAGGCAATATTAACTTCTGGGTACATATTTAAATAGTATGATTAAAGTGGAATGAGTTTCTTTATAAATTTGGAAAAGCATTAGGCATACAGCTTTTAGATTTTTTTTTAAATTCTACATTGTAACATGAGGGTTACCCCTCGAAGCCCATTTATACTTGTGGGTTTCCTGTCGTGACTTTTTTTGGTGTTGCTCTTTTGCTCTGCATTGGCACAGCTAGCTTCCATAACACACACCCTGGCCGATTCTCGATTCTCAGCGGCCCATGTAATAGAGGTGCTTCGCGCTCACAGAGGAGTCCTGCGGGCTGTTCTTGGCCTACTTAGGGATCATGCTGCTTGCACCATTTCACTCAGCATTGGCTCCCAAAGAGGAGCTGAGAAGTGTGCTTCTGCCCGCCTTCCAGCCACACATAGACCCCTGTCCCCCAGCCCTGCACAGGCCCCCACCGCCCCCACACAGGCCTCCAGCCACGCACAAGGGACCCTGAGGACGCAGGCCTCCAGCCACGCACAGGGGACCCTGAAGACGCACACCGCCTCCCAGCCACACGTGGACCCCCGCCCTCCAGGACATAAGTCTCCAGCACTGCACAGGGGCCCCGGAGGACGCAGGCCTCCAGCCACGCACAGGGGACCCTGAGGACACATCCCTTCCAGCCACGCAGAGGGGCCTCGCAGGACCATGCCTTCCGTCCTCGCTTAGGGGCCCCCGGAGGACACACGCCTTCCATCCACGTGCAGGGGGCGACCTAGAGGGACCACGTTACTGCAGCTCAGTCTGTTGGCCGCAGTCGCTCATGATGGCAGCTGCAAGGTTGGAGGAGGAGCTTCAGTCTCTGCTTAGGCAGAGGAAGTGGGTTTGGTGATCACGGTCTCTTCCGCGGTGGGCCTTTAGAGCCTCAAGAAAGCCTGTCGTTGCTTGCAGGTGTGGAGTGAGCACAGGCTGTGTCCTCACGTGCGCTTACCCAGCTCTGGTGTGGCCATCCCAAGCCACAGCTCACTTGGCTGTGACGCTGGGAGTCCTAACACAGCCTTCCCGGGTGATTTGGCTTAGCCAAAAGGTGGCATGTGCAGGTGAGGAACTCACCACATCCCTTCCTGTAAATGTCAGAACCAGTGTTTTGAGCCTTCGTGGAGAATATAACAGCCATTAAAAACATCAGTAGCAGGCAGAAGTAAAACTTTCCAGTGCTCCTGCATGAGGCGCGTGGCGAGCCACGTTTATTGTTCAGCTTGTCGGATGACTTGGTACTGAATATACAATTACTCCCATACGCCAGCTGATGTTTTCTAGGAAGATGACGGCATATGAAGTCAAAGTTGCATGATTTTGAAAGAAAGTGAAAGCATCACCTGAGGGTTTATGTTGTTGGGATTCTCCTCTGTCCTCAGGTGGCAGTGCTTACCAGACCCTCTTAGGGCCAGGGCTGCACTTGAGGTTCCTAGGTTGTCTGCAAAAAAGTCAGGAGATGAGTTTACGAGGTCAGAAAAGATCGTATGGCTTGATCTACCTGAGGGTGAGAATCAGATGAGCAACAAGCTCACTCGATGTGTATGTTCATTCAGTGTGGAACAGACTACAGGATTGGGGAGTGTGTTTGCTCAAATTACTTGTGAACCAAGTACTAGAAGATTTCTTTTCCTTCTGGGGTCTTGGGCTTGAATTAACGTAAGGGTCACCGCTGATGGGAAGAGGGAAGATGTGGATATCCGAATGGTCTGATATGCAGATGTCAGACCACAGAGCCTCAGGTGCTCCCTGTAGCAACAGAGAGAGACTGTGTGTGAATCTGCGTCTTCTCTGTAAGCCACCAGCCTTCTGCATTTGAGTAGGAGGATCCCCACCCTTCTTACACTCCCCCGAGTCCTCCTGGGGAGGGCTACATGTGCAGTAAGTGGCCCGTGCCTGCTGAACACAGCACGGCTCCTCCGCCCGACCCTCACCCTTGGAGCTGCTTCCCGCCTGGGTCCATGGTCTTCCCTCCACAGCCTTACACAGTGGGGACGACGGTGGGGGTTCAAGCCCTCCATTTGTTACTTCCAGCCATGCCGTCCCTGGCAGTCACTGACCTTCAAGATCCTCGGTTTCCCCATAGGTAAAATGGGCTCAGTGATACTTCCTAGGGGAGCTGTGTGTGTCTGTGCACTGAGATTGTGCCCGTGGGAGGTAGCAGGGCTGTGTACCCCGACGTCTCAGTAGCTGGTGGCTGTGTACCCCGACGTCTCAGTAGCTGGTGGCTGTGTACCCCGACGTCTCAGTAGCTGGTGGCTGGGATCATTACCACTGTCATTGTCACCCACTTGTCCTGGGCCAGCTGGTCCGTCAGCTGTTCAGTGGAGCCTCCTGGGCAGCCTGGGGGGTGGTTAAGAAGGTGGGCCCAGGAGACTCTTGGTCAGAACCCCAGCTCCACCCTCCTGGGCTGTCTCAGCTCCTCTGAGGCTCCTCTGTGTTCCACAGAAGGGTCTGTCCTTTGGTTTGGGGGGGTGAGCCAGCATAGCAGTGTCCGCCTCTTGGGAAGCGTGGTAGATGGTGTCATGGCCCGTGGTTTCTCCTGCCCAGTGTGGGTGCGGGCCCCGTCTCTTAGGTGCAGGCGGCAGGGCTGTCCCTTAGCCTCTGGAGTCCACATTCCCGAGGCACAAAGCCCATTTCTCCTGACCACTGAGGGCTGACCGCTCCCCGAGCACTTTTCATGTAGGAAGATGTGATGTGTCTGTGCATCCACGTGGGAGGCTCCAAGACAGACTGGTGGTGAGGTTTCCTGAGAGCTGAGATGCTCCCTTCCTTGGCTTGCGGGGGACTGAGTCGACCCTGTCGTTAGGGGACTCTGCTGACATCAGTCCCCTACTCTCCCAGGCTCTCTAGTCAAACAGTGAAGTGCGTGTCTCCTCACTCCAAGAGTGACATTCAGAAGTGGCTCCTTGCTAGCAAGGGTCAGAACAAGCTCCCTGCCCTGTGGGAAGGAACACGCCGCTTTAACTCCTACCTGCTAAGTCATGCAGCCTTCAGGCGAAGGACGAGCAGGGGCCAGGGGCCTTCCTGACCGGGCTGTGTGCAGGGAGCGGGACCCGGGGACATGCGTGGTGCAGGCTGTCTGTTCCCCTTCGTCCTCTGTCCCTGGCGCCTGGACTGTAGTGTGGGTTCCATGCATGGTGCCTCATGGAAAAACTCACAGAACAGCCAGATGCCCTCCCTGACCTCTCTGTGGGGACGCCAGGCGTTTCCTTAAGGCCATCGGGTGGTGTCCTTGAGCCTGGCTTAAGGGGAGGGGAGCTGAGGAATCAGCAGGCCCAGGGGCCCTGGTGGGAAGTGGGGGAATCAGGAAGGAGCGTGGCAGGGGGTGGCCTTGCCTGTTGCCATTGGTGGTGGGTTACGGCCCGGTGTTCCCTGAGGCTGGGCCTCCTGGGCCACCATACAGCCTTGCTCAAAATGTGACTCAGGGTTTGGACGTCAGGTGTCCCCGCAAAGCTCTTGTTAATGCAGGAGTGGATTGTGAGAGCTGTGACCTATCGGTCCATCCTGTTTGATGGACTGACTGGCTGGTACCCGTGAGCAGGTGTGGTCAGGTGCAGAGGCCGGTCACAGGATGTGTCCTGAGAGATGCATCTTTCCCCTTTTCCTCTGCTTCCTGACTCCACCCTGAGCTCAGCAGCTTTCGTCCAGGGGCCTGTCCACCATGATGTGCCGCCTCCCCTTGGGCCCAGAGCAGTGGAGTGGGCCGTCCACGCACCGAGGCCTCTGCGACCGGAAGCCTCCTCTCCACTGTTCTTGTGGACATTTTGGTCACAGGGATGCGATAGTAAGTAAAACAAACTGCACCGAGGGAGGAGGGGTGGTCACTATGACTCACCTGACCACGTGGCTCAGAAGCCCCTGGAGCTCATTTGTGGAAGGAGTTTAGAAAGTTCCGAGACGCAAGCTGGAAACGCTTTAGGGTGTTTGGCAGAGCTTAACGGGTGGTTCTGTTGGGATCTCAGGAGGCTAGAGTGTGAAGGGCATGTGGGCCTGCTCATGAGGTTTCAGAGGGGAATGTGGCCTCTATTCAGAATTCATCTAGAGGCCACTGGTGTGCGTTAGATGATGTGAGGCTAAATTTAAAAGCAATATTCTGATGAGTCTGGTGGAATAAATTTCCAGGTAGCACAGTGTTCAGTCAGTGGCATGGATGTTGCTATAGCTTTCAGCAAGTTCCACTGTGAGACCTGAGAGCAGAAAACAAAGTAAAGGGGTTTTAACAACTTGCAGTTTGGTGAGAAAAGTACATAGAGTTAGGGATAGGGAAGGTATGCCTATTGAAGAGATCGCAGCCCCTAAAGAGGTGCTGAATGCTTTGCACACAGACGACAGGAAAGATACTTTGAGGGCCTCTCAGGAATTTGAAGACCACACCCACTGCAGGCTCCAGGAACAGAAGAAACGATTCCTTTGAGAAGAGATCAAGGGGCATCCTGCTGGCACAGGGGAGCCTAGGAAGTTGGTGAGCCACGCAGCCACTCAGGCTGCCATAGCTGTGAGTCTGGGATCCCAGGTGTTGCAGGAGCTGGCGACAGACCTTGGCGTCAACCACGTGGTGCTGGTTCTGCAAGAATGCAGGATGATCAGGTTAAGGGGTCACGGAAGCTTCCACTGAGGTTTCAAAGGAAGGACTGGGAGGCCAGGCCATGTGCAGGAGGGTTGGATTCCTTACGGGCTGCTCTTGACAAGGTGATGTGTGACGCTGTCAAGGTGAAGCTAAAGCTGGAATGGAGACCTCTGGAATTCAGAGACGCCAGCAACGTGGACTGTGTCCTCCCAGAGCTGTGTGTGTAGTTACCAGACCTGTTGCCCGACTGGGTTTCAGCCCTGTTTTGACCCCACCCCTCTTTCTGTGCTCTGTTCCTCCCTTTTGGGTGTAAATAATTGGTTTTGGTTTTTACAGAGGCTCACACACGAGTTTGCCTTGAGTCTCGCATGAGACTTTGAATTTTGAGGCAGCGATGGAAATGTTAAGAGTAGGCGGCCCTCGGAGATGGACTAAATGTACTTTGCGTTGTGCGATGGACATGAGCTTTGGGAGCCCCAGGTGGAATATATGGTTTGGATGTGAGGTGTCCCCAGTGAGCTCCTGTGTTTCTGCAGGGACATTCAGAGGTGAAACAGTTGGACTGTGAGAGCTGTAACCTATCAGTCCTTCCTAGTGGACTGACGGGGTGGTAACCACTGGGCTGTGTCCGTAGGAGGTGGGTCCCTGGGGCATGTCCTGGAAGCGGGCACCCTCCTCGTGAGTCCCTCCCCACCCTCTGCTTCCTGCCTGCCATGAGGGGACAGCTCTCCTCTGTGGCTTCCTCGGCTGTGATGTCCTGCTTCATCCTGGGCCAGAGCTGTGGGCTCAATTCTGGGACTGTGAGCCAAAATGAACCTCCCTCCTCTGAGCTGTTCTTGATGGGTATTTTGGTCACCAGGATATAAAAGCGGACTGGCACGGTCGTGATGGTGGGATCTGGCGCTGCCCAGACTGAGACAGCTTGGCCCCCGCCAGGCTCTCTGGGCTCCCTCAGGTCCTGTGAATGCCAGCCCCTGGTCGGCAGTGGCTTTTGTTCTGTTGACCTTGCGTTCAGCCCGAGGGGCTCTGAGGTGGGCTCCTTCAGTTGAGAGGTGCCCGGATATGCTCAGTTCAGTGCCGTTTCCATTCCCGACTCCCCGACTTCCGGGGAAGATAGCTCAGCTTCCTTGCCAGAGGATGTATGTGTAACAAGAGGGTAAAATAAGGACAGGAGGGACCCAAACACTTGTGATTTAAGTGACCTTGTCTCCTCTGGGATTTCAATCCATTTAACAGTTCTGTCGGGTGCTGGGGTTGACGGGGCACAAGGAGGCCCAGTGTGTGGACTGGCGTGGGAGCCATGGCCACAGGGAAGGTTGTGGTGTGCCAGGCGTTGGAGGCTCCCCAGGGAGGGGCTCCTCCATGGTGGTCACTGGGTGGTCAGGGGCAGCCTCCTGGGAGAGGTCCCAGTGCAGCTCCTTCCTACCCGTCATCAGTCCACCAGGTTGGGTGAATGGACTTCACTCTGACCCCAGAACAGAAACTTCGTCCTTTTGGGGGGCCCGATGGTCATGCCGTGAGCGGTCATTTTCCTGTCTGTGTGTGAGCTCACCACTTGTGTTAGAGGTAAGAGGCAGAAGTGTAGCTGGAGGGAGCATAGCTGGCCACCTCCGAGATGGGCACTGTTCTGAGCAAGCCCACAGGCGCTGCCCACTTTTGCGGGTCAGGGAACTTGTAGGATTTCCCAGGAGGCAGCTGTCCACCAGCCATACAGGAGCCGGCTATCCCCGGGCACGAGCAGAAGGGTTCCGCAGGACAGGTCTGCTATTGTCCTGGAGACTTAGCAGCCGTGAGGCAGGGTGGCACAATGTGCTCAGCTGCTGTCCTGGATGAGCCGGGATGGCAGTTTAGGGATTCGTGAGGCCACGGGGTATGGCAGACATTGGGCTGCCCTGGGGCCTCCTTCATCTGGACTCGTGCTGGCCCCTTGTTCCCCTGCTGTGTGTGGCCTAAGGAATGAGCATTTGTGCTAGGACGGCTGATCAAGTGTCCGGTTCCTACAGCTCTTTGCTCTGCCCCCTGCCTCTTGGATGGGGTGCCTCTTTGGAGCCAGACCCCTGGCGGCCGGTTGTCTAGGCTGGGCTCTCGGGCAGGTGAGCTCTGTGCCTTGGTTTCCCCAACGCCTCAGGAGCTGGTAGCGTTTCTCGCATCGCAGAGCTGCTGTGAGCCCTCATTGTGTGAACTGTCACGATTGTCAACACAGGTCGGTCAGCGGGGAGCTGGTCGTCAGTGTAAAAGGCTCCTTGGATGTTGGCTGCTGTACTTTTGCGGCTGTTCTTATTTAACAGGTACATTTCCTGGTGCGTTTTCTTGATTGGTAGGCCTAAAAGACAGAACCAGTTAGTTACATAAATGGCAACGCCTGTGTCCTGATGAACACTGAAGGGTAATTTGATGCACCTTGCATCCATGCATTTTATGGCTATTTGTAATCTTTCTGCGGGGATCAGTGCACCCCACTTGATAAACTTAACGCACTGTAAACAAGGCTTTGATCTTCCAAATGCAGTCTTCATGGTCCATGAAGACCTCACTGGGTTTTCTCTTACCCTCTAGGGGCCAGCGTGCCTCTCCGCTCTTGGGTGCTGGCCTTTCTGTGTGTTTCTTGGCTTCCTTGGGTATTCTGTGTGCTCTCGATTAGGTCAAGCTCGGAGCGCATGCTTTCTCTGGGATGGGAGCTGCTGGACAGACAGCCTTGGGGATCCAAAACAGCCCCACCTGTGTGCTTGTTGCTCAGTTTGTTCCAGCAGCTGATTAGAGGTCAGTAAATGCACAGCCCTGCGCCCCGATGAGTATCATGCACTTTTCCTGGAACCCGTTCTGCATTCAGTGGCTCCATAGGTACCAGAGTCATTTTGCTGTTAGTGTATCCCTGGAACCATGAATCATCCTGGAAGGTTTTTGTTTCTCTGTTTTTGTTCTCTGGTAAAGATAATGCACTGTGGTAGAGTCCTTGAGTGAATGTGATAGAGCCCGGGTTCTATCCCAGTACCCCATAAGAAATAAATAAATGATTTTCTCTTTTAATGTCTCAAGTCTCAGGCGTGGACCTGTTTCCCGCTGGAGACTTTGTGGAGTGGAGAAATGGTGCAATGGGTCCTTAAGCCTCTGAAAATGGGTCCTGGGAAGCCAGCGAGCATGTTGGGAGGCCCGTGGGGAGGAGAGGGTGGACACCCTTCCGAGGTGTGTGACTTACTGGGTTTTATGTATGACCTCGCTGGTTCTTCACCCGGGGCGGGTGTTGATAGGGCAGGGACGCTCTCAGATGAGGAAGTGGATTCAGCTCTAGCAACTGGGTCAGGGTCTCACGGGGGCACACAGGCCACCCCTCCCCTGGCAGGGCCAGGGGCAGAAGCACTGACAGAGACCCACATACGTCGAGTGCATTTTATCAGAGCATAACTCCAGCTCTGTCTGTCCAGGACACCCAGCTGTGGCACAGACAGAGGACAGCCGCCGGGACGCATGCTAGGTTCATGTCTCTGAACCTCATGGAACTTGGGGCAAGAACCTGCAGTACAGAGCTGTCAGCCCCTTCCTGGGGCCCTCTTTCCACCCAGCTCCATCCCACAAGGGGAGCTGCCTCGGGCTCCTGTCTGCTCAGGTCCAGTCACCTCTTCTGCAGGTGGCCTCCCCTGAGCCTGGTAAACTCGGGGGTGCCACATTCACCTGCTCAAGTCCAGGCCTCGAGAAGAGGCCCACACTGGACACTCAGGCAGATTGGGGGACATGCAAGGCCGGGCACCTGTAGGCCCTGGGCCACCCCCATGGCTTTGATAATGGCATCTGGTCTTAGGGCAAGCAAGGTGGGTGTCCAAGGTACCCGTTGCACGCAGGAGCCGTGTGTCATCTGGTATGGGCACACGATGGGTCAGTTGGGTGCGAAGTCAAGTCTGTCCCTCATCAGCGTATGTCACCGCACAGGAGCTGGGTGCCGGAGGTGTGCCCACCATAAGGCATGCCTTAGATCAGGATGAAAATGAGTCTGTAAACAGTTCACAGTGTCGTCCTAGGGAAACCACAGGTGGGCGAGGGCGTGATGGGGCGGGTGGAGGGACAGTGTCAGGGATGGCGTTCCTGTGGACCGGGCAGAACACGGGCAGCTGTGTGATGGCCTCTGGCCCACGGGTGATCCTCAAGGCCAGGGTGTGGTTGGGGACGTGGGGGCCCTGAAGTCCTTGCTGTGGGATCACTGTGGACTGTAACTGGGGAGGGACGGCAGCGTTTCCTGGCGGAGCTCCCCTGACAGTCAACTCAGCGGCCTGTTCAGATCTCAGTCGTTTTGCCGACGCTTGGTGAATCCCCAGCCCCGCAAACCTGTCTCTTCTGGTCACCAAGTGTCACAGGCATGTTTTGTGGCCGTTCGAGGGCCTAAACATCGGTGCTTCTGGCAAGTAACGTGGAGAAAGTGGCCGTATATTTAACTACCACGTTTCATGTCTTTCGCTAAAAATATGGAGCCCAGAGAGCCGAGCATAAATACAGGCTGGCTCGGTGCCGGCCATTCCTCAGCGCGCGTGGGTGCCAGATGTCTTCATCTCCACAGGATTTATAGCAACGTGAATAATGTGTCGGAGACTAACAAATCAAAATCTCATTTCAGATGTGTGACACTAATGTGGTGCTGACTTATTGTTTCCTGTGCTGGATTTCTGATAAAGTTTCTGAAGCACCTCCTTGGAAGGAGGGGCGGGAGGGAGGCACGGGGCGTCAGGCATGCCGCTTCCCATCCCCACAGATCCACTGACAGATTCCTGATGCAGAAGTAGCAGAGCCCAGCACCTCTGTGAGGAGCACTCGGCGCTGCCACATGTCCAATGGTTGAGAACTTGGGCGTCGCACGACACTTAGGAGAAAAGGAGAGAGACGGATTTTTAGTTCTTATTTATTATAATGATATTTTTATACTGTTGGAGACATTTGCTCAACAGTAACCAGATGTGTCACAGAACCGCTGCACGGAGTTTTCATTTTTATGCACACACTTGGAAATCTTAGGCGAGGTTCAGCGTGTGTTATGGAAAGTGGAATGGCCTTTTCCTAGTCTGAACAGCTGTGTGGAGCAGGATGATAACATCGTTCCCTGTCTCCAAGTGACCATCTGTTTTTATGGGACTTGACAGGTAATTTATTAATTTTAAGAGATTTGTTTTAGTGAAATCCTGGCAGCAGTGTGTGCAGCAGAATTTTGGGAGAACAATGTACAGCTCTGGGATTTCAAGCCTTTCCTTAGTCCTGCCATCATTTTAAGCACCTTTTCTTGTCTGTTTTGAGATGGACAAAAACTTTTACCAGTGGCTACTACAGCAGAGACCAGACTGGGTGCTCATGGCTACTATAGCAGAGACCAGACCAGGTGCCCATGGAACGACTACTATAGCAGAGACCAGACTAGTGCCCATGGAATGACCACTGTAGCAGAGACCAGACTAGGTGTCTATGGAACGACCACTATAGCAGAGACCAGACTAGGTACCCATGGAATGACCACTGTAGCAGAGACCAGACTAGGTACCCATGGAATGACCACTATAGCAGAGACCAGACTAGTGCCCATGGAATGACCACTGTAGCAGAGACCAGACTAGGTGTCCATGGAACGACCACTATAGCAGAGACCAGACTAGTGCCCATGGAATGACCACTGTAGCAGAGACCAGACTAGTGCCCATGGAGTGACCACTGTAGCAGAGACCAGACTAGGTGTCTATGGAATGACCACTATAGCAGAGACCAGACTAGTGCCCATGGAATGACCACTGTAGCAGAGACCAGACCAGGTGCCATGGAGTGACCACTGTAGCAGAGACCAGACTAGGTGTCCATGGAACAACCACTATAGCAGAGACCAGACTAGTGCCCATGGAACGACCACTATAGCAGAGACCAGACTAGTGCCCATGGAACGACCACTATAGCAGAGACCAGACTAGTGCCCATGGAGTGACCATTATAGCAGAGACCAGACCAGGTGCCCACGGAGTGACCACTATGGTGGAGACCAGACTGAGTGCCTGTGGCACCTCTTGCTGTTATTCAATTTGGTTTGGGCCAAATTTAGGAATATTAACTAAATAATCAATCTCTCTTTTTTCTTTCAGTACCATCTCAGGTTGTTTCTGTTGTCTTTTTTTGTATAAAAATTAAATGTCCAATAGGTAGCCAGCTGCTGTTTAAACTCGCTCCAGCTGTCCCTTCCCTTGCTAGGTCCATCTGGATCCTCTCGGGTCTTACAAGAGGAGGAGGCTCTTTTCACATTCTTTTGTCACTTTTAAGGCTTCTTGAATTCCCAGGCTGAATGCAGAGCGGAAGGCAGCTCAGGGTCGTCATGCCGACCGCGTCGGCGTGGGAATCCTTCATGATGGGCGCTTCTCCGCGCCTTTGTGCTTTATTTTCCCCAGTGTGCTGGGCAAGCTGCCTGGGCCTTGCTTTCCTCCAGGTGGGTCAGATGGGGGGCATCCTATCTGTTTTCACTTGGGGAGCTGAGATGTTTTTAAGCTGAGCCGTGTGCTGGGGAGCAGTCAGCTCACCAGTTCTGTCTTGCAGTCACCAAGGGCTCGGAGGAGGCTGACTCATTTTTAGCTGACTTCCCCAACCTGTGAAATGAGGTGACACTTTCCTCCCCACTTCCCTGGAACACATGAGGAGAATGAGTGAATGAGGTGAGTATTTACCAGGTGGCAGTGGCCTAGTGTGATTTCTCAGGATTTGAGACCTGCCCAATTCTAAGCAGTTTAAATCCTTGTCCACAGTGTGGCTCTGTGGTGGTGCTGAGGGGGAGGAGGCAGTGGCCGAGGGAGAACTGCACAGTGTGGACCCCGGCAGAGTAGCCACTGGCCCACAGACCCGGGCAGACCCTGGTCAGGTCCCCACGTGCCACCAGGACCTGGGTGAGTCACTTGAGTTCAGACCTGGAATTGAAACCTGTGTCATGTCTTACTGACTAGCACAGTGTGCTGCCTTCAAGACAAAAACAAAACAAAGTGGAAACCTATAGTATGTTCTGGAGCATTTGGAAAGAGCACCCAGAGGCAGCAGAGGCCAGAGACATCCTTACCTTCTACTTAAGTGTTTGTTTAAAAATAAAACAAACAGATGGCCGACAGGGTCATGGACATCAGGCCAACTGGGAAGGGCAGAGTAATTGGCTGCCTGAGGACTGAAATCGGCATATTGGACTTGGCTGCAAAGCTTGCTTGTTTCTGATTTCTGGGAATCGATGAATCTCGTTAGTGCCTCCTTCCCTCCTCTCCTCCTCCCTGCCTCCTGCCTTCCTCTCTTCCTCTCTTCCTTTGCAGAAAGAGACCCCCTTCCCATCAGGGCAGGTTCCAGGGGCTTACGCCCTAGCAGCTTCTGTGGTTGCCTGGTGTTTCTGGTTTCTGTGCTGTGGACGAGAACAGAGATGTTCTTGCTCATCAGCCCCTGCAGCCTCTGCCAAAGTTATTGGGAGTTGCAAGTAGGCTGTGCCATTTTTGTTACTAAAAAAGAAAAGGAGCTGGCTTCAAAAGTAGAAATAATGTTTCCTTTGGAACCACATTGCAACAACATTGGGTGGTCTTGATGGGGGGGAGTATTTTTTTTTTTTCTAGTTTAGGGTGTAGGTTGGTTGACATGACCATTATCTTACAAGTGTTGGGGGAAATAGATCATGGGATGATTGACATGAAGCAGGGCTCTTGGTGGACGGGAGTGAGAGTGTCTGCAGAGACAGGTCATCAGTGTGCAGTGCTCCGTGCCTTCTTCCTGTGCCAGCTCTTACCTTCCAGCAGCCTGTTGGCGGGCTGGAGACTGGAGGTGGGGGTCCCTGTGCCTGCCTGCTCACCAGCTATCCCAGGTTGGTCTTGTACCAGTTTCTACATGCAACAGTGTTTCACCATGCCTGCCCTGACTCTGTAAGAGAGCTAAGGAAGCGGGGCATCGAGTTTTATCTTCTTATGTCCTCCACAGTCAAGTCCAGGTGGGCTCAGAACCATTTCAGGAGTGCTTGAGCTGCACCAGTGTTCGGAAAGGCAAAGGGCCAGCTGGCTGGACATACGGGAAGGCTCGGGGGCAGACAGGCCCCAAGTGGTCAGGCTGTGTCAGGGAGGGCAGCTAGCTGAAGATGAGCTGCCAGAAACAGGACAGATTGGGACCTGAGACTTCATCTGCCATTGGAGTGATGCTGACTTGAGTTCACATGGAAAGGAAGCCATTTGCAGAGCCCCATTTTATTTTTATTCTCAAAAAGCTTTTTGAGTCATATTTGTCATATCAAAATTTACCCTTTTCAAATACATACTTCCATGTACTTCAATGACTTTTAGTGAATTTTCCAAGTTACACAGCCATCACCATGGTCCAGTTTTGGAACATTTCCCTTCTCCAGTTAGATCCGTCGTGGCCATTTGCAATTAATTCCAGTCCACCTCTGTCCCAGACAAACAAGACTCTGCTATTGCTTCTGTGATCCAATGGCCTGGTCTTTGTGCCTGGCTTCTTTGACTTAATACAATGTCCCAGAGGTGGCTTCAGTTTGATACAATGTCGCAGAGGTGGCTTCAGTTTGATACAGTCTTGCAGAGGTTTGGCTTTGACTTGATACAGTGTTGCTGACCGTGGTAGCAGCTCCTCCCTTGTGTGCCACTGGGTGAATACGGCCACTCTGTCAAGTCACACTTGGACATTCGTGTGGTTTTGGAGTTTTGGCAGTTGTGAGTCTGTGGATGATGTTCCTGTTTCTCTTGGGTGCTGCGATAGGCAGAGTTCTGGCCCTGAGACCTGGGCTTTTCCCTAGGAATGTGCAGCATTTCATGTGACAAGGGGCTTTGCTGATGTAATTAAGGTCACTAATCAGTCAACCTTAAGTTACAGGGATTATCTTGCATTGACTGGAGGAACCCAGTTGGTCATGTGAGTCTTTAAAAGCAGAAGAGGAATTCACAAGCGGTGTAGCTGAAGTGGGAGACACTTGAAGGGGAATTTCATATATTGATGTGATCTTGACAAGGTGCCCTCTGTCAAGGAAACAGAGACCTCAGCCTGCGGCCGTAAGGTACAGAGTGCTGCCAGTACTACTGAGCTGGGGGAGCATTTTGGTCCCAAGTGAGAACTTCAGTTCCAGCCAGTAGCTTGATTTTGGTCTGTTGGAGCCGAGAGCCCAGTCACTGAGCTGAGCTTCTGGCTTTGCCAGGTAACGAGTCAGTGTGCGTGGGCATTGCGCCATCACTTCTGTGGCATTTTTCTTTTCTTTTGTACTGGGAATTGAACCCAGTTCTGCCACTGAGCTGCACCCCAACCCCTTTTTATTTTTTAGAGACAGGCTCTCGCGAAGTTGCTGGGGCTGGCCTCGAGCTTGCGATCGTCCTGCCTCAGCCTCTGGAGTGTCTGGGATTGCAGGCGAGTGCCACTATGCCTGCCAAGTCTGTGGCCCTTTATCTTAACAGCCACAGAAAGGAGCCAGGAGAGATCCTGAGAGCGTCGTGGTGAATTTCCACTTTAGAAGCAGATCCGAGGAGGGACACGGTGATTTAAAGTCCCCTCGGCTGTGCTGAAGTCCTCTCGAGGGCTCGAGGAGGCAGGGCCCGCGGTGTTCCCGCGTGGATGGCCGAGGTTTCTGGAGCAGGTGTGGCCCTCTGTGGAGGCGACGGGTTGGGAGGCCGTGCAGCGTCCAGCCTTGGCTGCACGCCAGGCCTTCCTGTGGGGCTCAGGTGGGCTCAGTGGACAGAGCAGGTGTACAAGAGAAGACCCTGTAAGGTGTTTTCCCCGTAGAACTCCATGTAAGTAAGCCCAGTCACCACCCAAGAGAGACCCGTCACTAGTGGGAGGCAAGGGACGTTTGAAAGAGAACAACCAGAGATGCGAATAAACAGAGAGAGTGGCTCTGAGGGAAAGTGACCGTGTGATATGATGGAGGGTGTCATTGTGCAGACGTGTGGCTTCAAAGTGTGGGGTGTTGGCCTCACCAGCGGCAGCTCCCCCCAGGACTGGTGGCCATGAGGTTCCAGATGTTCAGCGGGCAGGCTCAGACGGGTCTGACCCCAGATGCGAGCCACATTTCCTTATTGGGCTTCTCAGTTTGGGTATTGTGAGCTAAAACTTAGTTCCCCAGTTTTCGAGAGGTGATTGATGGCTCTCTTCTCCATTCAGCATCGCTGTGTCTTTGACACCTAATTCAGCCAAGTTGGCAAGATCACCGCTCCCAGGCCCTGTGAGCTCCGTCTGCCTGGTGGCTTCAGCGTGGGCCTCTCCTTCAGCAGGTGCCGCCCCAGGACACTTTTCTGACTTCTGTTTTCCCACTGGGTGTCCCAGACATTTGACACGCCAGATGCTGTTTCATTTTGATGGGATTAAAATACAGTCACAGCCATCACTTTTGGGCTCATGTTCCTTAAAACATAAAGGAATAGGTAAAACTCTGAGTGTTTGATCTCTTGGAGAAGGAAGAAGTGTGCAGAGCAGCTCGGCTGTCAGCAGACCTTCTGGCCCTTTTCACAAACAGCTGCGGCAGAAGAGAGCAGGATGTGCTGGCCGCCGTGTGTGCAGCATGTCTGGCCCGGGGCGGTTGCAGAGCGAAGGAGACAGCTGTTCCCTAAGAGAGAAGCTGGCCTGCAGGGAGGTCTGCTGCATCGTGTGCATGTTCGGAGTTTTATCTTGAGAAAAGATGACTCTCAGAATGTCTTAGAAAGTATTAGCCACCACTGGGTACGTGCCTTGCGACACCCCTGCAGTAGCACAGAGATATATGTCTGAGTGGTGGGCTCATGATGCACTCATGGGAACAGTGGCCGGCGTCCAGGTGTTTAAAGACAAAGCAGTTAGGATGCCAGGTGCAGGGTGTCATGGAGGGGAAAGTGCTGGTTTCAGGGTTCACACACAACCACGTGCAGGGTCCTCTTTCAGGGGGTCTTGCCAGGCTTCCCATTCACACACCCCTTAGCTCTGCAAACAATTCAATTTTATTTGACATTTACTGTGTGGCACCTGACATTTCCAAGTGCAGTAGGTATTCTTTCCTTCCAGACAACTCAGTTGTGAAATTAAGATTGACACTCTATAATTCCCACTCAACAGGGTTCAAAATTGACCAGTGATTTTGGAAGACGAAGCAGTTTCAAATTTTTGACCCCTTGATAACCTTCTCCCCTGGAAGCAGAAATAATGGTCACTCAAAGACTGGTCTCTGCTGGCAGCCTGCAGTCTCGGGCTTCACCTCTGTTCCCAGTTGCTCTGCCGTGTGTGTGTGTCACTGAACAAGCGCTGTGCATGTGGCCGCTTGGAGCTTGTGTCTCTCATTACCTTTTTAGTGCTCTTTCCTCAGTCAGCATATAGACAATGGGCCAGCAAACACAGTGGCCTCGTTGCCAAACTTGCCATAAAATAAAGTGTGCGAAGGGACACATGGAACTGTCTCCCTGAGAAGGAGCCGTGGCTGTCGGGTTCTCGCGTGGCCTTCTGAGTGTGGAGGTAGAAGTGGGTACTGCCAGGAAACCCGGCTGCTGACGACCTACCCCCAGCTCCTCAGACCTCACGGCTGCGTCAGCTTCTCGGGGGCTGGAACTCTGCAGCACAGGAGGGCAGGTTGGCCTCGAGCTGCACCTCGCTGTCATCTGATGTCCCCTGAGTTTCCCCTGTTGCTGACAGCATGGCCGAGTACCCTCAGTCTCCACACCCCTTCCCACGTAGGCTGTGGCTGTGGTTGTCTTCTGGTTGACACTGCCTGTGACAGGATGCCCAGCATGTACCCTGCAGTGAGTCCGTGATAGAACGGCTCCTGGGCAGAGAGAGTTTGTGTGTGCCCCTTGGCCACGCGCTCCTGGAGGCTTCTCAGAATGTCCGCTGTCTTTAAGAGACAACTAGTGCAAACCGTGTCCTTTACAGAGTTTGAGAGAGTATTTAAAAAAAATCAATTCAGGTAATTTGGGCCTGGGGAGGGCCTCGTATATACACACTGAGTACCCCCCACCACGGAGCCACCTCCCGGCCCTGGGCAGAGTGTGTGGCACATCGTTAGCCCTGCGCTGGGTCCTGACTGCATTGCCCTGGCAGGGGGGGCTGCAGTCCCCCCCGGGGCATGGAGGCTTCCTTTGTGCCAAGCCCAGCACTCCAGGTGGCAGTGGAGAGTTGGGAGCAGGGAAAGGGGCCTCACCTGTTTCCCCATGGAGTCCCCATCTCCTCCTGCTGCACCGCCCCAGCTCTATTGCAAACACTGGGACTCACCTTCCCAACGTTGCTCAGCTTGCTTCCTCTCACCCCCTGCTTGGCTCTGTAGAGGAACGCGCCTCCCTGTCAACGCTCCCAGCTTCCTGTCACTCCTCTACTCCCACCTCATCCTGCCCTGTCCTCTAAGATGCCTTCTCTTTAAGGGTCTTAGGTTAATTGGTATCCGATGGCTATTGGATTCCCTGGAGAAAACGGTGCGTCTGTGTAACCCAGTTGAAAATAAGCAGAGCACAGGTTCAGGAAGGACGGCTGTTATTTCTGCCCCATCTCTGCTTCCCCTGGTATCTTTGTGACCCGAGAAGTCCTGTGACTTCTCAAAGATCTTTGCTCATAAGTAAAATTAGCAAAATGATTTGTCTACTTCACAGTGTGAGGTGAAGCTGCAGTGAAACTCATGAACATAAGAACTCTTAGAAAAGCCGTAATGCAATGGGGAAAAACAGGCTCCACTGTGTTCCCAAAACAAAACAAAACAACAAGATTTAATCAAACTGTGGACCAGAACCAGGCATGTGGACAACCAGAGGCTGAGGCTTGGAGGTGGTCAGTCTGGAGGCCCGGATCAGGTAAAGAGTGTGGAGATCTGTAGGGAGTACCAGACCACGGTGAGGGGGAGAGATGGGCAGGGTCCTGGGGAGTGAGGGTTCATGGTGAATGGGAGATGGGGAAGGGTCCCGGGGAGTGAGGGTCTAGGTGAGGGAGAGATGGGCAGGGTCCAGGGGAGTAGCAGACCACGGTGAGGGGGAGAGATGGGCAGGGTCCTGGGGAGTGAGGGTTCATGGTGAGTGGGTGAGAGGGTTAGTGAGTGGAGTGAAGGGCTTGGAGTAGGTTGGACTGTGACCTGTGCTTAGGGAAGGGCCCCTTCTGGGATATTCTGTGAGCTTATTTCTTGGTAATGGTTCTTCTCTATGCAGGAAGTGGTTCGGCAGCCCCAGGTTGAAGTGCGTGGCTGTGCTGAGGGCAGCTGGGGTAGAAGAGGCCTCCTGTGTGCTGGTGGCCTCGGAGCCCTGGACCTGTGTGTTTAGGGTCTTGGCCTCTGCTGAGCAGGGTGCTGGGGCACTTGGTCTCTTAGGACAACTCACCGTGTAAGGAGTTACTTAAGACGGGTGAAACTCGTTCCCACCCTATTCTGGAGGCCTGAGTACCCGACTCCCTGTGGACGGGGTGGCTCCTCCTGAGACTCCGTGGATAATGTATTCCTGGCACCTGGCGGCCGCAGAGCAGCTCTGGTGCCTGTATCTGTAGGAGCCTTGCTCCAGTCCTGCCTCGGTGGTCTTTGTCCCCGCCCCTGGTTCTGTCCCATTTCTTCCTCTGCCTTTTCCTTGTGAGACCCGAGTCCTGGGAGTCAGGGCCCTGGGCAGTCTCCTGCAGATTCCTCCCCTGCAGGGCTCAGGTCTGTGGACCACATCCAGGAGTGTGGACAACCGGGGTTCCAGGCAGGCGTGTTTAGGGCGCCCCATTCAACCTCCTGCAGAGAGGGCCTGGGGACCAGCGTCTCTGGCCTGGCACCCTGCTGAAGCTGTACCCACCCTGTGAGAGGGAGTGAGCAGCAGCCATTTCTCCATCAGTACCTCATTTAACCCCTTCACAGCCCTGGGAGTCAGGACTTTTAGCAACTTCGTCACCATTTACAGTAGAGCAAACAAAGAGCTTCCTCCAGCCCACCAAAAATACTCTTCTGTTTGACTGCAAGGCCACGGTCTTAAAGAGAGCCCCAATCAGGAGACACGGGGTCCTGGGGAGCAGCTGGTGCCTCGTCCAGCTCAGGCCTCCCAGGTGTCTGGCTGGCTGTGACCCTATGTAGCCTGGGCATCAGATGGAGTCGTTGGTGTGCAGAGGGAGCCAGTAGAGGGCATTTTCAACTGTGTTCTTCATGCAGTTGCTTCAAGGCATTGGGATATTTCGTAGGGTATAGTGGAATCAAAGCATCAGGGTGGACCAAGCGCTAAACCCTCCACAGGCTGAGGTTTGCTGGAGGAAAGCCTGGCTGGTGGTTTCTCGTTTCTCTCTCTCTCCTTGCTCGGCTCTCTCACCCCTCTGAGTTTTAGGTCTTGTGCAGTGGTGCCGGCTGACCCCTGTGGCTGAGGTGCATTGTGGTGGGTCTTTGTGTCTCTCAGTAACAGGCACCCTTGGCTCTGTGGCTCCGTGTCTGGTGCCCTGCTATGATGGAGTCCTCTTAGAGGAAGACCTGGTCAGGCTACAGCTGTCCTGGGCTGTTTGCCACCACCCTGTCCAGGTTTTGTTCCATCAGGGCCCTGGTTTGTGGGAGAGCCTGTAGGCGCTACAGTGAGGGGCTGGTTCCCAGCACGGAGTGTGCCTGCGCACCCCGAGTGGCCCCTCCATCAGGAGGAGAAGCCAGGAAGTCACCTTCAGAGGTGTCTGGGCGTACGATTCAGTGACAGGAATTGCATTAATGTGTTTGGAACCCCTGGTTCATGCTGCCTGCCGTCTGAGGAATGGTGTCTTTTCCTTTTAAGTCAGGGGAGATGAGACCTGTAGTTCTGAAGGGCAGGGTGTTGAACTCTGATCACTGTGTTCGTCTTCTCCAATTTCAGGTTTTATCTCAGAAAAACAAAGTTCTGCCTGCTCTTGGCATTAATTAAATCAGGTGTAGAGAAGTTCTTCCTCACTTAAGTTAATGCCACTTGACATTCTAAATTCTACTACTCTTAATCTCCTAATTGCCTCATTTTGCCGTGATTTATAAATTGTGAACTTAGACCCTGTAACTTACTGAAAACTCAGTCATAAACGGATCTCTTAATGAGCAAGGAAAATCTTCATTGGAGAGTGAAACAATTTTCCGTTTTACTCCAACTGCAAATTCTGATATCTCAGGTAACATACTGATATTTCTAACTGCTTTCTCTTTCAGGAAATTTTAGGATCTCATGATACAAATTTTAGCTTTGGGAACATATTGTGAAGTTCTAGGAGACATTTTCTGTGAGACCCAGGTTCCTCGGGACCCTCTCAGAGGGCAGGGACAGCTCATGCTGCCAGGGTGGCCCCAGCTCCTCACTGGTGCCTCTGAGGGCCACGCCCAGCCGCAGTGGACTCTCGGTCTCGGACAGTCCCCGCTAGTACTTGGCGGACTGAGACCAGAGAGGGAAAGCCGGCAGGTAGATCCCTGGCCTGCCCCGCCTGCCGTCATCCCCCTCTTTGCTCCCTCATGCGCACAGTAGGGCTTCATAAGGCCTCTCTGGCTCTCCCCCACCCGTGGCCACGTGGCCAGCTCTGCCAGGTGCATCCCATCCCCTTGGCAACCTGCCATGGACACGCCTGTCCTTGCTGCAGCCTCCACCTGAATGCAGCAGGCCACCCGTGCTCTCGGGGAAGCCCCGGACAGCGCCGTGGAAACACAGGGTTCCATCATCGCCCTGGGGAGATTCCGTGGACACCTGGTCCTTTCCTCCAGCACCTCTTTGTTCTTGATGAGGGGCCACCAAGTCTTTACATCTTGGACGCAGTCACAGCCTTTTAAGTCACGTGCGACATACAGATCATTGTGAGTTTATTGAATTATTGAATCTGCACCCTTTATTCATCATTCGGCTTATAATCACTCACTGGGGCCAAGAGTACACATTGATTTAAGGTGGTAGGAATTAAAAATCTTACATCAGAGAGAAAAGCAAGAGAAAAATGAAAAAAAAAAGATAAAAAAAGACTATCGCTGGACCTCATGCCTGACCCCGGCTGCTCCAACCTGCTCTCTGCAGCTGCCCTGTGACATTCCCTGCCTGGACTTCACCCCTGACCCCGGCTGCTCCAACCTGCTCTCTGCAGCTGCCCTGTGACATTCCCTGCCTGGACTTCACCCCTGACCCCGGCTGCTCCTACCTGCTCTCTGCAGCTGCCCTGTGACATTCCCTGCCTGGACTTCACCCCTGACCCCGGCTGCTCCTACCTGCTTACTGCAGCTGCCCTGTGACATTCACTGTCTTGACCCCAGACCCCAGCTATGCTCATCATTTTTCTTCAACTACTTATGTTCTCTTGAAATGCAAATTCGACACTTCTCTTTCTCTTGTAGATATTAAGATTTAAAGAGGACCCCCTTCCCCTTCCTGGCCTTTAGTTCTTCAGACAAATCACTTGGATGAGTCTGTGTTCTGCAGGACGGGGTTGGTGGAGGAGGCGTGTTGCTGGGCTGTATCCTGTGTGTCCCCCACAGTGGAGCTGTACCTACCCACCCTGCTGTGCTGCATGTGAGAGTCTGAAGAGCGCTTGGCTTCTCCTTTTCCCACCCTGACCATGATCCAGGAGAAAGGCCATCGAGGACAGAGCCTCTGAGACTGATTCTCTTTTATTGCCACATTTTTCTTTTTAATATTTATTTTTAGTTGTAGATAGACACAATATACCTTTGTTTAATTTGTTTATTTTCATGAACCCAATGCCTAACGCATGCCAGGCAAGTGCTCTACCACTGAGCCACAACCCCAGTCCTTACTGCCACATTTTTGCCTCGGCATTTAAAAAAAAAATTCTCTTAGCTCTACACCAGTTGTAATGCCATCAGATTTTAATTGTCTGCTTTTTAATGATCATTTTTTCTTAATTTAACATTTAGTGGCTGCAAAAATGTTATAGTTGAAATCAAATTTTCTCAGTCTTTGGCTTGGTTCGTTTCTGCTTTCTGAGAGCAGGAGGAACATGGGTTCTGTGCTGTGAGGTTTGTAGTGGATGCGTGCTTGACTTCCCAGAGGTCTTGTTGTGGATGACCGCAGTGTGGCCCTCGGCCTCTGGGGAGTGCTGATTCTGCATCCTGTGCTCACGGGGGTCTCTGATGATTTTCCTTGGTGCTCTCAGGAATGGGTGGGGCTTTTCTCGGCCGTGCACTTACTCTGCAGGCTGAACTTGACCCCTCAGGGTGATGGCTGCAGTCACGTGTGGCTTGCGCCACCCACCTGAGCCGGGTCAACCTGATCAGAAGGCTAGCCCACCTTGACCTTCTGCTTTTCTCTCCTCACTGCTGTGATATTGATGAAGTGTATGTGACCAACACTTCTCAACTTACACGCTTTCCCTCCCTGGCCCAGCTGGTCTGAGATGTTCTTACAGAGCAGGCACCGTGGAAGCGTCTCTATCAGAGGGTGGAAAGCGTGGCGCTAGGTGAGGTGCTTTGAGAATGCCTCCGCTCCCTCGAGAGGATCTGCACCTCGAGCAGCCGAGGGCGTTCTTGACATTTCCCCCTTGCTGCTCTTGGAGAGTGCTGTGGGAATTTGCCTGTGTTTATCTAATCCATCTATTTGCTGTTTCCACACATGGTGAAGAGGAACCTCTTCTGATAACCCTCAGGTTGGAGAGAGGAAACCTTCCCACAGCGCAGCTTTCTGTGAACCACTGCATGGACTCTGGACTGGCCCCCAGGAATGTTCTGGGTCTTGATTAGCAGACCATTCCCTGTGTGCTCGTCTGTCCCTTCAGGGCCCTGGGTTGGGGAGGAAGAAGCTCCCTGCAAGGGGAGTGAGGCTGCTGGAGGGGGCGGACCTGGATTCCCAGCTCCCTGTCTTCTGCCCTGCTCTCTGACGTGGGAAAATGACTCTTATGCTCATTGCAGTGGACACGTCCGCCTGAGCTTTGCTGTCAGAGTATCCAGGGGACAGATCTTTCTGTATGTCCAGGCAGCTGCAGTTGTGGAAAGCCAGGGTAGGGAGGACTGGGCTGTCAGTGAAGCCGTGTCCCTGGGGGGGCGGGGATCCCCCCCTTCCTGGGCATCCTGTGAAGACAGAGACCTGCGGGCCAGGGCCCAGGGCCTGCAGTTCAGTCCTTGCTGGGTGCAAGGAGAAGCTCCTGTTGTCATCACCTTTCTCACTGCTGGGACAAAAAGATCTGACCAGAAGAATTGTAGGAGGACAAGGTTCTTTGAGGGCTCACGATTTCCGAGGTCTTAGTCCCTAGAAGGCCAGCTCCACTGCTTGGGGCTCCAGGTGATGCAGAACACCTTGGAGGTAGAGTGTGGCAGAGGGAAAGAGCTCACAAGAGGATCAGAAGGCAGAGAGAGAGACAGGGAGACCCCACTCCCCAGACACAAAATGCATACCCCATGGCCACGCCCTCCAGGGAGCCACGCCCTCCAGGGAGCCACGCCCTCCAGGGAGCCACGCCCTCCAGCCACACCCACCTGCCTCCACTGCCCGGTTAATCCCATCAGGGATTGACTCACTGATCAGGTTAAAGCTATGACCCAATCATTTCTCCTCCAATCCTCCTCGCATTGTCTCTCCCGTGAGGTTTTGGGGGACACCTCACATCCAAACCGTAACAGCTGCCTAGTGTTAGTAGCATAATTCTGATGATGTTACTAGAGCATATGTTCTCATGGGCTTGCCTGCTTGTCTGCCTTCTATTTAAGCCACTTTATGGAGGCAAAATTTACGTATCAGTAAATTCACCCATTTCAAGTATGCAGTGTGGTGGTTTTTAGCAAGTTGTGTTGGTAGTCCCACATCAGTATGACTTACCTTCTGGGTATCTTCACCCCTCCTTCCCCCATGGGATCTCAGTTTCCACTTACTGTGAATTCCCATTCTTACTTCAGCCCCAGGTAACACCCAGGCAATCTTTCTGTTTGTTAAATTTTGGCTTTTCTGGACACTTTGTACACATGGAATCACATGAAGGATATGTAGCTGCTATGGTAAGAGTTTCTGTTGTTCCTATAGATCAGTTTTGGGAATATTGCCATTGTGACAGTATTGTCCTATCCATGAACATGGTGTGTCTCTCACTTGTCTACATCGTCTTTAACTTTTAACTGTATTGGTTCTGATAGTTGTTACCTACCTTGTAAGAAATTACTGAGTGGATGAATCATGAAATGAGCGTGGACACTCTTGGTCTGTATGTTCCAGAATTGGGCCTCCAGACAGGAAGGGGCTGGGCATCTGCAGTGGGATCATCTTTCCTCCGTGTGTTTTAATGTGGTTTCAGTGCTGGGGATCTCAGTTCTGCTGTAGGTGTGATTTCCCGTGGAGCTCTAAGTTTGTTTTTAGTGCTTCCATTACTTATTTTTTCAAAGCTTGCTGTACCGGGAAGAAGAGACAAGGGAAGTTTAGTGATTCAGAATTTGCATTCAGAAAAATATTTGTAGCCCTTCTTTTAAAAAGAAGTCAGTCTTCTTAAAGGCCAGGATGGAAACACATTTTTTTCTCTTGTTTCTCTTTCTGGGATGTCTTGCAGTCTCAGGCTCACTAAGATCAAGGATCATAGCATGTTTTTGTCTTCTGTTCCCATCCTCTGCTTACTTTGCTGCTGGAATCCCCGAGGCTTCTCCTGGAGACGTGGCCATCTGTCTCGCCCTGTGACTGAAAACCGAGCCCCTGGTGCTGTGTCCTCGAGGGATCTCTGTGGATCCCCCTGTTTCGTGGGCTGCTGTTATTGGGAATTCCCTTTTCCTAGCACATTTAAGCTGGACTGTGGATTTTCCCTCAAACCTTAAGGAGTCCCGGGACTGGGTGGGTGTTAGGGCTCCTGCTGTCGTGGTCTCTCTCACAGCCGAGGTTGCTGAAGACTGGCCTCCAAGGGGCGCTGGTGTTCCCCTTGGCGGTTCACTGTGCAGCCTTTCTGGAGAGCGCATCACCTGTTCCACCCTGTGCTTGGGTGGTGCATAGGGGCGTCATCTTTTCTTTTCTGTCTCCTCTTGCAAAGTACGACGGAATGAACTTTCCCCAGTGACAGATCTAGAAAACATTTTCACAAGAACAGAAAGGTTTTCTTTGTACATAAAGCAGACAGTGTATGCTGGGAAATGAAGGATCTTTTAATAAAACATCCTCTGTTTCCCACATTAGGGAGAAGTCAGTGTCAGGTTCTGTAAGTGCAAATAAGATCCAAAGGAGCCATAGGGGTGTGATGAGGGAGCGGCTGAGTGGCAGGTGGGTTTATCTGGGCTCTTGCCAAGTAGAGTCATTAGACAGTGACCCTTCCCCCTGGAGGTGGGGATCACGAGCCCCTGCAACTGAAGGAGCCTGGTGTTCTCAGGTTGCATTTTATCCTGGTGTTTAAGCGCCTGACTTAGTTCTGCCACATTGAAATGCAGTGGTACCTCATATGTAAAAGCACATTGTTGAACTGCTTTCATACTTTCCTGCCCCCCCCAAAGGAGGTTAATTAGACATATTGCAGTCAGGAGGCATAAAAGTACACCAGGCAGGAGGCCCATCATTACAAGGATTGTGGGTCCTTAGCATCCTGTGCAATTTTCTTCTAAATTTCTTAAAAGTCCATGCTATTTTCCGTGGAGAGAACCATAATAGCTCATCTTTACTTCTGGCATATGTGTTTTTAATGAATAAGTCGTGATTTTAAAAAAAAGTAAAGAAATGTGTTTTAATGGAATATCGTAGAGGTATTGCTAGTTTTCAAAATTCACCGTAAAATCTGTTGAGAAAATATGCTTTTTCCTTACAAGAGCAGCTTACGTTATTTTCGTAATTTCTGTAGCAACACACAATCATAGTAGAAAAAGCTGAAACCAGAGGGAATTAGAAAGAAGAAAGCAAGGAGTTGGGGCGTTGCTCACTGGTTCTTAGTTGCCTGCATGCTTGAGGTTCCAGGTTCAATCCCCAGCACCACCAAAAAAAAAAGGAGAAAGTATAACTTACTTATTGTCCCACAGAAACAGTCATTTAATTTATCTTTATTTTTCTCTATGCAAATGCATGTTGTACACGTGACGATTTTCATACAGATTTGTTTCACTAAAGCGATTCACTCTCCACATCTAGTTGTGTCCTGCCTTTCTTCACTGACGTGGCCTGCTCAGCATGCTGGTCAGCGTTCTTCCAAGTGTCATCATAATGACCGTATTAGGTTCTGCCAGTTGAAGAACTTAAACTCACTTAGCTGGTTTCCTCCTGTTGGATTCCTGGGTCAGTTCACCGCCTGAGAAGTGACGTGTGAGTGACCACCAGCTTAGAGGCCCATTGGGGCATCCAGGGACAGAACATCTGTGAAAAGGGCTCCCCCCGCCTGGTCCCGGGGGTCTTGCTGCATGTGGTCGTCCTTGGGGATCAAAGCTGTCCCCAGGGGAGGTGTGTGGTGGCCTGTGCTGTGCCGCACTCTGCTCCGTGGGGTGGTTACTGCAGTCCCTGAGCTTAGCCCATCAAAGGTGAGAGGAGGCAGTGACGCTCAGATGTGGCGGACAGATAAGCAGGGACTCTGGATTGTCCCCCGCATCAGCAGTGAATGTGCCTCTCGGAACCCGCAGTGGTGGAGTGACCCTGGCCCAGCCACTAGTGTTGAGTGGCCGCAGGATGCCAGGCCTGCCCAGTGTCACAGGCGACAGGGACATAGTCTGAAAAAGCCGGGCCGGAAATTGTGCCAACCTCCTGAGCAGACCAGAGGGCCACAAGCCTGGTGGTGGCCGAGCTCAGCCATGGGCTCTGGCAGTGGTCTGGCTCAGAGCTGGTGGCCAGAGAGATGTGAGCCTTATTTATTTATTTTTTTTTAAGCACAGCATATTGTGTTTTAATAGCAAATGTGGGGTTATGCAGGTGGCAAAGTTGAAATCATAAAATTCCTGGTTTTTGTGTAGCTGTGGCCCAGGCACCCCCTGTTGCTGCAGCCCATCTGTCGGAAGGAAGGCTGCACTGTGTTCAGTAGTTTTATTACTACAAACTCTGCGTAAGTCGGGAACTATGCAGAGCGCAGGGGACTACCTCCCTCCGAGGCATCAGGAGATTCTTAGGGGGTGGCTCTTCCCCTTTCGACGGCCCAGGGAGGGCAGACACCCTGTTTGTTTCTGTATCTGAGCACCCAGCACAGGGGCCGGCACAGCACTTGCCTAATGACTGTGTTCTTGCTGAAATTCTGTGGAAGGTGAGGTTTGGCCGGTTACCTTTAGGGACCAGAGAGTTAATTGTTACTTTGATCTTCGGAGGCCATCGCTTGAAAACCTACAATCTGTTTTGTTAACAGCTACACCAACCACTACCCCACCCGCCCCCCCCCCCCCAAAAAAAAAGAGCCGAGTGGGGAGATGCAGTGGTAGAAAGCAGAGCGTTTTCTGTCGTTGCTGCTCTGAGATCGAGGAGAGCCGACACCCTTGTGTTCATTGCTCTAAAACCTTGCTGGGTGGCTTCCTGGTGGCCAGGCAGGGCAGCAGCACCCCTGGGTTCCTCTCAGCGACCCTGGTCCCGTGTGTGGGGGTGGGTTGTACCTGACGTTGGCCTCACCCAGGTGACGTGCCCAGCCAGGTGCTTCTGTGTGGGTGCGCGGACGGTGGGCTCCCCAGACCTGAAGCACCTTCAGATGTGAGCAAAGACGGGCACGTGTGCCGGTGGGGAGGACCAGCAGCAGACCCCGTCTGTCCCACCAAGCTTGTGCTACAGGGGACACGGGGAAGCTGCCCAGAGGATGGACAGCCTGCTCTGTTTGCCAAAGGCACGTCTGTGAGGCGGTTAAAGTACCAGTGCTGTGGCAGGCACAGTGGGTTCTTTCCAAAGGAAAAACTGTGATGATTTGTAAGTTTCTCTCTCTTTTTACGCTGGGCGTTGAACCCAGAGGGGCTCCACCACTGAGCCACCTCCACAGCCCATTTTATTTTTCATTCTGAGACAGGGTCTCACTGAGTTGTCTGGGTTGGCCTCAAACTTGCATCCTCCTGCCTCAGCCTCCCATGTCCCTAGGATCACAGGTGAACACCACTGTGCCTGGCTGAGTTTTTCTCTCTTTATCATGATCATCTACCTTGATTCTTCACAGACACTCCTTCACTAAAAGGGAACCTCAGGGACAACTGAGGCTTCTTCTCCCTTTTTTTCTAGCATCTGCTCACCATTTAAGTACCTTCTCTCCTGCACCTATCACTTCTCACTGCGTGCTGTCTTAGAGCTCAGCAGGCAGGAACCTCGCCGTGTGCACGGTTCAGCTTATGGATGATGATGATATTGTAGATAACAAGCTATGATGAAAATAAATCAACTAGAATCATAGACTATGAATTGTATGCATGATGATTTGTAAGTCACATTAAACACGCAACCACTTCATCAAGTTCATAATTAAAGTAAAATTTATGTAATTGCACATTTGAGAAATTAAAGCATTAAAATATACAGTTTCTTCATGTGTAATGCACACACAGCTCACTCCCCTTTGCGTGACTTTTTAGCCTTCATAAGGGACATACGTGGGTGGCAGTGACAGCTCCTGGAAGTGCCAGGTGTTATGTTGGACAGTTCCTAAACATCGGGCCCCTTTGAGTATTGGGTGGCTGTGGTGGTGGCAGATGCTGGCCCTCTTACAGACAGGAGTCCAGGGTGACGAGGGCTGCCATGCTCACCTGTGTACACGCCCACTGCTGCCTTATTGCGTGAAGATGCGGGAATGCTTTGCCAGCCAGGGTCTGCGTGTGGAACCTGGGCTCTTAGGGTGCACCTAAAGGCCACACGTGAAGGAGCACGGCCGGGCTGGGAATCCTGGGAGGGAGCACGGCCGGGCTGGGAAACCTGGGAGGGAGCACGGCCGTGCTGGGAATCCTGGGAGGGAGCACGGCCGGGCTGGGAATCCTGGGAGGGATTGTGCTGATCTGGGCTGGGGACCGTGGGAGGGAGCACAGTCAGGGCTGGGGACCGTGGGAGGGAGCACCGTCAGGGCTGGGGATCCTGGTTGGGAGCACGGTCAGGGCTGGGGATCGTGGGAGGGAGCACGGCCAGGGCTGGGGATCGTGGGAGGGAGCACGGCCAGGGCTGGGGATCGTGGGAGGGAGCACTGTCAGGGCTGGGGATCGTGGGAGGGAGCACTGTCAGGGCTGGGGATCGTGGGAGGGAGCACAACCAGGGCTGGGGATCGTGGGAGGGAGCACGGTCAGGGCTGGGGATCGTGGGAGGGAGCACGGTCAGGGCTGGGGATCGTGGGAGGGAGCACGCTCAGGGCTGGGGATCGTGGGAGGGAGCACAGTCAGGGAATTGTGCTCCTAGGCAATGTCCACTCTGAATTCAGGTCATGAGGGGTCCAGGTGGCCTTACCTGTCTGCAGTGACTCCTCACCCTCTCCTGACACATCCCTGTTTCCTCTATCAGAGTGCAAAAGGGAATGGGGTGTGTGGGGAGGGAGAGGGGCCTGACCCTGGGTGGAGACCACACTTGGGCCTGTGGTGATGGAGGGCCTCCCTGGAGGCTGAGACAGGGCAACTGGTGGCAGGGCACACGGGCCTTTCCAACCTCCACAAGGCAGTTTGGTAGGACGCTAGCAGCTGCTCACCGTCTGCAGGGCTCCTCCACACGTATGAGTACCCCTGTGAACTGGTCTGATCCAAGCTGAGGAGGACGCAGCCCAGAGGCCTGGGTGCACGTGATGGTCGCAGTTGCTGGGTTTGTCTGAGTCTTGAGTACACACCTCTGCAAGGCGGAACTCTCCAGAATTCCCCTGGCCTTTTCCATGGGGGGATGGAGAGCAGAAATGGAAAAGAAGAAGCCAAGAGTGACTCTGGTTGACAGACGTGCAAGCATGCGCCACGAAACTGCTTTTCCAGATTTGTGTTTCTGCTGTTATGCGGAGACAGCTAAGCCTCCCGCTTGCTCCCGTTGGGGAGCAACTTAGCTCACAGTAGGTAGGACGCACCTACTGTGGGGCCGGACAGCAGGGTATTTCGCACTTTTTTGTAGCGGTGAGGACTTTGCTATTTGGGGAGTGTGAGGTGCCGGGTGCACGCCGTCCTGATGTTGGCTATGTTTAATTGAAAAGCCGCGCAGGACAGCAGAGGGTACGGAGGGCCTCCCTCTGACCGTGTGGGCGTAAGAAACTTCTCTGCTTGCGTTCCATGGCCCTAATACAAGGAGACAACAGGCACAGAGCTTATTATGGGATTGCTGCTCAGGGAAGTCGGTAGGAGTCCCTAGAACAAGAAGAAAGCAGCCTCTGGGGACAGATGTAGTGTCCGGTGCCCCAGAGGGTGGTGCCGCCCCACAGAAGGAAGTGCGGGCACCAGGAAGGGGCTTTCCTTCTCCAAGGCCTGGGGTCGAAGCCTGCTGTCCAGAGGGCAGAGTGCGTGACTGCCCTGTGGACTGTCGGCCGTGCTGTTTCTGTTCGCCTTCACCATGTGGGCGAGGGAGGAAGGGGAAGGGCTGGGGGAGCTTGTCTGTGTGACTGGTCACTGCCCCCTGGACACCCCGGGCAGGGCAGCGCTTCCACAGCTGGGTGTGTGCCGCTCCAGGGGCAGAGCTTCCGCCGGGGTGTGGCGGGCGTCCCTGTGTGGCGCTGTGTGCGTCCCTGCGTGGCGCCGGGTGCGTCCCTGCAGTGGTGCTGTGTGCGTCCCTGCGTGGCGCCGGGTGCGTCCCTGCAGTGGTGCAGTGTGCGTCCCTGCAGTGGTGCCGTGTGCGTCCCTGCGTGGCGCCGTGTGCGTCCCTGCGTGGCGCCGGGTGCGTCCCTGCGTGGCGCCGCGTGCGTCCCTGCGTGGCGCCGGGTGCGTCCCTGCGTGGTGCCGTGTGCGTCTCTGCAGTGGTGCAGCGTGCGTCCCTGCGTGGCGCCGGGTGCGTCCCTGCGTGGTGCCGTGTGCGTCCCTGCGTGGTGCAGTGTGCGTCCCTGCAGTGGTGCAGCGTGCGTCCCTGCGTGGCGCCGGGTGCGTCCCTGCAGTGGTGCCGTGTGCGTCCCTGCGTGGTGCCGTGTGCGTCCCTGCGTGGTGCAGCGTGCGTCCCTGCGTGGCGCCGGGTGCGTCCCTGCAGTGGTGCCGTGTGCGTCCCTGCGTGGTGCCGTGTGCGTCCCTGCGTGGTGCAGCGTGCGTCCCTGCGTGGAGCAGCGTGCGTCCCTGCGTGGCGCTGGGTGCGTCCCTGCGTGGTGCAGTGTGCGTCCCTGCAGTGGTGCAGCGTGCAGGAGTCACTAGGAGGCGGCCAGGGCACTCCCTGTGGTCGCCCCACACTCCTGAGTTTCCTCCTGGCCGGGTGCTGGGGAGAGTCCTGCTGCAGGAACTGTGCATGGTGCCTCGTGGGCTTGTCTGAGGTGACCCTCGCCATAGTGCTGGGAGGCGTCTGCTGAGGCCTGGTTCTGGGGCGTGCAATCCAGCCACCGGGCTCTCTTTCAGGACCACACAGCTGACGGGCAGTGGGGTCAGGGCCGGACCCAGATCTCCGCTTTGTACCTGGCTGACAGGCGTGTGTTTCCAGAGCTCCTGTGGTGAAGTCCTATAACCTGGGCGGCTGAAACCCTCCTCGTCTCAGTTCGGGGCTGCGAGGCACGCTGCAGGGGTCGGCAGCCGGTCCTTCTCAGGGTGTGAACTGCTTGCTGCCCTCTCCTGGCTTTCCTGGGTGCTGGTGGTCTTCACACTCCCTGACATGTGGTAGCATTGCTGGCCTCTGCCCTCTTCCCATGCTGCTGTCCCTGGGGGTGCGTCCCCATTTCTCCCTGACGTAAGGACATCACTATGTTGGACCTGGGTGCACCTGAGTGGCCTCATTTCAGCTGATTACTGCTTCAGTGACCCAGTCTAGAAATAAGGTCCCAGTCTGGGACACTGGGGCATAGAGGCCTGGCATATAAATTTGGAGATGCAGAGATCCAAACTGGCACATGAGTCATTGCTTTCTTAGGCTGTCACATACGATGTGTGCTGTGTGTGTGTATAAGGTGCACGTGTTTAAAGACTCAATGGTTTTAGAGCAGGTCTAGGTTCACAGTAAGACAGAAGGTGCAGAGAGCTCCCACGTGTTTCTGCTGAGACATGACCTTCCTGAAGGTCAGCACTCCCAGGGGGACCTTAGTGACCACTGCTGAATCCATGCTGGCACGTCAATGCCACTTGCTCTTGGTGTTGCGCGCTCTGTGTCTGACCCGTGTGCCACGTTATGTGTCCACTGTGATCCTGTCGGTCAGAGAAGTATCACTGCCCCAAATCCTCTCTGCCACTGTCATTAGTAATGAAATGTCTGGTGCGTCACAGAGTTTTGCCCGTGATCATTTCTTGGTGGTGGTGTTGCCAAGAGAGAAGACGTGCAGGTGTTTTCTCCCTCACTCATAGAGAACCCGAGGAGACCACTGCGGCTGTCCCCCCAGCTCTCCTGTCTTCTGCCCACGTCTGGACTGGAGCAGACTCCCTCAGAGGGTGAGGGACGAGGGTCAGTCCTGTTTTGGGCAGAGTGGCCAAGGATCTTGGAGTGAGTGAGTCTGTGGGATTATTTGCACCCACATACAAACTCAGCAAGGTTGGCTGAAGCATCGGAGGGACTCATGAAGTCAAGGGTCCTTCTTCCTGCCACAGTGCTGGTCTCGAGTTGGGTCTGGAGGTGTTTGGTTTTTGAGAATCCCAGCTGGTGGGCCTGCCACGATCGGGCCTTGGGAATGCGCAGAAAGACAGGCTCTGGGAGTGTGGCCGTCTCATCCATCCACTCCCCGGGCCTCTGCTCCTCGCCCTGGCCCGGGTGGACTGCTCTGTGCTCGGCACCGTGCCTTGGGAAGGGGCCGCAGGAAGGTTCCAGTACCAGGAATGGTGGGTTTCTAGCGGGGACAAGCTGTCCTTCAGCGCCTGCCTCACTGACGGGGCCCAGTGCTCTCAGCTGCTCTGAGACCTCCCTCCAGGAGGCCGCCCGTCCTCACCCACCAGCGCACCTCTGGAGCCGCGTACCTGCA
This sequence comes from Marmota flaviventris, assembly GCF_047511675.1. Lineage (NCBI taxonomy): Eukaryota > Metazoa > Chordata > Mammalia > Rodentia > Sciuridae > Marmota > Marmota flaviventris. The sequence goes on along the minus strand of NC_092517.1, from coordinate 446,896 downwards.
CCACGAGTGTAGAAAGGGCCATCTTTCCAGAGACCCGCAGATGCTGACGGAGTTTCAATTTTCTCTGTGGCATTTAAGCCGTATGATTTTTTTTTTTTTTTTAGTATCAAAGAATAGAAAATTAGTTTTAATTGTTACTTAGGAGGCACCATATGGCTACCCTATAATTTTGGCATCCCGTGGAGCTGCGTGTGCATATGGAAAATGAAATTAATTGGAAATCACACCCTGAAATCTATTATTAAGTTAATATAGCTGACAGCTTGTGGGGTGTCCTCACGCCCAGCGGGATGTGCTCACACATAATAAAAAGTAGCTCTAAACTCATGCGGGGACAGGCGGGATACACAGAGGTCACAGGGATGGCTGGGGAGGTGAGCGCGTTAATAATGGATGCCCAGCAAACATCTCGGCTCCTCTCGTCCCTGGCACGGTGGCGGGACGGGCTGCCTCATCACGGTCAGGGCACTGCTCGGCCTTCTACGGATCTCTCTGCGAAGGGATGGAGGTTCATTCTGCAGCGCTGTGTCACTTGTGGCGGAACCAGTGACCGTGGAGTATTTGGGGCCCACACTCAGCAGCCACCCTGGGCTCTGAAAAGCTGCGGTCGCCGAGTCTTGTCTCGGCGTTTCGATCCATTAGTTCTGGATTTCTCGATCATCGAGACACTGCAGGTGATTCTCATGTTCCGTAGCCGTGAGCCGCAGTGAACACGAGTCACACCACACCACGTGTGGACATGCGACAGGTGAGGTCCACAGCTAACCTGTGTTCAGTTTCCAAAATGTGATTCCTAACTTTAAAATAGAATAAAATCAGGTTCAAGAAATAAGGTCTGGGACTTCTTTTGGTCAGCTCAGAAATGGTGGGCACACCACTTGCAGTCTCCGTACTTTCCATGAAGCGTGTAGGTCTATGGTCTGTGGCCCTGGGCTTGTGAGGCTCTGGCCTTCCGTTGTCCTTGTGGTCAGGATGCGGTGGGACTTCAGTAACGGCTGTGGATGAGGAGCGTGAACACGAAGGAGGACAGAAAGCCTCCTTGCTCTCCTGTTGGAGAGGTCAGTCGCCACTTCTGCTCACGGTCAGTGGGTCCAGCAGCTGACCCCAGTGGCCGGGTGAGTGCTGTTAGTGGTTCCTGAGTGTCAGACCCGACTGGTGGGCGAGGAGGGCAGAGAGGGCTGAGGTGACCAGCAGGGAGGCTCTGCCAGCCCTCGCTCCTTCCCCTGGAGCAGGGGCCCCAGTGTGAGCCACTCCTGTGAGCACCGTGTGGAATTCCAGCTGGACGCTTGCTGACCAGCGTTCAGGTGGACGCCAGTCCAGGTGGGTCCTTGATGGGGGTGGCCCTAGGCGGTGTCTCTGAAGCCTGCTTTCATCTGTCTGCCCTCAGTGTGTGCTGTCCACATGTCAGGCTGCCTGGGCATTGGACTCACCTCCGTTTCCTTCAGTGTGTTGCGTCCACCACGTTCCTCTCCCTGCTCAGGTTCTGCCTGTCGAGAGGCCAGGAGCGCTTACCTGGGCAGAGGTCAGGCTGGGAACATCCCCTTGCTTGGCCACTAACACTGGTTTGTCCACAGGGCAGTTGGGGTCTTGCTGGGGGACCAGAGAGAAGGACGTAGGCGTGTTACTGGCAAACGTCAGAGCCGAGATAGTGGAAAAAGGACATCCCTGGAGCTGAGCTGGGCAAGGGAGATGCTGTGGGCCATCGGGTGACCACCACCAGGTGTCTGTGGACATCAGGTTGTCCCTCCTCCCCCCGGTTTATGGCCTGACTTCCTGTTAAAGTTTAATGCTCTGCTTTGAGATAATTTGAAATGTACGGAAAAGTCCAAATGTGTGCAGACAACTCCCACTTTGCGCCCCGATTTCCAGCGTTTGAGGGTGAACCATGGACACGAAGCCTCTCTCCTGAGCACATTTCCCCAAAATGGCAGTGGTCTCTGCATGGTGGCCGGGTAGCCGCCACGTCCACTGCTGTCTGGTCCACACCCTCTTGAGTCTGACCAGCGGCCTGTGGTGTTCCCTCTTTTTGAAGAGGGTGCGAGTCAGGAACACCGTCGTACCTGGTCATCCTGTCCGAGGGTCTGAGTTTCCCATTCTTCTCGTCCTTGATGTTTCAACCAGAGTCTGGGGTTTGTAGAATGTCTCCCAACCTGGGCCCCCCTGTGTCTCCTCACATCCAGGTCCCCGTCCCTCCTTCCTGGTGAAAAGCTATGGCAGTGGGTGGCCACCTCTGGAGGTCCCTGGCCTGTCCCCACACTGGTCAAGCTGATGTGCGCCAGGCTTCTGCACTGAGATCTGACTCTTCCCTTCGTAGCTGGCGAGCCCCCTGGGGGAGGTGTTCCTCGTGCTCCAGTGGGTGGCCGCTGCCCGAGTCTCGTGGTGCTTCTTGTTCCCATCACGCCCTCTGCATTGGTCACTTGGTGTTCTGCTTTCTGCAGTTGGTGGGCCCTGGGTTTGGACAGCTGCTCTTTACCTGCCAGACCTTCTCCTTGAGCTGATGTGGCACAAGCGAGGCTGATGGCTTCGGGTTTCCTTGGCGGTGGGCCTTCTGTTCCTGGTCTTTGAGTTGGTGCTCTCATTTCCTTGGACTCTCCCTCTCCCCCGGCAAGACGTCCTGTGTCGACCTGCGCTTCCTGTTCCAGCCCTGGCGGCACCCACGTCTCTGAGAAGCCCTGGATGTTTGGGGTGACCGGCTGGGTTGTGCTCACTGTGTTGGGGTGCTGTTGCTCTCTAGCCAGCTAAGGAGATGCTGTGTGCATAGACGCGGATCAGCTGAGCGGGTCCATGAAGTCCAGATTGGTGGTCGGTCCGAGGCTGTCTGTACACACGTGTTTGTAAGTACACACATGCACACACGTGTATGAACGTAAAGAACGTGCACCTCTTCTGCTCTGTGTGCAGCTGCCCTGGGGCTGCAGGTTGGTTCCAGGACTCCTGTGGATGCCACCATCAAGGGCTGCTCATGTCCCATGCAGAGTGGCGTGGAGTTCACAGGTACCCTGCACACATCCTCCTGTGCACTTCGCGTCACCTCTAGGTCACTGTGTAATACCTGAAACGGGGTAATAACCGCGGACAGAGTTGTTACTCTGTATTGTTCAGGAAGTAATGACAAGAAAACGTCTCTATATTCAGCATAGAAACCCAGTTTTTAATTTAGTATTTTGTGTTGTGGTTTGGATCTGGAGGGGACCATGGATGTGGACACTGACTGTGCACACTTACGTACACATGCAGACGTCTGGGACCATCTCTTTGCATGTTCCAAACCATCCGTCTGTCCTGACCTCTCAGGGTCTTCCTGGGCCCCTGCCTCTCTGGAGGTGCTTTGCCCAGCGGCAGGACTGGTCTCCTCCTCTCTGGGGACTCTCTTCCTCAGTCGGACATTTGTAACCATCAGGGTGGCCATTTGTCCAGCTACACTCCCTCCTCTGCCACAGGTGGCAGAGGCTCCAGCGTCTGCAACTTTGGGCACATTCTGACCCCGAGGCCACCTCCCCAGGGCCCTGTGCTGGAGCAGGTGTGTCCCCAGCACCGGGTGGCACCTCCCTTCTCCTGGGCACCCTGGTTCTTGGGCCAGGCACCTCTCAGTGCTCCCGGGAGTGCCTGGCTTCCTGCATAGACTGCTTGCCGGCCTCCCTCACACCTAGCTGAGCCCAGTTTGGTCGTGAAGGGGAAGCCACGTGTCAGGGACTGGGCTGATTGAGGAATCACCTCACCAGCCCTGGGTCTTCATGTGAGGGGGGGGAACCTCCTCTCATAGTTAAAAGTTTTCAAATTGTTATTTACAACTTGGATCCCTTCAGAGCTGAACTCAGTTCCAACTAGTAGTACTTCCCCTGCTGAATAAGAAGGAAATGAAAATGATCCTGAGTTCAGTCGGGCAGTAAGGAAATTTGTAAAGGAGACTAGCAACAGTTTATAGAGGTGCAGTAAGGGTGTTATCTCCCTAAACCAGGGGACAATTATACAAATATAAGCGACCTCACTGGGGTGTAAAGGCTCCCTGGACTGGCACGGTTTCCCAGGCACAAGGAGAACCGTGATTCCTGAACCAACTTGAGAACAAGCTCAGACATCTGCCCGAGCACGTGGTGGTGGCTGCAGCCTTGCAGAGGGCCGGGGCTCTCTCTGCCAGTCGGTGGGATTCAGCCAGGCGGGTGGTGGAGAGACAGCCGGAGTGTGGTCTCCAGGTCACCGTGTGGGCACCTGCCTGTCAACAGCAGTCCCAGGCTGTCCCAGCACCCTGCAGAAACCACTCCTGCCTGGCAGGAGGCCACCAGCCCCAAGTCATGACTTCCTCAGGGTCACACTCCTTGAACCCAGGAAAGTCTAGAGTTCAGTAGGCAGATGATGACATTTCTGAAACCCACATGATTAATCCGCATTACTGATTGCTTATCTGCACGTAATTTGATGTGCTTGTATCGGTTAAGAGGATTTGGCACATTAAAGTGACTAACAGGGTAGATGTGGATTGTACTTACTGTGTTTCATAGAGTAATTGACATCACTTTATAATTTTTATGTTGAGAGATAAAGTTTTTGACAATGATTATAAATAGTACTGCAGTGCTTTTAAAGTTCACCGAATCTTTTACATTAATTTGTTAGGGAATTACCAGAGCAATTTAGTACTTGAGCGGGTTTTGCTTGTCGGGTCAGACAATTGAAGTGCTTAAAAAAAAATGGATATGCTGAATTTCTAAATGCAATTTAAAATGGTTAAGAAAAATTAAATTTGTCAGTGATCCTGATTGCTGAAGGGAGTTCGGTGTGTCCGATGTCAGTAGTTAGGCCTTCTTCAAACTCCCCTTGAAAACGGTTTACAACTTTAAACTTCAAGTAGACTGCTGAAGTGCACGTGGAACTCGGAGGCGCATGGCGACACGGATTCCTGCACGTTTGTTGTTTTACTAAGGCAGATGTTTGATGGAAAACTCTCGGGGGCCCTTCTTTGAAGCACAGCTGCCCTAGGTCAGGGACAGCTCCCCCGCAGCAGTGACCGCCCAGGGAGATCTGTGGTGGGCAGGGCCAGGACCAATTTCTAGTGACTGTGCCTGGGGACCAGCAGCCTCACCCAGAGCTGCCACCTGGTAGCAGGACATGTCCACTCCCAGTGTATGGCAGGCGTGGAGGAGGGAGGGCCACGTGGAGGAGGGAGGGGCTGCGTGGAGGAAGGAGAGCAGGTATGGAGGAGGGAGGGCCCACATGGAGGAGGGAGGGTCCACATGGAGGAGGGAGGGCCACGTGGAGGAGGGAGGGCAGGTATGGAGGAGGGAGGGCCACGTGGAGGAGGGAGGGCCGCTTGGAGGAGGGAGGGGCGCGTGGAGGAGGGAGGGCCCCATGGAAGAGGGAGGGTCCACATGGAGGAGGGAGGGGCCACGTGAAGGAGGGAGGGTCCACATGGAGGAGGGAGGGCCGCGTGGAGGAGGGAGGGGCCACATGAAGGAGGGAGGGCCACGTGGACGAGGGAGGGCCCCGTGGAAGAGGGAGGGTCCACATGGAGGAGGGAGGGGCCACGTGAAGGAGGGAGGGGCCACATGGAGGAGGGAGGGCCGCGTGGAGGAGGGAGGGTCCACATGGAGGAGGGAGGGGCCACGTGGAGGAGGGAGGGCCGCGTGGAGGAGGGAGGGCCGCGTGAAGGAGGGAGGGTCCACATGGAGGAGGGAGGGCCACGTGGAGGAGGGAGGGGCAGGTGTGGAGGAGGGAGGGCCGCTTGGAGGAGGGAGGGGCGCGTGGAGGAGGGAGGACCCACATGAAGGAGGGAGGGCCACGTGGAAGAGGGAGGGCCCCGTGGAAGAGGGAGGGTCCCCATGGAGGAGGGAGGGCCACGTGGAAGAGGGTGGGCCCCGTGGAAGAGGGAGGGTCCACATGGAGGAGGGAGGGGCCACGTGGAGGAGGGAGGGCCGCGTGGAGGAGGGAGGGCCACGTGGAGGAGGGAGGGCCCACGTGGAGGAGGGAGGGCCCGCGTGGAGGAGGGAGGGCCACGTGGAGGAGGGAGGGGCCACGTGGAGGAGGGAGGCCCATGTGGAGGAGGGAGGGCCGCGTGGAGGAGGGAGGGCCCACGTGGAGGAGGGAGGGCCACATGGAGGAGGGAGGGCCCACGTGGAGGAGGGAGGGCCCGCGTGGAGGAGGGAGGGGCCACGTGAAGGAGGGAGGCCCATGTGGAGGAGGGAGGGCCGCGTGGAGGAGGGAGGGCAGGTATGGAGGAGGGAGGGCCGCGTGGAGGAGGGAGGGCAGGTATGGAGGAGGGAGGGCCGCGTGGAGGAGGGAGGGCCACGTGGAGGAGGGAGGGCCGTGTGGAGGAGGGAGGGTCCACATGGAGGAGGGAGGGCCACGTGGAGGAGGGAGGGCCCACGGCCCCTCCATCAACAAAGCCCTTCACGTCTCCTCAGCCTCAGTGCTTCCTCTGTAAACCTGGGAGGGCAATTTCTGAAGTCTGAGATTTCCTCAAGGCTTAGATGTTCAGATGGGAAGCGCCCGCTGTATTGCTTGTCTCCCAGCAGGGGCAGGTGACAGTGGCCACAGTTACTCTGCGGGCTGGTGCTTGGGGCCCACGCGGAGCACCCTGGAGCACCACACCCTCTCTGTGCTGGCTGTGCTGCTCGCCGTGCAGGCTTCACGGGGATCACACCTCGTACCCCGCAGCCTCGGGTATCTGCCATCGTCCCCTCCATCAGACAGGGAGAGAAACCCAGGGTTGCAGAGGTCAGGAACTTCTCCAGTTTTGCGCACCTAAGTGAAGAGACCTGAAATGTGATGCCAGCCCAGTGCACTCCCGTCCACGTTCCTGCACCGCTGTGGTGCGCCCACCTGTCTACAGGACTGCCCTGCAGGGGCAGCTGGGGTCGCAGTGACAGGACTGCCCTGGCTGTTGGCTGCACTGCTGTCTTTGGTCACACGTGTAGTAAAAGCCCCGGGCAGTAGCTGTGGAGGGGGCGTGGCTGTGTTCTGAGGTAGTGAGTGCATTGCAGACAAAAGGTCCTCGGTCACGTTCACAGGTGGTCCCCTGGCTGTCAGCACTTGTGTTTCTGTTTTGGGTACCAGGATTGAACCAGGGGCGCTCCTCCACTGAGCCCCATCCCCAGCCCTCTTATGTTTTACTTTGAGACAGGGTCTCCCCAAGTCACACAGGCTGGCTTTGAACTTGCAGTCTTCCTGCCTCCGTCCCCTGAGTCGCTGAGATTACAGGTGTGGGCCACACTGCCAGCTGACACCGTTGGTTCTGGTGGGCACACCCTTCCTTAAGGCTCAGACAGAGGCCTGGTGGTGCCCATTGTTGGATCATGTGCCTTCCCTCTGTCACCTGGCGGCCCGTTAAGGGAAGCCACCTTAGGAATTCCAGGTGGCCTTGACCCTGGGTGGTTGGCTTCTCCCAGACACCCTGGTCTCAGGCCCGGCCTCTTTCACTCCCCAAGTGTGATTGTGGGCAGTCCACTCAGGTGTCTGGGCGAGCCTCGGCTCCCAGGGGAGGGACCCTGTGCTCTGGAACTCGTGTCTGTGTAGCCTGGGATCCGTGTCGGCATTTGTGTGAGTTTTAGGGTCCTGGCCTCTAAGAGTAGAATCTCCTGCAGGGCACCATTGTGAAGGTACGTGTGAAGGCACATGAGGTGTGCAGAGCCCCCAGAACAGTGCTGAACGTGTGTCACCACACCCAGCCACCACAGGGGCGTCACGGCCACAGCTGCACTGAGGAGATGGGAGGACGGCCATGCTGCGACCTGTGTACTTCCACTGCAGACCTCGGCGTCTGCTGCGCCCAGCTCACAGTCCCCCTCTGCGGGGTCCCCAGGCTGCAGCTCGGCCTCGGTGAGGGAGGACATCGGGCTGGTTAAGGGCCAGCTGCTGAGGAAGCCCAAGCCGAGCAGATGGAGTCCAGCCCAGAGCTCTCTGCCAGACAGGCCAAGGCCCCCGTGCCGGCAACAGGCTTGGGTATCAAGAGGGAGGCTGGCCAAAGGCAGGGAGCACGCAGTGCTGGAACTGACCAGCCTCCAACACGTGAATAAGAACAGGGTGCGTGCTTGTGGCAGGAGGGTCCTGTCCATCAACCAGGGTGCTGACCAGCCTACCAACACATAAATAAGATCAGGGTGCCTGCTTGTGGCAGGAGGGTCCTGTCCATCAGCCAGGGTGCTGACCAGCCTACCAACACATAAATAAGAGCAGGGTGCATGCTTGTGGCAGGAGGGTCCTGTTCATCGGCCAGGGTGCTGACCAGTCTACCAACACATAAATAAGAACAGGGTACATGCTTGTGGCAGGAGGGTCCTGTCCATTGATCAGGGTGCTGACCAGCCTACCCACCCATAAATAAGAACAGGGTACATGCTTGTGGCAGGAGGGTCCTGTCCATCAGCCAGGGTGCTGACCAGCTTACCAACACATAAATAAGAACAGGACGCATGCTTGTGGCAGGAGGGTCCTGTCCATTGGCCAGGGTGCTGACCAGCTTACCAACACATAAATAAGAACAGGACACATGCTTGTGGCAGGAGGGTCCTGTCCATTGGCCAGGGTGCTGACCAGCCTACCAACACATAAATAAGAACAGGACACATGCTTGTGGCAGGAGGGTCCTGTCCATCAGCCAGGGTGCTGACCAGCTTACCAACACATAAATAAGAACAGGACGCATGCTTGTGGCAGGAGGGTCCTGTCCATTGGCCAGGGTGCTGACCAGCCTACCAACACATAAATAAGAACAGGACGCATGCTTGTGGCAGGAGGGTCCTGTCCATTGGCCAGGGTGCTGACCAGCCTACCAACACATAAATAAGAACAGGGTGTGTGCTTGTGGCAGGAGGGTCCTGTCCATTGGCCAGGGTGCTGACCAGCCTACCAACACATAAATAAGAGCAGGGTGCCTGCTTGTGGCAGGAGGGTCCTGTCCATTGGCCAGGGTGCTCCTTGACCCACACCTGCGTCTGTCCGTGTGGGAGGTGCTGCAGAGCTGGGCTGCTCAGAAGGCATTGCACCCTGTCTCGCATGATGAGACCGTCTGTGAGCCCAGTAATCACAGGCACGGATCATTGATCACTTCTGAAGATGTCTATGTGTTCTTTAAGAAAACAAACAAACAAAAACCCCCATTACTCCCTTTCAGTAATACGTAACGCCAGGGTTTGTTTGGACAGATTCGTGGACTGGCCTGGAATGCTGTCCGTTCCCGTTCAGTCCCCACACCACCCTTTCCCTCCTTTCTCCCCCCCTTCCCTGCCCTCTACTCCACCCACCTTTCTTGTATCTATTTACAGTTTTTCCTTTTTCATCAGAGCCTCATGGATGTCTTGAAGGTGAGGGTCACTGTGGCATATTGCAGAAGGTTCAGAGGAAATAGCTCAGGTTCATTCCACGGCTCCTCCCCTTTCCCGTCTCTCCTCCGAAAGTCAGTACTTGTAGATTCGCCTTCTGCTAAAGGGTGCGGTGCCCCGTGGTCAGGGCCTGCATTATCCTCGTGAGTGCCCGCTCTGCACGTGGCTGTTGGTGATGCTGGCATGAGCCAGGTGTCCTCGGGTGCTCCCCTGCACTTGGTGACCACAGCACTGGGCAAGGTGATCGCTGTTTGTTCTGACCTTGTTGGCAGGTAGGACGCTGACCGCCTGGGCAGAGCCGCTCAGCTGCTTGGTGGGGCGATGCTGAGTTCCAGCCCAGGGCCGAAAGACCATAGCCCATGGCTGGTCCACTGTGCCCAGTGGCCTCCTCCTTCTTTGGGACGTATTCGAGGGGGATGGCGGTCGTGGGCACAACAGAGGAGGTGTTTCGATGGTTCTGCATACACATTGCTGCCCTGGGTGCAGGAGGCACCTCAAGGGGACACCCCTCCTGTCCACCTGAGGAGTCCAGGCATGGCTGGGCCTGAGTCTCAGAGGACAAAGCCTCACGTCACCCCTTGGACCAGGTCAGCCAGTTCGGAAAGGTGCAGATGTGTGCCCTGGACCAGGGAAGGCCAGGGTGGGCTTTGGACCAAGGGTCAGCTGTTAAGACAGGCAGCATTTTGTCCTTCCTCCTCTTTTTCAGTCTCACCCATGGTTGGAGAAGTGGCGAGGAGCCCAGGACAGCTGGATGGCTTCGCCCTGTTGACTTCAGGCACCAGCTTTATTTAATCTAAGGTGTCACAAGTCAGTCATTTCCCCCATTCACAGATACATGTTCCTTGTTGTGAATTTGCAGTCAAAAAGAAGACTGTGTGTGGCCACCTCCTGCTGCCCGCCACCCTGGATGCCATTCACCACACTGCCTCAGCATGCACGTGGGGCGGCGGTGCGTGTTGTTCTGTAGTGAGGACCCCCCTCAACAGTGTGCCAAAGCTGTTCTCACTAGGAGAAAGAAACACACAGTTCGTTTAAACCTGAAAATAGTTCTCTTCTGATTACAAAGTCATTGTAAAGAACTCAGATAGTCAGGTGTGGTGGTCCATGCCTGTAATCCCAGCACCTGGGGAGGCTGAGGCAGGAGGACCACAGGTTCAAAGCCAGCCTCAGCAACAGCAAGGCGCTAAGCAACTGACTTTAAATAAAACACAGAATAGGGCTGGGGATATGGCTCAGTGGTTGAGTACCCCCGAATTCAATCCCCGGCAACCAGAGGAAAAAAAAAAAAGAACATAGGTAACATCACACCTATGAAAAGGAGATAAAATCAGTGGAATCTCACTTCCTGTGATAGCTCTCCATGTGGGCTCTTTTTTCAGTTTAAACTTTTAAAAAGGCATTTATAACAGCATTTTCTAAACTTTGCAAAGCACTGTTGGAGAAATAATAGTAGCACTGTCTGCTCAGTGGTAGTGCTTGCCCAGCGGGCCCAGGCCTGGTCCTCCACAGCACTGTAAGGATGGCACGTGGGTTGCAGCTCCGTGCACAGCGCTGGTCCTGTTCTGTTGGCTTTATGCAGGGTGCTGCCGTGGGCTCTAGTTCCGAGGTCACGAGGGGGGCTGAGCGCCTGACTGGAACAGCCCGCAGCCTCCTGTGTCATTGCTCCTCTGCTTTCCGGCTGGAGAACTCACGGTGCTTCTGTGTGACAGGTGCTCTTCTTCTGTCTACGGCTCCTGTTTCCTCTCCCGCCCGGCCTACTGGACACCGTTTCCCCTTCCCGCTGTAGGATGTGTGTCTGACTCAGGGCAGGACTGGGAAGGGAAACCCCCGGGTCCTCTACCGCTGAGCGGCACCCCTAGTCGTCTGTGGCTTTCATTTTGAGGCCGGATCTTGCTAAATCACCCAGGGTGGCCCTGAACTTGCCCTCCTCCTGCCTTGGCCTCCTGAGATGCTGGGGTTGTAGATGTGCATCACCTGCTTGTTGTTTGTGTTTATTGAACTGTTAATATTTTATGGTAGTTAGTTGTGTTTCCCCAGCAGACTTTCAGCCTCTGAATCACAGTCATCAGAAGGCAACACATACGTGTTCAGGGCAAACAGCCATGGACAACTGCCTGCATTTATCTCACATTTAAGTTCTTTTTTATTTGCTTTTATGACAATAATTGCAAAAAATACTAACTGCTGAAAAGATACAATGCCCTATCCATAACACCACTCACTATCCCCGTGAAATCATTGATTTAATAATTTGGTTATTGTCTATTTAGATTTCATTATAACTGCAAAACCATTCACAAAAGTGTTTATTGTTTTGGAATGATAATTGTTGAGCTCCAGGTAGAGCTTACTGCATACATGGACGTTTTCCAGTACTCATACCTACAGATAGGCTTGATTGTTATTTACGGCTACATAGTGTTTTAGTATTTTATTATGTGGATGCATGGACTGTATTTTTTCAGTACTGTCCAAATGTTGATGGACAGTTAGATCATTCAAGTGGTTCACACTGTATTGAGAAATCCTTATTTTTGTGGTTTGTTTCCATGGAAGTAGTGCTGGTCTACCAGAGGGCAGATGGACCTCCCTATTGTCCAGTGCCCACCCCAGGCACTTTCAAATTGGCCTGAATCTTCAGCGGCATGGGACAGGGGCTAGCTGTCCTCCTTGGGCTCAGGAATCTGCGAGGGGATTGAATTCAGTGTGATTTCCCAGGGCCCTGTCTGGAGAATGAATCCTCCTGAGAGGATCTGAGCAGGCGAGGAGGGAGACAGCCGGGCAGCAGGGCTGGCACTCTCAGGTGCGGGACTGAGCCTGGGGGTGACTGCAGCGAGTCCTCTGAGACCTGCTGACCTGCTGTGAATGGACCGCCTGTCCCCAGGGCCTACCACTGCTTCAGGACCCCTCTGCAGGGACCCACAGGAGGAGCTAAGGGACATGGGCTGTGCTGTCCACTGTCTTGGCATCCCGTGGGGCTCTTCTGCACCACCCAGGTTACGCTAGGACGGCGATTCCCGGAATCCCCTTCCCCATGTAACCTTGGGTTGGTTGACCAGAAGAGGGGTTTGTGCAGGACGTGGATTGTGGACTTTACCACCTGACACTCACGTGGTCAGGGGGAGCCAGCTGCCTTCACTCTGCTGACCAGCACAGAGCCAGCATGTGTCCACCTCACTGCTCTGTGGCCATCGGAGGTGCTGCTCCTCCGTGTGGCTGGCTGGAGATGCTGGGACCCTGTCCCCTCTCAGCCCTTCCTGTGTCAGCGTGTGGGCCTGTTCCCAGTGACGTGTCCTGGGCCATAACTTGGTGGGGGTGGGAGGCTTCTCTAATTGAACCCTGGCTCCTCGTGTCTTTGGTTTGAAAAGTGTTTTTTTAAGCTGGTTTTCTTTCCTTTCAAATGGACCACAGCACACTGTAGACATGTGTTGGTGTAATGCTGTGTGTGTGTGTGTGTGTGTGTGTGTGTGTGTATGTTGCCAGGGTTGATCCCAGGGCCTCACACGGGCTAGGTGGGTACTCTGCCACTGGACCTTTGCACTTCAAAAGTGTTGAGGCAGGGTCTTGCTGAGTTGCCAAGGCTGGCCTTGCACTTGAACTGCCTCAGCCTGCCGAGCGCTGGGATCACAGGCGTGTCCTCTCCACCCGCCTGGTGAAGACTGTGTTCCTGCCGTGACTGTTGCCAGGCTGTTGAAGTCACAGGTGTTTTCCTGTGGTGTGTGTCACTGTGGGACTCATCAGTCCTGAGACCCACGTGAAACACAGTAGAGGTGTCTTCCTCTAAAGAAACGTCTTCTTCTGAAACATCGTCACTCTGTCCAGTGGCTCCTTGGGGCTAATGCCCTGTGGTGGCCACTTTGTGGGTTGGAATTCTCTGGCCAGCTGCAGGTGTCTGGGCAGGGCCTCTTGGCCATCAGCACCAGCAGGTTCTCTCCTTATGCTACCTTCTGGAAGCACACCTTCCCTTCCGTGAGTGCCCCCCAGGACTGGCCAACTGGCACAAGACCACGCAGCAGAAGAAGATGGCCAGCAGAGCGAGTCCTCTAGGGTGGGCTTTATGTGGCCCTAAAAGGTCTGCCATCCAGGAAGTGCTCATTAATGGTATGATAAATGACACGGAGACAGGAGAAGAGCAGGTTAATTCGTAGCTTCAGGTTTTAACGAGGCCTGTGATATGATCAGAAACAAACTGTGTTATTAAGAAAATGTGAGAAAACGACGTTTTGACAGCCTTACAGGAACTTTCATAGAGACTGAAGGGAAGAGTATTCCTTGAGACATCAGCATGTTTTAAGGTGATAGTATCTCTTTATCATCAATAAGTGGCAGGAGCACACTGTAAGCTGTAGAAAATGACAAGCCCCCAAATAGTGTGGCCTGGGAAGAGGGAGCGAGGAGGGAGGGAACACGCTGCTAACATTAATCCTTTCCCTGTACATCCTTTCCCAGTGACAGGACAGTCCCCGGAAAGGAAGCCAGCATCACCCAGTGACAAGACCATCCCTGGGGGGGAGATATCCATCAAGCCTAGAGAGCAGGCCCTGGGAGGAAGCCAAGGCATTGATCCTTCCCCAAGTAAATCCTTTCCCAGTGTCAGTACGCTGGGACCCCGAAGGGAAGGAGATAAACATTGACCCCAGACCCTCCATTCTTCCCCCAGTAAAAACGAATTTCACATTCTCACCAACCTGCTTCCCGAGTGTCCAGACTGAGGCGCTCTGTCAATAACTAAGTCACCTCTCAGTGTAACCTATATAAGCACAGACTCCCCCTTTGGCCCGGGGCTCATTTTCCATGAGGAAAGTGGGTCCGCCAGAGGCGTGACTCCACCGCTGAATAAGGGCTGTGCTGATCCCTGAAGTTCGCTGTGGCTCTGTCACTGTATGCTGACACCCCCCCCCAAAGTATCTGGATGAGGGAAACACTTGGGGCAGTGTGGCACTGAATGGACAGTGCGCTCCATCTGTCATTTAGATTTAAGACCTAAGTTGGGTGCCAGGCGCAGTGGCACCCACCTGTAATCCCGGTGACTCCAGAGGCTGAGACAGGAGGATTTCAAGTTTGAGACCAGCCTCAGCAACTTAGGAAAGTCCTAAGCAGCTTAGTAATACCTGTCTCAAAACAATTAAAATGCCCGGGGATGTAGCTCAGTGGAGGGGTGCCCCTGAGTTCAGTCTCAAGCACCAAAAAAGACACAAGCAAACTTCAGCCGGGTGGGCCGGTACGTAGGGCCGTGTAGAGTGCTCACCTAGCACGTGCAAGTCCCTGGGTTCATCCCCAGCATGGCCACCATGACAGGAAACATAAATGAGACTTAATCTGGAGCAGTGGCCACACCTGCCATCCCGGCTGCTTCAAGTCTGAGGCAGGAGGGTCATGAGTTTGAGACCAGCCTGGGCCAGACCCTGTCTGAAACTAACAAGCACTGGGGCTGTGACTCCGTGCCGGGCTCAGACGTACCTGTGCGCTGAGGGACAGCAGCAGAACAGACAGTGGAGAAGCTTAGGTGAAGCTTGTTGCTGTTTTAGGGAAGGAGGGCGTTGTTCTGGGTGTGAGTGCCTCTCTGCTAGGTTCCCTCTTGTATCGCAGAACTCTTGCCCCGGAGAAGATCCGGTCTCCACCTTTTACATCTGTTTGGAAACTGCTGCTTGAGTTAGGTTCAGGTCCAGTCTGAGGGGGAGCAGTCTGGTGGCAGCTGGGTATCCCCAGTACCCCTTAGCCTGGGGGTGAAATGACATTCTGAGGCTGACGGGCCCCATAAAGCACGTTGGAAGTTGGGACAGTCATTTCCTCAAAGGTGCCCTGAGTCCTGTTGGAAGAGTAGTCCCAGTGTCCTCATGTCCCCAGCAGGCAGCCTGCAGGTGGAGTGCTCTGGATGTGTCAGGTGGCTCTGTCCTGGGTCTGGTTCTAGGTCCTAACGGGAGCGCCTCAGGGGCTCCTGCGCCCTGCGGGGTCGGCCCTGGGCTCCCACTGGTGTCCCTGCGACTGTGTGTCCTGGTGAGAGCTCACCTTTCCACCATGTCTTCACCTGTCTCCTGTCTCCTCTCCCTTCTGGTAATAGGTAAAATGAAACCAAAACACACCCCAACAGCCTCGAGCAGGAACTCTGACCCGCTGTGGCCATCACCGGCTAGAAAACACGCTCTGCAGTTGTGGGGAGGCTGATGCGCCGTGGAAACCGTGGTCCCGCCTGGGTCCACTCAGGTGGACGATCGTGGTCACACCCTCTGGCGTGGTACCCAGGATGCCATACTGTCATGTGCACTGAGGAAAGTATGTTGGAAGAAAACGATGCTGAGTAAAAGCCAACCCGGTTTTGCAAACACTTGACTCATCCGTGACATGTTTAATAGAGAAGAGTTGGAAATGACTTGTCGATGTTCTTGATGAACATTGCCAGACATTTACGGTGGTCCCATTGTGGTTCAGAGCTGTGTCTCATGAACATTACTTTTCATAACCAGGTTTTCAGAATGCCATCTCTTAAAAAAAAAAAAAAAACAACCAAAACACTTCAATAAGGCTTGCCTAATTAAAAACGAATCTTATTTATTCTATTTAGGTTGTGCTTTTCTTGATGAATTTAACGTATATATACTTTTTCTCTTTAGCATTGAAAGTGCTTCCAAGAGCATTTGTTATCCAGCATGAGACTTGGGGGACTATAAAAATTGGCATAAAACTGCATTATAATTGGAATAACACTTGTGAAGAATGAGAGGAAAACATTTGCAAAGGAATTATTTTAATGCAGTTCATAAGAGTGAAATAAGACCAGGGGGTAGGGCATTGTTCAGGCTTCTTATGCTTCTGAATACTATTCTTTGCCTGTAATCGGAGCCTGTTTTTTTCTTTTCTTTTTTCTTTTCCCCTGGGGATTGAACCCACGGGAGCTCTACCACTGAGCCACATCCCCAACCCTTTTTATTCTGTATTTTGAAACAGAGTCTCACTAAACTGCCCAGGCTAGTCTCTAGGTTGCAGTCCTGCTCAGCCTCTGAGACACTGGGATGATGAGACTGGGGACACAAAGGACAGTCAGTGTAGGTAGCAAGTGATTGGGTTCCAACAGGGAGATGGGGGCTGATTCAACAGGAAAGGAAATCAATGCTAACATGCCCAAAGCCTTTCCCTTCCTCCTCAACCTGTTGCCACGGTGACCTACCTCCAGGGAATCGTTCCTCCCTGCAGGGAGTTGGAGGGGTTGTTAACTGATGCCTCCTGGGTGCCCCCTTCCTGCCCAGGACCACTCTACCTTTTGGCCCCCCTTTGATCAGGTAGGCAAGATCAGGGGAGAAGGAGGGTGTGAGAAGGAAGGAAATCTAAAATGCATACAAGGGGCAGGACACCCCCACTTCTTTGGATACTGGCTCTGGATCCCCTCTTCCTCCTGGAGAAGTCCGTCTCTGTTCTATCCTTTCAATAAAGCTTGCTTTCTGGGCTTGCCTGGGCACTTCTCCATGTTCAATCTTCACATCTGGGGAAAGGGAACTTGTCGTCAGCAGTGTCAATACCAGCCGTGCGACAGTCTTACATATCTCTATGAGCCTGTCAAATCTGTCTCACAGACTTTTCCTCCTCATAGCATAAAACTTACATTCAACTGGTTCCTCTCAAATGGAGTGTAAACCTGGCCAGGACTACCTGTTGTCCCCAGGAGAGACTCAGGCAGAACGCACAGGGGACACAGTGACTGAGGCCACACGAGGAGGCAGCAGCTACGAGGGCGTCTGAAGTTGTCCAGACCACAGTCCATTGATGTGGTGGTCAATGCAGAGGGCCACCTGTTTCTATGGGAAGTCCCCTGCAGAAGTACCTCCCCCTTTAGCCTGTTACCTTAAAGTAGAGCTACATCATCTCATTTATTCAGAAAAAGGTTGAACTTCGTGTGTGAGGTATAGCTTTGTAATTCTGTATGGGATGGGACAGGAGGATGATATAAAAAAATAGAATAAACCTTCTGAGTTTTCTAAGAAATCAGATCTTTGAATAAAATGGGAAAAGTGATGTTAGTGGAGGGACCTTGGGGAACACGGAATGAGGAGGCCGGTCACATTTGAGTGGCACCTGAGCACCCCACCTGCGTTTCCTGTGATTAACTCACCTGCCTGGCTGCTTGCTAGCTCCACTGGGTAGCATGTGAACTTGTGAATCCTATGAACTTGATTTGGGCCAAGCTGTGTGCTGCAGGTGTGGAGAGCTGGGTTTGGCTCGGGTATGAGTTGCAGGTGTGCAGAGGTGGATTGTTCATGGGTGTGAGTTGCAAATGTGCAGAGCTGGGTCTGTCCTGGGTGTGAGTTGCAGGTGTGCAGAGGTGGATTGATCCTGGGTGTGAGTTGCAGGTGTGCAGAGATTGGTCTGTCCTGGGTGTGAGTTGCAGGTGTGAAGAGGCAGATTGGTCCCAGGTGTGAGTTGCAGGTGTGCAGAGATGGGTCTGTCCTGGGTGTGAGTTGCAGGTGTGCAGAGATGGGTCTGTCCTGGGTGTGAGTTGCAGGTGTGCAGAGGCGGATTGGTCCCAGGTGTGAGTTGCAGGTGTGCAGAGATGGGTCTGTCCTGGGTGTGAGTTGCAGGTGTGCAGAAGTGGATTTGTCCTGGGTGTGAGTTGCAGGTGTGCAGAGATGGGTCTGTCCTGGGTGTGAGTTTCAGGTGTGAAGAGGCAGATTGGTCCCAGGTGTGAGTTGCAGGTGTGCAGAGCTGGGTCTGGCCTGGGTGTGAGGTGTAGGTGTGCAGAGGAGGATTTGTCCTGGGTATGAGTTGCAAGTGTGCAGAGCTGGGTCTGGCCTGGGTGTGAGTTGTAGGTGTGCAGAGGTGGATTGGTCCCAGGTGTGAGTTGCAGGTGTGCAGAGCTAGGTCTATCCTGAATGTGAGTTGTAGGTGTGCAGAGGTGGATTGGTCCAGGGTATGAGTTGCAGGTGTGCAGAGGCAGATTGGTCGCAGGTGTGAGTTGCAGGTGTGCAGAGATGGGTCTGGCCCGGGTGTGAATTGCAGGTGTGCAGAGGTGGATTGTTCATGGGTGTGAGTTGCAAATGTGCAGAGCTGGGTCTGGCCTGGGTGTGAGTTGCAGGTGTGCAGAGCTGGTTCTGGCCTGGGTATGAGTTGCAGGTGTGCAGAGGTGGATTTGTCCTGGGTGTGAATTGCAGGTGTGCAGAGGTGGATTGTTCATGGGTGTGAGTTGCAGGTGTGCAGAGGTGGATTTGTCCTGGGTATGAGTTGCAGGTGTGCAGAGATGGGTCTGTCCTGGGTGTGAGTTGTAGGTGTGCAGAGGCAGATTGGTCCCAGGTGTGAGTTGCAGGTATGCAGAGCTGGGTTTGGCCTGGGTGTGAGTTGCAGGTGTGCAGAGGTGGATTTGTCCTGGGTGTGAGTTGCAGGTGTACAGAGGTGTTTTGGTCCCGGGTGTGAGTTGCAGGTGTGCAGAGGTGGATTTATCCTGGATGTGAGTTTTGGTGTGCAGAGGTGGATTGTTCATGGGTGTGAGTTGCAGGTGTGCAGAGCTGGGTTTGGCCTGGGTGTGAGTCGCAGGTGTGCAGAGCTGGGTTTGGCCTGGGTGTGAGTCGCAGGTGTGCAGAGGTGGATTTGTCCTGGGTGTGAGTTGCAGATGTGCAGAGGCGTTTTGGTCCCGGGTATGAGTTGCAGGTGTGCAGAGAAGATTTGGCCTGGGTGTGTTAGCTGTATAGAGATGGGCTAGGGTTTTTCTTTCCCTTTTTTCTGGTTGACTTCCTTGTGTTGCTGAGCATAGTTCTGGTAGAAGGCTGGCCTAGCATGCTGAAGGCCTTGGTTTTTAACCAGCACAGTTACAACAAATCCATGTTGCTCTGCTTGTAGCTTCAGGCTGCAGAGGGCTGCTGGGCCCCTCCCTGTGTGGCCCCCAGTCCTCCAGGATTGAGGTCCAGGGTTTCAAGGGTGATGGAGGACACTTCCTTAAGGTCAGACCACATGGATCATGGGTGAGGTTGACCTGACCAGCCCGGCACACCATCAGCTAGCCTTCATTGGCCTTTTCTGGGTTCAGGTGTGAGGCTGGGAAGCCAGGAGACAAACGCAGCTATCCTTCAGGTGTCAGAGGCATGAACAGCATCAGTGGTGATGGCATGTGGTCAGCCTTCTGCAGGATCTCGTGCGATCTCAGCTGAACGTTTGGGGAGACGGCAAAGGTCGCCTTCTTCCAGTTGATGTCTTCAGAGGAGGAACAGGAGTATCTTCCTGTATGCCAGTTTGGGGTAATTCCTGAAAATGATTATGATGGCTGTGATTTGTTAATTGCTTTTTTAAGGTGCTCGGACTGAGATAAGCACCATAGCCACTCTGTTACATCCGTGTTGGTTATCATCATACTGTAGATTTGTTTCATGTGACCCCGTCCCAGACTGCATGCCGCCTTTATCTTTCTGAACCTCAGTCTCCTCCTCTTTACAGGGAAGGTGATGGGTGGGGTTGGAAGCTTTTCTGTCTGTGTTTTATGCTGGGCATGGACCCCAGGGCCTCCCGTGCTGGGCCAGAACTGCACCCCTGAGCTGCCCCCCTGAGCTGCCCCCCGCCCTGCCAAGCCCTTGCTCTTGCTTCTGTTCCTCTATGCAGTATCCTACTATCTGTATACAGTATCTGTGCAGCGGTTCCTTCTACCCCCTTCCTTTTCTCGTGACTTTCTGGTCACGAGCAGAGACTGCAGTTCCTTTGCTCAGCTAGATGGGGGCCCGTTTGTCACATGGGGCAGGACAGGTGATGTGATAGTTCCCAGTCCAGAGCAAGCTTTGTTGGAGGGTGCGGAGGGCTGCCTTCTGGGAGGTGGCTCTCCAGGGTAGGCACAGGTAGGAGGAAGAGGACAGTGGAATGGCCTCCTGCAGAGGCCTCGCGGCTGGGGTGGCCCTGCCCAGTGCTTCCTGGTGTGCGGCCTCCCGTAGCTCCCCACCACCTTCTGGTAGAACCTCTGTAGATCGTCTCCTTCTGGCCCTCCAGGGCCTGTGGGCCTGTGGGGGACCACGCCAGGACTCAGCAGGGGAGGTGGCCAGCACAGAGGAGAGGTCAGCTTGCAGAGGGTAGCAGGTGCCGGGGAATGTTAGGGTTTTGTTTGGCTTTAATCGCCATCTCTGAAATCATCCTTTGAGTCTTCACAGTATTCAGAGGTAATAATGGATTAATTGATCCAGGCATTGGTCTGATCATGTAGAAGAATTTTCAGGCTTGGGGGTGAAGCCTTCTCACGCACTGCCTTGTTTAAGGCCGGGTTGACCCGTGGGCTCTGAACCTGGTGTGCTGATTCAGAAAAGCTCATAGAGATGATTCTCTGATTTGGTTCTGACTCTGAGCAAAGCTGGCTCGGGAGCACGGTGCCCGCTGTGGCCTAAAGGTGCTTGCTGTTTGGCTGTTGGGTTTATTAAACGTGCTTGGTTTGAAGGCTGCTTTTTGCTTATTGACTTATTTTGGATTCTCATGGTAGGGAGCGAGCTCGCCTGCTGGCTCCTGTGTCACTGGACTGCTTCACGGTCAGCCTCCCCCTAGGCCCTAAAGACGGGACTCCAGTCTCAAGGGCCACTGGGAGGCAGATTCTCCACAGCCGCGCTCCTCCTGGGACTTTTTCACCTTGCCAGTATTTAAAAACAGTGTTTGCTGTTCATTTCCGCCCCTTCCCCTCCCTTGCCCAGCCCAGTCAATATATAAGACAGTTTCCAGGGTGCAGTTGTGAAGCAGCTCTGTCCGTCTGCAGGGCTGCTGCGTAACCCAGTCTTCCCTGGGCCATCTCCTGCATGGACAGGTCATTCGCGCCTCTGCCCGGCGGGTGGGTGCCTCGCCACACAGGAGTGTCTTTACGCAGTAAAGTCAACACTGCCTGCTGGGCTTGACCAGCCTCTCCTGCCCACCCAGAAGAGCAAGGGGGCAGGCGCCTAGCTTCCCCTTGGGGTGCTCGGGCGCGGGCTGCTCGGGTGCGTGTCCTGGGCCAGCGGGCCTGGTGTCCAGGGACGCTGCTGTCTGAAGTTTGCTGTGGCCTCTATTTTCAGAGTTGATCTGAGAGCGCTTCACATCCAGTGGGAAGTCAGACACATGTCGATGCTGCTCTCCTTTCTGCTTATTAAAGAAGAGGAGGAGGAATTTACAATTAGCTGCCAACTCTGGACTTTTCTTTTTCAGATGCAAAAGAAATTGTTCTAAAAGCGCAAATCCTAGCGGGAGGAAGAGGAAAAGGAGTCTTCGACAGTGGCTTGAAAGGAGGCGTGCATCTCACCAAGGAGTAAGTGGAGGTCTCCTTCCTGTCCTGGCCAAGTCACCGGGAAGGAGGGATGGGTACGGGCGGGAGCAGGTCGAGGAGCAGATTCCTGGGGGGGCTCTGGCAGTGCTGCAGACGTCCTTCAGAGAAGCCATGTCACCTGCACTCACAGAATCCGCTCACAGGATTTGTGGTTTTCTCACCCATATGCTACCTGCTTAGCATTGCAGAAAAAAATCCTGAAAGGGTTTTTCTTCCCTAACTGGTGGAAGTGACCTTCCTCTGGACAGTGGTGTCGCTAAGTCCTGGCAGTGATG
The DNA here is from genome assembly GCF_047511675.1 of Marmota flaviventris. Classification (NCBI taxonomy): domain Eukaryota; kingdom Metazoa; phylum Chordata; class Mammalia; order Rodentia; family Sciuridae; genus Marmota; species Marmota flaviventris. Next base: position 425,066 of record NC_092517.1, on the reverse strand, counting down.
GCACTGCAGGTGAGTTGCTGTCCTGCTCAGGAGCCCTCAGGGGCGCCCGTGCGTGCTGCAGCAGCTGCCTCCGTGGCAGTCCTGCCTGCTGTCCTGCGAGCCTGGCTTGGTAACGTCCCCTCCCAGCACCGAACGCTTTCCCCACTGTTCCTGTCACGCACCCCGTTCGTACGAAGACCATATTCATTGTTGACTGTGGTCAGTGTCCTCTTCCCTGTTCCTCTCTAATAGTTCACAAATTGTCCACCCTCGGGGACCTGTGCAGACTTTATATGACCTCTGTGCGTCTCAGGCTGGTGCTCACGGTGACTGTACGTGCAGCAGGAGGGGACAGGGGTCAGAAAGCGCTTCTGTTTCACTCAGGTTTGCCCTTACCTCGTGCTCTCTGTGCGCCTCTAGTGCAGTGCGAAGCCCGTGGCGTATGGGTGGAGAGACTAGGGATTCTGTGAGTGGACAGTTGACTCCACGGTGCACAGTGGACCCTGGGCAGGGTGGACGTGAGGGTGAATGGACTCTGCTGTGTGGTGCTGTTCAGCAGACATTGATTTTATTTTTTCCCTTTTCCTCCCTCGTAGCCCTAAAGTTGTGGGACAGCTGGCCAAACAGATGATCGGGTACAACCTAGCAACAAAGCAAACCTCCAAAGAAGGTGTGAAAGTCAACAAGGTAACGAGGTCCTCTTGATGCATGCGTCAGAGGCAGAGCCACACCTCAGTGCACATGCTGGGGAAGCCCTGCTCTCTGGCAGGAGCGCAGTGCGTTCTGGAGCTCGGTGACCCTGCGAGGGCTGTGTCCCTGAGGAGGGAAGAGGCTCCTCTAACCTGGACTTGTTCTTTACCCTTGGCCAGTAGCAGCATCAGTTGCTCAGAGTCTGAGCCTGGTTTTCCTGTGCAGGACATGGGTGTTCTGCTCAGTGCTGGAAGGGCGGAGAGGGACCGCTTCGGGCTGGCGAGGAATGCTCTCTGCTCCAGTGGAGCCCCACCCTCACCTGGGTATCCTGAGGACCTGCCCCCTTATTCGTTAGGCGTCCACCTTGAGGTCACTGCCATTTCCAGCTTCCCTCTTGCCGGGGTCAGTTGTATCATGGCATCTGCTGGGGCAGCCAGGGCTTTGAGTGCCTGCAGGAACACACCTCAGAAGAGAAAGCCCAGGAAGGTAGCGTGCCTCAGCCAACCATGGATGGGTGAACTGCAGGGCCGGGGCCAGCCCTACTGTCCTGCCCATGTCCTCCCCTGGCCATCTCCCTCATGCAGGTGTGGGAACCAGTCCCCCTGCCCACAGCACCCAGTGCAAAGCGTACAGGGAGGACCCAGCTTGCTCAGGACAGCTGTCGAGGACGTGAACCCGGTGGCCTCTCCCGGCCCTGGCCCTGTGCGTGGCAGGCCCATCCTTACCATGGATGAGGGCCTGCTTTGTGGGGAGCAGCTGTCCCTTCTGTGTCAAGGCTGATGGTCCGTCATCGTGCTGTATTTGGGGATGCTGGTGGGGTGTGTTCCATGTTTACTTTCAGAGATTTTTTTAGAAACTTTTTGATGTGCCTAAAAAAGATACCCAGGCAGTTCTTAGTGTGTCAAGGGTGGTCTGTCCCAGCACAGAGGACCCTGAGCTTGGGGACAGCACGGTGACTATAGGCCGCCAACAACATGCCTTTCTGCAGGTCGAGGGGCAAGAGCCAGCCAGGGTGGGCATGTCCCACTGTGCTGCCCTGAGGGTGCTCCCTGTCTCCTTCTGGCTGGTTCTACAGAGCTCCCCGCACGGCCTTTAAATCTGATCATGAGCATTTCCTCTCACTCACTAAGACTTTGCAGAGGGCATAATTCGTATTTTTATTGGTAGGAACTTGTTGTTTTACGTGGGCACATGGGATTTTTAGATTAGTGTTTGTGATACTTTTAAAAGCACATAAAAGTGCACAGAGCAGATTCACACTCTGTAGAGGTGGCGTTCTGCACAGACTTAGCTTGTAGATAAGTTCCTGAAGTACCAGCGATAAGCACATCCTTGTAAGTGGGGTCATTGCTGGTATACTACTAGAGTGATTTATTTTATTTATTTTTTATTTTTTTAAACACTTATTTTTTAGTTGTAGTGGACACAATACTTTTATGTTATTTTTATGTGGTGCTGAGGATCAAACTCAGTGCTTCACGCATGCAAGTTCTCTACCTCTGAGCCACAACCCCAGCCCAGAGTGATTTATTTTTGACAAGTCCCCCGCCCCCGCCACATCCTACACTGGCAAAGTGATTAACAATGTGAAAAATTCTAATCATTCAAAAATACAAAGCAAAGTCAGAGTTCCCTGTGTTCTCCCCTGAGACGTAATTGCCAAATACTGTTTTGGTCCTTTCTTGGTGTGAACTGTCGTCACACCCTGGAGCAGCGACCACCACGGCTCATGGACCCCAGAACCCATCTCCACAGCAGTTGAGAATCCGTTTTGTCCTTCTGGTGGGGTGCAGGTTCCAGGGTATTTAACCATGGGGGGGTCACTCGTTTGGAGGGTCCCTAGTGCAAGTTCTGGAAGCTCTTATGTGAGTGGAGGCGTGGGCATCTTCATGCCCAGGTCTGTCTTTTCACAGTCAGCAGAGAGACCCTTAGAGACCCAGGTCCCAGGCTGATCCAGCCTTGGGTTTCCTGCATGCTGACTCCACTGCCTCTTCCTGATTCATCAGCGGTTGAGAAGCTAGGGAGCCAAGCTGGCCTCAGGGGCTGGAGCGTCACTGTGTATTCACCCTGCGGCTGGGTGGGATTTCCTGAGGAGACTCCGGGGGCCCTGGGATGAGACCCTGCGGTTTGGCTGTGTAGCTCAGAGGTGTGTGCTCTGCATCCTGGTGTGCCGGGCATGGCACTGGTCTTGGGACCCAGTCGTTGAACTTTGCTTCACAGTCCTGTTCCCGAGAGCTTCCACACTGGCACTCCTCTGCAGGGCACGCGTGGAGGAGCAGGGTATTAAAAACAAAGGAAAAACACAGATTTCTTGGTCGAGCAGAGCAAAGAGAGGAAGCTTTCATCCGGGGACTCCAGAATGACTGCCTATGCCCATAACCACCTTCTTGTAACTCAGGAGGGCGGTCTCCCCGGGCTTCTGCTGGGAGGAGAGTTTGCAGAGGGCTTCGGCTCTCCCTAAATGATCCCTAAAGTTCTCTGTCATTCTGAGTCCCAGGATGGCATCTTAGCATCCAAAACTGGTCTTTGTGTGAAATCTCTTAATTATCTCTGGCTACAAGCATCCTTGTCCTGGGGACACTTTCTTAAGGCCCTTTCTTAACAGCAAGAGCTGTGTGAGACAGCAGCTGGTCTTCACAAGGAGACATTTGGTGGAGTGCAGGGGGCAGCTGTCAGCATTCCAGAAGATGAAGTGGGGGACTCGAGGGACACCCCAAGAACAGCAGTGTTGTGTTGCTGCTGAGAACAGCCCCCGGGGGTCACTCAGCGCCAAGTGACCGGAAGTTATGCCACACACCTGAACGCACAGAAGCCACATGCTCCTTTTGCATTTTGTGTCCATGAAATGTCTTCCAGTGGCTCGCCAATCTCCTAGAGAAGTTTTTAGAGAAATAATTGTTGATGGACAGAGGTGAACTTCATATCATTTCTGTGGACCACAGGTTACTAAGAAAGCACAGAGCCACACGCCCTTGCTGTCGGCGTCCCGCGTCTCCTTAGGAGAGCTTCTGAGGGGTCTGCGTTTCTACCGGCCCGAAGGAGAACTGGCCCTGAGGGAGGGCTTGACTGGCATTGAGTGGCCTTTTTTTATTTTAGTTTTTTTGGAGGTACCAGGGATTGAACTCAGGGGCACTGACTACTGAGCCCTATTTTGTGTTTTAATTAGAGACAGGGTCTCCCTGAGTTGCTTAGTGCCTTACCATTGCTGAGGCTGGCTTTGAACTTGTGATCCTCCTGCCTCAGCCTCCTCTGGAGCTGCTGGGATGACAGCCGTGTGCCACCGCACCTGGCTCATGTATAGGCTTTTGATATCCATTTTTGAACAATCAAGTGTAAATTGAAAGAAAGTATAAAATGAAATAAAACACAGTGACCCAAGGGACAGAAGCGTCTAAACGTGGAGCAGCAGATACGTTGTAAAAGAGCCTTTCTGTGGTAATCAGATTTGGCTTTCCACCCAGGAAACCCGAGCAGAGCCCGTGTGGAGATGCACGTACTGTTAACACCAGATTAAAACAATGCTGCTTCCCTGGGTTCTTCTTAGTGGCAGAATTTCTCAGGGAAAGCGAAAAAGGGAGATTAAAGTGGGGAGTTCCTTGACACAGACCAAAAACCTGTCACCTGAACAAGTTGGCAGATCAGTAAGGGGATGGCAGGGAGCTCCAGAGAGCAGACGCTCAGGCGCCCGAGAGCGGCCAGTTTGACCTGGGCAGCAGAGTGTCCAGGTCCCAGGCGGAAGCTGCTCGAAGCTGCACGAATCTGACTTTCCCGCCTGTGTGCAGGTGATGGTTGCTGAAGCCCTGGACATTTCAAGAGAAACCTACCTGGCAATTCTGATGGACCGGTCCTGCAACGGCCCTGTGCTGGTGGGCAGCCCCCAGGGAGGCGTTGACATTGAAGAGGTGGCGGCTTCCAATCCAGAGCTGATTTTTAAGGTATGCTTAATTGCCTGGCCGTGCCTGTTCACGGACTGTTATGACAGACGTCCACCTCCTGGGTCAGCTGTGCCCTGGGTGGCTCTGCCGTGCACACACTCTCCCCTGGGACACCGGCCTGACCTGGATGGCCGTGAGTCAAGCAGATCCTTCCAAACTCCAGTGCTGTCTTCTCCTTCCCGTGCTTGGAACCTTGTCCCTGTTATTGGTCTTGAGATTAATTTCAATCAAGAGATCTGCAGCCAGATCTTAAGAGTGATCGAGTTTTTCACCACCTCTAAGCCTCACTTTTTAAATCAGTGAAATAAAATGGGGTAACTTCTACCCCATGAGACTGTGAGCATTGTGTGGGGTGAGGGGCCTGCGCTGTCTCTCAACCCACCTCAGCTACATAAGAAAATGTAGACCCATAAACCCACTTTTAATGTGGGTTCTCGGGGTCAGGACCACATTAAAAATCTGTAGCAGAATGTTCATTATTTCTTTTAGAAAATGATTTTCCACTTTGGGAAGGGGAATTTTGTTTCCTGAACCTCTTGGGCTGTGTCACGTACTCACACTCTGGTCATAGTTGTTAAAATATTTTTGCTAATATTGCGCACGTAGGTAACTGCCTTGGACATTGGGGACTTCACCCACAGAATTGCCAGTAATACCCGGCAGTCCCCAAGTTAACGGGATCTGAACCAGTCCCATTTACAGGAAGAAGACATGAAGTAGTGTGTCCCGGAAGTGCTTATTTTTGTGGAGGAATGGCAGTTTGTAGGGTGAAGTGTCCTTAAAAGTTTTCATCATCAGTACAGTGTTTAACTCCGAGATAACGCTGAGCCCGCGAAGGACACCTCTGACCATAACCGCAGCGGGAGGCAGGAAAGCCCTGCTTTGGAAGACTTCCAAAAGATGTCATAAAAATTAACTGACTCAATATTCATCAGTGCCATCTGTGTAGTAATTAGAAGCGAAAACTGGCGTTGGCCCATGCTGTCAGCAGGCGGCCTGGAAGGATGATATAGTTTTTGGAAGGGCTGTTCCGTAGACGGCCTGCTAATTAAAACACACCCTATAGGCAGCTGCAGCCCTGAGTGGGGAGCTCTGGAAAGGAGCGCTCTTTAATTACTCATTTGCAAATAAATACTAAGCGCTTTCTTTTTTGGGGGTTATAAATCTTCTCACTTGACTGTCTGAATTTGTTCATTTGATTTATTTTGACTAGGAGCAAATTGACATTTTTGAAGGGATAAAGGACAGCCAAGCCCAGCGGATGGCCGAGAACCTGGGCTTCGTGGGGCCCCTGAGGAACCAGGTAGGTGAGCCACGGGAGGGCGGTGTGTGCGACCTGCTCAGGGGGCCCTGGGAGCCTCCTTCCCTGCCTGATGTTGTGACTGCCAGGAGCCGGTGTCTGTGTGAACCTGTGGGTGTGCGTGGCATGCCACACGTGGGCACACACCTCAGCTGCTGGTCCCGCCACCTGCATGGCGTCCAGTCCGCCCTGTCCCATTCCATCTGTGCCATGGGGTGGTGGCTGCCGCCTGGGGTTGTGGGGTCCAGCGTGGTGGGAGAGGGTGCTCATCATAGTCCTCTGTAAAGTCAGTCCCCGGGCAGGGTGGAGCTCCGTGGTGGAGTGCCCACCTCCAGTGCAAGGCTGGGCTCCGTCCCTGCTCCTACAGATGCCGGTCAGTGGTGGTCGTTGTTAATAGCACCCGCTGCCCCAACACCTGCTGTCCTTCTGAAGCTCAGCAGCACATGGGGTGGCTATTGGTAGCAGGAGGGCGGTTTTAGGAGGATCGGCTGAAAACCTGCTGTGACGTTAGGATGCATGCTGCTACAGTAGCAGTTACCTACCCGCAAAAAAGTAGGCACAGTAACAATGTCCGCTGGCCTCAAAGACAGCACTTGTCCCCAGATCGATGAGGGACAGAGTCTTCCTGAGCCGCCCCCGGCGCCCTGCCTCTGGTCCAGCCCATGAAGCCTGACATTGCATTAGGTGGACAAGCTTCTCTGTCCCACCCAAGACATAAGAAATGGGGGACCTCTCCCTCCCCCGTCACTCAGAGGCCACCCTAATACTAGGTTGTCTGTGCTCCATGGCTTGCTGCCATGTCATTGTAGTGCCGTTGTCCCTCGAAGGAGGACTTGTCCAGGCCCCCAGGTCAGCAAAGTCTAGCCGAGCTCACACTCCTTGAAGGAGGCATGGTGTTTGAGTGCAGCCCACACAGCCTCCCACGCCCTTGAAATCCTCTCTGGACAGCTCAGGACACCCCACACAGAGCAGGGGCCGCTGTGTCCTGTGGTTAGGGATGAGGACAGCACAGAGGGCCCACCTGTTCTCCAGGGATGCTGTCTTCTTTCAGAAGGCTTCACCTGCGGCTGGTGGAGGCCATGAATCCACGGATGTGTAACTGTAGGCCGAAGGCTCGGGTCTCGTCACCTCCATGAGCAGGGCCACCTGAAGGCTCAGGTCTCGTCACCTCCTTGAGCAGGGCCACCTGAAGGCTCATGTCTCATCACCTCCTTGAGCAGGGCCACCTGAAGGCTCAGGTGTCATCACCTCCTTGAGCAGGGCCACCTGAAGGCTCAGGTGTCATCACCTCCTTGAGCAGGGCCACCTGAAGGCTCAGGTCTCATCACCTCCTTGAGCAGGGCCACCTGAAGGCTCAGGTCTCGTCACCTCCTTGAGCAGGGCCACCTGAAGGCTCAGGTCTCATCACCTCCTTGAGGAGGGCCACCTGAAGGCTCAGGTGTCATCACCTCCTTGAGCAGGGCCACCTGAAGGCTCAGGTCTCGTCACCTCCTTGAGCAGGGCCACCTGAAGGCTCAGGTCTCATCACCTCCTTGAGCAGGGCCACCTGAAGGCTCAGGTCTCGTCACCTCCTTGAGCAGGGCCACCTGAAGGCTCAGGTCTCATCACCTCCTTGAGCAGGGCCACCTGAAGGCTCAGGTCTCGTCACCTCCTTGAGCAGGGCCACCTGAAGGCTCAGGTCTCGTCACCTCCTTGAGCAGGGCCACCTGAAGGCTCAGGTCTCGTCACCTCCTTGAGCAGGGCCACCTGAAGGCTCAGGTCTCGTCACCTCCTTGAGCAGGGCCACCTGAAGGCTCAGGTCTCGTCACCTCCTTGAGCAGGGCCACCTGAAGGCTCAGGTCTCGTCACCTCCTTGAGCAGGGCCACCTGAAGGCTCAGGTCTCGTCACCTCCTTGAGCAGGGCCACCTGAAGGCTCAGGTCTCGTCACCTCCTTGAGCAGGGCCACCTGAAGGCTCAGGTCTCCATCACCTCCTTGAGCAGGGCCACCTGAAGGCTCAGGTCTCCATCACCTCCTTGAGCAGGGCCACCTGAAGGCTCAGGTCTCGTCACCTCCTTGAGCAGGGCCACCTGAAGGCTCGGGTCTCATCACCTCCTTGAGCAGGGCCACCTGAAGGCTCGGGTCTCGTCACCTCCTTGAGCAGGGCCACCTGAAGGCTCGGGTCTCGTCACCTCCTTGAGCAGGGCCACCTGAAGGCTCGGGTCTCATCACCTCCTTGAGCAGGGCCACCTGAAGGCTCAGGTCTCATCACCTCCTTGAGCAGGGCCACCTGAAGGCTCAGGTGTCATCACCTCCTTGAGCAGGGCCACCTGAAGGCTCGGGTCTCATCACCTCCTTGAGCAGGGCCACCTGAAGGCTCAGGTCTCATCACCTCCTTGAGCAGGGCCACCTGAAGGCTCAGGTCTCCATCACCTCCTTGAGCAGGGCCACCTGAAGGCTCAGGTCTCGTCACCTCCTTGAGCAGGGCCACCTGAATGCTCAGGTCTCCATCACCTCCTTGAGCAGGGCCACCTGAAGGCTCAGGTGTCATCACCTCCTTGAGCAGGGCCACCTGAAGGCTCAGGTGTCATCACCTCCTTGAGCAGGGCCACCTGAAGGCTCAGGTGTCGTCACCTCCTTGAGCAGGGCCACCTGAAGGCTCAGGTCTCGTCACCTCCTTGAGCAGGGCCACCTGAAGGCTCAGGTGTCATCACCTCCTTGAGCAGGGCCACCTGAAGGCTCAGGTCTCATCACCTCCTTGAGCAGGGCCACCTGAAGGCTCAGGTCTCATCACCTCCTTGAGCAGGGCCACCTGAAGGCTCAGGTGTCATCACCTCCTTGAGCAGGGCCACCTGAAGGCTCGGGTCTCATCACCTCCTTGAGCAGGGCCACCTGAAGGCTCAGGTCTCATCACCTCCTTGAGCAGGGCCACCTGAAGGCTCAGGTCTCATCACCTCCTTGAGCAGGGCCAGCCTCACTCGTGCTCTGCACTCTTCGTACATTTGTGGTTTTTTTTTCTGTCTCGAGAAGTTTCATGGTGACAGTGGCAGGAATGACAAAGTGGAAGGAGACCTTCACAGTCACGTGAGTTTAATGAAGGAAGGTGGCACTTACTGAAAACACAAGTGGATGCCCTGGGGAAGCTCGAGATCCAAGATGGCAGAAGGGCCCAGGATCGCCTGGGAGTGACCCTCGGGAGGAGAGGAGGGACAGGAGTCAGAGCTGGTGGGCTGATGGCTGCTTCTGACCCTGCCGATAATGCCAGGGAAGCACCTGCTGGAGGGAGACACTGGAAAGTTCCGGGTGTGTGCTGCAGTTGTGGTCACTCTCTTGGGATGAGGCTTCCAGGCTCACGCCACCCGCTGGACGCTCAGGGCTCCTGTGCAGCTGGTCGCTGACCACACCTCTGCCACATAGCCCCTTTGATGGTGCCCTTGGTGGCAGGCACCAGGGCTGTCTGCCTCTTTGGCCTCACCTGCCCGTACGCGCTTGGCCTGCCCATGGGGAGTCCCCGTTGCCAGAGCCAGCCCTTCACCACAGCAGGGGCTCTGACCATCTGGCTCACTGCTGGGCGGCCTGCAGCCCACAGAGTGCTGGGCACGATGTTAGCTGCCCCAGGAGGACTGCCGTGTGTGGGCACAGCCAGGGCTAGGCGTCCAGGCCTGTCCCTCTGGAGAGCTCCAAGGTGGTCAGCAGGAGGGGCCTTAGGCATGAATCTGGGGTGGGCAAGCCCTGCTGACCTGTGTCCAGAGCTGAGTCTGAGCAGTGGGGAGCCTACAGAAGGCAGCCCAGCAGGAAGCACATCCTGGACGCCCTGCCCGGCTCTCAAGAGAGGAAGCTCGTCCACGGGCCTCAGCGATGCAATCTCACGTTCCCGGAAACACGCCAGCCTGAGCTGGTCAGGCAGGGCCTCCCAGGACACGGGGTCGTCTCCTTCACCAGCTCTGTGCTGGGATCAGTCGGGGAGAGGAAGCCCGTTTTCTTTTCCATTGCCACTGCCTTGAAAGGCTCAGGCTCCTGCTTGCTCAGCTGCTGTGCGAACACTGGGGTGTGCTCTCTGAGCCCCGGGAACAGACCGGGAGGAGTCAGTCTGCTGGCAGAAGGCCCGGGGACGGGAGGATGGAGGGTGGAGGCTGACCTCAGTTGGGAGCTGCTGGGTTTGTGCGTCCGGGGACACCCAGAGTGTTTGTGCAGCAGGAAGGACACGTGTGCAGGTGCCCAGGGAGGCCATGTGCAGAGCCGCGGGTGGGTCTGGGCATCCTAGTTCCGCCTGCTTCCTCCAGCCAGCAGGCCACTGGGCCGTTCCAGGGAGGCAGGTGCACCGAAGGCCAGGGTTGAGATCACAGAGCTCCTAGTGGCCATCGGTCACCAGTCCTGCCTCAGGAAAGGTGACGAGGAGCCCACAGGTCCAGCGTGACCTTGAAGGTCACTCAGTTTTTGTCTGGGGCGTTGCTGAGGCATCTGCAGACCCCTCATTCATGAAGGAATGATATAAAATGACTGTCTGATGACTCTACCTCTGTTTTCCCGTGATTCATGCCTATTGCCTCCGAACTGTGCTTCATTGATAATAAGAAAAATAAAGATGATGTCTTGCCTGGTAAATCTGCTAGATATCTGTTCCTGCCGAAAATTCATTTTGGCAAAAATTTGTTGACAAAGCTAAAACCACGGCAAGCTGGATGTGACTAGACACAGACCAGTTTCTCAAGCGTGTCCTCACCACCTTGCAGTAGACCCCTGTCCCAGAGGGTGCCCCGCACCCCCTCACCACCCCTGCAGTGGACCTCTGTCTCAGAAAGATACGCTGCTGCCAGACTTGGTGAGGTTTTCCTTTGAATATATTTGGTTTTAGGGATTTAAATTTTAAATTGCTCGACCGTCAGCCTTAGCGTAGTGTGCATTGGTAGCGCAGGGAAGACGCACTCTTCTGCATGTGGTGGTTTGGAATTTGGAAGGTGGACTGCAGTCTTAACTGACCACACCTTAACCTGCAGGTGGTTTCTTTCCCTGGTGTGAGGCTTATTTCTAGACTTTTGAACATGAGAAGGCAGGGGAACTGGCTCCCCTAGCTGTGCGCCCCGCATCCCCGTCGTCACCCTACTCTCGCTGACTGCCGTCTGTGGTCCCCCTCGCAGACCCCACCATGGAGGTGTGTCAGCCTAGCTCACGGCGTGTGACAACCCAGGTCACCCAGCCCCAAAACCTGTGCTGCTGGATCCTAGCAGTGGCCTTAGTGGCTGAGGCCCAGGCTTCATGTCAGGTGAACACAGGCTTGAGGGGCTCTGAAGCCACAGCCACGGGTGCCCCTGTGACCAGCAGAGGGACCCCATGTGGCAACCCCATGGAGGCGGGTTTAGCCTTCAGTGGTTCTGGCCCGAGGTCCAGGGGTGTCATCTGTGAGGGCCTTCTTGGTGGCAGAGTCCTGAGATGTTGCTTGGCATCACGTGGCCAGGGGCAAGGAGCGTGTGTGGGTCCTGGGTCTCTCCCTCTTCTCACCGAGACCAGGATTCCATGCTGGGGCTCCACCTCGATGACCATACAGAGCCCAGCTCTGCACCAGGGTCACGTTAAGCTCCAGCCCTCTCAACACCTAGTGTGGCACCGACCTCCACCAGGATTCCTAGGGGACAGCGTGTCCTCACCACACATTCCACCCGCATGTGGGGAGTCGGTGGGGGCTGCAGGCTCTGGAGAGAGGGTGCCCGGCCGCGTGGATGTGACTGACAGGGGTCGTGGAACCCCACGTCCACCTAACTATGGCCACAGCGGTGGACTTTGTGTGCTGTGTGTTTCACCGCAGTTTTTTTAAAAAGGTACTTTTGAAAAGCTGGGATAAGATGTGGAAGGGCCAACAGGTGCCCAAGAGGAAATAACGCAGGCTGGCACTAAGAGCAGAGAGTGGCAAGGGGATGCCCTGGCTGGGGACAGACGAAGCCCAGGACGGGTGATGACCACCCTTGACCACAATGGCACAGTCTGCAGGTTTTGTGGGGGCTGTCCAGGGTGAGCCCTGCTCCTCCACCATGTCTCCCACATCTGGCCCTCTGGATGTTAGCTGCAGGACCAGGCAGGGGGTGAGTACCAGCTGAGAAAAGGTGAAGAGAGAGGGAATTTTAAGCTGGGGGGGGGGGGGGAAATGAAGCCAGAGCTGTATTAGGGGAAACAGGAACATCTCTGCCCTTTGTGGTGGGTGGCGTCAGGACAAACAGTCGATTTGGAAGCATGTTGGGACTGGGCTGTTTAAGATTTCATCTTCCTGACTTGCAACAATTTCCATTAGACACTTAGAAATTGTATTTCACAGAGTGTGGTGTGGATTGATGACTATAATGGTGTTCTCACTCCTGTGTAATAGGAAACAGTCATCCTCGCTCACAACCACTGCACACTGACTTAAATAGAGCCTGTTTGTTAATGATTGCAGCGTATACAGTGGTCCTCCTCGTTTGAAAGGGACATGATAATTTGCAAAAAGATTAATCGTGTTTTCTAATTGCACTGAAAATGTTTTGTGTTCCTGATAATAGTCTCTTCTGATGTCTGGAGGAAAGTTGAGCAATTCCTTCTAATGAAAAGCAGTAGAAATTAAAATAATCAGGCTTTTCCATTTTTCTTTTCAAAGACCTAACTAAAAATGAAGACATAATTCGCTGTCTTTAAGGTTTCGCTAATCGAGAAAAATACATTTTCTCTTACTGCTTTGGAAGTAATTCTGTTTCACTTGCTCACATTTAGGCTGCAGACCAGATTAGGAAGCTGTACAACCTCTTCCTGAAGATCGATGCCACTCAGGTGGAAGTGAATCCCTTTGGCGAGACTCCCGAAGGACAAGGTAAAAAACACGAGGAGAGAAGTGAATGTGTTGTGATTATTTATGTAAACTGTAAATTAAATTTCACAAGGGCTACGGCAGCCCCTCCGCATCCAGCCCCTGGAACAGTAGGACGCCTGCGTGGTTTCACATGCACCCCTGCCCAGCTCAGCATCTCAGCACTCGCATTGTTTGCAGGCACATGGAATGCCCTGGAGGACGCTGCTTGTTGACTTTGAAACGTGTGTGTACCCCGGCACAGACACTGCCACGCATGCTGGCACGCACCCATACAGATGCACTCACATGTGCACCCACATGCATGTGCAGACGCGTGCAGACACCCTGCACTGACAGACATGCACACAGACATCTCCAGGCCTGTTGCTGCTGCGTCTCGTGAGGGGATCCCCGTGGGGATGGCAGCTTTGCTCTGTGTGTAGTGAACGCACCTGCTGCTCCAAGACCAGAACTTCTGAAGCTCTGTTTCCCCTAAGCCTGAGTATGATTCCCTGGTGTCCCAGGCTGACGCACATCGTGGTGGAGCCCTGCCACTCTGCAGCTGAGCTTCCTCACACTACCTGCTTCAGGGTTTCTGCTTAGGGTAGGAAGTGGCACTTCTGAGGGGCAGGTCTCTCCTACCCACCAAGTACTGGGGAGCATAAGTAGCTGTTGTCTGGGTGGGCATCTGCCCTTGTGCCGTGCGTCCTGCCTACACTTAGGGTCTGGTCAGTGCTGGCTGATTTGGTAGCAGAGGCTTGTGACTGTTGGGGAGTTGGGAGGAGTGGAATGGCAGGTGGATAGGACAGCACACCACAGTGCAAACCTGTCTCTCGGGTTTCACCCACATCTGGCATGGCATGGGAAGTCAGTTAACTAGCCACTTCCTGTTCAACTGTCCGTGAGTGAATCTCTGTGTGTCGACCCGTGCTGTGAACCAAAGGATATCTGCAGTGTTTCCCCCTAGCGGAGATTCTGTGGTCCTCGTAGCCCAAAGAGGCCTGGTACAAATTTAGGACCTACCGTGTTCTGGCTGTAGACCTGGGCACGCAGCTGCAGAAGCCTCAGGTGCTTTTATTAGGACAAAGAGGTAAAAACAATACTGATCTCAGAATGCTTGTGGAAACCAGGCGGGCTGGTGTCCTGTGTGAACTTTCAGCGTCAGACACGAAGTCGGCCAGTCCTGACGTCCGTGAACTGGAGTGCCTCTTCAGGTCACGCAGGAGGAAGCCTGCATTTTGGTTGGCTCTTTTGTTGATGTGACCCACCCACCCAACAGGAACACCTCAGAGGAAGGGAAGCTTGGTTTGGCTCACAGTTTCCGAGGTCTCAGTTCACAGATGGTCAGCGAGCTCAGAGCCCAGTTGAGGCAGGACATCATGGCTGAAGGGAATGGAGGAGGACAGCAGCTCAGGACGTGCGTGGCACCAGGAAGTAGAGAGAGCTCTGCTCACCAGGAACAAAATATGAATCCCACAGGCACACCCCTAGGGACACACTTCCCCAGCCACGCCCACCTGCCTACAGTCTACACCCCGTCAGTCCCTATCAGCAGATGAGTGCACTGACTAGGTTAGGGCTATAGTAACCCGATCATTTCACCTCTAAATCTTGCATTGTCTCATACATGGGCTTTTGGGGGACACCTCTCACATCCAAACCGTAACACCTGGAGAGGGTTGGAGTTCAGACTGGGACAAGCAGAGTTCCTGTTTAGGGAGCTTTTAAGATGATATGTAGTAGTCGGTCTCCAGTTTGGGAACACAGAGCTCCTGAGCCCGTGCCCGAGGTGAAGTCAAGAGACGTGGGAGCATGGGAGTCCGCGAGGGTCTCGGGCTGCTTTTCAAGGTAGTGTGCCCAAGCAGCCTGCTGGTTCTATCAGGAAAAAAAAAAAAAAAAACCCAGGATAGGATTGTCAGCCAGGCGTGGGTGAAGGCAGGCGTGGGTGAAGGCAGGCGTGGTCCGCTTCCCCAGCCCCTGCCGTGTCTGGCAGCAGGAACCGGGTGGGCGCCGTTTCTCAGAGGGCGTTTACAAGCTTCACGTCACGAAGTCTGAAGTTTTCCCTCGAATTATTAAGAAAGGAAAGTTCTTGAGGTTTTTTTTTGAAAGAATCATCACCAAACACGTTCTACATAGACAGTTCATTAAAACAGAAGCCTCACGTGATATTTTTAAGAGCAGAATTATCTTTGGCTATTAATTTGTTCATTGTACCATAAAAGTTCAGCTATTGAATTATAATCACAATTAAATGAGTGTGTTGGTTTGTAACTCTCATGAGCAGTAGTCAAATTAAACCCAATTAGGAAATGGTGATTAATGACCAAAGGCGCAGATTGATCTTCATCCTGTCCAGTGCCGGAGCAGTCCTTCATTAGGGTCTTAAGTTATTTCCATTCAGATCAGTGACAGCCGACGTTCTACACTGGGGCGTCCACCTTGGAGCCTGATTTAATAACTGGCCGTGTCATTTGGAGGCTCCGGGAACCCAGCCTCACGCCAGGCGTTTTCCTGTGAAGCTGTCATCACACCAACACTCCTTGTGGAATTTCTCCACCTCCGTCGCTCCCTGAGGAACCTCGACACTCAGTTTTCTGCAGTGTCTGTGCCTGCTGCCGGCAGGACGAAGACCGAGGCCTGGACGTCGAGGCTGCCCAGGCAACCTGGGGACGCTGGGCATGGAGGAAGAGCCGCCCTCTGAGAACTGTTTCCCAGTGTCATTAGTGACCCAAGTGCAGGACTGTGATGCGACTCCACTAACTTTAACCTAGTCCAGTACGCCCCGGCTGGGATGTCAGTGGTTGCTGGGGACAGAGGCCTTCGGCCTTGGCTTAGCTTCTGTTAGAGGCACCAGGGGACTCTTCCTTCATGAGTTAGGAGCCTAAGGCGTGGGCAGGCATGGGCCGGGAGCACCCTGCTGGCCGCCGCCTTGTTCTCCCTCGCCCGGCTCTCTGCAGTGGACAGCCTCCATGGGAGTCCCCTGTGGGAACCCTGCTTGAGTCACATGGGCCTGGCTTGTCCAGCTGCCTGCAGACAGCGTGTGGCACAGGAAGGAGGCCATCCCCCCACAGGCAGTGGGGCCCAGACGTGTCCACCAGCCAGGGCGAGCCAGCCTTTCCTGAAGTAAAAGTGAGCTGTGTTAGGTGGCGGTCAACGGCAGGCTGGCCGCTCTTGCTTGTCCAGCTGCGAAAACAGATGAATTCACCCAACGTGGCTGGTGAGAGCCAGAGTTCTCAAACCTGTTAGTCTTCCGACCTGTCCCTTCCTTCTCTTTGATTTCACGGCCTCGGTGGGGTTTTAAATTCTGTTTGGTTTTTCCCACCTTCCCAGGTCTGCCTGTGTCTGTAAAGCGTGTGATTATTGGGGTGGCCATGTCACCCCAGGGAACATGGGGCAAGGTCTGGGCATGGGTTCAGTTGCCCCAGCTTGGGGTGGTGCTGTTGGCTCCTGCCAGGGAGGCTGCTGAGTCCCCTGCAGTGCCCCGTGGTCCCCCAACAACAGGGCAGAGCCCCAGCCCACACCCGCAGCGCCCCTCTGCGGATTCTTGCCGTGAGGCGCCTTCCTCAGGCAACCCGGATCCGTTCATTGAGGTAAAGCAGCCCGACCCGTCGGCCGCAGTGGCTCTAGGGCCAGGATTCCTTGAGAATCAGGCCCAGGGATCTGCAGTTGGCTGGCACCCACTTCCCTCCTTCCTCAGGCCGCTTCCCTAAATAGCTGCCCGCCGCGGTGTTAGCGAGCGCCCACGGTGTTGGTGGGCGTTTCTCTGTTTCTCTTTATACACAGACTATTTTCAAGAACGTTTTCTGCTTTCTGCCTCCCCAGCCCCCTCTCGCCCCCTCTCTAGATTTTTTCTTTTTGCAGCAACTTCAAGTAAAGTTCTGGAAAGTGTTCAACTCTTGGAACATTGATAGTTAACGGAAAGTGGAACTGATTCTAAAGTGTCAGCATTTTAAGGCCATCTCGGCACGTCGTGTTTCAGCAGCACATTATGGTTATTTATCACAAATCAAAGGCAGCACATTGCACGGAGACAGATTATTCCTCAAACTAATTATGACAGTCTCACTTCCTGCTGTTTTTACGTTCCTTTTATGTGCACGTGTCCCCTCAGAAATGTGTTTTTCTTTTGTTTAACTCCATGGCACTTTCTTCTGTTAAAATTCAGGGTCAGAGGGTTCTGACTGCCAGTTACGTTCTCCGTCGAGGGAGCTGAATTAGCAGCTCGCCAAACCTCACGCCACCAAACAAAACACCTTAGGAATACAAGTACCACGGCTTCCTTTGATATTTGTTCGGAAGGAAAATTCATTTGTATAATCTATCAAGCATGTAACAATGTGCTTTTGATGGTGAAAATTGTTTTATAAATATTAATAGGTGTTTTTTTCTATCATTTGTATACAGAATAGCCTTTGTTCAACGTGAATTTTTATGTAGAATGGAGGCTTCATTAACGTGCCGTTGAAAATCGTCGTGTCTGAACTGAGTTCAGCCCCTCCCCACTATACATTTACTGTGGTCGTGCGTTGCTTTCCTAAAGAGAAGCCAAGGTTGAGGAGCAAGCCTAGGTCCTTGCTGTGCCGTTGACACTGGCACCAGCCTGCTCTTGCCCGCCACTTCTAGTAGTGCCTTTGGAAATAGCGTGTCCGAGCTGCTCCTCGGGGTTCAGGGATCCTGCTACTCTGGGGCTCCTTTGTTCCACTTTGCGTTTTCATTGTCTCGCAGGGAAAGCACTGTTTGGCCCAGTATCGCCTTCCCTATAACAAATAGGGCACTGGGGAGTTCTGTCCGTCAGTCAGTCGGTGAAGGGGGGACACAGTTGGGAGCATGGTTGCTATGTGGCCGCCGTCGGCCACTTCTGCAGTTGTCTGTTGTGGGAAGGGAGGGTTGGGACAGCGAGATCTGGAAGCAATGCCCTATTAGTGGCACTGCAGCCCAGAGGGATAATTCCCAAAGCCTGACCCCAAGAGCAGCAGCGCTTTTACTGTTGGACATCAGCAAGTTTCGGGTCCATCAAGGCCAGGGAGATGGTCCAATTCTACTGGAGGGTGCATACTGTATTCCTTATGTGGACACAAGCCGGTCGGCCGCCTGGGGACTCTGAGCTCGTAGGGCTTAGGGACTTTCACTGCACTCAGCCTCAAGGGGGCTGTGCTGTCCCTGCTACTTTGTTTCTTGCTTCTGCTACTGTGGCCACCTTGCTGCAGCTGCCTGTTCTCAGCAGCAGCCTCCGTAGCTAAGTGTCAGTGAGCAGAGCTGCTGTGTGTGGAGCAGAACCACCACCTGCCTCACCTGCCTGTCAGCTCTTAAAATGCGAAGACTCCATTCTGTTGTACCACACTCTGCTGCTGTCGCGGAGACAGACCTGGGGCATGTGGGAGGAGGAGTGTGCCCTCTTCTCATAAAGCTGTCTGCAGAAACAGCCTGGCGTAGGTCTGAGGGACGTGCCTGCCACCCTTCACTCAGACCCTCGGATCTTTTTCTCCTACCAACTTTTGACCACCTTGGCCTTGAGCAAAGCTATGATGGGACTTGAGGGTCCTGGCAGGCCCCTATTTTACCCTTATTCTCAGTCAGACATCTTCTCTGTCAGCATGCTGAACTTGCCAGCTGTTAGACTCCTTCCTTTGAGACGACTGTATTCAGAAAAGGGCTCCCGTGTGAAAACACCAGCAGAAACTCATTTCTGTTTACCCCAAACACAAGCTTAGCATTACCAGGGGATGGGAAGGTCCCTGGGTCATCTCTGCTGGGAGGGACAGGGGAGAGTGCTGCAGATGCACCATCAAGATGACGAGCCCCAGCTGAAGCAGGCCCCGTGTCTATGGCCCACAGGTGGCAGCACCCTGAGCCTTGCACACCTGCTCACAGCATGGGGCTTTGCCAGCGGCTGCCACCAGCACCACAGCAGGAGGTTCTGTGTCCCTTGTGTAGTGGAGCTCACCAGCTGCAGGGAGTCTCCTGCCCAGGCTGGCTGGCTGGGCAGCACCAGCGCTGATTCTCACTGGGTGTTGATGTGGTCAGGGTCAGGACAGGCCTGTGGGGAGTGCAGCACTGCACACTGTGCAGTGGGCAGGAAAGTCCTGTAGGTTTGATAGCAAAACCACACACACTGTTTCTCTATAGGACTGTCGATAGGGCAATGCCATGGCCAGCACAACTGGGCAGTGTGTGCTTCCCAACTGACCAGTCCTTCTCCAGCAAGAGAGTTAGATTCCACGTGGTCCTGGCACTGTCTGTATATCTATGGAGCCAGGTCCCACCTGCCAGGGCTTAGTCATCACAGTGTCTGTGTACTTGTGCAGTCGGGTCCCACCTGTCAGGGCTCGGTCATCACAGTGTCTGTGTACCTGTGGAGTCAGGTCCCACCTGCCAGGGCTCGGTCATCACAGTGTCTGTGTACCTGTGCAGTCGGGTCCCACCTGTCAGGGCTCGGTCATCACAGTGTCTGTGTACCTGTGCAGTCGGGTCCCACCTGTCAGGGCTCAGTCATCACAGTGTCTGTGTACCTGTGGAGTCAGGTCCCACCTGCCAGGGCTCGGTCATCACAGTGTCTGTGTACCTGTGCAGTCGGGTCCCACCTGTCAGGGCTCGGTCATCACAGTGTCTGTGTACCTGTGGAGTCAGGTCCCACCTGCCAGGGCTCGGTCATCACAGTGTCTGTGTACCTGTGGAGTCAGGTCCCACCTGCCAGGGCTCGGTCATCACAGTGTCTGTGTACCTGTGCAGTCGGGTCCCACCTGTCAGGGCTCGGTCATCACAGTGTCTGTGTACCTGTGGAGTCAGGTCCCACCTGCCAGGGCTCGGTCATCACAGTGTCTGTGTACCTGTGGAGTCAGGTCCCACCTGCCAGGGCTCGGTCATCACAGTGTCTGTGTACCTGTGCAGTTGGGTCCCACCTGTCAGGGCTCGGTCATCACAGTGTCTGTGTACCTGTGGAGTCAGGTCCCACCTGCCAGGGCTCGGTCATCACAGTGTCTGTGTACCTGTGGAGTCAGGTCCCACCTGCCAGGGCTCGGTCATCACAGTGTCTGTGTACCTGTGCAGTCAGGTCCCACCTGTCAGGGCTCGGTCATCACAGTGTCTGTGTACCTGTGCAGTCGGGTCCCACCTGCCAGGGCTCAGTCATCACAGTGTCTGTGTACCTGTGGAGTCAGGTCCCACCTGCCAGGGCTCGGTCATCACAGTGTCTGTGTACCTGTGCAGTCGGGTCCCACCTGTCAGGGCTCGGTCATCACAGTGTCTGTGTACCTGTGGAGTCAGGTCCCACCTGCCAGGGCTCGGTCATCACAGTGTCTGTGTACCTGTGGAGCCAGTTCCCACCTGCCAGGGCTCGGTCATCACAGTGTCTGTGTACCTGTGGAGCCAGGTCCCACCTGCCAGGGCTCGGTCATCACAGTGTCTGTGTACCTGTGGAGCCGGGTCCCACCTGCCAGGGCTCAGTCATCACAGTGTCTGTGTACCTGTGCAGTCGGGTCCCACCTGTCAGGGCTCAGTCATCACAGTGTCTGTGTACCTGTGGAGCCAGGTCCCACCTGCCAGGGCTCGGTCATCACAGTGTCTGTGTACCTGTGGAGTCAGGTCCCACCTGTCAGGGCTCGGTCATCACAGTGTCTGTGTACCTGTGGAGCCAGGTCCCACATGCAGGACTTGGTCATCACAGTGTCTGTGTACCTGTGGAGCCAGGTCCCACCTGTCAGGGCTCGGTCATCACAGTGTCTGTGTACTTGTGCAGTCGGGTCCCACCTGTCAGGGCTCGGTCATTACAGTGTCTGTGTACCTGTGGAGTCGGGTCCCACCTGTCAGGGCTCGGTCATCACAGTGTCTGTGTACCTGTGGAGCCGGGTCCCACCTGCCAGGGCTCGGTCATCACAGTGTCTGTGTACCTGTGGAGTCGGGTCCCACCTGTCAGGGCTCGGTCATCACAGTGTCTGTGTACCTGTGGAGTCGGGTCCCACCTGCCAGGGCTCGGTCATCACAGTGTCTGTGTACCTGTGGAGTCGGGTCCCACCTGCCAGGGCTCGGTCATCACAGTGTCTGTGTACCTGTGGAGTCGGGTCCCACCTGCCAGGGCTCGGTCATCACAGTGTCTGTGTACCTGTGCAGTCGGGTCCCACCTGCCAGGGCTCGGTCATCACAGTGTCTGTGTACCTGTGGAGCCAGGTCCCACCTGCCAGGGCTCGGTCATCACAGTGTCTGTGTACCTGTGCAGTCAGGTCCCACCTGTCAGGGCTCGGTCATCACAGTGTCTGTGTACCTGTGCAGTCGGGTCCCACCTGTCAGGGCTCGGTCATCACAGTGTCTGTGTACCTGTGCAGTCGGGTCCCACCTGTCAGGGCTCGGTCATCACAGTGTCTGTGTACCTGTGCAGTCGGGTCCCACCTGCCAGGGCTCGGTCATCACAGTGTCTGTGTACCTGTGGAGTCAGGTCCCACCTGCCAGGGCTCGGTCATCACAGTGTCTGTGTACCTGTGCAGTCGGGTCCCACCTGCCAGGGCTCGGTCATCACAGTGTCTGTGTACCTGTGCAGTCGGGTCCCACCTGTCAGGGCTCGGTCATCACAGTGTCTGTGTACCTGTGCAGTCGGGTCCCACCTGCCAGGGCTCGGTCATCACAGTGTCTGTGTACCTGTGGAGTCGGGTCCCACCTGCCAGGGCTCGGTCATCACAGTGTCTGTGTACCTGTGGAGTCGGGTCCCACCTGCCAGGGCTCGGTCATCACAGTGTCTGTGTACCTGTGGAGTCGGGTCCCACCTGCCAGGGCTCGGTCATCACAGTGTCTGTGTACCTGTGGAGTCGGGTCCCACCTGCCAGGGCTCGGTCATCACAGTGTCTGTGTACCTGTGGAGTCGGGTCCCACCTGCCAGGGCTCGGTCATCACAGTGTCTGTGTACCTGTGCAGTCGGGTCCCACCTGCCAGGGCTCGGTCATCACAGTGTCTGTGTACCTGTGGAGCCAGGTCCCACCTGCCAGGGCTCGGTCATCACAGTGTCTGTGTACCTGTGGAGCCGGGTCCCACCTGCCAGGGCTCGGTCATCACAGTGTCTGTGTACCTGTGGAGCCGGGTCCCACCTGCCAGGGCTCGGTCATCACAGTGTCTGTGTACCTGTGCAGTCGGGTCCCACCTGTCAGGGCTCGGTCATCACAGTGTCTGTGTACCTGTGGAGCCAGGTCCCACCTGTCAGGGCTCGGTCATCACAGTGTCTGTGTACCTGTGGAGCCAGGTCCCACCTGTCAGGGCTCGGTCATCACAGTGTCTGTGTACCTGTGGAGCCAGGTCCCACCTGCCAGGGCTCGGTCATCACAGTGTCTGTGTACCTGTGCAGTCAGGTCCCACCTGCCAGGGCTCGGTCATCACAGTGTCTGTGTACCTGTGCAGTCAGGTCCCACCTGCCAGGGCTCGGTCATCACAGTGTCTGTGTACCTGTGGAGCCAGGTCCCACCTGCCAGGGCTCGGTCATCACAGTGTCTGTGTACCTGTGGAGTCAGGTCGCACCTGCCAGGGCTCGGTCATCACAGTGTCTGTGTACCTGTGGAGTCAGGTCCCACCTGCCAGGGCTCGGTCATCACAGTGTCTGTGTACCTGTGGAGTCAGGTCCCACCTGTCAGGACTCGGTCATCACAGTGTCTGTGTACCTGTGGAGCCAGGTCCCACCTGTCAGGGCTCGGTCATCACAGTGTGTGTGTACCTGTGGAGTCAGGTCGCACCTGCCAGGGCTCGGTCATCACAGTGTCTGTGTACCTGTGCAGTCGGGTCCCACCTGCCAGGGCTCGGTCATCACAGTGTCTGTGTACCTGTGCAGTCGGGTCCCACCTGCCAGGGCTCGGTCATCACAGTGTCTGTGTACCTGTGCAGTCGGGTCCCACCTGTCAGGGCTCGGTCATCACAGTGTCTGTGTACCTGTGCAGTCGGGTCCCACCTGCCAGGGCTCGGTCATCACAGTGTCTGTGTACCTGTGCAGTCGGGTCCCACCTGCCAGGGCTCGGTCATCACAGTGTCTGTGTACCTGTGGAGCCGGGTCCCACCTGCCAGGGCTCGGTCATCACAGTGTCTGTGTACCTGTGGAGCCGGGTCCCACCTGCCAGGGCTCGGTCATCACAGTGTCTGTGTACCTGTGGAGTCAGGTCCCACCTGTCAGGGCTCGGTCATCACAGTGTCTGTGTACCTGTGCAGTCGGGTCCCACCTGCCAGGGCTCGGTCATCACAGTGTCTGTGTACCTGTGGAGTCAGGTCCCACCTGCCAGGGCTTGGTCATTACAGTGTCTGTGTACCTGTGGAGCCGGGTCCCACCTGTCAGGGCTGGGTCATCACAGTGTCTGTGTACCTGTGGAGCCAGGTCCCACCTGCCAGGGCTCGGTCATCACAGTGTCTGTGTACCTGTGCTGTCAGGTCCCACCTGCCAGGGCTCGGTCATCACAGTGTCTGTGTACCTGTGGAGTCAGGTCCCACCTGCCAGGGCTTGGTCATTACAGTGTCTGTGTACCTGTGGAGCTGGTTCCCACCTGTCAGGGCTGGGTCATCACAGTGTCTGTGTACCTGTGGAGTCAGGTCCCACCTGCCAGGGCTCAGTCATCACAGTGTCTGTGTACCTGTGGAGTCAGGTCCCACCTGTCAGGGCTCAGTCATCACAGTATCTGTGTACCTGTGCAGTCAGGTCCCACCTGCCAGGGCTCGGTCATCACAGTGTCTGTGTACCTGTGGAGTCAGGTCCCACCTGTCAGGGCTTGGTCATCACAGTGTCTGTGTACCTGTGGAGCCAGGTCCCACCTGTCAGGGCTCAGTCATCACAGTGTCTGTGTACCTGTGGAGTCAGGTCCCACCTGTCAGGGCTCGGTCATCACAGTGTCTGTGTACCTGTGGAGCCAGGTCCCACCTGTCAGGGCTCAGTCATCACAGTGTCTATGTACCTGTGGAGTCAGGTCCCACCTGTCAGGGCTCAGTCATCACAGTGTCTGTGTACCTGTGGAGCTGGGTCCCACCTGTCAGGGCTGGGTCATCACAGTGTCTGTGTACCTGTGGAGTAAGGTCCCACCTGCCAGGGCTCGGTCATTACAGTGTCTGTGTACCTGTGGAGCCAGGTCCCACCTGTCGGGGCTCAGTCATTACAGTGTCTGTGTACCTGTGGAGCCAGGTCCCACCTGCCAGGGCTCGGTCATCACAGTGTCTGTGTACCTGTGGAGTCAGGTCCCACCTGTCAGGGCTCGGTCATCACAGTGTCTGTGTACCTGTGGAGCCAGGTCCCACCTGCCAGGGCTCGGTCATCACAGTGTCTGTGTACCTGTGGAGTCGGGTCCCACCTGCCAGGGCTCGGTCATCACAGTGTCTGTGTACCTGTGCAGTCGGGTCCCACCTGCCAGGGCTCTGTCATCACAGTGTCTGTGTACCTGTGCAGTCGGGTCCCACCTGTCAGGGCTCGGTCATCACAGTGTCTGTGTACCTGTGCAGTCGGGTCCCACCTGCCAGGGCTCGGTCATCACAGTGTCTGTGTACCTGTGCAGTCGGGTCCCACCTGCCAGGGCTCGGTCATCACAGTGTCTGTGTACCTGTGGAGTCAGGTCCCACCTGCCAGGGCTCGGTCATCACAGTGTCTGTGTACCTGTGGAGTCGGGTCCCACCTGCCAGGGCTCGGTCATCACAGTGTCTGTGTACCTGTGGAGTCGGGTCCCACCTGCCAGGGCTCGGTCATCACAGTGTCTGTGTACCTGTGGAGTCGGGTCCCACCTGCCAGGGCTCGGTCATCACAGTGTCTGTGTACCTGTGGAGTCGGGTCCCACCTGCCAGGGCTCGGTCATCACAGTGTCTGTGTACCTGTGCAGTCGGGTCCCACCTGCCAGGGCTCGGTCATCACAGTGTCTGTGTACCTGTGGAGCCAGGTCCCACCTGCCAGGGCTCGGTCATCACAGTGTCTGTGTACCTGTGGAGCCGGGTCCCACCTGCCAGGGCTCGGTCATCACAGTGTCTGTGTACCTGTGGAGCCGGGTCCCACCTGCCAGGGCTCGGTCATCACAGTGTCTGTGTACCTGTGCAGTCGGGTCCCACCTGTCAGGGCTCGGTCATCACAGTGTCTGTGTACCTGTGGAGCCAGGTCCCACCTGTCAGGGCTCGGTCATCACAGTGTCTGTGTACCTGTGGAGCCAGGTCCCACCTGTCAGGGCTCGGTCATCACAGTGTCTGTGTACCTGTGGAGCCAGGTCCCACCTGCCAGGGCTCGGTCATCACAGTGTCTGTGTACCTGTGCAGTCAGGTCCCACCTGCCAGGGCTCGGTCATCACAGTGTCTGTGTACCTGTGCAGTCAGGTCCCACCTGCCAGGGCTCGGTCATCACAGTGTCTGTGTACCTGTGGAGCCAGGTCCCACCTGCCAGGGCTCGGTCATCACAGTGTCTGTGTACCTGTGGAGTCAGGTCGCACCTGCCAGGGCTCGGTCATCACAGTGTCTGTGTACCTGTGGAGTCAGGTCCCACCTGCCAGGGCTCGGTCATCACAGTGTCTGTGTACCTGTGGAGTCAGGTCCCACCTGTCAGGACTCGGTCATCACAGTGTCTGTGTACCTGTGGAGCCAGGTCCCACCTGTCAGGGCTCGGTCATCACAGTGTGTGTGTACCTGTGGAGTCAGGTCGCACCTGCCAGGGCTCGGTCATCACAGTGTCTGTGTACCTGTGCAGTCAGGTCCCACCTGCCAGGGCTCGGTCATCACAGTGTCTGTGTACCTGTGGAGTCAGGTCCCACCTGCCAGGGCTCGGTCATCACAGTGTCTGTGTACCTGTGGAGCCGGGTCCCACCTGCCAGGGCTCGGTCATCACAGTGTCTGTGTACCTGTGGAGCCGGGTCCCACCTGCCAGGGCTCGGTCATCACAGTGTCTGTGTACCTGTGGAGCCGGGTCCCACCTGCCAGGGCTCGGTCATCACAGTGTCTGTGTACCTGTGGAGCCCGGTCCCACCTGCCAGGGCTCGGTCATCACAGTGTCTGTGTACCTGTGGAGCCGGGTCCCACCTGCCAGGGCTCGGTCATCACAGTGTCTGTGTACCTGTGGAGCCGGGTCCCACCTGCCAGGGCTCGGTCATCACAGTGTCTGTGTACCTGTGGAGTCGGGTCCCACCTGCCAGGGCTCGGTCATCACAGTGTCTGTGTACCTGTGCAGTCAGGTCCCACCTGCCAGGGCTCGGTCATCACAGTGTCTGTGTACCTGTGCAGTCAGGTCCCACCTGTCAGGGCTCGGTCATCACAGTGTCTGTGTACCTGTGCAGTCGGGTCCCACCTGTCAGGGCTCGGTCATCACAGTGTCTGTGTACCTGTGCAGTCGGGTCCCACCTGCCAGGGCTCGGTCATCACAGTGTCTGTGTACCTGTGCAGTCGGGTCCCACCTGCCAGGGCTCGGTCATCACAGTGTCTGTGTACCTGTGGAGTCGGGTCCCACCTGCCAGGGCTCGGTCATCACAGTGTCTGTGTACCTGTGGAGTCGGGTCCCACCTGCCAGGGCTCGGTCATCACAGTGTCTGTGTACCTGTGCAGTCGGGTCCCACCTGCCAGGGCTCGGTCATCACAGTGTCTGTGTACCTGTGCAGTCGGGTCCCACCTGTCAGGGCTCGGTCATCACAGTGTCTGTGTACCTGTGGAGTCAGGTCCCACCTGCCAGGGCTCGGTCATCACAGTGTCTGTGTACCTGTGCAGTCGGGTCCCACCTGCCAGGGCTCGGTCATCACAGTGTCTGTGTACCTGTGGAGTCGGGTCCCACCTGCCAGGGCTCGGTCATCACAGTGTCTGTGTACCTGTGGAGTCGGGTCCCACCTGCCAGGGCTCGGTCATCACAGTGTCTGTGTACCTGTGGAGTCGGGTCCCACCTGCCAGGGCTCGGTCATCACAGTGTCTGTGTACCTGTGCAGTCGGGTCCCACCTGCCAGGGCTCGGTCATCACAGTGTCTGTGTACCTGTGGAGCCAGGTCCCACCTGCCAGGGCTCGGTCATCACAGTGTCTGTGTACCTGTGGAGCCGGGTCCCACCTGCCAGGGCTCGGTCATCACAGTGTCTGTGTACCTGTGGAGCCGGGTCCCACCTGCCAGGGCTCGGTCATCACAGTGTCTGTGTACCTGTGCAGTCGGGTCCCACCTGTCAGGGCTCGGTCATCACAGTGTCTGTGTACCTGTGGAGCCAGGTCCCACCTGTCAGGGCTCGGTCATCACAGTGTCTGTGTACCTGTGGAGCCAGGTCCCACCTGCCAGGGCTCGGTCATCACAGTGTCTGTGTACCTGTGGAGTCAGGTCCCACCTGTCAGGGCTCGGTCATCACAGTGTCTGTGTACCTGTGGAGCCAGGTCCCACATGCAGGACTTGGTCATCACAGTGTCTGTGTACCTGTGGAGTCAGGTCCCACCTGTCAGGGCTCGGTCATCACAGTGTCTGTGTACCTGTGGAGCCAGGTCCCACCTGTCAGGGCTCGGTCATCACAGTGTCTGTGTACCTGTGGAGCCAGGTCCCACCTGTCAGGGCTCGGCCATCACAGTGTCTGTGTACCTGTGGAGTCAGGTCCCACCTGTCAGGGCTCGGTCATCACAGTTTCTGTGTACCTGTGGAGCCAGGTCCCACCTGCCAGGGCTCGGTCATCACAGTGTCTGTGTACCTGTGCAGTCAGGTCCCACCTGCCAGGGCTCGGTCATCACAGTGTCTGTGTACCTGTGGAGCCAGGTCCCACCTGCCAGGGCTCGGTCATCACAGTGTCTGTGTACCTGTGGAGTCAGGTCGCACCTGCCAGGGCTCGGTCATCACAGTGTCTGTGTACCTGTGGAGTCAGGTCCCACCTGCCAGGGCTCGGTCATCACAGTGTCTGTGTACCTGTGGAGTCAGGTCCCACCTGTCAGGACTTGGTCATCACAGTGTCTGTGTACCTGTGGAGCCAGGTCCCACCTGTCAGGGCTCGGTCATCACAGTGTGTGTGTACCTGTGGAGTCAGGTCGCACCTGCCAGGGCTCGGTCATCACAGTGTCTGTGTACCTGTGCAGTCAGGTCCCACCTGCCAGGGCTCGGTCATCACAGTGTCTGTGTACCTGTGGAGTCAGGTCCCACCTGCCACGGCTCGGTCATCACAGTGTCTGTGTACCTGTGGAGTCAGGTCCCACCTGCCAGGGCTCGGTCATCACAGTGTCTGTGTACCTGTGGAGTCAGGTCCCACCTGTCAGGGCTCGGTCATCACAGTGTCTGTGTACCTGTGCAGTCGGGTCCCACCTGCCAGGGCTCGGTCATCACAGTGTCTGTGTACCTGTGGAGTCAGGTCCCACCTGCCAGGGCTTGGTCATTACAGTGTCTGTGTACCTGTGGAGCCGGGTCCCACCTGTCAGGGCTGGGTCATCACAGTGTCTGTGTACCTGTGGAGCCAGGTCCCACCTGCCAGGGCTCGGTCATCACAGTGTCTGTGTACCTGTGCAGTCAGGTCCCACCTGCCAGGGCTCGGTCATCACAGTGTCTGTGTACCTGTGGAGCCAGGTCCCACCTGCCAGGGCTCGGTCATCACAGTGTCTGTGTACCTGTGCAGTCGGGTCCCACCTGCCAGGGCTCGGTCATCACAGTGTCTGTGTACCTGTGCAGTCGGGTCCCACCTGCCAGGGCTCGGTCATCACAGTGTCTGTGTACCTGTGCAGTCGGGTCCCACCTGCCAGGGCTCGGTCATCACAGTGTCTGTGTACCTGTGCAGTCGGGTCCCACCTGCCAGGGCTCGGTCATCACAGTGTCTGTGTACCTGTGCAGTCGGGTCCCACCTGCCAGGGCTCGGTCATCACAGTGTCTGTGTACCTGTGGAGTCGGGTCCCACCTGCCAGGGCTCGGTCATCACAGTGTCTGTGTACCTGTGGAGTCGGGTCTCACCTGCCAGGGCTCGGTCATCACAGTGTCTGTGTACCTGTGGAGTCGGGTCCCACCTGCCAGGGCTCGGTCATCACAGTGTCTGTGTACCTGTGCAGTCGGGTCCCACCTGCCAGGGCTCGGTCATCACAGTGTCTGTGTACCTGTGGAGTCGGGTCCCACCTGCCAGGGCTCGGTCATCACAGTGTCTGTGTACCTGTGGAGCCGGGTCCCACCTGCCAGGGCTCGGTCATCACAGTGTCTGTGTACCTGTGGAGCCGGGTCCCACCTGCCAGGGCTCGGTCATCACAGTGTCTGTGTACCTGTGCAGTCGGGTCCCACCTGCCAGGGCTCGGTCATCACAGTGTCTGTGTACCTGTGGAGCCAGGTCCCACCTGTCAGGGCTCGGTCATCACAGTGTCTGTGTACCTGTGGAGCCAGGTCCCACCTGCCAGGGCTCGGTCATCACAGTGTCTGTGTACCTGTGGAGTCAGGTCCCACCTGTCAGGGCTCGGTCATCACAGTGTCTGTGTACCTGTGGAGCCAGGTCCCACATGCAGGACTTGGTCATCACAGTGTCTGTGTACCTGTGGAGTCAGGTCCCACCTGTCAGGGCTCGGTCATCACAGTGTCTGTGTACCTGTGGAGTCAGGTCCCACCTGTCAGGACTTGGTCATCACAGTGTCTGTGTACCTGTGGAGCCAGGTCCCACCTGTCAGGGCTCGGTCATCACAGTGTGTGTGTACCTGTGGAGTCAGGTCGCACCTGCCAGGGCTCGGTCATCACAGTGTCTGTGTACCTGTGCAGTCAGGTCCCACCTGCCAGGGCTCGGTCATCACAGTGTCTGTGTACCTGTGGAGTCAGGTCCCACCTGCCACGGCTCGGTCATCACAGTGTCTGTGTACCTGTGGAGTCAGGTCCCACCTGCCAGGGCTCGGTCATCACAGTGTCTGTGTACCTGTGGAGTCAGGTCCCACCTGTCAGGGCTCGGTCATCACAGTGTCTGTGTACCTGTGCAGTCGGGTCCCACCTGCCAGGGCTCGGTCATCACAGTGTCTGTGTACCTGTGGAGTCAGGTCCCACCTGCCAGGGCTTGGTCATTACAGTGTCTGTGTACCTGTGGAGCCGGGTCCCACCTGTCAGGGCTGGGTCATCACAGTGTCTGTGTACCTGTGGAGCCAGGTCCCACCTGCCAGGGCTCGGTCATCACAGTGTCTGTGTACCTGTGCAGTCAGGTCCCACCTGCCAGGGCTCGGTCATCACAGTGTCTGTGTACCTGTGGAGTCAGGTCCCACCTGCCAGGGCTTGGTCATTACAGTGTCTGTGTACCTGTGGAGCTGGTTCCCACCTGTCAGGGCTGGGTCATCACAGTGTCTGTGTACCTGTGGAGTCAGGTCCCACCTGCCAGGGCTCAGTCATCACAGTGTCTGTGTACCTGTGGAGTCAGGTCCCACCTGTCAGGGCTCAGTCATCACAGTATCTGTGTACCTGTGCAGTCAGGTCCCACCTGCCAGGGCTCGGTCATCACAGTGTCTGTGTACCTGTGGAGTCAGGTCCCACCTGTCAGGGCTTGGTCATCACAGTGTCTGTGTACCTGTGGAGCCAGGTCCCACCTGTCAGGGCTCAGTCATCACAGTGTCTGTGTACCTGTGGAGTCAGGTCCCACCTGTCAGGGCTCGGTCATCACAGTGTCTGTGTACCTGTGGAGCCAGGTCCCACCTGTCAGGGCTCAGTCATCACAGTGTCTATGTACCTGTGGAGTCAGGTCCCACCTGTCAGGGCTCAGTCATCACAGTGTCTGTGTACCTGTGGAGCTGGGTCCCACCTGTCAGGGCTGGGTCATCACAGTGTCTGTGTACCTGTGGAGTAAGGTCCCACCTGCCAGGGCTCGGTCATTACAGTGTCTGTGTACCTGTGGAGCCAGGTCCCACCTGTCGGGGCTCAGTCATTACAGTGTCTGTGTACCTGTGGAGCCAGGTCCCACCTGCCAGGGCTCGGTCATCACAGTGTCTGTGTACCTGTGGAGTCAGGTCCCACCTGTCAGGGCTTGGTCATCACAGTGTCTGTGTACCTGTGGAGCCAGGTCCCACCCGCCAGGGCTCGGTCATTACAGTGTCTGTGTACCTGTGCAGTCGGGTCCCACCTGCCAGGGCTCGGTCATTACAGTGTCTGTGTACCTGTGCAGTCGGGTCCCACCTGCCGGGGCTCAGTCATTACAGTGTCTTTTTCCCTGTAGAGTCAAGTCCTACCTGCCAGGGCTCAGTTCCCTAGGACTCTCCTCCCCTTACTTGAAATTCCAATCACAAGTCTAATCTCTTCTACTCTGACCCACCTGCTATGGATCGGGGATTCCTGAGACCCCTGATAAGTTCACAGGACCTGGGTTGTGGGGTGTGAGGAGCCTCCCGGCCATCTCAGCACCCTGTGCCCTGTGACCAGGAAGCTGTTCGTACCCCTTCCTGGGATCTTACAAAGGCTCCCCCCATAGTGGTGGTCCATATCCTCTCTCCTCCTGCTCTGTGTCCTTTCTAACTCTAACCCTGACCTCAGCCCCATCCAGAGGGATTCAGGACTCCTGTCACAGGGTTGCAGACCAGATATTAGCATGGAAGCTTCCCCTAGTCCTTCGACTCTTCAGAAAAAGTACACAGTTTTAGGGTCTCTATCATAAATTAGGGATGAAAAACAAATTACATTTTTAAGTTACAAACCACAGTTTCAGAGACAAAAAATACTATGCCCATGTACCAATGCATGGCTGAGAATGCCCCTGGACCTCCAACCGTAATGTGCCCCAATCGAAGATTGATTTTCTTTTAATCCCCCTTCGTCTCCCAGGTCCCCCCTTGGATATGCATGTCCCCACCCAGTTTTATGCAATTTGATTTCCTCTTCAGGGAGGCAGCAGCTGGCCAGGCCCTGGTGGTTGCTCGCCATGCAACCCCTCCGGTGAACACCAAGAGCGAGTCCACTTCTGTGCTGGTGCACCCCCTGACCCCCCGCTGCAGGACAGTGGCCTGTGCCGCCTGGCTTTGTGGGCAGTGTGAGCAGCCTGCCTTCCGAGCTTTGCATGCATATCCATTAATTATCCTCTCTCCCAAGCTGGCTGCAGTTGTCGTCTTTGTAAGGGACAGAGATTAGCTTGGAACTGTTTTGATTTACTGGCTTATTGATCTTGACCAAGAATTCTTTTATTTGAAACTCTTCACTTGGAAAGTCAATTTGATAGCCTTTGCCCATTCGTTTTGAAGGTGTCAGTTACAAGTAGTCTTGCCAGTGAGTAATGGAGTGGCTGAAATTACTAATAAATTAATTAGAATGTATTTATAAACCCCGTGGAAAGGCAAGAATGAGGTTGCTTTTCTATTGATTATTCTACCGGTCATTAACTGCTGAGAAAATGCCATTGTAGCAAGTGGAGACTTTGGCCACTTCCATTGGTAATTGTAGGATTCTGTCATTATGATTTCAGTGTTCTGGAAGGTAATTACTCATTCCCTGCAAGTGCCCAGTGTGGGCGGGGTGGTGGGCAGTCTGTGGCCAGATGAGGGACGCAAGTGGATGCCAGCTTCCGCGGGGTCCTCTCCTGACAGTCAGTGCTCACCTAAGGGAGTCGTGGTCCAGGTTTGGCTTGTCAGGTGTTCATAGAGGTCAGCACGTAGCTCTGCATGGATCTGCACCACAGTGTGTGGATTCCCGGTAGAGAGAGCTTTGGGACGCCCCCTCCCTTGGGTCTGACCCCAGGATCCCCGAATGCAGGGCACTTTCCTCAGAGGCCTGCAGTGGCAGCCTCTGTGTTTTAGTGGTCTGGGTGACTGTTTCTCCTTCAAGGGTTGGTGCCCTCAGCTGTGCCAGGGCAGGGACACTGTGCATTCTCACTCAAATCTGCCTGCCCGTCAGGGTCAGAGCTAAGTAGAAGGGTTAAGGTGGCAGGATCTCACTACACCTCTGTACCCAGGGAAGGTGGCCCTGTACCTCCATGCAGAAGTCTCTGTGGATCAAGGACAGTGCTTGGGACCCGTCCCCGTGGTGAAGTGAGTTCTGCTGTGTCTCGAGCACCCGGACCAAGGTGTGGAGATTCTGCAGCAGAAGGCTGTCTGGCCTGGCTTGGGGACAGACTGTCTGTCTTGTGGTATAGGTCAAGGCACAGGAATCAGGGTGGCCCTGCTTTTAGCAGACCTTGGAGCTGTGAACCAGGACGAGGGTCATTGCTTCCATTCTTTCACATAAGAAAACCGAGCCCCAGAGAGGAACTGGGTGACGCTCGTCAAGGTTAGGGCTAGTGGTCTGGACTGGAGGTTTCTGAAAGAGTGGCTTTTCTATACTCTCAAGAACAAGAAAAAGCTCATCAGGAAAGTGTGTTTATTGGTCCACATTATGTGGGTGTCCCAACACGTCATGCTCTACACACTGTGAACAAAGACATCACATATCTATTCAACAAATCTAATACAGAGAAAGTTGAGAGGTACCAGTCTGATGAAAAATTATGTATTCTGCCCCAGTGTTCTTTCCAGTAAAGGAAGATACGGATAAAAATTGCACCTTGCGAGGCCAAAAGGACCAGGGAGGACAGGATAGTTACGTGGCTTCTAACCTTTCCCCCTCTGGAATCAAAAGTGATACTTAGCTGTCAAGTGCTAAGGACGAGAAACCCCACAGACAGAGGGAGCCCAGCTGTGTGGGCCGAGCAGGCCCGTGGCCTGTCACCCGTGGCCTGTCACCCGTGGCCTATCACCTGTGGCCTGTCACCCGTGGCCTGTCACCTGTGGCCTGTCACCCGTGGCCTGTCGGGGCGGTGGCGGCTCCTGTGGGTGTTGCAGTGACAGGGACCCGTGGGTTGAACCCGCCTTCTGGAACTCAAGCCCCTACAGAACAGAGACAGTGCCCCAGTAGTCCCTGGCCCCAGAGTTTCAGGTCCGAAGCCACAGCAGCCTCCCCTGCCTGTGACTGAGGGTCACCTCCCTGCCAGCCCGAGGGGATGACCCACAGAGCCGCAGTGGATGCTCAGCTGTGCTCCTTTTCTCCTCGTTCAGTTGTCTGCTTTGATGCCAAGATAAACTTTGACGACAACGCTGAGTTCCGCCAGAAGGACATATTTGCCCTGGACGACAAGTCGGAGAACGAGCCCATCGAGAACGAAGCTGCCCGGTACGACCTCAAGTACATCGGGCTGGACGGGAACATCGCCTGCTTCGGTGAGAGTCCCCGGGCCATCAGGGTGTTGCTGGATTTTTCTAGAATGGAGCAGCCCCAGGGTTCCCGGGTGTTGGTTGCCAGGAGCAGGTGCAGGCAGGGGTCTTAGGAGACCATCCAGAGTCAGTTCTCAGAGTCCACTCCAAGGGCCGTGGGTACAGCCAGGTGGAGCACTCACTAGTCATGAGAGAGGTCCTGGGCTTGACCCCAGATCCGACCCCAGAGAAAGTTCTCTCTGGTCAGCCCCCACTGGTCTAGAGCAGGGCTTCTCCACCCTGGCCCTCCTGAGGTGTGGGCTAATTCTGAGCTGGAGGGGCGGCCACGGTGCTGTGGTCAGCCATGTTCCTGCGTACAGATCCCACGGTGAAAGGCACAACCCCGAGCTGGTGTCCAAACCTCCCTGGTGGAGAATCATTTCGCTTGGTGAACTGGTGAAACACCCTTTGCCCTAGGACTCTGTGCCAGTGTGCAGGACTATTAAGGAAATTTGGGTTCAAACAAAAATTGCTGTTTCAGAGGAGGAAGCAGACCCTCCCTGATTCTATGGTAGCTGAATGACAAAACACTTATTCACTTTGCCAGCCTGTTAATAGAACCACCAATTCCTCCTCTTTGTCCATGTGTGTAAGTGGCTCATTCAGCGGAGGTAAGGACGGGTCGGTAAAGGCATAAAGAATCCTGTTATTCTGCACAAGGTTACAGCGCAGAGATGTATATACTCCCAACTTAATTGCACAAGATCCTGTTTCTAGTAGAAACAATTCATGGCTCTGGAAACTGAGGTCTTTATCTTAATGGAATTAAAATAAAAAAGATTTGTTGTGCATTAAACCAACAGCATCATTGTATTCAGAACTGAAGAGACCTCATCCCGTAGTTTGTTGTTCAGTACAGTAGAAAATGACACCCTGTCCCCAGTGGTCCCAAAGCTCTGGCTCTGCACTGGAGCAGTGCATGTAAACGTGGCAGACCACGCACAGCGTCTGATCCTGATGATCTCATGTGCTCCCTGTGTTGTCGGCACTTGGAGCAGGGAAGAGAGCAGTGTGTTGAGAGCAAACTAGACACAGATCTTTGCAGCCTCTGGGAAGTGTGCATGAATGGACCAAGGAGCTGCCTCCCGAGCTCCCATTCACACGTTTTAAATTGCTCCAAGATCCGGTGTAACCCGTTTTATCTTAGTTGCCCAAAGACTTAATTCAATTAGTCACAGTCTTAGGCTTGTCAGGGGAATTCAAGGGTCCCAAAAAGGGAAGGGCTGTCACCGTTTCTGCTGTTTGGAGGTCCTCCCTGCCTCCCTCCCTTGCTTTTTCTCCTTTTTTCCTTCTAACCTGAGAAAAGCAATTCCACATAATTAAGCTAAGAAATGCAATCGATCCGTAATACGTAGCTCTGGAAATAAGAACTTCAATGTTACAACCCTTTACTTGGTTGCTTCAGAAAGACTGCTAAACAGTTGCCGAATCTGGGCTCTAGCTATTTTAATAAGTGGTGAGCATTTCTGCAGTAATTCACAGAGGAGCCAGGTGGAACGTTGTCGTGGGTCTGCCGTTTGGGACCTGGTGGCTGCCTCCAAGGGATGCCCCCTGTGACCAGCATGTTCTCCCAGGCACACAGTGGAAGGGGCTCTGCTCCTCTCTTGGGCCTCTCGGGCTCCTGGCCCCCTGCTCACCCTGTGTCCACGCTCACTTGGCCTGAACTTGGCCTGCAGACCTTGCTCCTCACCGGCTCCTCCTTCCTTCCTGCTTTCTGCGTCTCCACAAGTGCTCCCCATTCCCAGTTGGAAATCACTTCCCGACTTCACCATGAGCGTGCATGCACGTCTGGGGTGGAGTAGACTCCTGCTGGGGCAGGTGTGGGCGGGAGTGGCAGGCTGCGGTACTGGGAGGTGCAACCCCAGGCCTTGCACACTGCTGAGTGCCTCCTGTCTCCTTTGCATCTCACAGTGAACGGCGCGGGACTCGCCATGGCGACCTGTGACATCATTTTCCTCAACGGCGGGAAGCCAGCCAACTTCCTGGATCTTGGTGGTGGGGTGAAGGAAGCTCAAGTCTATCAAGCTTTCAAATTGCTCACGTCGGACCCCAAGGTAATGCCTGTCTCTGTGGCGACTGCACATGCTCCGCTGACTCACCCAGCAGAGCCGCCTGCTTCCAACTGCTGAGCAATCCACAGTGGGTTTTGTGGCAGGCGGGAGCCCCGCCTCTGCCACTGTCACACACATAGATTTAACTCTCCTCGTGGGTGAGAGGCTTGCACGCAGCCCCCAGGATCTCATTTTGGAGGCTGTACTCACAAAGGCTGGGGAGGCGGATGGCCATAAATAAGATGCAGCAAGTCACAGAACCCCGAGAGGTGATTCACGCTACAGCCACTCGTCCTGTGCTCACCTGGCTTGGAAGGGTCCAGCCACATGCTCCTTCCCTGAAGGTGCCACCATAGCACTGGAAAACTGTACCACTGTGGGGCAAGTGTCCCCCTGGGTACCTAAAGGGCCTGATGGCCTCGCCTGCTGGGTGCCGTCTGGTTTCCGTCTCTGACCTCACAGTTTGTAGCACAGGCACTAAGCCCAGCCTGGCCGCAGGCGGTTTCCTGGTCCGGAGCTGCCTCCTGTGTGTCTCTTCTTACCTCGAATCGCAGCAGCTGACCCGTGGTAGGTGACTGGACACCTTCACAGATGTCCAGTTGTCCTAGCAACTGTGTTCAGTACCAGTTTGCTTCTCTCCAGCCACTCAGCAGGGTGAAGGGGGTGCTCAGACATACAAAGACAATTTTTTGAGTGTCCCATATGTGGTGTCCATTTAATCCTCTTAATGGGACAGTAGGTCAATATATGCCACAGCCCTTGGACATTAAATCTGAGTCGGCGTCTCAATATTGTTAGGGTGTCTAGCAAATTGTTACTGAATTGTCTGATCTATACCCAGAAAATCATGAACACAAACAATACCAGAGTCAGGTTTCTATAGGAAATGCAGCCTGAAGTTAAGGCGGACGCTTCCCGTCCATGAGCAGCCCGTTTGGGTTCCCGTGCCGGCGTGTTTCTCTCGTGATCTTGGCAGTGCTGGCTGTGTGAGTATGGCTCACCTCTGTTTTCTTCTTCTGAGTGACAGAGTCGGGGTAAGGTACCCTGAGTTGCTCCCTTCCTTCTCCATTGCAGTCCAAGGTCGCCCACCTTGAGCAGGGTGTTGGCCGAGGAAGACCTTTCTGTTGAGCTACCACTGCCCGTGGGCCAGGGGGACATGACCAGCCGCCCCCCATCCTTCTTCCTGCTGCTCTCTGAGGGAAGAATCATTTTCTCCCAGAGATTCCCACACCAGTTTAATCTGTAGAAACCGTGGACCTGACACACAGCTCTCCTGCTGCTTGAGCCACAGGGCCCAGAGGACGGATGGCTGTAATAAATACTGGACGTTTAGCGTCCACTGAACCTCAGTGCTGAGGATACAGCGCCATCGGGGACGAAGTCTGCCAGGACAGGCAGAGGGTTTTCTTTGAAATATCTCTTCTGGGCGGCCGATCTGGAATCTTAATTTTGTAAAAATACAGGGCGGAGGGGGATGAAAAGTCAGCTGCCGAGCGGTTTTGCCGTTGCTGTTGTGGAAACGTCTCTTTAGGAGTGCTGACTTTACCTTGTGGAACATTCCCGAGCACTTCGACCCTTTGCACGCTGGCTGTCGGCTCGGGTGGGTAAAGGTACGTGGGGGCGATCTCGCTCTCCTTGTGCTAAATCAGGAAGATGGATGCATAGCTCTTCTCGTGGTGCACTTTCCAAGCCCGTTAAAAAGCATGGCGCTGCGGTGGGTATTTTAATCCTGGCGTCGTTTCTGCGATTCGGAGGAGTTGGAAACAGCACAGAGGAGTTGATTCTGCAGGGAGGCTGAAGGAGCTCTGGCAGTAATTACATCAGGTGGAACCCTGTGCACCTGCCCAGAAGCAGAGGTTCCCAGGAGCCAGAGCTAATTGTCTCCGCAGTATCGATCCCTGGTAGGTGCATATCCTGCTTCGTCAGGTGCATATCCTGAAACTCAGCAGCACAGAAGGCCTGTTAGGGGTAAACTTAGATGAACTGATACTAACAGCTACTCGTTGTCACATGTAAACATGATCCTATTGATCAAGTCGAGCACAGATCATTCCGGAAACATATTGGACACGTTTCCACTGATGGTGTCAGCCACGGAGCTGCTGCCTTCCCCTCGCTGGTGGGTGAGCCCGAATGTGGCGGGTTTTCTCCTGGACCCAACACAGCATCTTCACCGGCACACCGCTGGTTGGTTTGTAGCATGTGAAACAGGGTCCGTCTGCCTCACCATCCACACCAAGGCAGCTCACTCCCCAGACTGCGTCCTGCTCAGGGGCATCGTGAACACTCCACGGTCACTTGTCTTCAAGCTGGGCTGGCCAGAGCCTCAGGGAGTTGACTCTGCTGGTGGCAGGGTTGACCCAGTCTCGTCTTCCTTTCCATCTCCAAGCCCTAAGCTCCTGCACTCCTGGACTCCCAGGCAGGGACGAGGGTGTGGAATGGAATCACAGGTGGGGTTTTGAGCGCGGTTTTCTGGGGAAATACCAGGGTGAACACCATCCATGACTTTTGTGTCTGCCCGCCGCGTGTACGCTTGTTGTGACTCCTGCTTCTGTTTCCAGGGGTGTAGGGATGAGCACAGGGTGTGGGGGCTGTGAGCACCACTGTGGAGACCAAGGGCAGAGGACGGGTGGCCCGTCTCGCACGGACCCCCATCCGCGGCCGAGGCTGAGTAATGGCTGCCTCGGGGCTTTGTTCTGAGACACAGTGGCAAGGGAGTGGCCTGATGCGGGTCCGGCATGGAGCCGCTGTGCCCCTCACATACCCGCCGAGAAGGGTGCTCACTGGCTGAGGAGGGCGTCCCTCGTGGGCTGTGCGGCTGATGGCCGGGTTTGTCCTGCTGTCCCTCTTTCTGTTGTGGGGCCTCAGGCGTGTTGTGTAACTGCTGTGTGCCTCGGCGTCCCCCCTTCATGCAGTGGCAATAAGAACAGTGGCCACCTTACAGGGTCGTGGAGTCGGGGCATCACAACACGCTGGGCACCTTGTTCAGATCCGACCTGCGTGTGCACACTGCCCATTGGTCATGAAGTAAGTGTGCCCGCGTGGCTCTCAGCCAGCTGCCAGAGGAGGGTGGGGCGGGCCCAGCATCCTGGAAGGTGCTGCACTCCCCCACCACCACCGCCTTCCCCGTCTGCTTTCTCTTGGAAGGTGGCCACTTCCTAACCCCGTAGTGTGGGTTCGTCTCCCCTGGGTTTGAGCTTGATGCAAATAGAACCTTAAGCTGCACCCTTCTCCATGCCACCAGCAGTTCCTCCCCGTGACCAACCCGCTGACAGGCGCTGCCTACAGGAGGCAAGGTGGCTTTGACTCGTGTTTCAGAGGTCAGCCCGGGGAAGGTTGACCCTGTTGCTGTGGCCCACAGTGTGGCCCAAGGTGAGGTGGCACATGGCAGCAGAAGGGCGTGGGCCGGAGGAGAGCTGCGCGGCTCTAGAGGGGTCAGGAAGCAGAGAGCGCTCTGCTCACCACGGGCAAACCATGGACCCCAAAGCCACTTCCCCAGGGACCCACCGCCCCCAGCCCCACCCCGCCTGCCTACAGGAGCCACCGGTAGTCCATCCACTCTCAGTCCGTGGATCCATCTCTGAAATCTAGACGGGCAGGAGCTTGGGGGACTCCTCACCTCCTCCGCAGCAGTCGCCTGCTGTGTTAGCGCCTGTCTTCCTGGCTGGTGAGGCTGAGCGTGCTCCCTGTCCCCCCGCCCTTCGGATGCTCTCTCTACGCGGCTTTTGCGGACTCTGTTAAGCAGACAGGGAATCGGCACCCGGAGCTTGGTCTGAGAGCCAGCGTGGCCAACCTTCCCAAAGCACAGAGAAAACTTGCGCTTGTGGTTTTGAGCGTTTCATTCCTTGTCGTTTCTGAAACGTGGACATCTGTGGATGTCACGGCCATCTATCTGCAGGAAAAGGGGCCCAGTGTCACGGCCTGTGCCACTTCACAGTTGATGAAAGGCTAAGAGGATCCTCTCTCTGGTAATAATCCTCCGCTCAGACAACCAGGAAAACATAGTCCCGTGACAGAGCCACTAGACATCATCTGGGATAAGTCTGAGGGGACACCAGCTCATTTATCTCTGTGGCGTGTGCCTCCGTGTCCTTACACACTCAGGCTGGAGGAGTAGCCCTGCGTGCCCTATTTCCAGTATTACTTTATGCAAATAGCTTAAGTTTTAATAAATGTGCTTTGGGATTAATATGTGCTAAATGTCTCATGTTTTTAAATTATTGTACAGTTAGAGTCGATGTAACCATAAAGCAGAATGTCATCTTTTTATCCTAATGCACATTTACATCAGAGGCATGGGGCTATTTAAAGATAAACTGAGATAAACATTTAAAGAGTTTATTTGAACAAGCAGCATCTCCAAACCAGGGGAGGTTCTGGGGCTCCACTGAGGGGAAGGGAGGGGAAGGCTCTTATGGGGAGCCCAGAAATATGGCAAGGATGGTATCTGCCTGGTGACAGTCACACAGTCGCTTGATTGGCCCGTCCCACTGGAAAGTCCTGGTTCTGTTACGGTAGCTTCGTTGGCAGAGTAGGTCCCAGGGTTTTGAAATGTAGGCGTTGACAAGAAACAGCTCAGGCCTTTTGTTCCTGTCTGTCGGTCAGGCGAGGCCCCACGCACCCCAGGGGACTCCTCTGCTCCCTGGCCCTCTGCATCAAGTTAACAGAGCCACACCCATTTCAGCACCTGCTCGTGAGCAGGCTGAAGTGCCCCCAGGGCCTGGGGATCCTGCGAGTCTGTTCTCCTGTGGCTCCGGCGCCTCATGACAGTGTGTTTTAGTGACCCCTGGCTCCTGTGGTCACAGGCTTGAACACAGGCCTTGGGGTGGAGCTGAGCAGGTGGGTGCAGGCAGCCTCTTGGTTCTGGTGACCACTGACACGTAGTCCAAGACGATAGCTGGCCTGCTGGAGCCCACCCCCGCCACGTGGCCTCCCTCACACCTAGCAGAGCCCCCGTTGTTTCCCTTTCCTTTCTTGGAGGGGTGCTGGAAATCCAGCCCTGGGACCTCATGCCCACTGGGCAGGCTCTCTACCCTGAACGGCAGCCCCGGCCCCTCACTGCTGCGAAGCGCTGGTGGTACCTCCACACGCTCCAGCACACGTGTACCCTGGACATGTCCTCGACAGGACGGCCACCACCCAAGTGAGGAGGACAGAGGCCTCCCCACCCGCGTCGTGGGCCTGTGGTGCTGACCTGTGTCTCCTCTGGATGTCCCGCCCTGCAGCCCCTCACGCCCTGCAGCCCCTCACGCCCTGCAGCCCCTCACGCCCTGCAGCCCCTCACGCCCTGCAGCCCCTCACGCCCTGCACTTCAGGGGGACACTCCTTGATTCCCGTCACAGGACCCTGCCTCTCAAGCATCCCCAGGTACCAGAATCACTTCCGTCTCCCTGCCGGCGTGCTCCCTGGAGCACTAAAAAGCCAGGCTCGCTCTGTGCTCCTCAAGACACAGACTTCATCCCAGGGTCAGCAGACCTGGGTGTCGGAGGGAGCCCCGTGCAGTCCCAGCACCTCCTGGTCAGTCCCGCGTGCTGTCCGTGGTAGCCCTCTGGACTGAGAAGGGGAAATCAGGATGCCAGGTAGGGTGGAGACACATCACTGAGGGGCCGAGGTTTGGATTTTCCCCTTGATGTTCCTGCCGTGAGGACATCAGTGGTTGGAGCCACGAGTAAGTCAAGGCCAGGAGTGACGTCAGGCGTGGCACCCCAAGGTGGCACGTGAGGGTTTCCTGGTGGTTACTTGAGGTGTTACCTGGAGAACGAGCCAGCCTGGTGCAGGAATCCTGGGACGCTGTTGAGCAGCACAGACCCTGGGGACCCCAGTCCTCTGCCATCATCCGGGCGACGCGCCCCTGGATGCAGGAGGCCCAAGATGCTGTGCCCACTTGTCCTTGTCCCACCCACTGCCAGAGAACTGGGAGAGTGCCTCCTTCCAGAATGCAGGGCGTGTCCCTGTGGGTGCACCTAGAACTGGCTTGGCGTGCTGGTCTTGCTGTGTAGTCATCTGTCTTTGTTTTAGGGTATTTTATCAACAGTACCCCCTTTCTTCAGTTAACAAATTAGGGAGATGAAAACACAGCAAAGCATAAAAAGAAATGAATTGCACGTGTACATGCCTTTTGGAACAGTAGTGTAAGGGCTTACCAGGGCGTTCCATGTGCGGTCTGTCCGTCCGTGTCTCTGCGTCCCCCTCACACTGCCATCCCGGGCATCTCGGAGCTGTCCAGGAAAGCAGGTTTTCTGGGTTCGTCCCCTGCCGTGCTGGGCATGCTCCCAGCCTACACTGTGCTGGGACCAGGCTCATCCCCTTGACTCCACGTGCACTTGGGCTGTTCACGCTCCCGGAAGGGCAGGGGTCAGGGGCCACTGAGGACTTGGGGGATGTCCACTTCCTGCGAGGGCTCTCCGGTGCTCGTTCCCACCCCACCCAGCCTCAGTGCTCTAGTTCCTCCTCTCTGGAGACCTGCCTGGTGTGTCTTTGGCCTGGCCATGGCCGGACGTCCCTGGTGATGCCAGTCTTGTTGCTACAGCAATGAGGCCCGGGGGTTTGCTTCCTCGCTGGACGGTTCCCAGTCTGTCTCTCCGCGTGGGTCTGTCCAGATTGTTCGTATGGCGTGTTAGGTTTAGTGTGTTAGTGCATCCTAGTTAGACACCGTGGAGGGTCAGGGTTGACTTGTTCACCGCTGTGTGTAACAGCTCTCTCCATCGCCGTCTCGGGTACTTCCCAGTCCTGGATTCTGTTGGTCTTCCTTCTGTTTGTCTATCTCTGCTCTACTCCACACAGGATGGGTGTCGGCCAAGGTGGAGTGAACCCACAGGCGCATGGCCTAACTCCGTCCGCTTCCTTCCCCCCCCCCTGCCCCCAGGTGCTGCGCCACCTCTGTGGACCGCCTTCTGTTTCAGGGAGATCCTTTTTTATTCCTTTCTTCTCTCTGGCTCACACAGCCTCTCAGTGTCTCACTCCAGCCACATGCCCTAAAATAACTCTCAGGTGTCCTGTGCCGGCACAGCTTCAGGTGTGCGGTCCTTTTTTACCATAATTCTCTCATGAAGTTTTATTAAGACTTTTTGAATGTTTTCGGTACTGGGGGTGGCACCTGGGGTGCTCCACCACTGAGCTAGACCCCTGTGTAGGTGTCATTCTGGAGGGGTCTCCCTAGGTGGCCCAGGCTGGCCTGGAACTTGCCATCCTCCTGCGTCTTGGGGATGACGGGCATGGCCACCTCGTCCGTCACAGTGTCTGGTGGATACTTCCCAAGAAGCGGGTAATTCCTGGTTTAAAGCAAGGTCAAGGCTCTGATTGGAAATGGCATATTTCTTAGTTATCAGAAAGCTTCCTAGTTGTTTGCAAGGGGTGTTTTCGGAAGCAGTGCAGGGACTTCACTGGACGCGGGTCTGGTTTTCTCTCCTGCTGTTCTCAGTGCACTTGATCCTCACTTCAGTCTGAGCTGGGGGGGCTGCCTGGGAATAGGCTTCTCTGTAACTCCAAAGGTTGCTGGTAGTTCTGCAGCACTTCCTGGGCCATCCTGGGTGGGGTGCAGAGCCGTGGACGCTGGCCACTGAGGCACACAGGTGCCCCCTGCCTTCCCTGTCCATGGAAATGTCCCTGCTTCTGTCCTCTTGCATATGTGACTGTCCTGTGGCCTAGGGGCAGTTGAAGGACATTGCTGCTGCTGCTGCTGAGCAGGGAAGCCCTGGGTGTCTTGCAGGAGGGGGGCACAGCAGTGCTGCCTGTGAGCCAGTGCTGGTGAGTGACCGTACCTAGAACCTCAGGATGGCGGTACCCTGTGATGCTCCCCATGATGCTCCCCGTGAGCAGAGGCTCCTGTAGCCTGCGGGGCCCCAGGGCAGCGGCAGGTGTTGCCTAGCACAGCCTTGGGCAGCCGCAGTCACCAGGACGCTGCAGATGTCTGTTACCTCCCAGGCGCTGCCCCCTGGTGGCAGTCTGCGCCTGTCCCTCCCCTTTGGGACTGCCCTCTTCCGTGACCTTCTGTGTGTGCCACGTCTTTAAAGTGCAGGCTTCCTTAGGCCCCGCCATGTGGGTCTGCCCAACTTACCAGGGCTTGGTTCTCTCTGGCCCTTCAGGGTGCACAGGGCACAGAGGTCCCCCGGGGTGTCTCTGCAGTGCACATTCCCGTGTCCGTCACATGTCCCTTTGCCCCACACGAGTGCCCAGCTGCGTGCTGTCCTTGGGAGGAAAGGTGGGGAAGTTGTCCTGCAGCCGTCCGTCTCCCGGGTGGGCAGCCTGCACTGTGTCTGGCAGGACCCTGTGCCGAGTGTCATCCAGAGCTAGACCTACCTGCAGGGCCCTGTGGGTGAGAGGGAGGTGTCTGCGGAGGGTGGCTGTGCAGGTAGTTATCCAGGGAGAGGTGGACGTGGTGGGCCTTCCCCGAGGGACCCTGTAGGGAGGTCAGCTGGCAGAAGGGCCAAGAGGGCTAATTCCCAAGCAGCAGTTAAGAACCTTCCTGACGAGAGGCCAGGGCCCCACTCCAGGCCCCGGGCAGAGGCCAGGCCCTCAGCAAGCAGAGGCGTGGCCCTGGGAGGAGGAAGCCAGGCAGGTACCCGGGGAGCACTTGACCAGACGTGGAAGCCAGGGGTCCACTGTGAGCTGGAGGTCTCCCATAGCCAGTGAGTCTCCTGGGGAGAGGGTCTCCCTCACACACCGGCCGGCTCCTCCTCACCCTGGTGAGACCAGGACTGGTTCTGTAGACTGCAGGACAGCTGCCCTGGGCAGAAGCCACCCAGCCATTCCCCAGAAAGGAAGCGTGCCGTGTTGGTGATGCAGGCGCCCTGCCAGGCTGGGAGTGGGGATGGCAGTGGGGCTCCTGGCGAGCGGTGGGTAGCGTGGGAGGACACTCGCAGACATGAAGGGCCCCAGGTGCCGGGATTCCTTATCCCAGAGCGGATTGTCCAAGTGGACCTCT
This sequence comes from Marmota flaviventris, assembly GCF_047511675.1. Lineage (NCBI taxonomy): Eukaryota > Metazoa > Chordata > Mammalia > Rodentia > Sciuridae > Marmota > Marmota flaviventris. The sequence continues at coordinate 380,335 of NC_092517.1, read as the reverse complement.
GACCCTTCACCTTGGCGAGAGCAGCGCCGATCTCCTGGATGAAGTAGGTGGGGGCTGGGGTGGCATGTGGACCCTGCCCGTCACTCTGCTGTTGTCCTCTTCTCTCTCCTGCCCCCTCACAGTGTCCTGGCAGGTGGCTTGCTCACTACAGATGTTAAGCAAGAGACAGGAAGGGTCCTGTCCACCAGAGCAGTTTGCGCTGCAGCTTCCCCCTGATTTGAGGGGCACTTCTCTTGCTCTCAGAGGACCTCTGTGAGCGTGCCTGGGCATCTTCTCTGCTTCCCGGGACCTTCCTGGACGCGCTGTCCACCCTTGAGGCCTCAGGACACTGAGCACGTCCAGCACCCACGTCAGCATTCCCAGGCTGGCTGGCACAGACCCGAGTTAATTATTTCCCCTCCAGCTTATCTGTGGGTTTTTCATTCATCGTTATCTGTAGGTGTTCTCGACACGTCCCTGCCTTGCAGCGGGAACCAGGTAGAGCCTTCCCGACGGAGCAGATGCCTCCCTGTCCGCCCTGCCACCCAGAGGCCTGGCAGAGGTGGTCCACCTGGAGCTTCCCCCTGACCTCGCAGTTCTCACTGGCTCCTTCACGCCAAGTGGTGCATTTCCCAGAGACAAAGGGACGCAGACACTTGAGCACACCCTTGAGACCCCACGTGTTGGACATGGGCAGCCGGTGTGCGGGAAACGCCCACTCACCCTGTGCTCAGGTGGTGATGGCTGACCCTCCCTGTGTTAGAACCTGGGTCAGCGCTGGTGTCTAAGAGCAGAGCCGACTCTCCATTAGGCCCAGCCCCGCAGTCGTGGTCTGAAGAAGGGAGAGGGCAGGGGCACCAGAGAAGGGGGGCCCAAGCTCAGGCTCCTGTGCAGAGCAGCCTCCAGCCTCCACCCATTGACAGTGGCGCCATTTTGCCTGACTGCGCGAAGGGCCTCAGGCCAGGGAAAGACCAGAGGTCAAAGCCCCAGCATCCCAGATCTGCCCACGTGTGCCCTGACGGACAGCTGGCATCTGGTGCCCGGTTGGTCCTGGGAGCTCGATCTCTACCGTGAGCAGGTCCTAGCCCGTGCCAGAAGTGGGAGGCACCAGAGTGTGATGTCCCCCGAGCTGCCCTGGTTGATTTTATTTTATTTATTTCGATGACCCCTTTAAAGTGGAGGAAGGCGTGTACCTGGCTGAGAGCCGTCGACTTTCCAAAGCTCAGGGAAGCCCCTGCTGTACCCAAGGGCACATCGGGCCACAGAAGAGTGCCGGCCCTTGCCACTCAGGTGTGGGCTGTGGACTGGGCAGTGCGAACCTCGGCTTGAAGGCCGTCAGAGTGGGCCTGGGTGTCTCCTCGGCCCCGGGTGGCCATGGTGCACGTTAGAGCCTTGGTTTAGAACGCAGCAAACGGCAGTTCTCCACCATGTCTAGCCCCACACCTGCTCTTGTAAGTAGGGTTTTCCTGGAGCTCAGCGGGCCTCTCTGTCTTCTTCCTGAAGCTCAGTGGGCTCCTCTGTCTTCTTCCCGAGTCGCGTGGTTGGGGGAGCTCTCCTGGCTGCGGTGGGTGGTGTAGACGTGCTGCTCTCAGCCTGGTCGGTGAGCCGCTGCCAGTCCATGGGCAGGTTTGGGGCACGTTCAGAAGCAGAGACAACTGGAACTGAGCCGCCCACCACCACTGCCAGGCAAGGGGAGACCCGCCCCACGGGGACACAGCCTCAGACGACCTGCGAAGGTGGAAGGTGTGTTGGCAGAGGCCCCGTCCTCCTCGTGGTTTGGTCGTTCATCCTAATGCAGAGTGAGTCACCGCGAGGTGCCGCCGTTCCTCCTGGTGGCCTTGCTCCCTAGGTGTGTCCCTGCCTGGCATCTTGGTGATGCCATCAGATTGGATCCTGCCTCCTGTCCCCCTTGGACTCCCCTCTGCTCACAGGCAGCGTGTGCCTGGGCCTGGCCAGCCGCTGTGTCCCTGTGCTGGACTCTGGCCATGCAGGGCTTTCCTCCTGAGGCTCGTGAAGAGGACCACCTGCCTGTGGGATCCTGAACTGGAGCAGTGTGGCCCAGGAGGCCACGCGCCCCACGCCTGGCGCCCGAGCTCCCGTAGCCCAGGCCTGCATGACGAGAGGTTCTGGGGCTGGCCCCACAGCACCGGGATCCTCTTACCAGCTGCAGCTGCCCCGCAGACCCCTGGCTTGAGCAGGACTCAGCAGTCCCTGCTCCAACAGGCCTTCCACGACACCCTCACTGTTGCCTGCGTCTGAGAGTGGTGGCCATGTTCTCCCCTCCAGGGCCCGGAGTCAGCGTGGCCTCCTTCACAGGGTGGAGCAAATGCACTCCTCTGTCCCCTTCAGTTAGAGTTCACGCTGTCCCCGGTGTCCCAGAGAGTCCTGCTCAACCCGCTAGCCTCGCCTGGGACGTGCCCCACGTGCTCCGCAGGCTCACCTCTCCAACACTCTGCGGTCTCTTCCTGTCTCCTCCAACACCTCCTCTGTTTTAAGATAGTGGTGCTCTGGTGCCTCTGCGTCAGAACCTCTGAACTCAGAGGGCATCGGTAGCGCTAAAGGGACTTCGGTCTGCAAACGGGAGGTAAGGGGGTCTCTGGCTGAGGGTGGAGTTCATCCTCCGGGTTTGCAAACGCAGTTTCTGCTCCACCACCTTCAGTGGGACTTTTCTCCTCCCTCTAAGGGAAGACGCAGCCACGGGTTCCGTAACTTCCAAGTGACTTTCTATAAACTTCATGAAATTACCTTGTGTTGAGCTCGGTCCTTGAAGTGGATCTAATTCCTTTTTGTCTCTGTTACGGTGCCGTCATCTGCTTCTTCCCACAAGAGGCTTCTTTCCTGTTATTGTCTTGGTGCGGTTAATCCTCCTGGCCCTCTTCTTCTCCCTCTTCATCGGTGAGTGTTTTGCTGTGCTGCCGTCTCCCGTCTTCTCGTGACGGAGGCAGCCTTCATGGATTGGCAGGGCTCTCGGTACTCTTTGGGGAGAGGGAAGTGGTCAGATCGCTCAGCATTGGACAAGTGTCATGATAATAGAGGATTTTGAGATGGAGATGTTGAATCAACTTCTATGTTTGGTCAAGAAAATTGGTTCATAATACTCTGCAGCACAAGGTCTCTGCTGCACCTCTCTTTGACATGTGAGGAATGGAAAATCATTTTTTATACACGATTTAGAGTTTCTTTACCTTGACTGGTGTTCACATCTGCTTCTCTTACAGTCTGTGATTAGGGTGAGTGGTGACCTTCCCTAGGTTCTAGACGGTCCCCTCTTTCCACGGGCCCTGGCGGGGCCTGGTGTGGTTGTGTTTCCTGTGTTCAGCATCCAGGCAGGGCTCTGGTCCTGCTTCCTGTGGTCTGTACATGTCTCTCTTGCAGTGGCCAGAGGAGCACAGAGTGGCTTCTCTTCCTGATTATAATCATTGTGAAGCCCCAGTTCACGAAGGCCACTGCACAGTGGAGTCCGGTCCCCTGTGAAGGAGGCTCTACGGTGTTTCATATTATAAAATACCTCACCAAAATGAGCTCTGAAACCCCCTTACGGCACCTGTGCATTTCCATGCCTGTGAGCGGGAGAGCCCCCGTAGGGTGGGTGACTCCATGCGGGTGAAAGAGCCAGGAGCTCATTCTCCCACTCCTTCGGGAGTCCTGCCCCGTGAAGGGACTGGCAGTGGACGTGCTGATGTCCCCCTCCCATGTGGTGATTAGCCAAGGAGTTGATATCCGCAGAGCCCTGAGAACAGGTGCCGGCTCACAGAACCGGTCAGTTTGCTCTTTCACTCTGTTACAGTCCACGCTTTCTGCCGCTGTGAGGAGGGCAGAAAGGAGGGTTCTGGGAGACTGGCCATCAGCCCTTCCTGTATCGGCCACCCTCTGCAATGGGAGGGTACCACCAGAATCCTGTGGGCAGGGGTCACAGAGCTGCCTCGGCACTGTTCTCACCTCCAGGGACATAGCAGGGCCCTGCAGAGGAGCGGACTGACTTGGGAAGGGGCTGTTCTGTCTGCTCAAGGCGAGTGGTGTAACTACACGTGTCTTGTGTCTTTGCGACCCCCGCTGCCCGCAAGCCCGGGGTGCTGACTGGGCTGATACTTGGAAATCGCCCGTGGACAGCAGCCACGCCCTCCACGCACAGCCCACTGTAGAGTGCAGCTGGGCCCACGTCCAGTCAGACTCCCTGACAGAAGGCCGCGTCAGCGCTCCCTGCGCGCCTGCCAGCTGGTGCACGAGGCCAGCTCTGGCCATCTAGAGCACACCCTCCTGCTCAGGCCTCCAGAGTCCTTCTGTTCTTTGTCACTGATTCTATTTTCAAATTTTGTTTATTTATTTTTGGTACCAGGGATTGAACCAGGCTCTTAGCCACCGAGCCCCATCCCCCAGGCCTTCTGAGACACTGTCTCCCAAAGTTGCTTAGTGCCTGGCTACGTTACTGAGGCTGGTCTGAACTCATGGTCCTCCTGCCTCAGCCTCCGGGACTCCTGGGGTTCCTGGCACGTACCACCACACCCGGATAATTCCATTTTTTAATTAACAGATTTCAGCCTGCCGTGTCTGTGGTCTTTGTTTCATTCCTTAGATCATTCAGTGCTGTGATCTGGTGTGTTATTACAGAGGATTTGGAAATCATTATCATCAAGGACGTTTCATTGCAAGACGACCCCGTAGACATAGTTTGTGATGAAATATGAAGATCACATAATAAAAGAGCTGTCTATTCGATTACAAACTTGTGGTTATCGGATTTCAAATTTGAAACTGAGACACGACACTTTGGTCTAATCCAGTGAGCTGTTAAAGAATTTCTTGCACTCCGTACATGAATAGTGAAGCACGCATGCACACACACACACACACACACACACACACGCACGCCCGTGCTGGCAAGAGAGATGCGGCATCCTAGGGCTCCACAGAAGAGATGACTGTCACCTCTGTGCTGCCGATGACCCCACTGCCCACCTTCACGATGCACAGAGGGTGGCGGGTGCCCTGGACCCGACTCTGTTCAGGCCTCTGTAAGTCTGTAAGGCAGCATCAGACCGTCTAGCTCCTTCTGCATGTGTGGACCCAAGGCTGGGCAGGGTCCCACCAGGACGGCATTGCAGCCTGGGGACAAGCTCTGTGCCTCTCCTTTCGTCTCCCCCTCAGTCCTCTGCTGCTAGGAGGAACAGCAGGGATGCTGTTGGCGCTCTCAGAGCACATAGTTAGCTGGCCGCGGTCAGCTGAGTCACCTTGTTCAGTAGTAAGATCAGAGCCAGGTGTGTTGTGGCCCAGGCAAGTTCAGGACCAGAGACAGGTGCGTTGAAGCCCCAGGGGTATTATGGCCCAGCCATGTTAAAGACCAGGTGTGTTGAGACCCCAGGGTGTTAGGGCCTAAGGAGTGTCATGGCCCAGGTGTATTCACAATCAGAGCCCCGGTGTTTTGGGGCCCCAGGTGTATGTTAGAGATCTGAGTCCAGGTGTACTGAGATGCCAGGTGCATTGAAGATCAGAGCCCAGGAGTATGTGGCCCAAGGGTGTTCAGAACCAGAGCCCAGGTGTGTTGGGTCCACAGGGGTGTCTTGGCCCAGTTGTGTGGAGGCACCAGGAGTGTCATGGCCTAGGTATGCTGAGAACCAGAGCCCAAGAGTGTGCAGCCCAGGTGTGTTGGGTCCACAGGGGTGTCATGGCTCTGGAGTGTGCAGCCCAGGTGTGCTCATAACCAGAGCCCAGGAGTGTGCGGCCCCCTCCACAGGCCCTGGCCCAGGCAGAGGGACGAGTGCTCTCCTGAGCTGGCCCGTCATTTGCTGTCTTCCTCCTCTTTACCGGCACCCCTCATCTCCCACCCCACCCTTTGTCTCCTGCCCAGAGAAGGCAGCCCAGCCTAGCCCAGACCAGCGCAGCCGTCTCCACGGGATCACCCATCCTCGTCTGTCTCCGACTCTTCTCCTGCAAGTGCGGAAGTGGGAGGCTTTGTGGTCGCAGTGGAGTGGGAAATCAGGACGCTTGAGCTTAACTGGCTGTTGTTGGGCAAGAGTCACGAGAGCCGTGAAGCTCTGGACTCTTTGCCCTGACCCACACCTGGTGGCCACTCCATCTCACTGGGCAGGCAGCCCCTGCTGGCCACCATTCAGGTCACCTTGTGCCTCACTTCCAGGTGGCCTCGTGGTCATGACTGAGGGCTGCAGACTCTCTGAGTGCCAACTTGGTAAGACGCCAAGTGGTGTTTGATAGCCATTGCTCACGTGGTTCCTGTTGACCTCAGAAGGACACCAGCAAGCCGCTGAAGCCAGGGCCCGCTGACCCCCACCCTGGAGCAGCATGCTGGGGTCTCCACACCTTCTCTGGGCTTTCTTGCCTCAGGGTGTGTGGGGTCCTGTCCCTCTAGCCTGGATGGTCACCCTCCTGGTCAACAGTCTTCTCATGGAGGACAGGTCTTTCAGCTCTGGAACAGCTGTGCTAGGCAGTGTGGCCACTCCCCAGGGTGCTGTGCTTGGTGAGCAGGATGAGGGTAGCCAGGACAGCAGGGATGGGGCTCCCCAGGGTGCTGTGCTTGGTGAGCAGGACGAGGAACCACCAGGTGGGCAGTGTGGCCACTCCCCAGGGTGCTGTGCTTGGTGAGCAGGACGAGGAACCACCAGGTGGGCAGTGTGGCCACTCCCCAGGGTGCTGTGCTTGGTGAGCAGGGTGAGGGTAGCCAGGACAGCAGGGGTGGGGCTCCCCTGGGTGCTGTGCTTGGTGAGCAAGTGAGGATGGCTGGTGGGGAGAGGCACCTGTCCATCTGACAGTGATTGTTGAAAACCCCTGGACACGGTGGAGAAAAGCCCAGGTGTAAATGAGAGCAGAACAGCCAGCAGAGGCCGGGGGCACTGTGTTCTCACCAGCAGTCAGGTGCGTCTCTCCAGAGCGTAGGCTGGAGGACTGGTGGCCGTGCGTGTTGGCCAGCGCCTTCTCCCTGGGTTAGGAATCGCGAGAAACTGAATCACTTCTTACTGCTAACTTTTCAAGGTGAGAAAAATGTGTCGGATACTGTTTGCAGGTATAGGGTGTTCTGCCTGCTGGAGTCAAAATGTGTTTTGGAAGGTCGTTAACGTGCAGCGGACTGTGTCACTCTGCCGACCTCAGAGAGGGGGACGATTCAGCAGATGACCTGGAGGCCCGAGGTGGAGGCCCTGGTTTCTGCACTGATTGCTCCTGGAAGGTCCCTGTCTCACTTCTGCAAAACAAACTAACCAGCCTGTTTGCCAGAATTGGAACTCACAGCCACAAGCACTATATCTAATGCCCTACACCCCAGGGGACGGAAGCCAGCTGTGAAGCGCACGGCCCCTGGGTCCCTGTGCCCCGGGTGTTCCGCTAGGTGGCGTTTCACACCACTGCCATGGCCTGCCGCTGGCCAGTTCCACTGCCACCTCACAGGACAGGTGCATTCACCCCAGCTGCAGTGTTTCCTCCTGGACACCTGGCCCCCGGCTCTGAAGGAAAGCTGCAGAGTCAGACCGGGCCTCGCCACACAGAAATCGATGGCACATACCTCTGTGCCACTTCATCTTGGCAGATGCCACCCGAGAGCGGTCTGCTTTTCCACGTTAGTGATGGTGACATCAGATTGCGCTCCCTCACAAGAGAGGGGTGTAAATGGAGAAGTTTGTTTTTACTGCCTTAAAAGCTACAAAGGCAGTTAGATACATGGAGGCAGTCAGCCATGATCAAATCAATGTTCTAGAAATTTCTTCAGTTTACTTGGTACGTTAAGGCCCATTTTATGAAGTCAATTTTTTAAATGAATATAAAAAAATCTAACCAGCATAAATTCATGTTTTAAAGCAGAGTGTTGAAGCCGAGCTGCAATCCAGGGGTGGTGAGTGCTGCTGAGAGCCCTGGTTTCTGGACTCAGGGGGGTTCGTGAGGCTCGGTGTGTGTTCTTCCCTGGCTCTAGTGGGACATGAGTCCTTAGCCGTGCCCTTCACAGGGGAGCTCTCCCAGCACCTCCTGGGGGGCGCGGCACAGTGGGCACTACTCTGCATGATTCTGTTGGTGCTACGAAGACAAATCGGTGTGGTAGTCAGAGGGCCAGGCTCCAGCAAGACAGGATGAAATGTGCAGGATTCTCCTTAAGGAAAGTGGTGCCTAGACTGCAGTGCAGGCTGACCCCGTGGGAGGGAGGGAGGGACGCAGGCATGGAGGGACAGCGTCCTGACCCACACAGCCTGACCAGGCCCCGCAGGGAGGGGCCTTGAGCCAGAGGCCGTTGGAAGAGGAGCACTGTCTGTCAGGACAGCCCGCCCCCAGGACCCCGGTGCCTGGTGTCTGGGGAAGCTTGGCCTGGGTGTGCTCAGTGCCATGTCCTCAACAGGGAATGGGAGCGTCCTGGGCATGCAGTGTCCAGGGAAGGCCTCCCTGAGGTAGCCACTCCTGAGCTGAGGCCTGAATGATGTCAAGGCCTTATCCTTTGACCTGAGTGGAAAGAGTGAGGGCAGGAAGCAGGAAGAACAGGGACAAGAAGAGGGAAGATGGGGAGGAGGAGAGGAAGGGGGGAATGGGGAACAGGAAGAATGGGTCAGGAAGAGGGGGAGGGGACAGGAAGTGGGAAGAATGGGGAACAGGAAGAATGGGTCAGGAAGAGGGGGAGGGGACAGGAAGTGGGGAATGGGGAACAGGAAGAATGGGTCAGGAAGAGGGGGAGGGGACAGGAAGTGGGAAGAATGGGGAACAGGAAGAATGGGTCAGGAAGAGGGGGAGGGGACAGGAAGTGGGAAGAATGGGGAACAGGAAGAATGGGACAGGAAGAGGGGGAGGGGACAGGAAGTGGGAAGAATGGGGAACAGGAAGAATGTGTCAGGAAGAGGGAAGAGAGGGAGGAGGACAGGAAGTGGGAAGAATGGGGAACAGGAAGAATGGGTCAGGAAGAGGGGGAGGGGACAGGAAGTGGGAAGAATGGGGAACAGGAAGAATGGGTCAGGAAGAGGAGAAGGGGGACAGGAAGTGGAAGAATGGGGAACAGGAAGAATGGGTCAAGAAGAGGGGGAGGGGACAGGAAGTGGGGAATGGGGAACAGGAAGAATGGGTCAGGAAGAGGGGGAGGGGACAGGAAGTGGGAAGAATGGGGAACAGGAAGAATGGGTCAGGAAGAGGGGGAGGGGACAGGAAGTGGGAAGAATGGGGAACAGGAAGAATGGGTCAGGAAGAGGAGAAGGGGGACAGGAAGTGGAAGAATGGGGAACAGGAAGAATGGGTCAGGAAGAGGGAAGAGAGGGAGGAGGACAGGAAGTGAAAGAATGGGGAACAGGAAGAACAGGGACAAGAAGAGGGAAGATTGGGAGGAGGACAGGAAGGTGGGAAATGGGGAACAGGAAGAGGAGAAGGGGGACAGGAAGTGGAAGAATGGGGAACAGGAAGAAGGGAGGATGGGGCACAGGAGGATAGAACAGAGTAGGAAGAGTAGGTCAGGACATGCAAAGGCCAGGCAGCAGGTGACAGGGCAGGGCAAGCTGGCAGGAGGAGCCCCTTTGGACCTTGGGCATGAAGTGAGCTGGCCTGGACCAGGGTGTGTGGACTTCACTGTAAGGAGAGCAGAAGTCTCCAGAAGGCCAGTGTGAGAACGGTGGGATGTTAGGCGAGGGTGAGAGGGCGTTGTGGGTTGGGAGGGCAGCAGAGGCCAGCTCACGGACTGGCCTTAGGAAGTATGTACTGAAACCACCTGCACTTTCTCTGAGCGGGGGCCCTGGATTGGCGAACGTCTTGGGGACTATTCCAGGTGGTGTGCCTCAGGGTGTTGCTTCCTTGAGTCCCTGCCCCCGCCCACCCTGGTGGCTCTCAGTCCCGTGCAGCCCCTGTCCCCACGCACCCCTGTTTTCAACCTGCTGTCTGGGCAGCTATTCATTCTAAGGTGGCTCTGGCAGGCCTGCGTCCTCACGCTCATATCAGGGGAAAGACTGGCCCGTGTATCTCACTCCTCCTCCTTTGTGTTTTCCGGAAATCAAGTGCAACTTTATTTCTAAGGCAAAACTAACGCAGGACATAAAGTGTGGAAGTAACTTCAAGGAAAAACAAGCGGGTGGATGTTTCCTGAGTATAATGAAGAAGAAGGATATTGTCCCTGTTCCTGAGCCACCGCTGCCCTGCTTTCTCTCAGAGCCCAGCATGTAACAAATGGACATTCGGGTTCTGGATTCCTCTGGAGGGCCCAGACTCCTGGTGTGTTTCTGGTCACTCTGCCTTGAGCGCGGGGGTTTCGAGATGGGCATATGAGCCATGCCCTGGTATGAGGGAAGTCCTCAGCATGCTGCTAAGTTCTGCAGTGTGTCCCTTGGCTTTGGGTATGCCCTGGTCCCTCATAGGGATGCCCGATGGGTAACCTGTGCAGGAAGGGTCTGCACATTCTTGTGGGGCTTCCTGCCCAGGGGGCCCACTCCCCATGGCCTTCCTGTTCCTGGGAGCTGTGGCGCCAGCCGTCGGGCGCGGTCATGCTTGTGCAGCGAGCAGCTGCTGACTGCCTGCCAGGAGCTCACCGTCACTGGGAACTTCCAGGATTGATGCTTGACAGCATAATGAGAAAAGTGTCACTTTCGGAAGCCATTTGAGCACCCCCTAAAGAACAGGCTGGAGCCAGGGCTCGGCATCTACACCCTGAGGTTAAGTCTTCAACAAGACAAAACACAGTGTGTCACGGGGGAAAATTGCCTGGAACGTCCAGGAAGGGATGACCTGAAGTGGGGGCCAGACTCTTCCCTGCCCTCCTGCTGCTGTTCCTCCCTGCTGCTAATGTCACTCTCACTTGGTGGCCCTGGGACTACGTGTGCTGGCAGCCAGCAGCAGCCTCCTTCTGACCCTTCACAGCCTGGAGACCCTGCCACTCCTGTTTCAGCATGGCCCGGCCCTGGCGTGGCCTCTGGGCACCAGAGCCTGGGTCTTCTGCACAGTCCAGTGGACGTGGTCAGGACCATCCTTCCCAGGGTGACAGTGTCTCCAGCAAGCATTGGTGGGACTCGGCCTGAGCTCACGGAAGACGACAGGGAAAAGGTGGCCTTGTGCACCAGTTGCTCTGAGAGTAGATAGAAGTGTGTTCGTGTGCATGCTCCGTCTACACGGGGAACAATGTGAGCATGTATGGCAGGGAGTCTGGAGGTGAATACAACCTGTCCTGCCCAAGCCTTCTGTCATGAGCGTTTTCCTTCTCAAAAGATAGGTTCTGCCCAGTTGTGTGAGGACATTCTAGAAGGACACAGTGTCAGGATGTGGTGGGTGCCACCCTTCCGTCCTGCCTGGTGGTGCTCCCTATGGTTCTCACACCCAGGCATTGGGGCATGTTGCCAGGCATCATTGTGCCTCCCTCGTTGACTGACAGCATGTGTGTTTTCATGAGTGCGACAAGCTGTGCTGTGCCAGTGGGCACTCCTGCCAATGTAGGCAGTGCCATGGGACTTCAGAGCACCAGTGGGCATGGACGGCCAATCTAGGGAGCACCACAGGACATTAGAGCCCCAGACCCCACCTCAGCAGCAGTGGACATGGACGGTCAATCTAGGGAGCACCACAGGACATTAGAGCCCCAGACCCCACCTCAGCAGCAGTGGACATGGATGGCCAATCTAGGGAGCACCACAGGACATTAGAGCCCCAGACCCCACCTCAGCAGCAGTGGACATGGACGGCCAATCTAGGGAGCACCACAGGACTTCAGAGCCCCAGACCCCACCTCAGCAGCAGTGGACATGGACGGCCAATCTAGGGAGCACCACAGGACATTAGAGCCCCAGACCCCACCTCAGCAGCAGTGGACATGGACGGCCAATCTAGGGAGCACCACGGGACTTCAGAGCCCCAGACCCCACCTCAGCAGCAGTGGACATGGACGGCCAATCTAGGGAGCACCACAGGACATTAGAGCCCCAGACCCCACCTCAGCAGCAGTGGACATGGACGGTCAATCTAGGGAGCACCACAGGACATTAGAGCCCCAGACCCCACCTCAGCAGCAGTGGGCATGGATGGCCAATCTAGGGAGCACCACAGGACATTAGAGCCCCAGACCCCACCTCAGCAGCAGTGGACATGGACGGCCAATCTAGGGAGCACCACAGGACATTAGAGCCCCAGACCCCACCTCAGCAGCAGTGGACATGGACGGTCAATCTAGGGAGCACCACAGGACTTCAGAGCCCCAGACCCCACCTCAGCAGCAGTGGACATGGACGGCCAATCTAGGGAGCACCACAGGACATTAGAGCCCCAGACCCCACCTCAGCAGCAGTGGACATGGACGGTCAATCTAGGGAGCACCACAGGACATTAGAGCCCCAGACCCCACCTCAGCAGCAGTGGACATGGATGGCCAATCTAGGGAGCACCACAGGACATTAGAGCCCCAGACCCCACCTCAGCAGCAGTGGGCATGGACGGCCAATCTAGGGAGCACCACAGGACTTCAGAGCCCCAGACCCCACCTCAGCAGCAGTGGACATGGACGGCCAATCTAGGGAGCACCACAGGACATTAGAGCCCCAGACCCCACCTCAGCAGCAGTGGACATGGACGGCCAATCTAGGGAGCACCACAGGACATTAGAGCCCCAGACCCCACCTCAGCAGCAGTGGGCATGGACGGCCAATCTAGGGAGCACCACAGGACATTAGAGCCCCAGACCCCACCTCAGCAGCAGTGGGCATGGACGGCCAATCTAGGGAGCACCACAGGACATTAGAGCCCCAGACCCCACCTCAGCAGCAGTGGACATGGACGGTCAATCTAGGGAGCACCACAGGACATTAGAGCCCCAGACCCCACCTCCGCAGCAGTGGGCATGGACGGCCAATCTAGGGAGCACCACAGGACATTAGAGCCCCAGACCCCACCTCAGCAGCAGTGGACATGGACGGTCAATCTAGGGAGCACCACAGGACTTCAGAGCCCCAGACCCCACCTCAGCAGCAGTGGACATGGACGGTCAATCTAGGGAGCACCACAGGACATTAGAGCCCCAGACCCCACCTCAGCAGCAGTGGGCATGGACGGTCAATCTAGGGAGCACCACGGGACATTAGAGCCCCAGACCCCACCTCAGCAGCAGTGGACATGGACGGCCAATCTAGGGAGCACCACAGGACTTCAGAGCCCCAGACCCCACCTCAGCAGCAGTGGGCATGGATGGTCAATCTAGGGAGCACCACAGGACATTAGAGCCCCAGACCCCACCTCAGCAGCAGTGGACATGGACGGCCAATCTAGGGAGCACCACAGGACATTAGAGCCCCAGACCCCACCTCAGCAGCAGTGGACATGGACGGCCAATCTAGGGAGCACCACAGGACATTAGAGCCCCAGACCCCACCTCGGCAGCAGTGGGCATGGACGGTCAATCTAGGGAGCACCACAGGACATTAGAGCCCCAGACCCCACCTCGGCAGCAGTGGACATGGACGGCCAATCTAGGGAGCACCACAGGACATTAGAGCCCCAGACCCCACCTCAGCAGCAGTGGACATGGATGGCCAATCTAGGGAGCACCACAGGACATTAGAGCCCCAGACCCCACCTCAGCAGCAGTGGGCATGGACGGCCAATCTAGGGAGCACCACAGGACATTAGAGCCCCAGACCCCACCTCAGCAGCAGTGGACATGGACGGCCAATCTAGGGAGCACCACAGGACATTAGAGCCCCAGACCCCACCTCAGCAGCAGTGGGCATGGACGGCCAATCTAGGGAGCACCACAGGACTTCAGAGTCAGAGGCGTGGATGGGGAAAGACCAAATTTAAAGTTCCCTTTCTACTAAATGCATATGCTATAGGAACGTTGTAATGTGAAAAGTTACAAGGCACAAGTGGTAAAGCAGGCACTGTCCATACCGATTGACCTGCTGAATTCTCATTAAAATGTGAGCCGCTCTCAGGGAGGTGTTATTTGATGAGGTCTAAGCAAGCAAGTACATTTCAGATAACAGAAACAAGAAGTGTCTTCAGAGCCAGAACCATCGTCTGAAAGCACAGAGCCTCGAGATGTGGTAGAGGAAGCAGGCAGGAGCTGCGTAGGACCACTGCAAGAGGAGACTGTGTCACTGAGTGGGTCGGCCGGGGGTTCTCATCACACAGCTGTGGACTGGGACCTGCTGACTCCTGAGGAGCTCTGTCCAGGTGGTTAAGTACTTGGTGTTAGTAACCCCGTCTCCTAGGATGGTGGTCTAGGTCCTGCTGACTCCTGAGGAGCTCTGTCTAGGTGGTTAAGTACTTGGTGTTAGTAACCCCATCTCCTAGGATGGTGGGCTAGGACCAGGTGATTTCTGAGGAGCCCTGTCCAGGTGGTTAAGTACTTGGTGTTAGTAACCCTGTCTCCTAGGATGGTGGGCTAGGACCTGCTGACTCCTGAGGGGGCTCTGTCCAGGTGGTTAAGTACTTGGTGTTAGTAACCCCGTCTCCTAGGATGGTGGTCCAGGACCTGCTGACTCCTGAGGGAGCTCTGTCCAGGTGGTTAAGTACTTGGTGTTAGTAACCCCGTCTCCTAGGATGGTGGGCTAGGACCAGGTGATTTCTGAGGAGCCCTGTCCAGGTGTTTAAGTACTTGGTGTTAGTAACCCCGTCTCCTACGATGGTGGGCTAGGTCCTGCTGACTCCTGAGGAGCTCTGTCCAGGTGGTTAAGTACTTGGTGTTAGTAACCCCGTCTCCTAGGATGGTGGTCTAGGACTTGCTGACTCCTGAGGGAGCTCTGTCCAGGTGGCTAAGTACTTGGTGTTAGTAACCCCGTCTCCTAGGATGGTGGTCTAGGACCTGCTGACTCCTGAGGGAGCCCTGTCCAGGTGGTTAAGTACTTGGTGTTAGTAACCCCGTCTCCTAGGATGGTGGGCTAGGACCAGGTGATTTCTGAGGAGCCCTGTCCAGGTGGTTAAGTACTTGGTGTTAGTAACCCCGTCCCCTAGGATGGTGGACTAGGACCAGGTGACTCCTGAGGGGGCTCTGTCCAGGTGGTTAAGTACTTGGTGTTAGTAACCCCATCTCCTAGGATGGTGGTCTAGGTCCTGCTGACTCCTGAGGAGCTCTGTCCAGGTGGTTAAGTACTTGGTGTTAGTAACCCCGTCTCCTAGGATGGTGGTCCAGGACCTGCTGACTCCTGAGGGAGCTCTGTCCAGGTGGTTAAGTACTTGGTCTTAGTAGCCCTGTGTCCTGGGTAGAGGATAGAGAGGACGATACTTGGTAAACCAATGGTGGCTAATATCTGCCAAATGTGTGAGTGTTCCCTGGTGATTTTTTTCAGCCTTTCATTAGCCTGAAGTTTTGAACAGTAGAGTCTGAAATTAAACAGAAAACTGGCTCTGAATCTCCCCAACTCCAACCCCTCAGCCTCTCCTTTCTGCAGTGTGTCTTGTCCATCGTCGGCCCTTAGCAAGTGTCTGGTAAGATTTAAGAAAAAGAGGTTTAGTGCTTAACCTGTTATTTTGATTTGATAAGCATTCAGAACTTGTTATTGACTATGATACTGTTCTTCTTTCAAATACTGCGTTTGTGTCTGAATAACAGGTGGGTGACACAGCGGTTGGTGGCTGGGGTTGTGTGGGCCGACAGCCTCCGGTGCAGTGCTCACCCTGGGCTGAGGAGCTGGTCTGTGGCTGTGCAGCCCCCTCGCTGGTCTGCCCTCCAGAGCCAGACACTGCTCTCTGCCCATCTTCCTCAGAGGCCAGCGGGAGCCAGGATCTAAGGCTTTCCCGGTGCTCGGTGAGCAGTGCTCCTTCTGGTCTCCGAGAAGCATACGTGTGCTTCTGGGGTGGCGGGCCTGTGTGTGCAGGTGTCCAGGGGATCAGCTTCCTCTCTCAGGAAGCAAAGTTTTTCTGACTGCTGATCTGGCAGTGAGGAAAAACACCTCAGATTCCACTGATACAGGAATGAACACAGAATGGTACAAATATACACAAGGAATATAGAACCCTAGCTTACTTTTTGAGCTTTTCTTGTGTGTGTGTGTGTGTGTGTGTGAACACGTTGTTGTATATTTGTAGAAGTATCTGTCTACATGTTGACATCTATCTGTAGATCTACAGATACCGTTGTTTGATACGTATATATACAAGCGTATATGTACATACGTGTGTGTGGAGATGGGTACAGACACGTGCCTGAAATAAATTAATAAAAACCACTTAATCAGAATGAGGAGCCAAAGCAGGCCCGGCTGTTGGTTGGATGTGACTGTGTTGCATTTACTTTTTCTTTATAGAATCTTATTTTCTTAATAGAATGTAGAAAACACCATGAAGTGCCATCACTTGTGTTCAGACCCAGGGCTGCGTGCCCCCAGAGTGCAGTGTTCAGCCCCAAAGACAGACCTTGGAGCACTCAGAGGAAGGCTTTGGGCCCTTGATGGCTCCCGCGCTCCCAGGCAGCAGCTGGGATGCATGGGGCCTCTGGCGCCTGCCGCGGGGTCTGTAGGACAGGTCGCAGGCCACTGTGCAGGCGGAGACCTTCAGGTGTCTCAGGGCACATTCCTGTCCTTCACCCCAGGTGCCTCTGCCTTGATCCCACCTGGAGACTGCAGACAGGGGCAGGGCGGCTCCCCTCTTGGTTCCTTGGTTATCACCTCCCGCAGAGTCCTCACCTCACAGCAAGCCTTCCTAGGCACAGACGAGTGTTCCCCCCAAGTCTTCTACAAGGCAAATGTGCATCATTGTGTTCGCATTCCTTCCCTCTGTGTTCATTACTGTCTCCGTGGAACTGAAGGTGGATGTGTCGTCGTCTTGTTTTTTCACTCCCGGAATTGCCATTATAAAAGACAGGCAGTCGGAAGGACAGCTTACTCACTGGAAGAGCAGAGCCTGCCTCGCACAGGCGCAGGAGTGCTCAACTCCCAGGCGTAGCTTAACGGACTGAGAAGGGAGTCAGCCTCCCTGTCTGTGAGGTCTGCACCTGCACACGCAGCCACCTGAGGATCAGGAACATCCGGGAAGGGTTGCTGCCGTAGGAAGCACACAGACTTTCTTCGTATCCCTGTTCCTTACTAGACAGCACAGTGCAGTAGCCGTGTTGCATTTAGGTTTGGTATTTCTAAGTACTGCACCGATGATGCACAGTATATGGGGATGTGTGTCCGTTAGTGCACATGCTGTGCCATTTGTACCCAGGACTTGAGCATCCCAAAGTCTGGTGTGGTGCACAGGGTCCTGGAACTGACCCTCAGAGCGATGGTTTGACTCCGCTCCCCAGAATCAGAGTCGGAGCTTGGAGTGAGCCACCCGGTGTGCACATGCCCGCGAGCACATCTCCTCGTCTCTTCTTTATTAAATGGCCCGTGTGATGGGCGTCCGTGGCTTGCATTCCCCCTGGTACTCGGTCTCAGAGACGTTTTAAAGTTAATATGTATGAAACCACTTGATTCTTTTTCACGGCTGACATAGCGTTCCATGAAATGAATGTCATTACTGTGTTATCAGCTTTTTGTCCTTGTGACCAAAATGCCTGACGAGGACAGCTTAGAGGAGGAGAAGTTTATTTTGGCTTCGTTTCAGAGGTTTAGTCGGTGGTGGGCCCACTCCGCCGCTGGGGTTCGAGGTGCAGTGGCACGTCATGGCAGAAAGGCTCTGCAGAGGGAATCTGCTGTGTTCTGGCAGCCGGGAAGCCGGGGGCTCGGGACGACGCAGCCCTCCAGGGCTCCCCAGCGGCACGGCCACCCCCGCCTGCCTGCAGTCACCCCCAGTCAGTCCTCTCTTCACCGCTGAGTGTTCCACACCAACAGGAGACCTTGGGGACCCTCGCGTCCCGGGGGCTGTGGGGCTGTGCACGGTCCTGCGTGTGTTTCCTGCAGGCTCGTTATTGGCCGTGTGTCTTCTGTGAGCGGTGACATCTCCAGGAGGACCCACGGTGCCGACCTTGTTGTCTGCCTGCTAACCCCATGGTGCAAGTCCTCGTGGACTTGACTTTCCGTTGGCACATGTGTCAGTGGGGATGCAGCTTCCAGCGTTCACCAGGGGCCTCGTGTTCCTGAGGGTCAGTGGCCCTGCAGCTTCCTGCTGGCCTCTGCTCCGGGCCATGCGGGCAGGCTCCCCTGCACACCAGGCCGGAGGCCTGCGTCTTCCCGGGAGCCCGCTCCCTGGGGTCCGCCATGCAGCAGTTGCTCAGTGAATAGGAGGAGGCTTGGGTGAAAGGACCCGGTGCCAACGCTGTGAAGCCACACTCTCTAGGCCAGCAGGCCCTCTTTGGTCGTCGCTTGGTGACATGTGCTGCCATTGTTGGGGCTCACTTTGAGGTGGATTTTGTGTTTCAGGAAGTATCTGTGGTGGTTCTGGTATTGCTGCACGTGGGACACGAGGCAGAAACCCCGAGGAGAGTCAGTAAAATCGGTTTTTGAGAACTGTCTCGGGTTCGTGGACCCGAGTTCAGCAGTATCCTGTTGGGAGCCACTCTGGTGGCACCTGCGTCATGAGAGGGACAGCACACCTGACCATGTGCAGAGAACAGGGTGTGCTCCGGAGCGACTGCTGGGCTTTGTGACCCCACCAGAAAACTGATGCTGTCCTCCGCCTCACCATCCTTCTCCCCCAAGATAAGGGTTGTTGGAAACTCCCAAGTCAGTCGTCTGTTGATGGGAGGGTGCAGTTAATAGATGACCTGGTTAATAGCTCACAATTGAAAATACTTAGAATGAGTAGTGTCTTCCCCAGTAGTGATTTTCTGTGTTTTTTAAAGGTGAAATGTTTGTTTGATGACTGAGACTCATTTTGTATCTGGTGTGTTTTGCCAGAAACACCTGAAGGTATGCGGATACCAGATAGTTGTGAGTACTGTGCGTGCGTGTGGTTGTCATAATGAGACAGGGTCCATGTTCTGGGTGTGTATTTTTATTTGGTCTGCGTAGGACTGGGGAGTGATTAATTGCGGGCACTACTTGTGTCAGGGTGTGAATAACTGTGTTGAGCATGGGCATCGCTGTTTACCAACAAGAAAGCCCAATCCGCCTGCCAAGCGGTTGACTCAAGAACACATTCAATTCATCAGAGAGCCTCTGTAGGAAAGAGCTCTGCCCGTGGGTGGGTTGGCATTTAGTGATCAGATTGCCTTAAATGTTTTAATCGGGCCAAAGGCCACCGAGGCTTTGCTTGCCTCTGGAAGCACTTTGAGATGTCAGTAGGCACAGGGTGGCCTGTCTCTTCCCGGAGCCGCCAAGCCAGAGCAGAGTGCACAAAGCTCCCCCCTCCTGCCCCCCAGAACCCCTTCAGAGCAGGGCTTTGCAGCCACACCTTCAGTTTCTGATTCAGGTCAGGGGCCCAGAACTCCCTGACTCAAAACGCCAACTTTGGCCACTGTGACCCCCAGCACCCCCTGGGAACCACTGTGGGCAGGATCCCACTGTGCCTCCGCAGTGCACATCCGCTGACCTTTCCTGTGTGTCATGTTTATAAATCAGCCTCTACAAGGAGACTCTGGTCTCACAGGGACTTTAGATATTCCACAACAGGGTCCACAGGGGAGGGGTGGACGGTTTCTGTGAGATCCCCAGGTGGAGCGGATGACGAGCAGCATGTTTACTGTCCTTACTGAGAGTAGCAGGAACCGACCCGGAAGTTTCGCTCCTTGTTTTCTCGTGCCCCTCCATCTTTCCTGACAGCAAGTGCATTGAGGAGGTTGAAGGCTGGGGTCTCGCCCAGGCGGCTGTTGGGAGCAGATGACTGCATGTGTTCAGTCCCTATTGCTGTGTAAGAAAGTGCCCTAAAACCTAGTAGCTTAGAACGTGTCCTCACCTGAGGGTACGAGGGCTGGGAATCCAGGGGCAGCTTCACTCAGTGGTTCTGGCCTGCAATTGGCTTTTATAAAATATGGATCTGGGTGGGGAATGTCATGCACCCAAAAGCTTGTGGAGAGCAGGTTGTGGAGGATGACGCCTGTCACAAGCACGTCACATGAACTCAGCAGCTGTCATCAGGCCGAGGCAGGAGGAGTGCAAGTTCAAGGCCAGCCTGTGTCATACAGCCTGGACACTGTCTCAAAAGGAAAAATCAGAAGGACCAGGGATCTAGCTCAGTGTAGAGCAGCCCTGGGGAAAAATTCAGACTGAGATTTTTACTGCAAGGGAATATTGAGCTCAGCGTGGTGTTGGCACCTAGTAGCTGTGAATGCTCTTGGACATGTCCACACACGGTGTCGTGCCCTCCCCTGTCATGGGGGCTGGGCCTGGTGACCCACTTGGGTTATAAAAAGACTGCGGCCGCTGTCGGCTGCCCACCCTCTCTTTGCACACTTGGCTGCCCACCCTCTCTTTGCACACTTGGCTGCCCACCCTCTCTTTGCACACTTGGCTGCCCACCCTCTCTTTGCACACTTGGCTGCCCACCCTCTCTTTGCACACTTGGCTGCCCACCCTCTCTTTGCACACTTGGCGAGTATTATTTTCAACTATACCTGGCAAGATTTTCTCTTTACCCCCTGAAACCCACTGAAAGGAAATACAGAAAATAATGGCACTGCTGTATGTCTTTGTGGGTTGTGTCTCACTTGTTCTCCTTTTCTGTCCCCTTTTTGATCACATAGTACTTCACAATAGATAGGTGTTAAAAGGAAAAAGAAAAGAGAAACCAAAGGAAGTGGATGTAGTGTGTGTGGGTATCTCAATACATGTTCAGTGAGAAAAGAGCTGTAGTTTGTAATGAAATATCTACAAGGAAAATATATGATTTGGATTCAAAATCCTGAAGTATTTTAAATTTATATAGTGGTCATATATCATCTGTGATTTTTTAAAAAAGCACTGATAAATTCAAACAGAAATATTGGTGAATTTTTACTAAGCACTTGCAAATAAAAAGCATTGCACGGATCCCTACCAAAGTCATCAATGATGATTTAGTGGCCATCTAGTGAGAGTCCTGTACTAACCTGGACAACAGACCTTGCAAGCACACCATTGCTGCTTCACCCCCAGATCTGGTGCTTCAGCCAGTGAAGACTCGGGCCATGCCGGCCCTGCTTGGTGACAGGATTGTCATGAGCCGTGCTCCTGGGCTCTGCTGCCTGGCCTTCTCCAGAGGCTAGACCTCCCTCTGGAGGCCACTCTGGTACCTGTGGGTGGTGCCTTGCAGGAGTGGAGGCCCTCTTCTGTGGGGCTCCCATGGGAGGCTGCCTGCTCACTGTGATGGGATTTCTAGCAAGGGGCTGGGGAGAAGGAGCCTTTAAATTGTTTCCTGGCTGTTGGAGACCAGAGGCTTTGTCTCCTGCAGGAACTAGAACAAAGCCAGGTTTTGTTTATTTCACATTCCTTTGTTATCAGTATATTGCGTTTGGAAAAATAGGGGTTTTTTCTCTACTTTTGAGCCCTTTGTTTTTAAAATTACCTGAAGCCCTGGGCTTAGAGGAGTTCATTACACGTCTTTCTGCAGTGCTCACAACTTAGGTTCATTCTTCATGTTTTATTTATTTACTTTTTAGAATTGGGCAAATGGAACAGCCTCCCAAGTGCCGAGTTCGCTACTAGAACATGTGCGTCTCTTTTGACAGCAGATAGTCTCAGGGGCCACTGTTGGAGACGCTGGCATTTCCTACGCTCATGTTGCAGACAATATTAATAGAGCCGCAGTCTCAAACCCAACAGGAAAAGAACATCGAACTGCTAAACGGTTATTGCCAATCACAATTGACGATGTGCATCTCTGTTCCTAAGTGAGGCCGCTTGAAGTGAAGAAGTCACAATGGAGAGGGCAGAACCTGGCCCTTGTCTGTATGGGATAGTGAAGGAAACGGAGCCGATTGCTCGTAGGATCCCTTTTTCCTGTTAGACCCCTTCATGCCGTGACTGTCCCTTTTTCTAAACAGGAAAAAGGGGTCCTACAAGCAATCCGCTTTGTGTTTTTAACTGTCCCAGGTACAGACAGGAGCCAGTCTTTTCCAGCGGCTGGACCCCACGGTGGTGGCGGGGGGGAGCTGCTGCAGTAGCTCTCCAGTGCCTGCACCCAGAGCCGTGCGTGTGCCTGGCGCGGGGCTGACCGATCACCTGCTCTGCAGCCCCCGGGGCAGCGTGGGCACGTTCTCCTGTCGAGGGCAGCCACGGAGGCTTTCCGCGTGCTCCTCTTCTCCCACTTGGCCGATGTCTATGAACAAAGGCTGCGGCCTACCTTGATGATAACCCCACTGTCGTGTGGGTAGAGACGGCGTCTTACCACGCTCCATTCACAACCAAGGGTGTTGATAATACGCTCTCTGCTGCGTCCCAGCAGCCCGCGTCTGAAGGGGGGATTGAGGTCTGTCTCCTTGAAAGCTGGTTCTCTCTGTTCAGAAGGTAAGTGATTCCCACATCATTCAGGTGTAAGTCAACTTTACGGGCGCGGCCTCCCGAGTGCCCTGGGATTCCTTGAGGGTGGGACAGGGTCCAGGCTGTGGGCTGCAGCAGCATCCCGTGGAGGAGACACTGCCGCGGTCCCTCTAGCAGATGTGGAGACCTCCCAGGGCCGACCTGGGGTCTCCTCTGCCTCTCGTGGAGTGCAGGTGTGTTCTTCACCACTTGCACTTACGCTCAGCAGGGACTGGAAGGCCCGCCGACCGCCCACACGGGAAGCACACCCTGGGAACTGCTGTTCACGTGGGGCTGGCTGACCCGCAGACAGAGCCAAGCCCACCTACCAGGAAAGGTGAACCCGCCTCTGGGGTGGGAGCTGCCCACGTGTGCAGAGCTAGGGACCAGGAGGGAGGCGCAGGGTCGAGCTGGGAGGTGGCTTTCCGTTCAGGTTTGTTGACCGTCGATCCTGCTCCCCATCCAGAATAAAGACCCCTGTGGCCTCCCCTGCCCCGTCCCAGGTGTTGAGACATCATGCTTACCCCTCTTTCTATCAGGCGAAAAGGAAGTTTTAAGTTGAACTTATTCTCAAGAGTAACTTAAATCAAACTTGGGTCAGCAGCGTCCCGTATCCCGTGACAGTGGTCGTCACTGTCCCTCCTGAGTGTGCAGGCCTGCGTTTCCGGTTTGCACACAGAGGAGGCACTCACACTTGAATGACGGGAGGTCAGTTCTCCAGGGGCCCAGCCTCCCCTGTGCTCTCTCGGCCTCGGGGTCTGTGTGGTGGCCCCTTGGGTTTGCCCTCCTGCCTTCCCTGGACACCTCCCCGGGCACGGAAAGCTTTCTTCTGACATTTCTTTTCAGATCAGAAATGAAGCGGGTCATCAGAGCAGCTAGCAGACGTCTTAGAGAGTGTTTTATAGAGCGGGCCTGGACGGGGCATCTCTGTGGAAATAGGTGCTATTGCACTAGATCCTGCGCCTCACACACCCCGATCGCCAAGGCATGGGGTAGCGCTCAGACTGGGGCTCATTTCACCCGTCCCTGGTGTGTCACTGACTCCTCAGGAGCTTTCTGTGCCACGGTGTCATCAGTCCAGGTGGCAGGCCCCCGGCCACCTGCACCTCTGCTCCCCCCAGGAAGTAAAGGCCTGCCTTCCCACCTAGCAGCTGAGGAAGGGAAGGCCACTGCGACCAGGACGCCGGCCCCACCTCTCCTGGGGTAGGAAGGGCTGCCTCCTGCCCGCTGCCCCCCGCCTCTGCCCTCGTGTGGAGGGGCGTCCCACCCCCACTGGAACTCCGCCCGGAGGCGGTGTCTTTCCAGCCAGTTTCAAACGCAGGCCCAGTCCCCACTGGTCAATGAATGAGGACAAAGCTTCTAGGAGCCTCCCGCCCACTGGATGGGTGTGGGGGGCCATTTGAAGTGCTTGGTCCTAGAGGTCAACCGCAGGGGTCGTCTGTGACAGAGTGGTGCTGCTATGGTGGCTTTTGCACCAGTGCCGTCTTGAACTTTTGTAGAGGAAGTGACTAGCCGTGTCCTCCCACATGGGCAGTGGGAAGGACAGAGGCACAGACCCTTGTGCCTTGGGCAGAGCTGTGCAGCCTGGCAGGGCACCTCCTCTCATTTCTCACCTCTTCAGAGGACGTTTGAGACGGCAAGATCCCGGAGACTGCGCTCTCCCACCCACCTCAGTGAGGGTGCCTGGGCTCCTTTCCCTTCACATGCCTTTTCCTGTTCTGTTGTGATCTTGTCTTCTTGGTCCTGGACAGGGGAGCAGGCCCCCGGCGTGCTGGGGACGCTCTCTGTGGCTAAGCTGCGCAGCCCCTCCTCTTCCCTTGAAGGCCAGCTGGTGGCGTGAGCAGGACCTTTGAGGAGGAAGGCTTCTGCCTCTGCCCTGGGGAACCAGAGAGCGGGAGGTTGGCCTGTGGTGTGCTCACGTGCTGGGGACACAGGGGCGGAGGCAGCAGGGTGACTTGGCCGGTGTCTGGAGGCCCCACGTTGGACCAGCTCGAGGGCAGGGTGTGTGCAGGAGGTCACAACAAGAACCTGAGCCAGCCCTGGAAGGACCAGCAGGCCTGACAGGTGTGAGGATCAGGAGCCTGGGCGCCACAGGACAGCCTGAGACGTTGGGCCGGGATGGCGGCACGTGGCCAGGTTGTGTCCGAGGCGTCCTCCAGAGCCGTGGCTCAGGGCTGCACCACTGTGCTGGGGTCATCCCGGAGGCCGCCTTCAGTGGTCATGACACTGGTACTGTTACCAGGCGTGGCCCTGGCCACTCCTTCACAAGACAGTGGCTGTCCTTGGGAGAGCTGGCACACAGCACAGCCAGGACTGTCCACTTGCTGTTGAAACAAATCTCGTGAAGCAGCAGAACAGGGCCACCACCCACATGGCCCACCTGAAGGGAAGGACGCTTAGGGTCCATGGAGGCCCGTCCAGCAGGTGTCCGCCCCTCGTGCTCTCCTAAAGTGCACTCAGGGCAGAGGGAAGCAGAGCCGGCCATCCCTCCCTCTCTGCTGCTGTCTTAAGGTCGGGCACCTTGGAGAGCGGATGTGGCCTCTGGGGCCCAGGGAGGTCCCCGAGAGTGGACGTGGCCTCTGGGTCCAGGGAGCTGCAAGCTGCTGGCCCCAGTGGTTACTTGTGTATTGGGTGATGGTCTGAAGGCTGAGGTGCCTTTTCTTAGCAACCCAGGAGGAAGCTCAGCCTTGTGTGTTGGTTCTGGGGTGTGATTTTCAGAAGCAGAAGCCAGTTGGCCCACAGCTTCCTTGATAACGACGCCCTTCTGAAGCCCACCCCTGTGCCTGTGAGCAGGAGAGGAGGTCAGGACTTGAGGAGGTGACCTGGTTTCTATTGTTCTCTTCTTCCAAGGGCCTTTCCTCTGCAAGTTATTTTAAAATCTGTTCTTGCAACTGAGAATTGGTGGTTTCTTTCAAGGGAAAGTACATTTTGCTCAAAAGAGAAGCTCACTAATAACATAGAGCACAGAGGCACGATTATTTTAGGTGCTGGTCTGTTACTAACAATAAGCACCTCTCAGGGAACCATCCTAACTGATAACACACAAAACCTGGAGTTCCATCTTCTAGCAAGGCCAGCAAGCAGGGAGAAATCAGTCCAAATGAAATTGAGTTTCATTCTCACTTTACGATTTAGTGTATTTAAAACAGGGGGTGGGTGTGGTCGCGGGTCTTCGCCGCCTGTTCTGATGAGTGTCAGGCAGTCAGGTACTTGAAGATGAGGGGTGTCCGGGCTGGGGAAGGCCTGCTCCCCTGGGTTTGTTGAGTGTCAGCCTTTCATCGCTGACAGTGCAGAAGTGACCTTCAGGTACTTCTCACTTGCACCCCAAGCAGGTGGAGTGTGCCACAGGGGTGTCAGCTTCGACGGAGGTGATTGGAGTGGCCTCCAGCCACGTGCACCGAGTTCACCGTCAGGTGCCTGTGGGCAGCTGTGGGAGCCCACCCGGGTGGGGCAGCGTGATGCTGGGGTGCCGCTGGTCAATGCTGCGATGGCAGTGCTAGGTGGCCTGTTTTGCTTGCCCTTTCATCTTGGTGGTGTATTTTTGGCTCAGGGAGCCGTGAGCGTCTTGAAAGGCTGAGCCCTCCTGCCCTCCGCCCCTGGGCCCTCCGCCCCTGGGCCTTCCCACACTCTCTGCCCCTCCCCCAGATGGTCTCCCTCCTGGAGTTGGGTCTGTCTGTGGGTGCCACGGGGGGGGGGGGGGGGGGGGTGTGCGCTGTGTTCTGAATGGTCCAGGCGGGGTTCTCAGGAGCTGGAACTCCTCTCTGACTGCACATCACACTTCTTGTGACCTTAGTGGTAACATCTGGCAGGTCTCAGGTTGCTGGGAACCTCAGTAGCTCTGGCCGCAGTGGAGCAGTGGTGTGCTGAGAAGATGCACTTCCAAAGAAATAGCACCAACAGCAGATGGAAGGCACACTGCAGGGCACTGGCCCACACGACTGCGGAGGCTCAGAGCCCCACAGTCTGCCCTCTGCACTGGAGGCCAGGAAGGCTGGCCATGCAGTCGGAGGGCCCAGGAGCCAGAGCCAGCCGCGTAGCTTCCAGGCCAGACCCAGAGGTCTGAGAGCCAGGAGCAGAAGGACGGAAGCTGAGTCCCAGCCACAAGGTCAGGTGGAGGGCCAGTCCTCCCTTCCTCCACCAGACTCCGAGGGACTGGGCTCCACTCACATTGGGAGGGCAGTCCTCCTGGCTCAGTCTAGCCCGGGTGCTGAGCCCTTCCAGGAGACCCTCCCACGCCCCAGAGGAGGGCATTGCAGAGGTCTGGGCCAGCCCTCACCCAGTCGGGTGGCCACAGGAAGTCAGCCCTCGCCCTTCCAGGGTCTGTTGGTGCTCTGTGCACGTAGGTGACTGTGAGCAGGCGGAGACGCTGCCTGCAGCAGGGAAGGCCGAGTGAACTCGCCCCAGTGAGCAGCCCCGCGTCACAGTGGACACATGACACCGTCTGAACCCAGAGGCGCGGGCCTGTGCTGCACACCTGTCGTCCTGTGAGTGGCAAGTTCAAGGCCAGCCCCGACCTGAGCATGAGCCCGTCTCAAAGTCAGTAGCATGGGTTCAGCGCTGGTGCCTCAGAGACACAGGAGGACTCCAGAGGAGCCCCTCGGTGTTGAGAAATGATCCTCAGGTGACACTGGGGGTGGAGGAGGTGGGTGGAAGACCTCGGCTCAGCCAGCAGAGGCCGGAAGGCAGGAGGAGCGTGGAGGAAAGAGCGAGTCACAGAGGACAGTGGAGAGATGGTCAGGCCGGGGAGGAGGCCTGGTGAGCGAGGTGCTCGCTGGTGCAAAGGGCCAGCCAGGGGGGCTGTCCTCACGCGTCCCTTCTTGTCCTGAAGCCGGGCCCAGACATCGCCAGGCGACCACAGGGTGTGGAGTTGGGGGTAGCGATGGGATGAGCGCTTCCCACAGGCCAGGCCCTACACCTGTGGTTTCACAGCCAAGGAAGGAGCCGGGAGAGACGCCCCTCACCCTCGGCCACCCCAGAGTCCTCGTCCCACGCGTGTCCCTGGGTCACCCTGGGGCACTGAGAGGCTGGAGAGAGTGGCTCTGAGCATCGTCCTGCTTCTGAGGAAGGTGTTGGTGACTGCAGTCAACCGGGGGGATAATGGAGGTCAGGAACCCCAAGCCCATGAGTGGAGTGCACGGGAGAAGGCGTCAACCGGGGGGATAATGGAGGTCAGGATCCCCAAGCGCCTTGAGTGGAGTGCACGGGAGAAGGCGTCAACCGGGGGGATAATGGAGGTCAGGAACCCCAAGCCCATGAGTGGAGTGCACGGGAGAAGGTGTCAACCGGGGGGATAATGGAGGTCAGGAACCCCAAGCCCATGAGTGGAGTGCACGGGAGAAAGCGACAGGTCCTGAGACACAGCGAGCTGGGCTCTGTCTCCTGCTGGGCTCCTCTTCCCAGCCTGGGGCTGGGTCCCCTCCTTGTGGCTAGAGATGAGGATTTAGGGAATGCCCCATGGAATGAGGAGGTTCTTCCAGAGGGTGGGCCTCCTTTCACCAGCCACGTTCTTGAAAGGCCGTGCCTTACGGAAGTCCTTCCTGCTGGATTCTGAGGTCAGCAATGTGGAAACAGCGCAGGCCTTGTCACAGACATGAGGAGCTGAGGACGCAGGGCCCCGTCTTCATGAGTCTCGCAGGGAGGGGAGACAGCCGGGCGAGCACTGGCGGTGGCAGCGTGACCCGTGCTGTCTGGGTGTGAGGTGAGTGGGGAGGGCGTCAAGCCAAGGCCAGGCCCAGAGGCCGGAGGAGCTGACTGGCCGTGAGCAGGAGGTGCCGGGTCAGGCCTCCCTCAGCCCTCTCGGGAGGCTGCCGGGAATCGCTCCTCAGGTACCCTTGACCCTGGGAAGGACCCAGGGCCTGGGCACCCAGCACAGTGCTGCTGCTGGCTCTGCTCCCATCTGTGGCTCTGCAGTCCCCAGCCTCCTGTCACCCAGCACAGTCCCCGAGAGGGTGGAGATGAGGGTCGGCGTAAGCACCGTACTCCCCACCAGCTGCCCTCCCTGCACAGACATCGGAGGTCAGGCTGAGGTGCAGCTCGGGGTGGAGAGCTTGCCTTTGCATGAAGCCCAGGTCCTGTCCCCAGCACCAGGAAAGAAGACACACAAAGAGAAAATCGGGACGAGCCCTTGGGGACGAGAGGTGGTGAGGGAGCCGCTGCCCTGGGGCTTCCCGCGTGTGAACGGCGCTAGGTGCACCTGCCTGCGGTATCCCGCTGAGATCCAGTCACCCGGGGTGATAAGTTACTGCAGGCTGTGGCTGCCCATCACTGCCCCTCCACCGCACCAGCAGAGAGACCGCGTCTGGTCAGTTCTGTGCGGAGGTCCTCCCTTCAGGGTCCTGGTACCTTTCTCACTCCCCAAAGCTATTTAAGGTTTAAAAACAAACACCCAGCATTTGAACCCGTCTCTGAGTCAGGGGGAGCAGAGCCTCTCATTGCTCCTGTGCGTTGGTGCCATGTCTGAGTAAGCCTGGCCTGGCCTGGCCTGCCCTGCCTTGGAGAAGCGCACGTGCATTGGTGTCGGACCTGCAGATCCTCCTCTGTGCCAAGACCTGGGAACATGAGGAACATGTTTCCCACCGAAACGGGAGTCCTCATCCCGACCCAGGGCAGGCTCTCAAGTAGCCCCTTTTAATTGTTCTTCCAGCCCAGCTTATGTCAAAAGATGCAATTCGGTTCTCCTGACAGCGTCTTTCTCTTCTAATTAAACTCTTCTAATTTGAAATTCTTTTTCTCCATCTTCATTTATCCACAAAAGCCAGGTTTGACCTAGATACGTAGCAGTAGGTAACAGAGCCCTGGGTCCCGAGGCCCCATTTCCCAGCAGGTGTTAGTGGATCCTGCTCCCTTCAGTGGTGCTGGTGTTGACATGGGCACGTCCACGGGACGGAGCAGCAGCCTGTGCTGGGGTCTGCACTGTGATGCCACACCTGCTGGATGTCACCTTCGGTATGTGTGCAAGGGCAGTTCCCCAGAGCTCACCTGGCACAGGTGGGGCTACTGGAGGAGAAGGAGTGTTTCCCAGGTCCTGCACCAAACTCAGGGCAAAGTGGAGACTGAGCCCGGGACTGGGTGCAGCTCAGTGGGGGAGCACACACCTCTGGTGCACAAGGCCCTGGATTAGACCTCAGCACCCCGAAGGTAAGATCGGAGCCCACTCTCCGCCGACTGCTAGTGCCTCGCCTGATGGCCTTCAGATTTTGCTTAGGGATGATTGTATCGGGAGGTACAGGAAGGACTGCGTGTAGCTGGGGTCTGGGATCCGGCAGCCTCTCTGGGGACCCCTCAGTGGGCCATCATCTCTGAGCATGGTAGGAGGTTTGCTGGGGTGGACAGGCCTTCAGACTCTGGGTCAGGCAGACCCGATGAAGTCCCCATTGTAGGCGGTGCAGCTGCAGCGTACAGCGATTGACACATGCCCACTTGACACGGGCCTGCCCTACGTGTGACAAACTGCAGGTCACTCAGATGGACTTCCTTTTCCACTCCACTGCTTCTCTCCAGTGCTCTTCTGGATGAAGAGCGTGCAGAGCAGGTGTTCCTTGCCTTCCAAATGCATTGGGTGTGCGCAGCAATAGTAAAGTCAAGGCAACTGGGGTTGTTTCCCCTTCCACACCTACAGCCTCCCCCATCCATGAGTATAATCTCCCCATCCACAACTACGGCCTCCCCATCCACGACTGCGGCCTCCCCATCCACGACTGCGGCCTCCCCATCCACACCTACAGCCTCCCCATCCAGCCTACAGCCTCCCATCCACGACTACAGCCTCCCCATCCACGCCTACAGCCTCCCATCTATGACGACAGCCTCCCCACCCATGCCTACAGCCTCCCCACCCATGGCTGCAGCCTCCTCTGAGCCAGGACTCTGCCAGTTACTGCTGTTTGCTGGATGGTCAGTCGTCCTTGCCCCCCACATTGCCCTGTCTCCCTGCTCCTTCTCTGGGGGGGGGAGGTGTCCCTCTGGGGGCTCACGTCCTGCGTGGCTTTCTCTGTCTCCGTCACACAGCTTGGTATTCTGAGTTCCTTCCGCCTTTTAACCCACCTCTCCCTACTTGTTTCTTAGCTCTTCTGTGGATGGCATCAGCAACGGTGCACTGTTGTGTGTACTTTGGTACTTGTTTGGAGAGGCCGTTTTTGACAAGGAACGCAGAGTTGATGTCGTGCTGTCATAGATTAGGGGTTGACAACACAGATTCTTCTTAATGCAAACATCGAGACAAAACCTGGGGTAAAGATAAAGATGAGGTGTAAGTGGGTCCTCTGCCCTCCAGCTGTCCCTCAGCCGGCTTGCCGAGGATTGTCCCAGACAGGAGCATAGCTCTTTGCTAATGTTGCGGCTGACAGTCACCTGTGTGACCTTTTTCCCAGCCAGGCTTTTCCCTTGTGGCTTCAAATGATCCCTGAGTTGCAGGCAGGATCAGGCCAGCTGCCCCCTTCCCAGGAGGAGAGGACAGTGGTGAGCCCCGTCCCCAGAGGCAGCAGGGTAACACAGGCTCTGTGAGCAGAGGCCAGTGTAGCAGGGTCAGGACCTCGAGTTCCAGCCTTCTGCCCTGCTCCAGGACCCCACTCCCCAGGGCCGGAGGGAGCCCCCTGGTGGTCAGCCTCCAGTACTGACTGCATTCACCGCAGAGAGAGGAAAGCTCAGGGACACAGGACAGCCCTCCTGGACCCCGGACACCCTGGACCCTGACCAGTGTCCAGACCACCTGGCTCCTCCGTTGCCTCCCTGCGGGTCCTCTGAGCCACGGCGTTGACAGCTCGTACCGTAGGAGCTTGGTGAGGGCCCAGAGGCTGAATCATCGAGGACCCGCTGAGTAGTGGGACTTGTTGACCAGTATAAGGGACGGGGCCACGCACCAGGTTCTGGGCTCCAAGCTTTATCATTTTTTAGTTTTTTTATTTTTACTCTGTTATTTTGGAGTAGTGGGGATTGGACCCAGGGGTGCTTAACCACTGAGCCACATTTCCAGCCCTATCTTATTTTTTTTTTCCATTTTCACTTTTATTTTAAGACACGGTGTAGCTAAGTTGCTCAGGTCTCACTAGGTTGCCCAGGTTGGCTTGGAACTCGCGATCCTCCTGTATCAGCCTCCTGAGCCATGCTTCCTGCCTCCTTGAATCAGCCCTGCACGTCGGTGCTGTTTTTATCAGCATTTTAAAGATGGAGAGGCTGAGGCCAAAGAAGCTCGCTCACTCACTCGGCTCACCAGGCGTGGAGCTGTGAATTGGCCCAGAGGTCAGAACCAGAAGCTGCCTCCGGGGCACAGTGTCATGGTCCAGTTGGAGCGTGTGTTGTTCATCCCGGTAGCTTGCTCTTTTTTCATGTGGACCTTGGGAACCAGAACAGTATTTCCGTGTGTTGGAGGGGTCTTCCAGAGTAAAGATCAAGGAATCGCTTCCCAGTGCCACAGCCGTCTTGCAGACAAAGAGTGCCGTGTCTTTGAGAAGTTTCACAAGGCCGCTCTCGACCTCTGGGCCCTGTCCAGTGCTGAGGTTCCTGGTCCATTAATCTCCTTGGCATGTCCACAGTGTCAGCTGCTTCTCTGTTGGAGGAGGTGGGCGGACTCACATCTGTGGGCTTTTCTTCTGTTTGGGATACTAGGAATTGAACGCGGGGCGCTTCACCACTGAGCTGCATCCCTGTCTGTCTTGTTGTTATGTTTTGAGCCAGGCTCTCCTAAGTTGTTCAGGCCTTGTTCAGTTGTGAGTGCTTCACTGAGTTGCCCAGGCTGTCCTTGAACATGTGATCCTGCTGCCCTAGCCTCCCGAGCTGCTGGGCCGACCGGTGGCCCCCGCACCCGGCACCTCTGTAGGCCACGTTAAATCGCTCAGCCCTCACCCTGGAGAGTGAAATCTCTTCAGGGTCCTACCAAGGGTGATTTCTAAGCTCTACTAATGGATCAGATTTGTCCCAGCACTGCAAAAAAAAAGAAGGAAGAAAGAGAATAATTCTCACTTCGAGTTTGAGAAACTTGTTCAGTTCCTTGTTGGAAAGTACAGTGAGCGTCTCCTCGCACCGTTACTGAGCGTGGTTACAGTGCACACGTGGTACAGGGGAGTCCGCGTGCCTCGCCCTGTGTTGGGAAGGAAGGGCTGGCACTCGTGATGGACGTCAGGTCTGGGAGGGCACGGCAGGTGCTCGGTCTTCCCGGCTTCTCCACACCGTGCGTTGTCGGCACAGCCATGGGACGGCTGCTCTGAAGCGAGGCTGCGGGGCCCTCCTGGGTCCTCAACCCTTTACGTCTGAGGCCCTGCCCAGTGACCGGCTCCAGGAGGCTGACCTGGGAGAGCTCGTCCCTGGACGACATTCCCTTTGCTCCCGTCCTGGGTCTGCTCTCTCCGCCTGCCTTGCTCCTCCTTTAGAACTTTGCTCCGAGATCAGAAGAGCTTTCTTGATCACCTTCCCCCAGTTCACCAGGGCCGCAGCTGTAAGTGGAAGGAATCAAGTTGGCTTTCCACGGGGACTGATTGAGAATCCCTTCTCCGGCTGCATTCTACTGGCCTCTAGTGGGTGGCTGTCAGGAGCAGGCTTCCTGTCGCTCTCGCCGTGACTCTCTTGAGCTGCAGCTCTCTGCACATATTTAATAATTTTTGAGAGTCTGCCTTAAGCAGAGCAATCAGAATCGTCGGGGTTTGAAATGGTTTCATCATGAAGTTAATTAAACCTTATGTGCATGGTCCCATACTTACCAACGTACCTAACAGACTCAGGTTGTCTCCTGGCCCTTAAGGAGGGGACGGTGGTGCTGATCACCAGGACTTCTCACCTAACGCTCGTTATGTTTAAGAAGGCACAGGTAACACATCTTTTTTAGAAATTATTCCAATTTGCTCTTTTCAGAGAAATGCGATAGCAAATTGATATCAGACTCCCTGTGCATAAGCTGCATTAAAAAAAAAACAACTAGCACATTCCAAGCAACTGTATGAGTTGAAATCCTTCCACATGTAGGAGAATCATCTGTCACCTCCCAGTACGACAGACACCAGTGTCAGTTCTGACAGGCATTAGTAAATAGGAAAGTCACGCTGCTTCTGTTGAAAGAGAGGGACTCCTGCCCGCAGGGCCCCAGCCACTTGACCTTGAGTTACTTGTGAAGGACATCTGGCCTTGGTTTGCTGCTGGTTCTTCTGCTCAGCATCTTTCAGGGGTGGCAGTCAGGAGGCGAGCCTG
The DNA here is from genome assembly GCF_047511675.1 of Marmota flaviventris. NCBI lineage: Eukaryota > Metazoa > Chordata > Mammalia > Rodentia > Sciuridae > Marmota > Marmota flaviventris. Next base: position 346,946 of record NC_092517.1, on the reverse strand, counting down.
GCGCACTGTCTTGTGTCTGCCTTCCAGGTGACATACAGGCAGGACTCCCCTGCTGTCCCTGTGGTGTGGCAGTGGGCTTCCCCAGCTGAGTGACTTGAGAGCACAGAGGCTGAGAGGCCCGGCACCGGTCGGGAGGAGTCTGGGGTCTCGCACCTTCGCCCCCAGCACGTTCTGCCCATGGAAGCGAGCCACCAAGACCACCCCGCGCTCTAGGGAGGGCCGTTGGGCTCTGCCTCTGAAGGGAGGACGGGAGGGAGTCGGCCATGTGTGTTCTCCAGGAGGAGTTCTTCCCGGGCCGGAAGCCCACGGATGTGGCCCTGGTCTGTGCCTGGTGGGGCCCAGTCACACCAGTGGGCAAGAGAGTGGGCCCAGCAGCCCGATGCCATGGCCCCGGGCCTCCTGACCTCAGGAGGGCCCTCCGGGTCTGCCCCACACTCTGAAGGAAGGAACGCGTCACCCTCTCCTGGGACTGCGGTGGGACACCTGCCTCTAGGCGCTCACCAGGGACATGTGACCCTGCGGTGTTCCCTCCAGGTCTGCGCCGTAGCGCGGGCTCACTGTGGCTCCTGGCCTTGGGTCAGCGCAGCGCGTGGGCTCCTGTTCTCTACCTTGGGTCCTCCCCGCCGGCTGAGGGGATGCTGGACCCCTCAGACTCCGTCACCCCCTCCTGGCCTTCCCATTCAGAGCTGCCGTGGGCTTCCACCAGCACATGCCACTCCCCGTGGGACGTTCAGATCCCTCGAGGGAGACGGAACTCGAGAGGCGGCAGGGTGGGGAGACGGGTGCTGGCCTGGGCGCACCGGGGGCTTTGCAGGTGGGGGTATCTGCAGGGGCACTGAGCAGGACCACTCCAACACGTTCTGTGCAGCATGCTCAGTGTTCCTGAGAGTCCAGGGCCTGGCCTTCGGGTGATGGGAAGACCTGGGCACAGGAGGCCACGTTCCCATGGCAACAATCAGCTGATTTCACGGCAACTGCTTCTTTTGGCAAAGGCGCATCCTGTCTGGCTCCTCAGAGTGTCTTTTGTTGTTGTGGCCCCAGACCCCTTTACCCAGCTGTCCGCCTGCCTGGCCTGCACACACAGTTCAGAGCCCAGTCTCCACTGAGATCCGAACAATCTCCACAGGGCGGGCCCACAGCCTCACAGTGCCCCTGCTTCTGTGGGCACAGCCCCTGAGGAGGAGCTGTGGCGTGAAGCCAGGTCAGCCTGGGCAGGGCACGGCCCTCCCCACTGTCTGACAGGAGCTCTGGAGCATAACTAGGGGACGTGGCCGGGGCACCCTCTGCCCGTCCCACTGAGTGGGAATGGCCCTACAGGAAGTGCTAGGTTTAGGTATGAGGTGTCCCCTAAAGCTCATGTGAGACCAGGCAGGAATGTTCAGGGGCAGCCTTGACCTGCCCAGTGGGCTAAGCCCCTGACGGGGATCGGCTGGGTGTGGCTGGAGCAGTGGGCCCCTGGGGAGTGCGTCTGGGTTTGTATTCCGTCGCTGGTGAGTGGAGTGCTCTCGGCTTCCTGGTGCCACGTGCTGAGCAGCTGTCCTTGTTGGAGTGCTGGGGAGTGAAGGTGCCCTGGACCGGCCGCGGACGCACACTTCTGCCCACTGGCCGCCTCTTGCAGCCCAGCTGCCTGCTCCTTCTGCAGGCAGACAGGAAGCCAGATGGGCATCCGGCCCCTTAGAGCCTCCTCTGTGTGCTCTAGTCGGCTGCCCTTCCCTTCCCGGGGGCTCTGCTGGGTCCTTGTTTGCAGCTCATAAACAGGACGAAGCCCTTGTGGTGCTGGAAGCTGTCGGCTGTCATTTATAGTGGACCAAGAAGTTGACCTTCCAGGTCCAGAGCACTGAGCTTTCTTCACGAGTGGACTCCCCCAATTCCAGGAGGGGTGGACAAAACAGGACGCTGCTGCTTCTCTCACCTGGGACCAGTGTCGGGGTCACACGTGGCACAGGGAGCCCTCAGTCAAGACGAGACTGGCATCCGTGTGCGGCTGGGGTCAGGGAGCTGGCCTCGCCGCAGCCTGGGCCTCTTACACTCCAGGTGAAGTGGGGAGGAGGGGCTGCTGCTAACTAGAAGAGCCCCGTAATGGAGACGTCCCGGAAGCCCAAGGATGCGTGCTGGGCGGCAGCAGCCACCAGAGCCGCCCGGGGAAGGGGCCTTCCCAGCCCTCCAGGTGGGGCCGAGCGCAGAGAGGAGGCGCCAAGACCATCCCGAGCATGCGGGCCCACGTGCCCTGTGTGGTGGTCTGCTGAAGGAGTGCTGCAGGGAATAGAATATTCCAGAAGCTATGGCTGCAGTCTGCAGCAGGCCTACCGCCTTGGGGAGATGGTGTGGCCACTCGGGGACGGGGACACTCTGAGGAGCAGAGCTACACTGTGTCTTGCTTGGAGCACTAGGTGGTGGCACTGCCTGGCTGTGTGGCTTCCGTTTGCTCTGACATGTGAATCGGACGTTTGCTGACATCCGGATTCCAGCTGAGGCTCCAAGAGGGCCGCCAGCCAGGGTGCCAGGGTGCCAGGGTGCCCGACTGAAGTCCAACGAGAGGGCGCTGTGGGTGGTGTCACTGAGGAAGCTGGGGACTGAGTGCTGGGTGCCTCCCTTCCTCTGCAGGTGGTAGCAGGCACCAGTCCTGCCCCGGAGGCCCTCGGAGGAGCCCCGATTGGCATGAGATGTCCATCTTTGTCACTGTGATGGCCTTGTGGGTGACGCTCTTGGGAGTGTCCTAATTCACCTGAATTTAAACTTGTGACACTGAAGACTCAGATTCTGGTGTGGAGTTTGGGGCCTTGGAGGGCATTTTACTGGGGTGAATGTGGGGGGGGGAATTGAAGGAAATTAGTGGGGAACTGGTTTTCAGAAGAAAGCTGGCAGAAGACTGGTTTTCACAGATACAGTGGGAGGATTTGTTATAAGTAGAAATGCATGTAGGTATTTTTAAACTCTTTCACTTAAAAGAATTCTAATCTAAATTTCAGTCTATGAAACAAAGCTTCTGAGTTCAGCTCTCAGTTGAAGTTTCTGTTCTTACTTTTCCCAGTCGGGAGTTTATTGCTGGGCTCTGGCATGAGTCTCTGAAGGCTTTGTTTTCCAGAATTCTAAAGGATCAGATAGGTTTATTTGAACAGATGCAGGAAGAGCCCAGAACCATTGAATACCACCTTCCTTTTACATTAGGTTGTTATTTACAGACACCGTGGGATTTGCTGTTGACTAAATTTGCCTTCCCGTGTCTGGTGTGAAGTGTGAGTCTGGGAGGTCTCCCTTTGGGCTCTGTCTGCTCAGTTGGTTTGTTTTTCCCCCTTTGGACTGATGTCAGTCGTGAGTAGAGGAGACGACCCCACAGAAGCAGTTTTTCCTTTCCTGTAGCCACAGTCCCCTGTGGAGACCATCCTGGAGCTACCACGGAGCCCAGCACTGTTTAGGTTAGCCAGTGGCCCTGCCACTGCCTGCCGGGTCCTGTGTTCACTAATGTCAACCCTCCCTGACGGAGTGTGCTGTCCATGCCCATCAGGGTGGTGGGTCCAAGTAGGCCAGCAAACGTCCAGTCGGCACCCATGTCGCTGCCCTTGCAGTGCACACAGACACTGCGTCGTGAACCCTGGGCCTCCTGCCTGGTCAGCTGGTGGTCGGAGGCAGTTTGCATCCAGGGTATTTCCTGACAGTCCACCCTGGTAGCCCACTTCCTGAGCCACAATGTTGTGCCTTTCTTTCTAAGCATTTCACTGTCATCCCATCGTGTTAGCTTCAATTATACATCATGGCAGTTTTTACAAGAGATATTTTAAACACAGGCGCTCAAGGAGAGAGCTGGCATTTCCCATTTTGAACGTCCAGTGTGAGTTCATAATTGTGACCACTGTCTGATTCAGAGTTTGAAGGACTGTAGAAGGGGAGGAGCACACTCCTTGCTCCCCGTCTGTGCCTCAGGCCGTCAGCTCCCTGCTGGGCCCTGCTGATGGACCTGCAGGCCTGGCCGGGCTTCCTGGGGAAAGCGCGGGGTGTCGAAAGCCTTCCACTTTTGTGCATACTGTAAGCTTGCCCCAGTTGTGGCATGAATATGTCAATCATCTCCACTCCTGCACCATGGACCCTGCTCCCCAGCACCTCCTGGCAGCTCTCTGGAGATCAGATTCCCAGCCCACTGACTCTTGTGCAGACGGTGACGGTGACAGCATGGGGTGTTGTTGGAACGTAGCTGGCATGCTCACGCCCACAGAGGCTAGCGTCCTAAGTGTGACCAGAAGCGTTCTTCATGGCGTGTGCTTTGGGAAACTTTGACAGAGGGAAGCGGGTACTTGCTTGGGAAGAGTGTGGCCCTCTTATTTGTCTGGTGTAATACTCACCTGCTAAACATAAACCAGTATCTGTGTGCACAGTGCTGGGACCTGGGTGGTGCTGGCGGGTCTGTGCTCAAATTTTTTGCTTACACATTCTTACCGTGTAATTAATGAGGCTGTTGGCAGTTACGCTGGGTGTCACCTGGACTTCCTGACCCCCCGGCATTCCTTTGTAAAGCTGTTAAGGAAGGGGCAGCCCCAGCAGACTGTCTGAATCTCCAGCTGTAAGCGTGCAAGGCAACCCCACAGTCAAGGAACGGAGGTCCAACGTGCTTGCCAAGCTCCATACCCTCAGCTGCCTCTGCACACAGGTCATAAGTGTCCCCAAGGAACCAGGATGTGGCCCTGTCCCCATTCTCGACTTCCCACCCCCAAGAACCAGCCCCAAAGGACAGGTGGCCTTGTCTTCCAGTGTCCACTCTACCACCTGACACCTGGGGTCTGCTGGTGACCGTATCTCTGGCTTTGCTTCTCCATGAGAATTTTCAGTCACAATCGCAGACGGGGCTAGTGCTGAGAGTGTGGGTTCTGCCGTGTCAGGAGAGGGAGAGGGGCTCGTGGGTGTGCACAGAGGGGGCTTGTTGGTGCGCCTCTTCCAGTGCAGGCCAGGCGTGGTTTTCTTCCCATGTTGCCGCTCCACTACCCAGGAGCTCTGGATAGCTCCTTATCATTCCACGGGAAATGTTTTCAGTTGTGAAGAACCAAAGCCTCATCAGTCCACAGAATTAGAAAAGACATCTTACCTCTGATCAGTTTAGATTGAGCAATGAAATTCAAAAGCAGAAAATATGTAGACACCAGGAAATAGGACTTCGAGCATGTGCTCGGACCTTGGAAATAGAACCACGATCAAGCCAGGCTCCTGGTTAATCATGGGAGTCACCGGTTACAGAGCCCGAGGTGGTGGAAAACCCACTCTGTCAGTAGCCTGTGTGACCTTGAGCTCTGTGTGTTTATGTAATGGAAGGTCACAGTACCTAATTCCTGGCACCCAGCAAAATCGGCACGCAAAACTCCTAATCCTCTACACAATTTCACTTATTCTTATGAGGAAGAGTTTATGGGATGTAAGGAGGACGAATTCGTGAAAGAGTGGATAGATCAAGGACAAATCAGCCGCACCTCCCCAGCTGGCCGCGGCCCCGCCGAGGGGGAGCCTGCCTCTGTCGGAACATTGCTCGGAGGGTCCATCCATCAAGTGTCATTTCCATGCCGTCAGTTCAACAAAGGTGGAATAAGGTGGCTGGATTTACCTTGACTGATGAGTGTGAGATGCCAAGATGTTGCTCAGCGTTAGGGGAGATGTCTAAGAGGCTTCCTTTTCATGCTGAGATTCTCAGAAGGGATTGAGAGCTTACTAAAAGTGTTTCTTTTTTCCTTGAAAGAAATTAAAAGGATGGGGGTGTTTTTCCAGAAATGCTTTTTTTCATATGGCATTAGTTGGTATTTGGGGGGACCCCTAGCACTCGACAAAGAAAACATGGCGGTTCTCGCGTGGAGTTCCACATCTGGATTCCTCTAACCCCAGCATGAAAATACCTGGGATAAAGTAGTGTCTGCACTGAATACGGGGACTCTTGTCCTCACTCCATACTCCACACGGCACAACCACCATCTACATAGCATCACGGTGGACGTGGCATCGCCAGGCATCCAGAGGTGGTGCAGGGTGTATAGGGAGGTGGGGAGGTTGTCTGTAAAGGACTTGGGCACCCACCATGTCTGTGGGGCAGGGTCCTGGAAGCAGCCCCCCATGGTGTCAGAGAAGCTGTGCTTCCAGACTTCAAGAGCAAAAACAGAGGTGGACAGCACAGCCCAGCACCTCACCCCAGTGTCAGCAGAGGGAAACGTGCTCCCGGTTGGACCGATCTGTCGGTTTATTTGTAGGATTACAGCAAAGCCTGAGATTGAATTCCTCACCTGAGCCGCTTCCTTATTGACTGAATCCAAGCAGACGCCCCTCTAATTTAGCAGAGTATTTTTATTAAAGCTAGGCATACAAACATCAATTATCTAAGCTGCATCTAATTTCCTCCACCATTTATTTTCCTTCGCTGGTTGCCAAAGGATTAGAAGACATGATTAGAATTCAGCAGGAAAATAAAAACAACAACAAAAGAGGAAAACCGTTCCACAAAAGCAGATGCTTAAACAAGAGCCACAGCGTTCAGAATTACAATAATGAGTTTAAAACTGCAACAACCGAAAACCCAGCCTTTGTCTCGAGTGATGGCTTTTACCAGCTCACGCCCTCCGCAGCGGCTGACTTGGCATGCCACACGGGCACGGCACACAGGCGTGGAGTCGCCGCGCCTCCCCCTGGGCTGGGGTGTGTTGAGAACGTAAGGCGTCCTTCACCCTCCGCACTGACGTGGCAGACCGCTGGCCCCTCGGATGTCCTTGTTTGTCCTCGGCCAATTCCAAGGAGGTGTAGCAAAGGCCTCATTTTAGAGGAAGAGACTGGAGTCAGGATGGACATGTTTATGTAACTGTCCTCCCCGCCGCCTGGATGCCAGTGTCCTCCAAGGCAGCATAGAGGGACAGGTATGCCCTCGAGGAAAGGCCCCACGTCACCTCTAGGTCAGGGTCACCAGGTGGCCTGTGGCCAGGCCTGACCCACTCTGTGTTTGTGTGAATAAAGTTTTATTGGAACACAGTTGTGCTCCTTCATTTACCTATTGTCTACAACTGCTTCCAGCTGAAGTGAGAGGTTGTGGACTGTGGGCGGATCTGCTCCTGGGCGCCCGAAGGATTGACTGGCCAGCCCTTAACCAGTCTACCTGATGTGCTTGCCTGGCCGCCCCAGGCTGCCCGTGTGAGGTCTGCTCGTGAAACAGATGTTGGTGTGCACTGTGAGGGCTGAGCGGCTGGCGTCCCATAAAGTCGAACAGTGGAGCTTATCTTGTCAGCCTGCCCACCGTATCTACCCCTCCCAGGCACTCACTGCCCCAGAGGCCTGGCCTGGCCTGGGGACCAAGCCCTGACCATCTGCCCCGCTCTTGCCTGTCCTCGGCTCCTACCTGTGCCTTCCACAGTCTCCAGGCCTCCTCCCCTCCCTCATCTGTCTGGCCCCTCCCCGACGGCCCTCAGTCCACACGAACAGGACTGATGGCCCCCGGGTGCACGGGTCCTGTGTTCCCGCGGTGCCTAGCGCTTCACGGCCCTGAGGACTGTGGCCACAGTTGCAGCCTCAGACAGGTGTAGGACACCTCGTATGATTCGTGACTCGCGTTTCACTGAGTGGTCAGCAGCAGCAGCACCCATGAAGGGCCGCGGGGTAACGTGGCGGAGGAGGAGCTGCAGCGTGGGCCTGAGGCTTGGTTTGGTTCTAACTCCTGAGCTGCGGCTGCAGTGTGTGGTGGCAGGCAGCTGCTCACCCCCCAGGACCCTGGCCGAGCACAGCACTGACGCGGCACTCTCGGTTTGCTGGCTGAGGACGTTTGATGGCAGTCAGGCCACAGCCCCTGTGGTGCTCAGTAGCCCCGGTTTCCTTATCTGACACCCAGCTCAGGTGAGGCTGACGTGTGTTCCCATGTGCATGGTGCAGGAAGACTGCCCGCCCCTGCCCAGCGCTTGGTCAAGGTGGCCTTCCCCTCATACTTCTTGCTATGTCAACTCCTACAGATTACGGGCATTACCCAGAATGCTGCACACTCAGACAAAAGTTTTTAAATGTAAAGAAGCCACGGTCCCCCAGAACCCATCCCGACTCGGAGTGCACGTGGGTGTGATGCCCCTGCTCGGCGGACCTCACCCGGGGTCCACTTCCTGGAGCCCTGTCCTAGGGCAAGCTGTGTGTACAAATCCACCTGAGGGGGTCCCCAGCGCCCATCAGATACAGAATGGGTCTGTGCTCCAACAGAAGGGCCTCAGGACTGTGGGGTCCCTGGTTTAGGTGGGGCTCAAAGGAGCCTGGTAAACAAAGGCTGTGGACTTTTGTCTTTGAAATTCATTGTTTTATTTGTGACTACGATATATGTAACCAGGTGTGTTCTGCAAAGCCAGACAAACAGACTCTCCAGAACCTGCTTTGGCTGGCCACCTGCACAGGCTGGACTTGGAGGCAGCTGGGACCTGGGCAGGCCTTATGTCTGACACCCTGGCAGCCTCACTGGATGATCTTTGCTTTGTGAAACAGTAAATAGCAGCCCTCCTAATCCTCGCGGGCCCAGGAGGGAAATGCAGGAAATCTCCTGCTCTGAAGGACTTTGGGATCTGCTGGGAACGTCCAGTGCTCACAGAGACCTGGCTGAGTCTTCTGTTTGACACTTGCTTTGCCAGGAAACACAGGAGCACTGGACATGGCTCCTGATGTCACCGAGCAGCAGTTAACGGCTGTGAGATGAAGGGGCACGGAGGTACACGGACGTGTTTTGCAAACGCTCCGTGGTAATGATGATGTCACGAGGCTTTTCACTTTTAAACTGTCTTAATTTTATTCTCAGTTTGAGACTAGAGATCATTGTCATTAATTATAGAAACTGTCCCAGAGTGCAGTCTTAAATCAGATTTCCATTAAAGCTTGTGACTACAGCAATTCACTTCACAGAGGGGGAGATGGCAGCCCTCCTCCTCGTGGTGGGCACTCGTGGCCCACAGCCCTGCCACCCTGGGCTCTGCAGCCCTGCAGCCATGTCCTGCTGCTCTTGTGAGTGGCAGCTGCTCTGGGGTCCTGGTCAGGCCTCTCTGCTCCTCCCTCTCCCTCCTCCCCCCTCCCTCCTCCCCCTCTCCCTCCTCCCCCTCTCCCTCCTCCCCCTCTCCCTCCTCTCCCTCCTCCCCTCTCCCTCCTCCCCTCTCCCTCCTCCACCCTCTCTGCTCCTCCCTCCTGTCCCTCCTCCACCCTCTCCCTCCTCCACCCTCTCCCTCCTCCCTCCTCTCCCTCCTCCACCCTCTCCCTCCTCCCCTCTCCCTCCTCCCCCTCTCCCTCCTCCCCCTCTCTGCTCCTCCCTCCTGTCCCTCCTCCCACCTCTCCCTCCTCCACCCTCTCTGATCCTCCCTCCTGTCCCTCCCTCCCTCCCACTTCTCTCCACCCTCTCCCTCTCCTTCCCTCCCTCCTTCTCTGCTCCTCCCTCTCTCCCTCCCTCCCCCCTCTCCCCTCCCTCCCCCACCCTTCCCCTCCCTCCTATTTCTCTCCACCCTCTCCCTCTTTGCATCCCTCCCTCCTTCTCTGCTCCTCCCTCTCTCCCTCCCTCCCCCCTCTCTCCCTCCCCCCTGCCCCCCTCCCCCTGCCCCCCTCCCCTCCCTTGCCCCTCTCAGAAGCCCTTTCTCACTCTTGGCTCAGACCCTCTCTCCTCTGTCCACTCAGGCCCCTTCCTCTGGAAGCTGCTGTCAGCACTCACCTTTGCTCAGCCCTGGGGATGGAAGGAGCTACTGGTGCTCCCGGGCCCACGCTGCCTGGCCTGCACCCCAGGGCACTGTCAGCTGGGTGGCTCCACAGTGAGCCAGGCCACCACGGAGGCGCACGTCCCTGGGTGCTTCCAGCAGGGCGTGCGTCCACACAGAGTGGTGGCCTGTGCTTGCAGTCATTCTCTTGTCTAACACCAGGAGTCGCTGCCTGGGGGAGACCCCGGAGCTGGCGGCCACTGAGGCCCATCCAGGGCCAGCACCCAGAATGGGGTCCCAGGTCACGGTGTCTTCTGCTCATCCCGCTCTGAGACTCACATGTCTTCTCCGTGGCCCAGGAGCTGCGGGCCAGGTTGGCTTGGCCCCTGGAGGCCACTGACTGACCCAGGTGACATCTGCCCTGGCTGGGGTCCCACTGCTCCTGGGAGTGTGCTTCCCCAGCTCTGGCAGGCTCTGCCCCCACAGCTGTTTGGAAACGGCCCTGGCGTCCCTGGAGAGCCAGCGCTGCCTGCCGCTGGCCCGCAGGGTGGCACAGAGGTTTCCTTCTGGGCATGCCCGGTCCTGATGGGTGGGGAGTGGTGCCCATCTGTGGTGCTCCCAGGAGGCTGCCTTTCCCTTGAGGCCAGTGGGCCTGTGCCCTGTGCTGGCAGAGCACAGCCTGGCAGCAGTGTCCTGGGGAGGCCACTTGACCGCTCTCATCGCCACTCTGGAGGAAGTTGGTGCATGAACATCCTTCAAGGGCACTTAAAGCCACATGCTGAGCATGTCACATGTGACATCATGCAGACCTCCCAGCAGACCCGCGGACCAGAAGCCACCAGGGGTCTCCCCCCCCCATGGACCAGGAGCTGCTGTCCACCCTGTGGGCGGGAGGCCATGTTCTAGAGGTGGAGCAGGTCCTGCAGCCACCAGGGGTCTCAACAGACCCGTGGACCAGGAGCTGCTGTCCACCCTGAGGGCGGGAGGCCATGTTCTAGAGGTGGAGCAGGTCCTGCAGCCACCAGGGGTCTCAACAGACCCGTGGACCAGGAGCTGCTGTCCACCCTGTGGGCGGGAGGCCATGTTCTAGAGGTGGAGCAGGTCCTGCAGCCACCAGGGGTCTCAACAGACCCGTGGACCAGGAGCTGCTGTCCACCCTGAGGGCGGGAGGCCATGTTCTAGAGGTGGACAGCTCTGCAGCCACCAGGGGTCTCAACAGACCCGTGGACCAGGAGCTGCTGTCCACCCTGTGGGCGGGAGGCCATGTTCTAGAGGTGGACAGCTCTGCAGCCACCAGGGGTCTCAACAGACCCGTGGACCAGGAGCTGCTGTCCACCCTGTGGGCGGGAGGCCATGTTCTAGAGGTGGACAGCTCTGCAGCCACCAGGGGGCCCCAGCAGGCAGCCTGCAGAGCTGGTTCTGTGCCACACTCTGAAGCCTATAACCTTGAGGGCCTCCAGCCCTGGTGGATGACAGGGACCCTCCCTTCCCACACTGAACAGACAGGGCCCAGGGAGGATCAGGACAAAACTGGGGACTCTTATTCAGCACTCTGGTCAGGAGCTGCAGTGCTGGGAGGTGACCTTCCCCATGTGCAGTGTGTGGACTAGCACGGTCCATGGTGAGCCACAGCGCCCTTCTGGGTATCCGCTGCTGGCCTCGCAGGGCTTAGTGTGCACTGATGCCAGGCTGGAGGGGTAGCTGCTCTCTGTGGGTGTTACCATATAATCCAGGTGAGGAATGCCCCTCATTAGTCCTTAGTCATTAGGATTGTCGGATGCCTGCTGACCAAGTCCAGACAAGTGCGTTTCCTCAGGCGACTAGTCTTCATCTGTGAAATGTGCTCAGGCAGGTTTGCAGGGTGGGGCTGGACACTCTGTCTGTGGCTGGACTTTCCTTATTTTTAGGTGGCACCTGTTATCTGCTGCTGTTTAGTAGTTATCCCTAACTCAGCCTTAGCATACCCGGCCCTTTATTGAACTGTGCCCTGTGCAAAGCCAAGGGGCCCCAGCCTGCCTCACCGGGGCCGCTGCTGCTGGGCTGTGGACCACCCTATTGATGGCACCTCCTGTCTTTGACTCCAGGTGGAAGCCATCCTGGTCAACATCTTCGGGGGCATCGTCAACTGCGCCATCATTGCCAATGGCATCACCAAGGCCTGTCGGGAGCTGGAGCTCAAGGTGCCCCTAGTGGTGCGTCTGGAAGGTGAGTGGACGGTGCCTGCCTCCCCCCGGGCTTGTCAGGGAGGCCTCGAGCCATGTGTATCTGGGCACGAGGCTCGTGGACGTCCTGCGCCCAAGTCATCCATGTGGTAGTGCAGTGGCACGTGGGGTCCAGGTCCCGGGACCCTGTACTTGTTAAATTCGAGGACCCTCGATAGCCTTCGTTGACTTTGGATTATACAAGTCAGTAATGACACATTAACGTAATCGAGTAGTAAGTTAATTTGGTAACAAGTATTACTTGGAATTTAAAAATATAGTCATTCAGTTTTCAGTGATAAAATTCTATTGTATTTTATATTGATTTCACACATCTTATGAGTAGAACATATGTTATGTACAGTAGTGCCCCTCTGATCATGGGCAGTACATCCCAAGCCCCCGAGGGGGTTCCCGAGACCACAGATACAAGCAAGCCCTGTGCATACTGTGTGTTCTCGCACATACATGCCTGTGATAAAGTTTAACTTTTACGTGGGGCACAGTAGAGTGTAACAGTGAATTAACAAAACTCGGGCGAACGGGGTCCTGTCTGGAAAGAGTCAAGGCACATGCTGCTTTCAGCCTGGCCCAGCGGCTGGCCCTGCAGGTTCAGTCTTAGGGAGGAGTGCCGTGCTTCAGGGGCTGCAGACTCCGTCTCCCGACACGGGCCTGGCCTGAAGCCTGCTGCGATGCACGGCTGGGGTTCAAGTTGGCCCTGGACCCACAGAGGCAGCCACTGGGAGTGGGAGCTTCTCATCATCTTCCCCGTTGTAGGGAGTCTTTCTTTGGCACGAGGCTAAAAGTCCAGAGAGTCTCTTTGCTAAAGGCAAGTTTTCACATGGAGTCCGAGCTCCCTTCAGTGAACTTCTTTGGCTCGTATTGAATTTGGTCCGTCTGTGTTGCCTGGGACAGATTTTACCCTGGCAGGATTTGTCACGTGCTCCCGTACCGTTAAACCTTTAGGGTTATCCAGGTCTCCCAGAGGCCATGCGATTCAGAACACAGCACCCTGAAACTGGTGGTCGTCACTGTCCGTGCCCCTCAGAACGTCTCCCTCAGGATGGGGAAGGTCAAGTTCAAGTGCACAGTGGCAGGTGCCAGTGTTTGAGGATTTGAGTTTCAGTTTAAAGTATGAATTCTATCTTCAGCCACAAATCAGTCAATAGCTCCCCTTGAGGTGACAGACTCACTTTGCTCATTTGTTCAGAAAATGCAGCCAAACACCAAGTCCGAGCAGCGACGGCTCGTCCGTCCTCTTCCCAGGGCCGGTGCTCCCTGGGAACATGGGTCACGGGCTCCTGCTCTGCGGTGCCCACTCCCTCCTCCAGCAGCCACCAGCTCAGGAGCAGTAGGTGCAGGGAGCCTGAGTCCCCAGCAGCTGCGGGGTGGCGGCCGCCGAGCGGACTTGCCCTCCCTCTTCCCAGAGCTGGCACCGTTCTGGCCTGCATCCCAGGTAACATGGCAGCAGCTTTGCCCAGGGCTCTTCACCTGCGCTCTCTGCAGAGGCCAGCGCAGTACTATCAGCTCCCACCCACCCTCTGAGGACCCTCCTTTGGGAAGCACAGCAGCGCAGAAGCAGAGGCCACGTGGTCAGCGAGCCCCACACACCCCAGTCATCAGCCAATGCTGCCAGGAGCAGCTCTTCCCCAGGCTCCCTGCCCGGGTCTCCCAGAGACACCTGGGACCCTGCTGGCTCCCTGTCCCTGACAGGAGACCCAGGGCCCCCCCATAGCTTTCTGCTGTGCTCCAGGTGGTGTGCCTCCCCTGGAGGAGGAGGAGGCAGGAGTGACGGGGGTGGAGCTGAGAAGGGACTGCCCAGCACATAGGGACATTCCGCCTAGCAGTGGGCTGTTAGGTCAGGGCTGCCCTCTCGACAGTCCTGGCCCCGATGCTGTTTCCCTGCCTGCAGCACAGGCTCTGCGTTTCAGTGAACTGGGATTTGAGTGTGCTGGGCACCAGGACAGGTCATCCAGGTGCCCCCTGAAGCGTCTCCGCCCTCTGCCCTCTAGGAGTCTTGTGAGGGTCCAGCTAGCTCCTTTCCTCCCGTGAGGTGCGAGGTCATGTCTGACCAGCGCTGCACAGCAGGGGTGTTGCCGCCAGGGAGGAGCTCACAGCTGGGCGTGCTTCACAGGGAGGTGAGCCTGGCCAGAGGGCTGTTGCCGGCCCCTTCCCTGGGCAGAAGACTGCAGAGCATCTCTGGAACCAGGAGGCGGGGCGCTCGTGTTGTGCCCACAGCAGTGTGCACCAGGACAGTTCTGATATGTGTGCCTCTCGGCAGAAAGAGCCGCTGACCATTGTCCACTGCAGATGTCATGAGGAGAGGCAGGCATCTGGGCCGAGATGGGCCGTGGGGAGTTTTCTCCTCTGGAAACACAGCTGTCCACCACGTGGGGTAGGAGGTGAGTGGGCTGCAGGCTGGAGAGTCCTCTCCTCCTCCTCTGCAGGGCCCTCCAGCCACAGGCGTGGTCATGTGGCCCCAGTAGAGAGAGGTCTGCAGTCCTGTGGACAGCCCACTGGACAGCCCACCCTGGGCCATGTGGACAGCCGTGTGGACAGCCCAACCTGGGCCATGTAGAGAGTCTACTCACAGGCACCTGGGCCATGTAGACAGCCCACTGGACAGCCCACCCTGGGCCATGTGGAGAGTCCACTCGCAGGCTCCCTGGGCCATGTGGACAGCCGTGTGGACAGCCCAACCTGGGCCATGTAGAGAGTCCACTCACAGGCACCCTGGGCCATGTGGAGAGTCCACTCTCAGGTGCCCTGGGCCGTGTGGAGAGTCCACTCTCAGGCTCCCTGGGCCATGTGGAGAGTCCACTGGACAGCCCACCCTGGGCCATGTGGACAGCCCACTCACAGGTGCCCTGGGCCATGTGGACAGCCCACTCACAGGCACCTGGGCCATGTGGACAGCCCACTGGACAGCCCACCCTGGGCCATGTAGAGAGTCCACTCACAGGCACCATTGGCCATGTGGAGAGTCCACTCACAGGCATCCTGGGCCATGTGGAGAGTCCACTCTCAGGTGCCCTGGGCCATGTGGAGAGTCCACTCTCAGGTGCCCTGGGCCATGTGGAGAGTCCACTCGCAGGCTCCCTGGGCCATGAGGAGAGTCCATCACAGGTGCCCTGGGCCATGTGGAGAGTCCACTCTCAGTTGCCCTGGGCTATATGTGGATAGTCTACTCACAGGCACCTGGGCCATGTGGAGAGTCCACTCTCAGGTGCCCTGGGCCATGTGGAGAGCCCACTCACAGGCACCTGGGCCATGAGGAGAGTCCACTCACAGGCACCTGGGCCATGTGGACAGCCCACTCGCAGGCACCTGGGCCATGTGGAGAGTCCATCACAGGTGCCCTGGGCCATGTGGAGAGTCCGCTCTCAGGTGCCCTGGGCCATGTGGACAGCCCACTCGCAGGCTCCCTGTGCCATGGGCCCCACCCCCAGCTACTCAGCTGTGTGCTGTGGCACTGAGGGGCATGGAGGACCACAGAGGTGGCCTGGCTCTGCATAATCTTGTGCAGAGGCAGAGTGGAAGAGACCTGGTCATGGACTGCAGTGTGCAGATCCCAGTGTGGAGAGAGACCCCCAGCAAGACCTAGAATTCCAGGAGCCCTGGGCCTAAACCTCCCTCTGTCCTGAGCCCTGAAATGTCTCATGAGGGTCAGAAAGGAAATGGCAGGCAGTGTTAAGCTCTCAGAAAATGACTTCTCCTCGAGGAAGGAGTTAGCAACGGAGTTCACTCGGTCACTTCCCCGACGTATGTTCAGAATCACAGTGAGGCAGTGCTGTGACTGCTTAGGCCCCTTATTGATCCATTCTGTTTCTGTAATAAGATACCTGAGGCTGGCTGACTGGTTGAGAAAAGAGGTTTGTTCAGGCCACAGCTCTGGAGGAGCTGAGTTTGCCCTGCTCTGAGGGGCCCGATGGTGGATGGTGTCACACAGTGGGGCCCGTGGAGAAGATCTGTGGTGCTGTGAGGCCAGGCATGCTCCTTTTATGACAGCTCCATCTTGAGGGAACTAATTCAGCCCCCCGAGACCTGCACTGGTCCCCTCCCAGGGTGGAGCCCCCAGACTTGATCATCCCCACAGGCCCCACTAGGGCTTGGGCCACCTCAGCACCACACTGGGGACCTGGCTTCCAGAGCACACACCTCTCGGGGACACACCTGAGCCATAAGCCGTCCCCGCCAGCAGAGTGAGCTGCAGGGGGAGCATTCAGACAGGGGTCACGCGGTGGCATGGACTTTGGGAGGTGGGGAAGGACGTCCGTGCAGGCTGCAGGCGTGTAGGGCTCCCTCCCTGAAGGCCTTGTACCTCGTGGTGACGGGACCAGCCGAGCCGTAGAGCGGGGGGCTCATGCCCTCCTCGTCAGATGTCCACCCATTTATCACAGCCCTGGCCACCCGCACACCCTCAGAGGACACCCTGGCCTCGGCGCTGGCACACCCTCAGAGGACACCCTGGCCTCGGCGCTGGGCCCTGCGAGGGGGCGCAGGCGCGGACACACCTGGCTTGGACACACCGTGGCTCCGGCATCCTGGGTGATGCACCAGTAGGTACACTTTCACGCCCGGGTTTCGGCTCCTTCCGTGACACAGAGCACATGACATGTGGACATGGTACAGCCCCCGGGTACCCGTGTCAGCTGTGCTTTTCATAAAATGTGAGGGCTCAAGGCACTTAGATGTTCCACAATGAGAAATTGAGAGCTTTAAAATGACAGTACTGTCCCCAGGTCCTTCAGCTACCCAGATCACGGCCAGGTTTAAAATGCCACAGCCCCCTCTGTGAAACGGGAGTGAAACTGTGGCAGCTTCATAGGTCCCTGAGAGGAGTTCCTGCATCACCAGAGCCCTGGGCTCCTGAGCGCTAGCATCCGGTTACCACGCGGACTCCTCAGTGGCTGCACACGCCACCCCCGGTGCTGGATGTCAGGCGCAGGTCAGTTCAGGAGGGCAGTGGGCACAGCAGCAGCCGCACTGCCCCCGGTTCTCAGAATCGCTGCATTTCCAATACACAGCCACCGGGTGGAGCAGACAGACATGACGACTTACCTAGGTTCACCTGCCATCAAGGAAATATGGCTCCCGGTGTGTCACTTAGAGAAGACAAGGAAGGGGACAGGGCAGTGAGCATCCAGGAAGAGATGTGCATTCACAGACAGCAGGTTTCCACTGACCTCCCTCTACCTACCTACCTACCTGTCTGTCTGTCTGTCTGTCTGTTCCCCCACCCACCCAGCCACCTATGTATCACCTCCATCTGCCTGTCCATCGTCCATCCACCTACCTTCCTGTCTTCCTTATTGCTCCCTCTCTGTCTTCCCTTCCGTTTACCCACCCACCTACCTACCTTCTGTCTTTCTCTACACCTCCCTACCTGCCTGCCTGCCTTTCTTCTTGTCTACCTACCTGCCCACCTGCGTACCTATATACCTGCCTACCTGTCTTTGTATCCACCTACCTACCTGGCTGCTTTCCTCTCTGTCTGCAGACAGACTTGCTCACCCTGCAGGCCTGCGGCCACACTGCCTGTGTCACAGCCCTGTGCCCATCACAGAGCACAGGGAGTCGTCCACACCGCAGACCCCTAAGTGCAGCCGTGCTCCAAGAAGGCCTTATGTGTAGACACTGGAGTTTGAATTCCATGCAGTTTTTATACATCACAAAATACTCCTCTGATGTTATTACCCAGCCACTTGAGAATGTGAAAGCTATTCTTAGCATAGAGGCCGTGGGCTGGACGGGCTCTGGCAGGCTTGGCTGGGACACTGGGCGGCCAACCATGGTGGTCACCGAGGTCACTGACCGTCCCCCGGAGCAGTGGGACCGTGTCTGCTTAAAAACAGAGGTGGGGACAAGGATGGGGTGGATGTCAGCCTGGGTGAGTCCAGGAGAAACGGAGCTCCCTCGAACGTCACCCTGTCCCCGTCCCTCTCTGGTGACCTGGGTGCAGGGGCTGCTGGTCTTCTTTGTGCCCCTTCTCTGTGCTCCCACTTCCCTTCCAGCTGCGCTCACAAGGCCCAGGAAGCACGGGGTACATGATGGCCAGGGCAGGGTCAGTGGGCAGCAGGGCATCCAAGGAGGGGCAGGGGTACGCCTCTGTCAGCCTGAGTTACCTGCAGGGCTTTGTCTCTTCAGTATCCCTGGTTGGTCCCTCTCTCCAGCCCTCCTCTCTTCTCCAGCTCTGCTTCTCTCTGCTTGTCCTCCTCCTGCTGTTGGTCCTCCTCCTCCCTCCTCCTTCACTCTGTCCTCCCTCCTCCTCCTCCTCCTCCTCCTCCTCCACTCCATCCTCCTCCCTCCTCCTCCACTCCATCCTCCCTCCTCCTCCACTCCATCCTCCCTCCTCCTCCTCTACTCCATCCTCCTCCCTCCTCCTTCACTCTGTCCTCCCTCCTCCTCCTCCTCCTCCACTCCATCCTCCCTCCTCCTCCTCCTCCTCCTCCACTCCATCCTCCCTCCTCCTCCTCCTCCTCCTCCACTCCATCCTCCCTCCTCCTCCTCCTCCTCCTCCACTCCATCCTCCCTCCTCCTCCTCCACTCCATCCTCCCTCCTCCTCCTCCACTCCATCCTCCTCCCTCCTCCTCCACTCTGTCCTGCTCCTTCTCTGCTTGTCCTCCTCCTCCTCCTCCTCCTCCCTCCTCCTCCTCCTCCTCCCTCCTCCTCCTCCCTCCTCCTCCCTCCTCCTCCACTCTGTCGTGCTCCTTCTCTGCTTGTCCTCCTCCCTCCTCCTCCTCCTCCTCCTCCTCCTCCCTCCTCCTCCAATTGTCCTCCTCCCTCCTCCTCCTCCTCCACTCCATCCTCCTCCCTTCTCCTTCACTCTGTCCTCCTCCCTCCTCCTCCTCCAGTCCATCCTCCCTCCTCCTCCTCCACTCCATCATCCTCCCTTCTCCTCCACTCTGTCCTGCTCCTTCTCTGCTTGTCCTCCTCCTCCTCCTCCCTCCTCCTCCACTCCTCCTCCTCCCTCCTCCTTCACTCTGTCCTCCTCCCTCCTCCTCCTCCTCCTCCTCCTCCTCCCTCCTCCTCCACTCCTCCTCCCTCCTCCTCCCTCCTCCTCCTCCACTCCATCCTCCTCCCTCCTCCTCCACTCCTCCTCCCTCCTCCTCCTCCACTCCATCCTCCTCCCTCCTCCTTCACTCTGTCCTCCTCCCTCCTCCCTCCTCCTCCACTCCTCCTCCCTCCTCCTCCCTCCTCCTCCTCCACTCCGTCCTCCTCCCTCCTCCTCCACTCTGTCCTCCTCCCTCCTCCTCCTCCACTCCCTCCTCCTCCCTTCTCCTTCACTCTGTCCTCCTCCTCCTCCACTCCATCGTCCTCCCTCCTCCTCCACTCCATCCTCCCTCCTCCTTCACTCTGTCCTCCCTCCTCCTCCTCCTCCACTCCATCCTCCTCCCTCCTCCTTCACTCTGTCCTCCCTCCTCCTCCTCCCTCCTCCTCCTCCTCCTCCTCCTCCACTCCACTCCATCCTCCTCCCTCCTCCTCCTCCTCCTCCACTCCATCCTCCTCCCTCCTCCTTCACTCTGTCCTCCCTCCTCCTCCTCCTCCTCCTCTCCCTTCCCAGCTCTTCTCTTCCTCCAGGCCTCTGCCCCCGAATCCCGAGCCCTCTCCTTTCCTCTGTGCCTCCTTCCCTTTGTTTCTGACTCCGCTCCCTCCTCTCTGCCTCCCTCCTCTTGCCCGTGTCTCTGTCCCCCTTTCCTCCTGCCTGTGCCCATGGCTCTCCCTGCATCCCTCTGCCCCTGACTGGTTTCTCCCTGCTCCTGGCTCCTCTCGTGTGGCGCACACCTCATGGCAGAGCCGTCCCTGAGCTGCATGCTGTGCTGTTAGGGCCCTTCCCGTGCTGCTTTGTGCTGCGCCTGCTGGGCTGTGCTTGATGATTAAGGCTGTGATCGAATCACAACAGCAAGTGTGATCAGCACCGGTTTCAGTGGGCTGTAGAATCGTGAAGCAGTCGGGCATCTGACAGGGCACTGATGGGAGCTGGGGGCAGGTCTGTGGCTGCCCGCCCTCCCCTGGCCCCACACTGCCCTCACCTGCCTGGGTGCCGGGAGCTGCTCTGGGTGAAGAGGAGGGCGGCAGCCTGGTCCTGGGCAGCCAGACCCCACCCACAGCTGCAGGGCCACAGCCGGCGCTCCCCACACTGCTGCTCTGGGGCCAGCCCAGGCTCTCCTGGGGTGCTGGGGCTACAAGGCTAGCAGAGGTGCCCACCCCTGTCTCCTTGTGGGCCCTCTGGGTCACCGAGCACTTTCTGCAGGGTGTCCTGGTGAGCGAGCCTCCCACAGTGAAGTGTGCTCAGAGGAGCGGGAAGCATTGCTAGGCCCTCTGAGTGATCAGGGGGGCGTGGACCCTGCACCGCGTGTGGTGACAGCAGCCCGGGTCTCAGCTGGGTCTGCGCAGGCGGGATCCCTGAGCTGCAGGCAGGTGTCACGCAGGCTGTGGACATATCAAGGCACGGTAGCAGGGAACACACTTCCTCATGGAAGCAGTTCCTCATGCTGTGGCCCGAGGTGGCCCTGTGCAGAGAGCAGCGGCTCATGGGGTGGCCCTCTGTCGTGACTGTGAGCCGCGGGGAACTAGACGGCGCCCGGGCTTTGTCTGTGGTCTCAGAAGTGGACTCCATTGCTTCTGCCAGGTTCTCAGGGGCAGCCCGGCCCTGGTCCACCCACAGCCAGTGGGGAGGATTGCGTGGGGACAGCAGTCTCTCAAGGGATCAACCTCGGGTTTCAGAAGCCGCCTCCTGCTGGGCAGGGGCAGGGGCAGGGGCAGCCCGGGCAGGGGTGCTGACTTGGGCGACATTCCAGGAGGCCCTTCTCCCTCACGCTGGGCTCTGCTGCCGAGGCCCCTCCTCTTCAGGACCTGCCTCTGCAGGCTGCCATGGGCTGTGCCATCTCCCCTCCCACCCCCCAGTCCCACCGCCTGTGCAAGGGCTGGGGGGCCTCCTCCCCAGCAGCCCACCCGCCTCCCCTCGCTCCTCACCACAGTGCACACTGCCAGCTGCTCCGGCCGCACACAAGCACGGCTGGGGACACAGTGCCTGTGCCATGGGGACCCGGTGGTCTTCCCCGTGAAGGGGCCACCAGGGCTGCCGGCACCTCTGCTGAGATTCTTCACCCTGGAGTGGGGTGCTCAACGTCTGCCCGTCCTCAGTGAGCACTGGTGAAGGTCCTGGGGGTGGGGAGGGTGGTGGTCCCTGGGTGGAAGTAGAAAGTGGAGACTGGAAGAGGCTTAAACCAGCGTCCAAAACTGCACAGGAGCAGGTGGCCGGCGGAGGGCGGGATTCAGCGCTGCTTCCCTCCCGTGTTCCGTAAAGCTGAGCGTGAGCCTCAGCCAGAGACAGGGTGCCCGGCATCCCCTCGGGGGTGGCTGAGGTGACCCAGGGCCCAGGCAGTCAACATGCAGCATCATCTCAGTGCAGCTGTCCTGCTGCCTGGCCATCCTTGAGGGGGATCACAAGTTCAGGCCACTCAGCAACTTAGCCAGGCCCTGCAGGGAGCTCGCTGACGGAGCCTGGTGTACCTGAGGAAGGCAGGCCCTGCAGGCTGCGTTGGACACTCTTTGTCCACGACTGAGCCCCGTCCTAAGCTCGGGAAGTGATGTGAGATGACAGTTCATTGGACATCTGAGTCCTGCTGCCTGGTCCCCATGGCATTGTCCACACGGTAAGCACAGGAGGGTCCCAGGGCAAACCTGTAGATAAGGCAGATTGGCTGGCCACTGCTTCCTGGGGACTCCCCTAGGGTACACTGCTCATCTTCAAGGCCTCCGCCCTCTACGGAGAGCCAACAGGGATGGGCAGCTCGAGTCCCGCCGCTCTCCGGGCAGTGGGATTGTGGGCACAGATGGGCAGATTCTCAGAGCTTTGGTGCTCAGGTCAGGTCTTGGCTCGGGCTGGCCTTCTAAGGGGTCTTTCAGGCAGGTGACATCCACTTAACTTCTGTCAATGGAAACCCGTATTTTACCATCTTGGTGAAGCTCTAGGGCCAGCAGCCCGCAGTGGGGCGGGCCATTCCCTGCGCGTACCCCCACATTTCTCTTGACTCTGTCCTCAGTGCTCAAATCCAGGCCAGAAGACTGTCCTGTTCAGACTCCTGAGTAGTTGTCCATCTCTGTGCGCGTCATCTGAAGGAAGCTTGTTTGCATCTGTCCGAGGGCCAGAGAAAACACTCCCACTGTTCAGAATGCGGATGGCTGGAGTGAAAGGAGAGAAAAAGGCCGACTCACCTGGAGGCCCCCCGGGATCCCAGAGCCGAGCTGTGGGACCTTGTGTCGGGGTCCTAGACCCAGCCACCAGCCTCACCTGTGCGCTCCTCCCCCCCCAGGAACCAACGTCCAGGAGGCTCAGAGCATACTCAGGAACAGCGGCCTGCCCATCACCGCCGCCGTGGACCTGGAGGATGCTGCCAAGAAAGCCGTGGCCAGTGTGGCAAAGAAGTGACCCTCCTGTGACCCTCTGTGCAGCAGGGTCCCGCCCTGGGAAGGGGTGAAGGTCTTGCCGCTGCTCTCTCCATCACCGTGTCCGCCCAGCCTGATCTTCCCCCGCAGCCCCCCATCCCACGCTTCCCCACGTGAGTGCCCAGTGGGCCGGGACGGCCTCACCACAAGGCCCTGGTTCCCGGACCCCGAATCTCACCTAACCAGAACCCACAGGCCGTCAGGGGTACAGGGGGACATCCAGGCAGGTAGCTCTGACGCCCGGTCACCACGGGTGTGGTGCCTGATTCCCACACAGCCACAGTGTCCCCCGGAGGGGCCTCGTCGTGCGTCTCCACGTCGACCCCGTGCTTGCTTTCACCGTGGCCTTACCGTTGAGCACACCCTTCACCTCTCCCTGAGGCCTCACTCGTGAGCTCCCAGTTCAGGGCCAAAGCTGGTGCGTGCTGATGCTCACGGACCCTCCGACCCTCCGTAACCGAGTCCTGGCAGGTGACCCGGCACTGAAGGTCAGACTGGTGCTTCTGCAGAGCCGAGTCTCCCTCCCTCCCGTCCTCACCCAGCGCCACCAGCTGAGGTAGAAAGGTGGGAAGTTCTCACCTCAGGGAATGTGGGGCTTTCCATTCCGTCCATTTTCGTGGTGGGAAAAATTTGAATTTAGTTTTTGTTCAAATTTTGGTGAATTTTTATCTGTAGGCAATTTTAAATAAAATCATGCTTCTTACACTCGAAGACGTGTGCTTTTCTCATTTTAGTCGATTCTGTTCCTTGAACGATTTTTCTTTTGCTGAACCACCAGCACTCATGCCTTAGATGCTCACGGCTCCAAACTGCAGAGTCTCAGCTACCCCTGGGTCACTCCACCTCCCTCAGCCTCTCCCCTAACTGGTCCCACAGCAGAAGATGACTCAGTGAAGAACTAGGAGTATTTACCAAGCAGAAGCCGGGAAGCGCCTGAGCGGCGGCCACACAGAGTGGAGGGGGTGGGGGCTCCTGCGCGGCCAGACCCTGCCTGTTACGGGCTCTCCTCCAGCCGGGCCTGCAGCACCCACTGCCCTGCCTGCTTTCCAGCGGCTCACGCTGCTCTGTGAGTTTCCATGTGGACAGAATGCCAAGAGCCCAGTGAACACCCGTGGAGGGATTCGCCTCCGGTCTCTCAGCCCCTCATCCCTCTGTGGCTTAACAGGGTGCTAGTGGGTGAAAACAGTCGCTCTGCACCCTGAGATGAGGCGACTGTCTGCCGGTTGGAATTTCTGTCTTCACCCAAGGCCAGCTTCCCTCCTCATGGACATACTTCCACTCGGCCAGAGGGGACGGAGGCAT
This sequence comes from Marmota flaviventris, assembly GCF_047511675.1. NCBI lineage: Eukaryota > Metazoa > Chordata > Mammalia > Rodentia > Sciuridae > Marmota > Marmota flaviventris. The sequence continues at coordinate 323,337 of NC_092517.1, read as the reverse complement.
GGAGTCGTCCTGCAGTCCTCCAGGGAAAGGGTGAGTAGCCAGCAAGTAACATTTGCCTTTCAAGTGGAGGTTGGTGGTCAAGGTCTTCCAAGGAAACCTTGGGAGGCCATGTGCGCGTGCTGCTCCAGGGCACCCAACACTGTGTGGCGTTGTTCCCGGGACCTGCAGGGTCCCTGCGGTGCCTATGGGGTCAGATGCAGGCTGTCCCCTGGGGGCTGTGTCTCCTGCACCACCATGCCCTGGACTTCAGACCTGGAAATAGAAGAATACTTCCCCTCACATCAGGTCGCTGGGTTTAAACCTGCTCTACTGTGGCAAGAGGGTCCTAGAAAGCCTGGCCCGCCCGCGTGTTGCTCCGTGTCCGGGAGCCTGCAGAACAGCACCCGCTGCACCAGGACTGCTCGTGGGCGGTGCCGCTTTGCTGGTCGGCTGGGACGCTGCAGCCTCTACAACCCGCCTCAGGCTCAGAGGCTGAGCCCTGGCCCTCCCATGGCCACTCCATTTCTGAGTCGATGAGCTCTCTGTTCAGAGTCTGGTTGTGACCAAAACTTAAGCTCAGAGACCAGGAGATGACTCGGCTCCTGGGGCTGTACAATTGTTTTCCATTGCACATCAGGCCCAAGGCCCCCAGGACTGGTCCCTGCTGCTTAGCCCAGCTGTCTGCGGGCCTCATTCTCAGGTGGGCTGTTCCACAAGGTGGCAGGTGGCTGCAGGCCACCCCAGCACATGCCCTCTGGCTGAGCCTCAGCAGGAGAAGAGAGAGGGAGGGAGATGGTTAGGGTGGGAAGGAGGAAGGAGGCTTGTCTCTCCTGGGGATTCTAAGAAGCATCCCAGATTTTGGTCCTGATGGCTCTGATGACCACTTGGGAGTCAGAAACCTAATCCTGAACCTGTCTGTGAGTTCAGGGTGCTGTGCTAGGTACTTCTTCCCTCCGTGGGGTGGCCTGAGGCAGAGGAGGGCCTCACCTGACCACCCTGCCCAGACAGGAGGACCTGGAGCCCTGCAGAGGAAGGGCACGTTCCCTGAAGGAGCATCAGAGCCTGCTACACTCCCCTGCAGGGCGGGCTGTGCGGGGTGGTTCCTGGGTGCTGCCTGGAGTTGTGTGGTCGCCACTCTCCCTGCTCTGTGGGTCTGTTTTCTCACAGGCCTGCAAGTCGCCAGGTTTCCCTGTAGGGGCGGCCTGAGCTGTCCACGGTGAGGGTGGATTTGTCTTGAGCACTGGCACTCACCCGAGAGGCCAGGGCACCGAGGCCTCTGCTCCACAGCAGCTCCAGGGCTGGTGAGCTCAGGGTGAGCAGAACAGCAGGGAGGGTTTTCAACAAGGCTTGGTGCAGCGTTTCTGAGTAGTTCTTCACAGTTCGTATCTGTGTCCCTCTGTGTGGAGGGGGAAAAAAACAAAACTCTTCCTAAAGAATTTTATTTATTTTTTAAATTGACAGCTGTCATAAAAATAAGAAGAAAAATTATTTTTAATATGTCTAAATCAGACATCTAAAAGTCTAAAGTGATCCTTTATAGAATACATTGTACATTCAAAAATAAAATAAACAAGAACACATTAATGATGGCAAAAAAAAAAAAAGGAATGTGTGGAAGAGTAGGTGTGTTTTCTAACATGCTTCTGAGTCTGAGGTGGCACCCGAGGCTGAGGGCAGATTTCCTGGGACAGCGACGCCCACTTCTGGGTAGACCATCTGCAAAGGCAGCCGCAGGTGTGATGGAAACCTCGTGGTCTGGAGTGGCTTCTCCTGGGCCTTGCAGGAAAGGTTCACCACCCCTGCAAGGTGAATCGTGGACAAACATAGAGTCATTGTCACCAAAATAGCAGCCACAGATCATTGTTTTCAAGTCTGGGGAAAGCAGATGGAGGCCTTAAAGTGAAACAGAGGTGGAAAGAGTAGGAAATGGGATCTTCACTCTATCTAAACCCTGCCTGGACCTAGGGGTCTACACAGGCACATCCAGGGAAAGCCAGCGGGGGTGCTGATCCCGGGCCTTCACCACGGCTGGCTGCCGGCTTCTCTGCGTGCAGGTGCGATGGAAGGCAGCTGAGCTTCGAGGGGCTGCACTGCCAAGCTGCCGCAGCTGTCTAGCCTCAGGCCTGCACCAGGTACTGCTGAGAAAGAACACCAGGGGAAAGTGACTGTGGTGCCTGCAGTCCCCACGTTCTTGGGATGGCGTCGGGAGGTGGCGCGGCTCCCCTGGAGTTTCTGCACTTCAGCTCTTCCTGCAGTCTGTCCTTTGCTGTCCGGCAGGATGCTCCTGGTGATAGCTGGGTGAGTACCCACACTTTTCAGGACCCAGGCATTCCCCACTTGTGACTGGTGGGCACCAGGGGCCAATCACTGAAGCGCCGCAGTGACTGTCGGCCACCACACCTTGGGGAAGCCATGACAGCTGGGAGAAGCCTTGTGTGATCCACAGTGCTCCACGCCAGGGTGGCAGTGCCGAGGGAGTAGAGAGTGGGAAGGCACAGCAGCAGGGAGAAGACGCGCCCCCACACCAGGGTGGCCCTGCAGGGACAGGGGAAGCAACAGCCAAGTTGGAGGTGTTTGACAGACTCCATGACACAGCGGTTACTGGAACCTGTGTGGGTCACTAGAACCAAGGTGCTGCTTCCAGGACGGACAGGACTCAGTGTCCTGATGAGAGAGCGGCCACACGGACACCCACAGGACACACTGAGCAGATCCACGAAGTGTTCTGTGGGAACAGGGACGGAAAACATTTCCCAAGAGTATGCAGCCAAGGAGTCCTTTGTCCCAGAACTAGGTCTGAGGGACACTGCGAACCACTGCTGCATCTCACTTCAGTGTAGTGAGTGGAGCCAATGACTTGGGTTCTGCACCAACAGGGGAATGTCGTGTACCTGCTGTGTCAGGTAGACACATGCTCATGTGAAAAGCCGTCAATGGCACAGGCCACAAGAGAGCAGTAAGAGCATCCATGACCATCTTCAAAAGATGTTTCCATACGTGTACACACATGTGCACACATGCACACGCACCTGCATGACTACACCCACAGAAAATTGGCCCTGAAGATATGAATGTTTTTCACCTCCTTTGTCTTTGTGGTTCTCATCTGAGGGCGGGTTTACTACCCACGGTTCCTTTTTCTCCAAACCTGGGCCATGCTCTCACTGTTGGGGGCACCGGCCAAAGGCACAGCATCTTGCAACTGAGACCTGCAGCTAGAAGTGAGCCCAGTGCTGGTAATGCCAGGTGAGACCCTGCCTGAGCCGAGTGTCCTCACTCGCTTCCCAGAATATGCCACTTAAAAGGGGGCTTGGAAATGTGGCTGATTAAGTTTAATTCAAACACACGTTTGCCTAACATCTGCTGTCCCTGGCAACAGGGCGGCTGCAGGGAGAGGGGATTCATGGAGAGGGTAATCTGGACACGCTCGGAACTTCCCACCACAGCCTGAGAAGACCTGGACAAGGGGCGGAAGGAGAAAGGCCAGGAGCCCCGACAGCAATGCCTGTAAACGATGGACACATGCGTGTCCCAGGTGCGTCAGCTGAGGATGTTACACCTTGGGGGCGGGGCTTGAGCTCTGAGGATATTCGTAGATTGAAGATGGTTTAGAAGTAAAGGATTGATTATGTTATGGATTCCAAGCCCACTTCCTAAACTCTTTGTTTTATTTATAAACTATGCTATTTTCGCTAATGGATTTTCTGTTCTTCTTTTTTTTTTTTTTTAATACTGCAGATTGAACCCAGGGGCACTCAACCACTGAGCCCCAGCCCCAGCCCCTTTTACTTTTTATTTGGAAACAAGATGCCACTAAGTTACTTAGGGCCTCACTAAATTGCTGAGGCCGGCCTTGAACTTGTCCTCCTGCCTTGGCCTCCCAAGTCCCTGGGATCACAGGTGTGTGCCAGGACGCCCAGCAGCAGAGGACTTAGAAGTGTCCTTTGGTTCATGCTTCCTGACTTGGTGAAACCGCTATAAACATCCCAGCTGTCTGTACATCTTTTCTTCTTAAGTACTTGTTTTCAGTTGTGTGGTGAACCATCTCAGGCGCTTAAGTCATTTTCAAATCTAATGTGTTTGATCACATGTGAAAAGCAGTCTTGCTCATGTCCCTTCACGGAGCCTGCATTGTCTGCTTGGTGGAGTCCACCTCCCTCGTCCTTGTCAACCCCCGTCATGTGGGACTGGAAGCAGGCTGTGGGCTATGGGGCAACGGTGGCTCTGGCTCCATGTTCGTGAGCCACAGGCCTGCTCTGGGAAGGACCAGGGTGCTGCACCTCCGCAGGGTGGGGCTCCTGGCCTCCCGGCCCACTGCCCACGCAGCTCCACTCTGGTGCTCAGGCCCTGCTCCGTTCTCCACAGAGTTCTTGTCTTGTGTCAGGTGAGGCTGGAGTTGGGTTCTGTGGTGTCTCACCCTCGCCAGCCTGTCCCACCACAGCCCATGGCCTGCTGGCCCCGTGACCTGCTGTGGCTCTCAGCCACTTCTGTGCTGTTCAGAGCTGCTGTCTCCAACTCCAGAGCCCCTGTCCTGCGCCCCGAGGGGCAGCCTGTCCAGGTTTGGGTTGGTTGCAATATTCTTCAGTCCTGGTGTTCCCCTCTGGTTCTTTGTGTCTCCTTTCTTTGCTCACTCTCCATTTTTCCTCTATTTCAAGCGTATTTCACGATGGCTCAGTTTTTCTTGCTGATTCTAGCCTTGTTGCATTTGTGGCTGTGAAACGAGAGATCGACGTCAGGCCTAGTTCTGTAAGAGGGCTGGTCTGTGGTCTCAGGGGACCTGCAGGCTGTGTTGTAGATGCCTCCCGTCAAGTTGCAGAAGCTCATTCTCTGGCTGCTTCTAATTTGCTGAATGTTTTTGCCAGGACTGACATGGAACTTTGTCAAGGACAGTCCTACATCTGTTGAAACGGACATCATATGACGTTGAATGTTAAAGCATCCTGTGAGAAATCCTATGGGCTACGATATTTTCCATTTCATAAGTTCCTCAGGTCAGTTCGCCAGTGTTAAGCCGGTTTACATCTGTGCTCCCTGGGGAGCTGGTTTGGAAAGTTCTTTCCTTATAGCCTGTTTGGCTTGACATCAGGGGAACCTTGGCCTTGTCAAGTGAATCCAGAGGTCATTCCTCCCATTTCTGCAGAGTTTGTGTGGATCTGGTTCGATTTTTGTTTTAAATAGTAGCTTTTACCTACTAACTAAAGCAGTAGTTTTTTGTGTGCAAAAAGGTTTTTAGTTACAAATTTAAGTTGTTGATTTTACTGTTTTGAAGTTGAAAATAAAATTATTACTTTTATAAAACAAAGGAGAACATTTTCCTTAGGCAGTGCTTATGATTCAAAGAGTCTCAGCAGGCGGTAACCCCTACTTTCTCCCCTTCTAATTCCCTAGGAGCACGAAGACTCACTCTTCCTTCTAGCGACACATTTGAATCACTCGTCACAGTCAGCACTGTTCTGTGGTTGTATGGGGTTCGTTACTTAAACCTGGGCTCCAGTTGACATTCTTTCCTAACAGATTCCATTCTCCATTCAGCTCAGCGAGCACTGTTTTTGTTTAATTGAATGCAGGGGGCCTGTGCGCCCCTTCCTGCTGAATGCATGCGCATGCAAGCGCAGGGTCCCACAGAGTATACGACCACGCCCTGCCCTGCGGATTATACGCATGCGCGGTCTCATTGAGTGCGCGCATGCGCTTGTGTTCCCGCTGGGTACGCGATGCTCGTGTGGCCCCGCTGGGTGCACGCATGCGCGCGTGGCCCCTCTGGGTGCGCGCATGCGCGCGTGGCCCCTCTGGGTGCCTCTGAGTGCACGCCTGCACCCAGTCCTGCTGAGCGCAGCTTTGGGCCTGGTCCTGCTGCCGGCGCTGTGGTTGCCTGGAGCAAAGCCAGTCAGTCACACTGCTCCTGCAGGGTCGGGGCGGGCTCACACCCACTTGTGTCTGTGTTCCAGTGTGCACACGGTCCACTGGCCTTAAATATACAAACAAACCAAACGTTGGAAAACCACAAAGCATAATAATACTGAAGGTTAGTGACTTCAGTTCTCCAATTAAGACATAGGTTAGCAGAATGGGTAGAAAAAGGCGGTCCTATAGCTGTCTTCAAGGGACTTACGTCCTAGCGAAAAGATTTCCACAGGCTAAAGGAAAAAGGATGGAAAAAATAACTGTGGAGAGGGATCCTGAAAACAAGCAGGAGTAGCTCTCCTGAGACATGGCCACTGTCCATCCTGCACCTCTCCCCCGGACACTCATCCTCTGTGCTGTCCTCCCTGATCCTGATAGACACGGAGTTGCAGTTTTCCTCCTGCCTATGGTGATGTTTAAAACTGCAATGAACGTCATCCTTGATCTTGGTTAAAAGTCTCCAGTTTTCCAATGGAGATCACAAATCTGTTTTTTGAAGAGGCCGTGCTGCCTCCAGCCAGGGCTGCTTGTCCCTCCTGGTCGCAGACTCAGAGAAGGTGACATTCTCCTCTGTTCACCACTCAGACCCAAGGCTTTTTAAAAATACTGTTATGAATGTCTGGGCTTCACTCAGACTTATTTGCAGTCAATTAATGGCCCACCCTAGCTTACACTTAATCATAATAAATGGAACCCTTTTAAAGGAACGTTTAGGCAAGGAACAAGATCTATGCTGTAGTCAAACACCCTCAGTAAAAATATGAATTTGCAAACACTGGCCTGTTTAATGATCACTTATAGAAAACCATTAATTAAGATGAATGGTGTTGTTTTCCTGTGGCAAATTGTTTCTCCGTGGATAGACACCCTTGCTGGAAGACACGTCTCCCTGAGGGAGATGTCCAGGGCCCCTGTGGAGCTCACCCCTGGTACGGGACCCTGCTTCCTTATGACCACGGCTGTGCAGCCACAGAGCTCTGCAGACGGGGGGCTGGAGAGGCTGAGGGCAGGGAGATCAGAGACCGGCACCCTGCAGAGCAAACAGGAAGTGTAGACTGGCTGCACATGGGTGAGCAGCCTTCCTCCCCCAAACTCCACATAGATGACCATGGTCCTCCTGAGAAAGGCTGAGTGCTCGTTGCTCAGTCCAGGAGATTGTTGGGAGTTAGAGCACCCTCTGCTCTCAAACCCCTTTCTGAAGAGCAGTTTAGATCAGGCTCCTTGCCTCTGTCTTGTTCCCCCATCTTGCCATGGCTTAGAATGAGAAAACACATCAAAGCTACTGATGACACACTGGGCACGGTGGTGCACACCTGTAATCCCAGCTACTCAGGAGGCCGAGGCAGGAGGATGGTGTTGGGGAGGCCAGCCTCAGCAACTCAGTGAGACCAGGCTTCTGAGGTCAAGGTGCTATTGACTCCAAATGCCTTCATCCAAGTTGGGCCTCCTGCTGCCTTCTGAGCTCCTCCCCGGAAAGTGGTTGACTGTGGTGGCAGTGTCCAGTTGGGGGTACGAGGTATTGGGGGGCCATGTGGCACAGGCACATTCCCTGGCGGCGCCAGGACTTCGGGCTCTGGGGTTAGTGAACTGCCTCCTAGGGAATCATCATGAACCCTAAGTCGTGGTCTCTCTCTCCAGACTCACAAGAAGATCTCAGAGGACGTGTTTTCCCTGTGCATGGAGGATGTCATCTGCAGAGGACATTCCTGAGTTGATTTCGTGATGTCCCAGCCAGACTCCCTGTGCCTTACACACAGTCCTTGGCCATCTGTAGCTGGGGACAGTGCTCTCCAGATGCACACCAGATGGACACACGGGGTACCCAGCTGCTGGTTGGAGGCTCCTGCGTCCTCAGCCCCAGGGGCCCCTCTCACAGCCCTTCCCAGACAGCCACCGGGATGGAAAGCTTCTCAGTTACTTGCAACACTCTCTTTCCTTTTAGCCAAACGTCCCCCATATATTAAGAGATCATTTCTATTTTCGTCCCTGAGAGTGATATTTCCACATGAGCAGCAATCTTTTTAAGTACATATTTATTTTTCATCTTGAGTACAGCAGTCTCGGGCCTTCAAGGTGAAAAGTACGATCCGGATCATTAGAGTTTGCCACTCGACGGGAATCTCCATTTGGTGAGTGGATCGATTTTCTTGTTTAAGTAGTTCCATGACATGTTTGGTAAGGTAAACAACAGGCGCTTACCAGTCAGTATTTTTGAATTTCAATTTCATGATCCATAGCGTACTTGCTGAAGATGGATGAGGAAGGAGAGAAAAATCAAGTACCCTCAGCATCAAATTCTCTTTCTGCCTCCTGTTCACATTTCAGTGCTCAGAAACCTCCAGATGGTTTTGTCCAACATTTTCATTTTTCCTAAATTTTCTGCCAAGAAAATTGGGGGAGCCACAAATTCATGGGAAGTCATAAAACCTTCCCAACTTTCCACTGTCGGGTCTCATCAAGAGTGTGCGGGTACCTTCAGTATAAAAACAGTGGACGCTTCATCTGGCGATAATAGGCGAATGTGACATCTCAACCCAGAGCCTGCGAAAGCCAGCACCGCACCATCTGTCTGCTCACTTGAAACAGTCCCTGGGACGAGGAAGCCCAGCTCTCGAAACGAAGTCATTTAACTCCAGTTAGTTACTCAAAGAGCCAGTCTGGCACGTCCATATGCTCTCAGATCTGCCAAGAGGTGCTAATAGTTTCCGTGTCCCCCTGAGTATCAGCATCGCCAGCTCTGGGTGGGTGGAGGCTGCATGTGCTCAGTGATGGCAGAGTCCCTGGAGTCCCCAAGCCTGCTGGTGGCTGGCGACCTCCCTCTGTCAGCACCGCCCGCTGTGCTCAGAGGTCTCCTTCCCATCTTGACCGCAGCCCTGAGGTCAGGCTTCTCCACTGCAGCCCCCTGGGAACACATCTCACGGGGCCGAAGGGGTTTCTGCCCGAGGCCTGGTAAGTTCCTCGGGGAGGACCCGCAGCCCCGAGCCCGGTCGCCTGGCACTTCCGTCACATGATCACTACCTGGAGCTGTCTCCAGGGAGAACTGTGGCCTTCCACTTCCTTAACTCCACAACGTTGGTCCAAGTGTTTTATCTGGATTCTCGACCGACGTGCTCTCGCGGTCACCTGCTGATCTGCCAGGTTTGTCCCTGGATGTCAGCAAGTGAGCCTCCTGGGCTGAACGTGGCGCCTCTCAGCCTCCTCCTGCCCAGGGCTTCTTCGACCTCTGGCTTCTTCCCAGGTTTGACGAGAAGGACAGAAGGCGCCAGGGAGTTAGTCCCTGGCCTCTGAGGTGGGCATGGCCTCCGTGTCCTCTATGCTCAAGGAGAATGTCTCCCCGGGGCCCCCGCTCTGGGTGTGGAAGGGCCCTCTCCCTCATCCTTGCAACGCCACCTTTTAAAAATGGTTTTCTGTAAACAGTTCCTATAAAACGAACCCCGCTAGAGTCGCCCCATGTGCACCGCTCATGCTGTCCCCTGCGGGAGCCCGTGGTACACTCCTCGTCCTCAGGACCTGGTGCCTTGCGGGTGGCTGTGTGTGGCTCATTCATAACCTCACAGGGTCACATCAGCCACGCAGACTCATCAGAGAGCAGAGTGTGGCCACTGGGAGTCACTGGACCAGGACTGGCCATAAAATACCAGCACAGAGTGAGAGACAGAGCCAAGCTGGAAGGAGCTGGGGACAAACCCAAGACGTCCAGAGTTGGCCACTGGCTTCTGACTTTGGCAGGAACACTAGGCAAAGGATGGCTTTGGATCTCTGGAAAGAAGGTGAGCGTTCCTTTCTGCAGGACATCCTATGGTGGGACCGCTGCTCGGTGGCCCAAGAGGAACTTGGAGGGAGGGAGTGGATTCTCCCGAGATCATGGAATAACAGCTCCCACCACGTCGTCCAGAGAGGACCTGAACTTCAGGCTGCTCGGTTTCCTGGATGGGAACTTCGGTCTCAGCAGGACGCGATGATGCCCACAAGTGCAGCCAAACCCAGGCCCTGAAAGGCAGAGAAAGGAGAACCAGGCCCTCAGAGCCAGCATGACGGGATGACGAGTTCCCCACGTACCCCAGACTCAGACGGAGAAGCCATCCTCGGGTAAAGCAAGGCGTGTCCCCACTAAAGCTTCTCTCTGCAGCCAAAGGACCAGGGAGGCCGCACAGGGAAAGCACATTTAGACGTGAAGGGGCCCCTTCAGCCACCCGCCACAGGAGACGCCCTGGCTCTTCCCTCCTGCGTTGGTAAACAGGCACTCTCCCTCCCCCACCCCCACCCCCGGGCCAACAGAGGGCCCACCCGGGCAGCCACCGCGCCACCTCCCTTCCCCTGCCGGAGCAGTGCCCTGGGGCGCCACACAGACCAGGCGGCACCCCATCTCACTAGACAACCTCCCCAGGGCCAGCGTTCAGCCGACTCACCCCAACAAGACCCAGAGGGCCCAGCGCAGCTAGGACGAGGCCAGCACTGCCCGGCACTGGGCGAACCACCTGGCTGGGTGGTGCAGCGACCTCCTGGAGTGTGCCACTGAGCTCCTAGGAACACGGAGAGGGAAGCCGCAGCACCGAGGGGCGACACTAAGAACCTGGAGCATCTGGGGCAGGAGCAAAGCCCCGAGTGGACGGGGAGGAGCAGTCAATGCAGCGACAGGAGGGTGGACGCCATGTCTGTCAGATCGTGCCCAGTGCTCATGCCTGGTCGTTTCCCTTCATACATCACTTATGTTATCCATGCTGTGAGTGAGTTACCTGTGTCTCCCTAACTGTGTGTCTATATGCATGCAGTGAGCACGTAGAGCGTGGACACACACACGTGTGTCATACAGTACCATGGAGCTCTATGATTAAAGAAATATCCTCAGAGACTATGAAAGAAAAAAATCTAACATCCATCACCTGAGAGTCCAAGATGAGAAGTAAAAGAAGATGGGAAAAGTGTCCAAAGAAATAAAAGCTGAAGGTTCCCCAACTCTGATAAAAGATGCACACCTAGAGATTAAAGAGGGCGAGTGAGCTCCGGGTGGGGCCAACCCACAGAATCCCCGCCAAAGCACGCCAGCGCCAGACTTCAGAGAAGGACCAAGAAAATTCAGAAGCGGTGAGAGGAGATGAGGCTCTGCTGCAGAGGGGACCGCAGCGAGAGCAGATTCCCGGGAAGCCGTGGCAGGCCTGTCCAGTGCTGGGAGCTCCCTCAGCCAGGCCACGACCCGTGACCCCTCCAGGCCAAGAGACAAAAGGGGACGGGAGTGGCTGGGCAGGTGCCTCCAAGGACCGCTCTGCCCAGCAGGGAGAGGGCAGAAGAGGAAGTGCGACACACCAGGCAGGAAGAGAGCAACGGGGGAAGAGATGGAATGTCGTCGCGAGTCTTGACGCAGATCTCGGTGTTTGTGGAGGGCAGGTGTCTAGACAGACAGCGTCACCAGGAGCGTGATGAGCTGTCCAGGGGAGTCCGAGTCCCCCACTTCAACTGTCGAGAGGTGGCCGTGGACTGCGGTGAGTCACTGTGTGGTGTGGATACCCAGAGAGGGCTGGAAGAGGCACACTGAAACATCAGGAGAAGTACAGTCCTGAAGGTGTTCACACCACCCACAGAGACCCGGGCAGGAGGACTCAGCAACAGGGAAGACATCCAGACAGTGGGCCGAGCAGCGGTGAGTTTAAGCCCTAGTGTGCCAGATTGACACTAAGAATAAACGGTCTACCTACACGAAGAGAAGGCAGATGTTTGCAGAGGAACTGAAAATAGGGCCCAGCCATGTTCTGTGTATTAGGAACTCACTGGGATTACGACACCAGGTAGAGTGAAAGTAAAAATAGAGACTTCTATGCAACATGAATCACCCCACGTACAAAAGTAACTCAAAATGGATTATAGCCATATAGCTGTGGTCCTACATCATGCCCAATCAGAAGAATGAGAAGTTATGCTCCATTTATATGATGTATCAAAGTGCATTCTACTGCTGTGTAGGACTAATTAAAACAAATGAAAAAAATTTTTTGAAAATGGATTATAGCCCCAAATCTAAGAGCAGAAACTGTAAAACTCTTAGGAAAACACAGGAGTAAATCTTTGTGTCCTTGAATTAGAGTAGTCTCTTCAGTATGACCCCAAAGCAGATGCCAAAGCAACAAAAGATAGAACACTTAAATTGCACGTTACCAAAATGTAAAACTTGCACTTCAGAACACACCATCAAAAATAAACACGATCCATAAATAGAAGGAAATATTTGCAAATCATGAACGTGGTAGAATACACACTCTTACAACTCAACACAAAACCCAATTTTAAAAAATGAGGATATTTGAAAACATGTTTCTCCAAGGAAGATACGCCATTGGCCAATAAACACACGCTCAACATCGTTAGCCATTCAGACACTGCAGGTCAAGTCTGAGTCAGGGTCCTCACACTCCCACTAAGAGAGCTGTCAGAGAGTAGCAGGGGCCGGGGCCACACAGAACCGAGAACTTCCTGCACTGTGCAGTCACAAGGCCACTTTGGAAAACAGTTTGGAGTTCCTCCCGATGTCACCAGAATCAACATATGACCCTGAGCAATGGAAACGTGCACATGAGCTCTTTAACGTACACAGAGGTTTTATTCACGATAGGCAGCAGACGCAGACAGCACACACGTCCAACCACAGATGGGTGAACGGATGGATACGGCATGGGGTGGCTGAGGAGGCAGCAAGCTCCCCTGGAGGAGTGGGCTACTGGGCTCAGTCCTGCAGGGCGAGGCTCATGCACAGCACTGAGCAGAAGGAGCAGTGGAGAGGACCTCGTGCCTCGTGATTCCACTCACAGGAAGGTGCAGGGCAGGCCCAGCCGTGGAGACAGGAGGCGGGTGGTGAGGCCTGCGGTGGCATGAAGGGAGGACAGGAATGGGGGATGGCTGTGCAGCCCCCAATGTGGCGTCCTGCCACTGGACAGAGCTCCTGGTTGCACAGTGGCACGGCTCTGCTGGAACCACTCGGGCGTACACGTTAGCAGGGCAGCTCTTATGCATGTGACTTATGTGCCCAGAAGCTGCTCTAAGTCAAACAAAGCAGGAACAATGGTGTTAATCCCAGATAGAACAGACACTGAACCAGAGAAACCTCCAAGCACAGAGAGGGACGTTACTCATGTGAAAGTGCCCTCCAAAAGACACGGGGACGCGAACTGTGTAAATACCAGATGGCAGTGCCCCAGAAGACATGGGCAAAACCAACGGAACCAAAAGATGAATTAGAGGGTCCACGGACACAGCTGGCATGGACAGCCATGCCACCCCCAGTAGAGCCACCCTCAGTGCCTGAGTAGAGGGGCTGGTCAGCACAGGCACAGGTCACAGCAGGATGTGCCTCTATTCAAGCACTCACAGACTTGTTCCTGCATAGGCTGCAGTCTGGGCCAAGCCACTGGGGAGAACTGAAGTCACTTGAGTGTGCCCTGAAAGCAAAAACCAGTAACAGAAGAACAGGAAAATTGCCAATATTTTGACACTAAACAGCATACTCTTAACTAATTCACGGCATTAGGAATGATGAGGAGCCTTAGAATCATCAGTCTCCCACTTTATTAAACTAGGAGAATAAGGGAAAATGAGACCCAAAGCGAGCAGAAGGAAGGAAATGATAAACAGCCGTCAGAAAGTAATCAGTTTGAAAATAACACACAAATCATCGAGGCATACAGAACGCCCCTAGTGGGCAAGGACTGAACAGCATTGCCGTCCGCGTGGCGAGTCGCCGTGCAGCAAGGGCAGGCGCAGCCAGAGCTGGGCGGGCTGGGTCACAGGCCCCCGTCGTGGCCCCCGGAGCCTGGTTTCATTTATGGAGATCCAGGGAACCACGCTGGCAGAGCTGGCGAGAGAGGTGTTTGCCAGGGTGAGGGATGGCGGTAGGCGGGCCCGCTGTGACTGAAGGGAGCTGGGAGCTGCTGCAGGGAGCAGTCACGTCTGGGCGAGACAGGGGACCCTCGTGACAAGGGGACTCCACTGTGCTCATGCGTCTGCCCCATGGTGACCTTCAGACTGCATGGCAGCCGGGGAGGGCGTGCGGGACTTCTGAACTGAGGCCCTCTCCTGGTGCTTCCTGTATATCTCCTTCCTACCTGCTTCTTAATCCTCTGTCCTGCCTCATTGCCAAGACGGTTTGTCCAACAGGGTGCCCACCAGCAGGGCTGGTCTGTGTGGTCCACTGGCCGCCTCCCCAGACACCTAGAGAGGACGCTGAGATCCAGGATCTCCACTGCCTCCCCCGGCCCACAGTGCTGTGCTCCCGGGCATCAGCCCTCCGTCTCCCACAGAGCTCAGGCCTGCCTGGAAGGTGACTCCAGTCCTGGGGCCAGCACCGTGGACATCTCACCCGGGGACCATGGCCAGCCTCTTCAAGGTGGGGCAGCTCTGAGCGCCGGCTGCCCCTGCTCCAGAGCTGCGCTGGGGCCAGGACAGAATGAGGTTCCAGGCCAGTCCTTTCCCCCTTCCCTGCCCGCTCCCTGTCTCCCCAGCAGAGCTCTGACCCTTTGCTGAGAGCCCTGTAGACGCCATGATCCTGAATCCCTGCCTCAGTCCCCACGGGGGCCAGTGGACTGCAAGGATTCATGCAGAGTGAGGCTTAAGAGCAGGTTCAGGACGCCCAGTTACATTTCAGTTTCAGAGAAACATGTTCTTGGTAAGTATTGCCCTTCTGTGTACGTGGAATTCTCACGTAACAGGTGGCTGGTGCGTCTCTCCTCTAAATCTGGCACTTCTGGGGGGGTATGGGGGTCACTGGACCAGAGAGCCCAGTACCTCGCAGCAGCACCAAGGCTGGGCTTTGTTAGAAATGCAGGCCTCTTCCTGCACCTGCTGAGAAGGGTCAGATCCACACCTGAACAGGGGTCCCCAGGGGGTGCCCAGGTGTGGTGTGGCATGTCCCTGCTTTGCAGAAGGAGCTGCAGGTGGGGTCTTCCTGCAGAACCTCCGTGTTGATGAACCCTGGCAACCACTTCGGTGTGTCTGAGGTTCTTGGTGAGCCGAGGGAAGAAGCCTGTGCACTGAGTCTGTAAGCCGCCTGTGTTGTCACCGCTGGTCTGACACGGTTCCTACAGAGACGGATGCAGACTACATGGAAGTAGCCAAGGACTGACCCTCCCACAGTATCCAGACCCGGCCTCGCTCGGGGAAGGGCAGACTGGTGTGAATGGGCATGTGCACACATGTGCTCACGCACACATGACCCGGGGTGCACACTGACACCAGGCTGGGGCCTTCTGGGAAAGTGAGGCAGCGAGAAGACCCCCTTCAAACCCCGATTCTGTGATCAAGTCAGATTGTAGACATGAGGCTCGGAGTGACAGGCGTGAGTTTATCGGGAGGGACTGGGCGTGGGAAGCACCAGGGTGCCACAGGAAATCAGACAGGTGCTGTGTGGGCCTTCGCCCTGACTGAAGGGGCTCTGGGGTACAGACTCTGTGATTACCTGATTTTAAAGTCGAGGTGGGCAGAAGGAAGGACTGTAGTTAAAATGGCTGCAGTTGGATTCGATTAAGGCTAAATACCAAATTCTGAAAATGGACCACGGGAGTTTCACGTTCTCACCAGGGAAAGAGGAGAGGGGGACACTCTCAAAGGAGAGACAGGGTCTTCTCGGGAGGGGCACAGTGCGCCTCTCCTGCCCTCTGGTTTTACTGGGGCCCCAGAGAGTCCCGCCCAGGTCTACCTCTTGACTGATCAGCTTTCAAGTCCCCACTGCCATGACCATCCTAGGTCGTTCTAGGTCACTTGACCCTGCTGACAGGTTCTAATTGGACCCTGTTCTTACAGGTTGTATGGTTAGAGGGGATCATCCTTATCTCCAAGGCGCCCCCTCCAGGGTAACTTGTGTTCTTCCTGTTGACAGTCGGGGCCTGCTTGTCTCCTGCAGAGAGCCGCAGTTTGCTGAGGAATGTGACACCCCCTGTGGACAGCAGGTGGGTCTTGGGGATGTGATCATAAGTGGCATGGTGCCCTTATAAAAGAGACCCCGTGTGTGCCATGTGTGACGAGGGTGAGGGGACGGCTCAGCAGCACGCCCTGTGCAGCTGCTCTGCTGGACCCCCTGGTGGCCCTCCAGCCTCCAGAACGGCGAGGCCTGGGTCTCCGTTGCTTGTGACAGGACAGCTCTGTGGCATTCTGTGCTGGCTGCCTGAGTGTGCATCTGTGTGGGTCTGTGTGCACGGGTGTGCATGTGCTGGCTGCCTGAGTGTGCATCTGTGTGGGTCTGTGTGCACGGGTGTGCGTGTGCTGACTGCCTGAGTGTGCATCTGTGTGGGTCTGTGTGCACGGGTGTGCGTGTGCTGGCGCTGGGGCACTGGGACCCCACTCCCCCTCTTCCCTTAGCTGCCCTGGGGACCTGGAGCCAGGTGCTCTAGCCTCTCCTTCAGCCCCTGCCATGCCTCCATGAGATGTGTTAGGGAGCCAGTTCCACAGAGCGTGGCTCTCGCTGCTTCCCAGGAACCCTGGGCAGATTAGCTTTGCATGAGAGGTCGGCCCACTAACACGCAGAGGTCGGTGCCTCTTGGTCCCTCTGCCGGGGCTCCTAGATGCCTGCCCTGCACCGTTGGTTGGTCTCTCTCTGACAGATCCCTGCGTCTGTGCTGTGTTCCTCCCTAGCTGTGATACTCACTGGCTTCCGTACCCATGTCCTCTGGTTGAACAAACTGGGAGGTCCGTCAGATTCTGGAAACAGCCGTGGTGCACCCTCTCTGCTTCCTCCTCCAGGAGTACGGGACTTTTCAGGGTTGCTGAGTGAGCTCCCATCCGGAACGCAGGCGGCAGTGCAACTTGTGCACATACGGGTGCGTGTGCAGGCCCCAGGTGCATGGTGCACATGGTGCCTGCAAACCAGGCTCACCCCAAAGGGACTAGCACCCCTGCATGCACCAGGACACCTGGCCAGGCCTCTGAGCCCACCTGGTCGGATGTTCTGCTGCTGATGACCAGATTGCTTCAGTGTGAGCCAGAGAGGCTTTGGGAGGACCCCCATGCCAGGGGAGCACCCCAGTGCCCAAGCTTGGCTGAGCAGACTGCTCTGCTGCCCAGAGTCTGTGGCCCTCATCAGAGTCTGATGCTGGCTTATGGGAAGGATAAGATATTCATGTGCATTTTAAGATATTTTATAAAAACTGTCATCAAACTATCTCTGCTTGCAGATAAGACAGCTTGCAATCCCTAGAGCTCAGAAGGTTCCTTCAAACTTGGTTGTTTTATTCAAAATTTACCTGAAGTTTGCACTATGTCTGTAGTATATTCGTGCTTGCTGAGTTTTTAAGTTTTAAGTTACATGGAAGGAAATTTACACCTTTGTCAGGTATGTCAGCGTGGTGAGTACATGGTGGCTGGTTGGTTTGTTCAGTGTTTTCGACATGCTGTCTGAATTTTCTTTAGCCAGTGAATAACAAGAAAATAGCACTTGAAGTTAAAATAAAAGTTCACTGTAAAATATTTTGTGTACTTAGAATGTACGTGTGACCATGAAATCTTTTTCTCCCTGTGCATTGGTATAAAATAGTCTTCTCAGCTTCCTCATTGTGTCTTGATGTAGTAGAGATTTTGAGATTGCCAGCCAAGAACCCGTTCACGCTCTGCGAGCCTGTGATCCTTGTTTTGTGTGGTGAATGTACACAGTGGGCATAACCAGCCTGCGTGTTCTTTGGCAATAGATGTGGCACTTGGGGACGAGTTAACAACTCTGCTCCATTTGTTACTTAAGTGGCCAAAAGAGATAGCAGAGCTTCCAGCAGGTCCCGCTCCCCTCCAGAGAGAAGTCTGGCTCACCCACTCACAGATAAAAGCATATATAGAGACACTCGGAGCAGGCTTACGATGGCAGTATGGGAGGATGTCTGTTCGCCTCCCTGTCCCCTTATGAATATTAGATATAACTGCACATTTATCTTCAAGTAAAGAAAAAAGGAAGCCTATGTTTGCAGAACATGAAAACAAAACAAAAACAGGCAGTTTTCCCCCTGAAACTGATCTTCATCTAATTGTTTTTCGCAGCCTCTATCCATAAAAGCTGTGTGGTAATATGCTCATGTATTCATTCCACAAACATGGGTGGAGGTCTGGTGGAACACAGGTGTGAGAGCCACCAAGACGGGCTTCTGGAGGCTGGCACTGGCACTGTCTGGTGGTTGTGGGGGGGGTGGGAGGGAGGTGGACAGAGAAGAAAGAGCAAGGTGAATACCCAAAATACACTCGGCCCTATATCCGAGGCTCCATAGCTGAGATTCAGCCAACACCAGTCAGAGGGTTTTCTAAAATTGCATCTAGTTGAACACATACTGGATTTTTCTTATCATTATTTCCTGAAGAACACAGTAGAACAGGCAGCTGCACAGCAGTTACCTTGTAGCAGGCGGTCCAGGTAATCTAGAGATGGCGTAAAGAATGCAGAGGATGTGCCCCGGCTGTTCACGGGAACTGCACCGTTTACACGTGGGATCGGAGCATCCACAGGGTCCTGGGACCAGTCCCTGCAGGGACCAGGGGACGACTGGCTTTGCAGATGTCCAGGCACTGCTGGGGAGGGCAAGAGCTGCTCTGGGCGCTGCCTTGTGGCGTGGCAGTGTCCTGACAGAGGAAAGAACCTGGGCAGCTTCAGAGTCTGGCTGTGGTGGTGGTGATTCTCTGGGAAATTCGGGGAGACAGGGAAGCAGAGGCTGGGCGGGAGACCAAGACACAGCCTCTAGCCAGTTGGGTTTGTTCTGAGTACACGGGAACCCGGGAGGACTTGAAGTCAGAGCAGTGAGTCGGAGTGTCCTCACGCCCTGTGGACAAGGGTTCTGAGGAGGCTGGGGTAGAGGGAGAAGCTTGAAGACAAAAGGCTTTCAGGAGATGTGCTGACTGGGGAGACGGTCTGAGCCAGGATGGGGCTGGGGAGAAGCAGCAACCTCGTGGCGTTTGTGGGAAGAGAGAACTGATGGGTGTGGACGGCAGGTGGGAAGGCGAGTGGAGGCAGGAATCAGAGGTGACCCGAGTGGGTCTTGGTGCCTTCGCCCACCCGGTCGGATGTGGCTGGCTTTGAGTCTGCGCTGGAATGAGAGCTGTCTCAAATCTACTCTCAGCAGCACACGGCGGTGGATCTGTTTGTGCAGGTCAGTGGAGAGAGCCAGCTACTGAGTCAACGCAGCCCCTTCCGTGTGTCTAAATTTAAAAGAATACATTTCTGCAAAATCCCTATCAGCACCTGCTGATTAGTTTTCATAAAAGCGAATTCTCATAAGATGGGTTTTTGAAAGGACCAATTTTCTGCTTGACTATATGAAACATTCAGAAATTAATGAGAAAGCAATACCTTTCGGGCTTGTACTCATCACAGTCTTATTTATGAATAAATTCCCACAGGTCAACCCAAAAAACAATTCAGGGTCAAGATCTCATCCAGTCACCTAGATGGAAAACAGATGTCTCTAAAATGTCTCCTAGATTGAAGCCTTTTGAAGCACACCAGCAGCAAGGGCCTGGCCCTCATTCCTGCGTTGGCTGGGCACGTCGTGAATGTGAACAGAACGTTTTGCTCTGTCCTAATTACCTGCATCATTGGGAAGGATCCCGTGGGTGCGTACCTATCATCAGAAGCGGACCACAGCTCAGCTGCATCAGAGGGCTCGTCACGGCTCTTCAGCGTTAATGTTGACAGTTTGATCTTTCTGTTTCACACAAGATTAAATGTTGCATGATATCCATTTCTTCAAGGCTTGGACAGTGAATCCAATTGGACTCAATCCGTATCTAAGGACCGTCTCCCTCAAAAAGACAGACTCCATTTGCCCAAATATATGAGGTAATTATCTACCATTACTGGGAAAGGCTTTGTTGATATGAAAGCCTCAGAAAGCTGATTTTCTGAAATATAGTGTTTACTCACTGCTAAGTGGCTGAACAGGAGCCGCCGTGAGGATCCCTGCCCTGCAGACGCCCTGCAGAGCAGAGCTGTCACTCAGCCCTCAGGACCCCGTCCCCCTGGCCACTTGGACCACTGACTGTTGAATCCTTAGGGCTACCTTTAAAATTAAACGACACTTCAAATTCCTGTGCTGGCCCTCCTGAGGTGTCAGGAAAGAGAAAGACAAAATAAACAGAAAAGCGGCCTTCGCTCAAAAGCTATTCATTGAAATGAAAGTACAGAGCGCTTCCTCTGTGAGGAGGCACGTGGCAAATAAGAAATAGGGGACCTCAGAGCGGGTGGCGTCTGAGTCATGTGCAGCTTCCCATCAGGAGGCAATGCGAGGTAGAGCCGGGCCGTTTGGAAGATTTGAGTCTCAGCAGACAGACAGAGCACTCTCCGGACTGCAGTGCAGGTGCCACAGCAGAGGCACAGACCAGGGGTGACACGGACTCCGCGGGGCTCCTTCCTCTGGCTCAGCTTCCCTGTGTATTTCATCTGGGCCTTCATTCCAAATAGGCCAAAGGAATGAGAAGGAAACTCAGCAGATCCTGTCAGAAAACACCGGGAGGCCAAGGCAGCCTGTGGGGTGAAGAGGAGGTACGTTTCCAAGTTCCTCGTGATCACTTCCAGGTAATAGGGCACTTCACAGGTACACTGATGTTCCAGGAAGGGCCCCTGTGATCCAGATGGACCTCCAGGGAGGGCCTCTATGATCCAGATGGACCTCCAGGAAGGGCCCCTGTGATCCAGATGGACCTCCAGGGAGGGCCCCTGTGATCCAGATGGACCTCCAGGGAGGGCCCCTGTGATCCAGATGGACCTCCAGGGAGGGCCCCTGTGATCCAGATGGACCTCCAGGGAGGGCCCCTGTGATCCAGATGGACCTCCAGGGAGGGCCCCTGTGATCCAGATGGACCTCCAGGGAGGGCCCCTGTGATCCAGATGGATCTCCAGGGAGGGCCCCTGTGATCCAGATGGACCTCCAGGGAGGGCCCCTGTGATCCAGATGGACCTCCAGGGAGGGCCCCTGTGATCCAGATGGACCTCCAGGGAGGGCCCCTGTGATCCAGATGGACCTCCAGGGAGGGCCCCTGTGATCCAGATGGACCTCCAGGGAGGGCCCCTGTGATCCAGATGGACCTCCAGGGAGGGCCCCTGTGATCCAGATGGACCTCCAGGGAGGGCCCCTGTGATCCAGATGGACCTCCAGGGAGGGCCCTATGATCCAGATGGACCTCCAGGGAGGGCCCCTGTGATCCAGATGGACCTCCAGGGAGGGCCCCTGTGATCCAGATGGACCTCCAGGGAGGGCCCCTGTGATCCAGATGGACCTCCAGGGAGGGCCCCTGTGATCCAGATGGACCTCCAGGAGGGTGTGTCCTCTTCCCAGAAGATGCACGCAGTAGGTTTAAAGGAACGAGGGTTCTGAAGGTGGCCTTCAGCTTCTGGGGCAGCGCCTGCTGTGCATATGGCGGAGCAGCTCTGGCTCCTGAGGTCTGGTGGGCAGGGCCCTTCCCCGCCGGCCCTGGGTGCAGTGAGCCAGGTGCTGCCCTCCCTCGCCGTGGAGCATGTGGTCCTGCAAGCTTTCCTTGCACTGTAGGTGGCTCCCCAAGCCTGGGAGCAGAGGGAGGTGGTAGTGGCACGATGGCAAGCCTGGTGTGAGTGACAGTGACGTGGTGGTGGCCCCCAGCGTTGGCCTTCAGATCTGGCTGCGCTGTGGGCTTCTCCTCTGGGTGGCCTCAGTTTCCCTGCTTCTGGTTCTGATAGCCTGCTCTCCGTGGCGACTTCCAACCCCCTGACGACACCCAGCGTGTTGCCTCTCTCCTCAGATGTCTTTACGCAGGGGAGGGGGTGGGTCTGCAGCCTCTGGTCACCGTGGAGACCCCTGGTGGGGATGAACACGCAGGCAGTGCTGCCTGAGCCAGGTGAGTCCTCACAGCGCGAGGGGACAGTGCTCCAGCTAGAGGTGCTCCTCTGCAGGCTGCTGCTGTCCAGGGCTACAGCCCGGGGGTCACACTTTTCTTCTTGGGGTAGATGGGGACTGTGAATTATCACCACCGCCTTTCTTCTTCTGTTCAGTAATGTGGTAGGAAGAAGCCCTGACTTTGTAATCTCTCCCACTGGGGTGCAGGGAAGCCCCTTTCCATTCCTCGATTCCCGTGGAGGCTTAGAAGTGTCTCCAAGCACAAAGCAGATGTTTTACAAACTCAGTGGCCAAGACCCTCGGGCTCATGGAGCTCATCCATCTTCTAGGGTGATCTATTGCAATATAGTAAACATGCAAAATGACTATTTTCACAACATAGTTTCTAAAATCACTGGGTTGAATAATTGCGATCAGTACCAGGAGAATTAAGCAAAGTCTTGTGATGAGAGATAACCATGACCTCCTCTGAGGACCAGCTTCCAAAGAGTTGGAAGACAGGTGAGAAGCGGCTTGCTGAGGGCCTGGGAAAGGGCTACAAGAGCAGGCAGCATGTGCAAAGGCCCTGGGAGAGCGTGGCTGCCATGTGTTCCCAGGGCTGCAAGCCTGGGCCATAGTGGGTGAGGAAGGTAGGGTGAGAACACTGTCTTGAAGTGGGGAGGATCAGAAAGGGGAGAAATGGGGTGGGAATGGAAGAGCCCGGTAGTGCTGTTAACCTGAGGGTCTCCACCCCAGTACTGCCCCTGTCGTCACCCTGAAAGTGGTCTCCACCAAGAGGACATTATAGAACTCCTGATCCCACTGCCAAGGGCAGCTCAGCCTATGGTAAGTCATCAACCTAGCCATAATGAGAGAGGACCAAATTGAAGAACTAATAAAAATATAAAAAGATATTCAACCATGACCATCATTAAAGAAAGCGAACTCCAAACAGATTAGCAAGGGTTTCAGACGGGATCTGGTCAAGTCCTGGTAGAAATGTGAGACTCTGGTTCTGAATAGCTTTGCAGATCAAGCATGTTGATACTTCAATGAGTATTTTGATAATAGTTTTCAAATTTTAAACGGCATAATTCTTTGACTCATCGAATTTGCTGTCGAGATTTTCATTTGTGGAAAAACCTCCTGCATGGCCCCAGTTGATGCAGTGTCCCTCCTGCAGAGAAGGAGGCCACCTGTGGACAAATCGCCACCAACAAGAGCAAGGACAAGAGAACCCACAGAGAAAGAAGCAGAGTCTTGATCCCACCAGGCCTGCAGCCTGCCTCACATCTGGATTCCTGGTTAGGACAGGCTTTTCTTTTAGTTTGTTTTAATTTGATTCAGGTTTATTGATACATGGAACATCATTTAAGACCTTTTTGTGCCTTGAGTTTTAGCAAGAATTGGAATTCAAAATATCTTACTTGCCTTAGAATCAGGCCAAGTGCAGCATTAAGTTTTATATTATAGAACCAATAATCAAGCCAGGCATGGTGGTGTGGACCTCTGACCCCAGTGACTTGGAAGCCTGAGGTAGGAGGACCCCAAGTGTAAGACCAGCCTGGGCAACTTAGCCAGACCCTGTCTCAAAATGAGAAATAAAATGATCAGGGATACAGCTCATTGGTAGGGTGCTTGCCTGGCATGTTCAAGGTCCCGAGTTCAAGAAAACAAAAGCAAGAAAACCCAGTGGTCACCTGTGTTGTATTAGAGGAACTACAGTATATCCCATGGATACACTGGAAAGGGATTGGGGTGGGGTAAATTTGTAGCTGGAAGAAAACTGACAGAAATTCTCTTAAAAACTGAATATTTTGTGAAATACATCACAATCACATTTTGTTTAAATATCATAAATATCTCACCAAAGTAAGAGGAAATGATAGATGGTTAAAATACACATTGTCCTTGAGAATCCTAGCCTTGTTAGTATGTTTCCGTCCTATTAACTCGTACTTTCACACCCTTTATGCTCACACCCCCGAAATTTTGATTATATTCTGTCCACGACAGCCCCTCCAATCTATGGGTTTTCTAGGCTACCTGTTGAGAATCGTAATCAATATTCCTTTGTCCTGACAGTATTTGAGTGAGTATCGGTACCAGGAAATTATTTGTACGTCTTTTCACCCTCCGTGTGCCCACACATACATGCTGGGTGCCGTTTCTTACCAAGTGGGGCTGATTCATTGAATCCACAGATCCAAGGGCACCCTGCGTGGCTGGACACCTTCCCTCCAGGCAGTGCTGAATGGACAGCTCCAACTTCTGAATTAAAGATCAGATCCAGCTGATCAGCTCAGGTATGTGAACATCAGGAAACACGAGGTGTCTGTCCCTGGAGAACAGAGGCAAGCAATTCAATCTACTGCATGGACTTTATGTCTTACGGACCTACTATGTGGATTCATGCCTTGGGAACCTCCCGTGCGGGTTTTCGTACAAGCCTCGGTTCTGCAGTGGAACTCTGCAGACACCCCTGTTCTTCTGGGGTGCTGTGGGGGTGTTGAATAGGGATTTCCACGGCAGTTCTAGGCCTTCTGTGGGTACAGGTCAGTCTTTGTCATGGAAATGAAACCAGAGGCCTGGGCAGGCCACCTGGGGATTTCTTCTGCAGGTTGAAACTGGCTGGGGGCTGGGAGGCACATGAGTTTGTGACCAAGGAGCCTGGGGGACACCCACTGGATGATCTGAAGGACTGGGAGGGGGGACCGCAGCTGGCTGCCCGCAGGTCTGCGTGGGAGTGTGACTCTGTGCTTCTGGAGCTGGCGGCCCCTGGAGTGGATGGAGGGATGGTTCACCCACCCACTGGTGCCTCTGGAACCAGAGTTGTTGGTTTGGGGATCTCGGCTCTTCTTGATTTTTATTGCTCTCTCAGGAAAACACTGGACGAGGGTTTAAAGAAACTGTTTGAAATCTTTGTGCTGTTTCTTTCCCATTGAATTTTAGATCAATAATGGAGTTTTCTTTGCAGTGATTAAAAAACGCTGTCTGACAGTTCAAACACCTGAACGCAACTGGTGTAGAAATTTTCAGGCAAGACAAGGTTTTGACGATTTCTTCTGGGGTGTCAGGGGAGCCCTTGGGTGACACGGGAAGCATCGCCAGGTTCCCCTGCTTCCCTGGCCATGGTCAGATGCTTCTCCTCGGGGCTGCTCAGGTTGCTGTTTCTGGTCCCCCACTTGCTTAGCTGCACAAAACAATCTGGCCGCCTGCGGGAGGTACCCAGGGCCGCCACCCAGGGCTCCCGTTCTAGGCTTCTTTGCGAACTTCCTCTCCTCCTCCTTGCTGTGGAGGCCTCTGTCTTCCCAGTCCGTGTCTCAGGGTGACAAGATGGCTGTTTCGTGTGTGGCCACATCATCTTGTGTCCAGCAGGGAGCTGGCGGAAGTTCCCAGCGTCCAGAAGGTCATGCAGGTTGAGACTGCAGGTGTGGAGAGTTTCCTGGGAACCCCACAATGATGCCCTGTGCCCTCAGCACCCTTGTGACCGGCACCTGGAACTGCGGAGCAGCCTGGGGATGTCTGGCCTGCACAGCCCTGTCGGGAAGGCCCATGGAGCCTGGTATTGGGCACGTAGAGGGGCGTGTGCGCCACGCTGTCAGGACTGCAGGTTGCCCCAGGACTTTGATCTGGAGTCAGCTGCAGGCGGACACTCCCACAGTCCCCCACAGCCGCCCCCTCGGCCCCTTCCCCTTGCAGAGTTTTGCGGCTGTTCAGCAGGAGGGGCCTCCCCAGCCCTCGTCCCTGTAGGGTGGCACTGAGCCCTCCTCTCAGAGGTGGAGGGGGTGACCCAAGCCACCTGTGCTCACACTCCAGGTTCAGGGAGCACACGACCTGTGTCCTGTGGTGCTTCCTCCAGCTCCTGAGTGCTTCCTGCCCGGGTGCTGGTAAGCTTGGTCTTCAGTGTAGCAACCTGACCCCACCCAGCTCTGTGGGTCTTGGTGTCTCCCTCCCAGGGTGGGTGTGGGGTTGAGCGAGATCCTATAAGGTGCTTGGCGCATCCCAGGCCCCGGGGAGCAGGAGCCGCTGCTGTTCCTGTGCAGGGTCCTTCACTGCTCCAGAGACCTAGGGCAGGGATCCAGGGCATCGGCAGGGTCACGCCTGGGATCCTGGCCCTCAGGGCCCTCCTGCTGCAAGTCCTGCTGGTGCCACACAGCACCCCTGACCTGCGTCTCCCCTCCCGAGGTTTCATCGGCCGTGGCCAACACGTCGGAAACACTGGAAGGAACGTCCATCTGTAGGCAGCTCAGAAGTTCTACAGTAAGCTCTGTTCTAAGGTGACGGTGCGTCACCCCTCCGTCCAGCGCACCCACGCAGTGCACGCCACCCTCACATCAGTCACACTGTCACCACTACACCTCCTGGGCCTCCACCACCAGGGCCGCATGCTCGTTTTCATGTAGCTCTTCACGAATAATGGCCCAAAGGCAAGGATACCCATGCTGGCAGTGGGAGCAGGCCAGCCCTTCCTTAGGGGGAAGGTGACGTTCTCCACGTGGGGCAAACGGCTTCAGCGGGAACTGTCCTCCACAGGCGGGGAAGGTACAAGGAGCATGTGCAGCTTTCCTGTCACACCTCAGGCTGCAAAAGTGACAGCCATGGGGACACAGCGTGGCGAGGAGCAAGGCGTGGACTCGTCTGCACCAGCACGAGGCACAGCAGGTGGGGCTCAGTACTGCATGGGCCAGGCTTGTGTGTGTCCCTGGGACAAGGTGGCCGTGACCTGATGGCGTGTTCAGGATTCCATATTCCTGTCCCACAGAAGCCCGTCCCCGCCAAGCCTAAGCTCCAGCCTGCAGCTGACTGCTCCCAGCTGGGCCTGGACACAGCCTTGTACTGGGGCAGGAGCCGCTCACAGGGGCCCCGGTCTCAGTTGCAGCTGGGCACTAACCATGGAGACCTGTGCCTGCTCCTCGCTGGCTGGGGATACTGGACGTGTCCTTGCCCTTGTCCTTGCCCTGGCCAGGGAGGACTCCGCATCACACCCCTGCCATGTTCTCTGTGCAGTCATGGGCCCCCGTGACAAGGACAAGGAGGAGAGGCAGAGCTGTTGCCCTTTCTCACTGCAGCGGACACTGCGTAGCTGTGACACCAGGCTCATGCCCTTGGCCCCACCTGGTCTCCAGAGTCTCGTGAACTCCGATCCTCCGGGTCTTCACTCCTGCCAGGCCCTGTCCCTGTGCTCAGCAGACCCTGCCAGCCTAAGGAGTCCAGGAACGTCTGGGTCTGACTCTGCGGCTGCACCCAGTCTCCCAGCATCTGGGTGACAGGACAGGAGGAGAGCTGGGCAGGCCAGTCCATGGTGGGGAGATGCCGGCCACAGATTACCTGGGATGTCGGCTTTCTGGCCACGGAGAAGTCCAGGGACAGGCACCTAATAAAACTGGAAGGGTAATAATTAAAAGAGGATTGCAAGGCAATTAAAGTCCAGGGCTGGCGAGGCTCGGGAAGGATGAGGAAGGATAATGCAAACAGCAGCCCCCACCCGGACCACCCAGGGCTCAGGAGGGTAGCCTGTGGCAATGCTGCCCTGGCCTGGCAGGGCCCTCATCTCCTGACCCTCTGCCCTCCAGAGAAGACACCACACAGGGCCCGCTGGGGACAAGGCACCAGCACCCGCCATGTGGATGATCTACACCTGTCATCAACACATTTATATCCTCACGTGTCCCGTCCAAACACTGAACGCTGATTTAAAGTTGAGTAAGACAGCTATTTTAAACCACTCAGTCACTGGCTTCTAACCGTCTTTTATAAAGAGTTGGAGTAATTATTGAAGCAACAGATTATCTGCCTGAAGATGAACTGCTGGGCTTGTGGACGGCCTGCTGTGCCCGTGGATCAGAAGCCAGAGCCCGCGGGTGGGTCTCAGCTCTGCTCTGCCTCTGCAGCCCCCACCTGCTCCAGGTCCCCAGACCGCAGACGGCTCCCCTGGAGAGTCCCGGCAGCCACCCAGAAACACAGGTGCTCACGGCTGGGGCTTCTGAGTCTAGAACCATGGCCCAGCAGACATCTGAGCACGCCCCGTCACTCTGCGCCAGGCAGCCCTGGGAGGCACTTCCCAGCAAGCCCCTGGCCCAGGTCTCTGCCCTGCGAGGCGCTCCTCGGGTCCTGGGGTCAAAGCCCCACTGCTCGGCTGTCCTGAAGCAGCGCTCCCAGGACCAGTCCCACTGCCACGCTGTTGGGAAGCGAGATTCTCTCCTGCTGTGATGAGAACATGATTTTCCTTCCGTGTGCAAGAATGCGACTGGCACTTTAAAGATTCACACACAGAGAATCCTTACAGAGAACTTGGGCCATTCTGTAACAAGCCGACAGCACGCCATGCCATTGGGGAGTCTCTCCACACCCCCAGCCGCAGGTTCTGGGTCTCTCTCCTTGCAGTCTGTGGTTGTTTTGCACTTTATACTTCAAAATGCAGAGTAGACGTCCACACCCACCAGCCACAGCTGCCTAACTCAACCATTTCCCAGGAAAAGCCCTTCTGAGGTGTGGGCGAGCACGAGGCTGCGTCTGGCTCTGCGGCGGGTCTCTGCCCCTTCCCCTGGAGGCCCGGGCAGCAGAGGGCTCAGAGGGTGGCTCACGCGTGGGGCTGGGGTGACGATAGGACAGTGTCTGTGCGCGGCCTCGGGTCCTCTTCTGCCTCTGCCTCCCTACTGATGGGCAGGACCTGAGCTGCCAGGAGCAGCCACCTCCTGCTCCCCCTGCTTCTTCCTGTCCTGTCTGGAGTCGTGAGGCCGGGCTCGGCCCGTGAGCCTGCCCAGGGCTGTACCATCTTCGCTGCGGAGCGTTTGAACAGGTGAGCGGGGTATGAGAAGGGGAACTGGCCTTTCATTCACTGACTTTAATCCAGGCTGGTGGTCCGGATGGGGGCTCAGAGCCGTCACGAACAGTGCTGGCTGCCCATGGCACCTGAGCACTCAGTGTCCATGCTGGAGGACCCAAGGGCTTTCTGAGCAGCCACAGGTCCCCTGGTGTATGGCCTTCTCTGGGCCTGGCAGCCCGCTCAGCTGGCACCCTGATGGACAAGGCTGCAGGTGACACCCAACCCAGAGGCTTTCTGCCAGTGACTGGGCCTACGGGCCTCCCTCCCCTGGGTGGGCAGATCTCTGAAGCACAGGTTGGATTTAGCACGTCAAGCTGTTCGCTGTTAACCTCCACAGGGTGTCTGTGTGTGCTTATGCGTATGCGTATTTACTTCTGTTTGTGTGAATAAATCTGTATTCATGTGTGATATTCACACAGACATTTACCATCCATGTTATATTGTTTTAACTTTCTGATTTTGGGGGATTTTTTTTTGGTAGAACACTATTTCAGTTTGTTCAGTAGATTCCAATATTTATAAAACTCAAGAGCTAATGTTCTGCAGGGTGTGTAAGAGCAGCAACATCTTTTCATGGGTCATCTGACTGCTCCAAGGCCATGCTGCACATGCTCACAGCTGGAGTTGACCCCCGCGCGCTGCCCACACCCACAGACACCGTGCCCATCCCCTGGGGCTCAGAGCAAGCCTCAAGTGCTCGAGGACCGTCCCGCCCCCCAGCCGAGGACCGTCCCGCCTCTCCAGCCGAGGCCTAGGGTAATCGCGGTTGGGCGGAGGGGCTGAGTGCCGCTCAGTGTTAGAATGTGTGCACGGGCAGATCTCAGCACCCAAAACAAACACACAACCAAAGTTTGAGTCTGTTCCTTCCATGGGCAGCAGCCAGAAGGCGAGGAAGGATGGCACTCAACTCCTTACACCTGCAGGAGAAGGATCTCTCTTTGCTTTAGGATTTTTGTGAGATTGGAAGCAAAATCCTCTTGAGATCTCTGCTCCTCTTACCTGTGCAAATACCTGAAGTTGTCGAATTTACTCATGTGCCGGGGGCGGGGAACATGGTGGGAGTGGTGCACAGCCGTCCCTGTCTCCACAGGAGCAGAGGGGGCTCTGGCTGGGGTCCTCGGGGAGTGGGACGTCAGTGTCAGGTGCTGGCCCTGTTTTCTTACCCAGATTCCAGGTCCCGCAGGCGTCTTTCCGTTGGAGAACTGAAGGTCCGGACACATTAGCCTATTTTAGGGAAGCATTTTCATTTGTAT
The DNA here is from genome assembly GCF_047511675.1 of Marmota flaviventris. Classification (NCBI taxonomy): domain Eukaryota; kingdom Metazoa; phylum Chordata; class Mammalia; order Rodentia; family Sciuridae; genus Marmota; species Marmota flaviventris. Next base: position 293,578 of record NC_092517.1, on the reverse strand, counting down.
GCTTAGCCTGGAAATAACTAGAGAAAATGAGGAGTTTCTTAAGGGCTGCACTTTTGAGGACCAGGCACCTTGCCATGAATCTGTTCTGTGGGAGCACAGGGTCCTGCTAGAGGGACCCTGGGCCTTGCAGACAAGAAGTCCCCCTGCTGCCTATGCAGAGGGGCCGATGCCAAGGGAAGGGCTGCTGGCTGAGGTCAAGTGACACCCGCTGTGGCCTCGGTGTGACAGAAAGCAGGCTGGCTTCCGATGCCCAGGGACGGGGGCTTTTGTGTCTGCCTGAGCCAGGAATCTGATCTATTTGAGAATTCTTGTTCCTTAAGAATAATGCCCCAAAGGTGTTAAACGAGAAAAAAATATGCATGATCTGACGTTAAGATTTATGGGTTTCAATGTAAAACAATCCAGGGGGAAGGTGTAAAAAATCAATTTGTTTTCTAAGCAGCAGAAAGTGGCGTGTTGGAGGCGTTTAAGAATTTCAAACACTAGGGAGCTTGCTGAATGGAGAGGCCATTCATGTGAAATAGAGGATCAGAGATGGGAACAGGTGGGGAAAGTTATATTTTGTGTTTTTTTTTAAATGAAGACTACGTTGGAAAATTGAGTTTTGCTTTACTCACACAGGAGCAGTAGGAAACCAGCCTGGCAGCCTTCGCTGTGCTAAAGAGCCCTAGATTTGTGAGATTGCAAGTCACTGGTGCACCTTGAACACAAGACACCGTGTGTGTTTGCAAACAACCAACAGACCCAGCTCTTCCTGAGCGATGCACGGAGGAGCCATCTCTGAGAACGCCCGCTGCTCCCAGCTCTAATTGAAGCCGTACATCCTCAGCACATTCAGAGCCCGCCCCCGCCTTCCGGCAGCTCTCAGGCCCTTCTGGGGCCCTTTCTGCCCTACCCTTCCTCCACCAGGAGCTGCACCTTCATCAGATGCCATCCTGCAGGAGAGCGACACAGCCCTCCAAGCACACTGCCGCGGGTCCCCTTGGAACAAGGTCACAAGCGTCAGAGACATATCTCCCCACTTGCGTCATCCCAGATACTCACAGCAGCACAGGAGGAAAGAACCTTTAGGCTGTGTTTTGTTAAGACAGGCTTCTTCTGTCAGGCAGAAGAGCAGGCCAGGGCTTGAGTTGCTGCCAGACAATTGGCCACACAAGAAAAATGGCCTCGCAGTTCCTCTGACAGCTTTATTCTCGTGGCTCTGGCAGAAGAGTAGCAAAAGGATTGCAGAGGCGCTGCGTGGAACGTAACACCCAGGTTCAGGAAAGTGTCCGCTGGCTGCAGGATGAGCGAGAGGACGCAGGGAGGGAACAGGGCTCCAGTGACCTCAGTCACTCCCTGCCTCTTTCTGTAGCCAGATCCTGCTCCCTGTCTGCGCTGGGTCTGGGGCTCTGTTTCCTGGAATAGGGAAGAGCCCCCGCGCTGCCCGAATGCTGGTGTGGAAGAAGCCGCTACCAATCGCTCGGCGGCTGCTGCCTGCCCCTGGTCCTGGAGAAGACTCCGGCAGGTGTGATCTGATTTATGTCAGGCCCTGCCTGTGGCACATCTGTCTGGCCCATTCATTAGCCAGCAGAGCCCCTCCTCTGGGCCTCCTGATGGATGCCTGTAACTAACATGGAATGCCCTGTCCACTCGGGTCCTTCCAACAACAGGCAACCGTGAAAGACCCAAGATTTCTGTACTTTGAAGCAGAAAAAACATAGTCGGGGAAGGACTTTCTGGATGACAGACTGCTAGGTAGGCTCACCGCAGCTCATCCCTGTCAGCCAAACCCAGGGCCGGAAATCCTCCCGCGGGTGTTTGTGCATAGAAAACTCCGCAGTGAAGCACACGGGGCAGAGCAACACAGGCCGCCCCACCGCGGGATTCCTGGCACACACCGCGGGTCTCCTGGGGTCCTGCCTCAGGGCTGCGGGACGGGTGCTGGGTCCCTGCAGGTGCCCCATCCACAGACACCAGGGCCTGGAGATTGCATAGCCCTACATGCACCCTCCCGCATCACCTGCACCCTCCGCGTGCTCCAGACATCTCTAGGTCACTCATAATGCCCGACACAATGTACGTGAGGCAGAAATAGTCATTAAACTGTATTTTTTTTAGGAAACAATTACAAGAAAAAAAGTGTCTGCCAGCTTCAGTGCAAATGCAGTTGGTTTTACAAATACTTTCCATCTGTGGTGGGTTCAGTGCCAGACGTGATGGGCTGACGCCAAGTGCTGCCGGTACCTCCTTTCCCACAGGCCTACCTCATGGATGTGCGCATAGAACCGAGTTCCCGGACACTAAGACGCAGTCTCAGGCCAGGTCTGGAGGGCCGGAGCCACCGCGTTTCCCAGAGCATCAGGTGAGCTCCTTGATTCTCTAGAGGCCCGAGCACCCCTAGTCCCCACGCTGTGAATCAGTGCCCGAGCGTCTCTGCTCTTGCTTCTCACTGCTCTGCAAAGGCCCTGGGTCTTCCATCTCCGCCCTGGCCTAAGGTGCCGGTCCCTTCTGGAACAACCCTTCCCCTTACGTCTACCCGTTTGGGACTTCACCATTTGTACAGAATTGGACTGAACGCCCCGGTCCTGCTGAGTGTCAGTCTGTTCTGTGGGGACCTCTTCTGGGACCCAGCGTGCCCTCTGGGTCTCTGGTAGCTTGATCAGCAGTGTGTGTCCGCTGCGCTTTTGAGGGTAGGCTCTGTGTCTGGTTTATCTTTGGGCCATCTGGAGGTGCAGCTGGGAAAGGTTCATATACAGGTCCATGTCCTTGTGGGGATGGGTTTGTAGAAACTGGCGTCTTCAACTCATCAATGGAGAGGGAGCCTGGGGAGAGTGGAGAGATGGACCCAGCACAGGGTGGGGAGAGGGAGCCCTGGCAGGCACCGGGGGCAGTGGGGCAGCAGGGCAGGCACAGGGGGGGAGTGGGGCTGCTGGGCAGGCACAGGGGGCAGTGGGGCAGCAGGGCAGGCACAGGGGGTAGTGGGGCAGCTGGGCAGGCACAGGGGGTAGTGGGGCAGCAGGGCAGGCACAGGGGGTAGTGGGGCAGCTGGGCAGGCACCGGGGGGAGTGGGGCAGCAGGGCAGGCACCGGGGGGAGTGGGGCAGCAGGGCAGGCACAGGGGGCAGTGGGGCAGCAGGGCAGGCACCGGGGGGAGTGGGGCAGCAGGGCAGGCACAGGGGGGAGTGGGGCAGCAGGGCAGGCACAGGGGGGAGTGGGGCAGCCCTGCAGGCACAGGGGGGAGTAGGGAAGCCCTGCAGGCACAGGGGGCAGTGGGGCAGCTGGGCAGGCACAGGGGGTAGTGGGGCAGCAGGGCAGGCACCAGGGGCAGTGGGGCTGCTGGGCAGGCACAGGGGGGAGTGGGGCAGCTGGGCAGGCACAGGGGGGAGTAGGGAAGCCCTGCAGGCACAGGGGGCAGTGGGGCAGCTGGGCAGGCACAGGGGGTAGTGGGGCAGCAGGGCAGGCACCGGGGGGAGTGGGGCAGCAGGGCAGGCACAGGGGGTAGTGGGGCAGCAGGGCAGATACAGGAGGGAGAGGGAACCCGGACAGGGACATATGGAGAGGGAGCCTGGGCTGGATGGAGAGAGGCGGCCAGGGCGGGGTTAGAGAGGGTTCCTGGGCATGGTGCAGTGAGCTCGGGCAGTTGGTCACTGCTTGGCCACCCACACTCAGTACTGTGGGACGCTGATACTGTCAGGGTGAGTGTGTTGCACTGAGTGCAGGAACCACAGGGGAAGCGCAGTGTTGGCTGTCTTTGTGTCTGTCCACCAGGATGCAGGATACTTGTAGTTTGAAGCCATTACATTGGGGACATTTCTTATGCAGCCATAACTAATTGAAGAGATGCGCTCACTGTCAGGTCGAAGGGCTTCAGGTCTGCTAATGCAGAGACCACGTGACCGAGGGAGGTCACTGGCTTTGGTGGTGTAGAGGGAGGCTTCCCTGAGAAACGGGTGTCGGCCCGTGGTCGTGGGGTTGGAAGGAAGCAATCCGATGGAGGAGGGGCAGGAGGGGCAGAGGCCTCTAGTAAGTAGGACTTCCAGGTGTCCCTTCAGGTAAACTGTGGGAAGGAACAACCTCGTCCCTCAAAATTAATAGGAGATATGTTTCATAATTCTCTACATCCAAACCTGGCCTAGTTACCAACCAGGGAAAAGAGGGTTAAAACCCCCAGGCACTGAGGTTCAATGGCGGAGAATACGCAATCACCTAATGGGACTTAATCCTTTCCATAACGCTTCTTTGGAGGTGTTGAAATTACAGTCTCAGGTCCTGGCCATGGTCAATGCCCAGACACCTACTTTTGATGATGATAAAATTTGGGACAGTTTATCTGAAATGATCTCCTCCCTTAACCCTTTTAAAGTACTTTTCTGCAGGGAGCTGCATGACCAGCCTTAACCGTACTGTTAACTGTATCCCTGCTCTTTTTCTGCACAATTCATCGAGCGGATGGAAATGACTGAACCCCCAGGAAAATAGGGTTCCAAATCAATCATTCTTGCCATGCTCCAAAGGAACTCAGCCCTGAACTCACGGGAAGAACACCCCAATCTGACTGGGCCTTCGTTGGTTAAGAACAACAAAGCCCTGAGCTGTATCGCATGCCAAAGTCATTTCCTGGCACTGACAATTCAGTCCGTCTCCACCTTTGACACTGGAATCACTCTCCTAACGCTAGTAAACTGATGAGTCCTCGTGATACACGCTGCGATTACTTCCCTAGACTGACCCATCAATCAGTCTTCACAGATTGTTAGAATGCTTCTTCTTTTCCTGGTTTTAGTTCCACAGTGTTTTAATAAAGTGGTCAGCTGAGCCGCGACCACCGAGAAACACCTCAGAGCGTCCCTCCTCCCACCGCTCACTGCCTTTAGGCTGTGTTTTGTTAAGACAGGCTTCTTCTGTCAGGCAGAAGAGCAGGCCAGGGCTTGAGTTGCTGCCAGACAATTGGCCACACAAGAAAAATGGCCTCGCAGTTCCTCTGACAGCTTTATTCTCGTGGCTCTGGCAGAAGAGTAGCAAAAGGATTGCAGAGGCGCTGCGTGGAACGTAACACCCAGGTTCAGGAAAGTGGGGCAGGCACAGGGTGGGGAGAGGGAGCCCTGGCAGGCACAGGGGGGAGTGGGGCAGCAGGGCAGGCACCGGGGGGAGTGGGGCAGCCGGGCAGGCACAGGGGGGAGTGGGGCAGCCCTGCAGGCACAGGGGGGAGTGGGGCAGCCCTGCAGGCACAGGGGGGAGTGGGGCAGCAGGGCAGGCACAGGGGGCAGTGGGGCAGCCCTGCAGGCACAGGGGGGAGTGGGGCTGCTGGGCAGGCACAGGGGGGAGTGGGGCAGCCCTGCAGGCACAGGGGGGAGTGGGGCAGCCCTGCAGGCACAGGGGGGAGTGGGGCAGCTGGGCAGGCACAGGGGGCAGTGGGGCAGCCCTGCAGGCACAGGGGGGAGTGGGGCTGCTGGGCAGGCACAGGGGGGAGTGGGGCAGCCCTGCAGGCACAGGGGGGAGTGGGGCAGCCCTGCAGGCACAGGGGGGAGTGGGGCAGCTGGGCAGGCACAGGGGGCAGTGGGGCAGCCCTGCAGGCACAGGGGGGAGTGGGGCAGCCCTGCAGGCACAGGGGGGAGTGGGGCAGCTGGGCAGGCACAGGGGGCAGTGGGGCAGCCCTGCAGGCACAGGGGGGAGTGGGGCAGCCCTGCAGGCACAGGGGGGAGTGGGGCAGCTGGGCAGGCACAGGGGGTAGTGGGGCAGCAGGGCAGGCACAGGGGGTAGTGGGGCAGCTGGGCAGGCACAGGGGGTAGTGGGGCAGCAGGGCAGGCACAGGGGGGACTGGGGCAGCTGGGCAGGCACAGGGGGGAGTGGGGCAGCAGGGCAGGCACCGGGGGCAGTGGGGCAGCAGGGCAGGCACAGGGTGGGGAGAGGGAGCCCTGGCAGGCACAGGGGGGAGTGGGGCAGCAGGGCAGGCACCGGGGGGAGTGGGGCAGCTGGGCAGGCACAGGGGGGAGTGGGGCAGCCCTGCAGGCACAGGGGGGAGTGGGGCAGCTGGGCAGGCACAGGGGGGAGTGGGGCAGCAGGGCAGGCACAGGGGGGAGTGGGGCAGCCCTGCAGGCACAGGGGGGAGTGGGGCAGCAGGGCAGGCACAGGGGGGAGTGGGGCAGCAGGGCAGGCACAGGGGGGAGTGGGGCAGCCCTGCAGGCACAGGGGGGAGTGGGGCAGCCCTGCAGGCACAGGGGGGAGTGGGGCAGCAGGGCAGGCACAGGGGGCAGTGGGGCAGCCCTGCAGGCACAGGGGGGAGTGGGGCAGCAGGGCAGGCACAGGGGGGAGTGGGGCAGCAGGGCAGGCACAGGGGGGAGTGGGGCAGCCCTGCAGGCACAGGGGGGAGTGGGGCAGCCCTGCAGGCACAGGGGGGAGTGGGGCAGCTGGGCAGGCACAGGGGGCAGTGGGGCAGCCCTGCAGGCACAGGGGGGAGTGGGGCTGCTGGGCAGGCACAGGGGGGAGTGGGGCAGCCCTGCAGGCACAGGGGGGAGTGGGGCAGCCCTGCAGGCACAGGGGGGAGTGGGGCAGCTGGGCAGGCACAGGGGGGAGTGGGGCAGCAGGGCAGGCACAGGGGGGAGTGGGGCAGCTGGGCAGGCACAGGGGGGAGTGGGGCAGCAGGGCAGATACAGGAGGGAGAGGGAACCCGGACAGGGACATATGGAGAGGGAGCCTGGGCTGGATGGAGAGAGGCGGCCAGGGCGGGGTTAGAGAGGGTTCCTGGGCATGGTGCAGTGAGCTCGGGCAGTTGGTCACTGCTTGGCCACCCACACTCAGTACTGTGGGACGCTGATACTGTCAGGGTGAGTGTGTTGCACTGAGTGCAGGAACCACAGGGGAAGCGCAGTGTTGGCTGTCTTTGTGTCTGTCCACCAGGATGCAGGATACTTGTAGTTTGAAGCCATTAGATTGGGACATTTCTTATGCAGCCATAACTAATTGAAGAGATGCGCTCACTGTCAGGTCGAAGGGCTTCAGGTCTGCTAATGCAGAGACCACGTGACCGAGGGAGGTCACTGCCTTTGGTGGTGTAGAGGGAGGCTTCCCTGAGAAACGGGTGTCGGGCCGTGGTCGTGGGGTTGGAAGGAAGCAATCGATGGAGGAGGGGCAGGAGGGGCAGAGGCCTCTAGTAAGTAGGACTTCCAGGTGTCCCTTCAGGTAAACTGTGGGAAGGAACAACCTCGTCCCTCAAAATTAATAGGAGCTATGTTTCATAATTCTCTACATCCAAACCTGGCCTAGTTACCAACCAGGGAAAATAGGGTTAAAAACCCCAGGCACTGAGGTTCAATGGCGGAGAATACGCAATCACCTAATGGGACTTAATCCTCATGAGTCCTCGTGATACACGCTGCGATTACTTCCCTAGCTGACCCATCAATCAGTCTTCACAGATTGCTAGAATGCTTCTTCTTTTCCTGGTTTTAGTTCCACAGTGTTTTAATAAAGTGGTCAGAAACACCCCCGAGCGTCCCTCCTCCCACCGCTCACTGCCTGACCTTGAAGCAACGTGAAGAGAACTGACATGGCTCCCGATGGCTTCAGAACCCCTCCATCCCCCATGTTGACCCCCACGCCCATTTCCAGGACTCGGAAAGGAAGCCCCGATCACAAGTCACCCCCTCCCAGCTTGAAGTAGCCAGAGACCTCGCGTCCAGCTTTCCTTCTTCCTTTCGGAGTCTGGAATATTGGATATGGAAAGTGAAAAACTCCAAGTCAGCGAGGAGAAAGAAATACGATGACCTTCTCCTAGAGGTACAGTGCTGGATAAAGGCTGAAAGGCCTGCGGAGTTGGTGTCTGGCCTGGTCTCTCTGTTCTAACGCCCATTTTACTGCGGTCTCACCTGAAACCCAGAGGGGTCTAGCTGGCCGGTTCCGCGTGGGAACTGTCTGTGTGAACTCCGCGGCCTTAGTATGCACACAGGTGGTGCTCACAGCTCTGCTCATGGCAGTGAACGTGTACGTACCTTCCCACACATCTCCTTCCTCCGTCAGGGAGGGGGCCCAGAAGCAGACACCCCAGTAGCAATGAGCTCACGGTGCCTGGATCCTGAAAGGCCAGGGATCCCAGGAAAGGACTGATTTAGAGTGGGAAAGGAAACATAGAAGACCAACCTGGAGCATGTCGTGGGGCCAGGAGGTAAGGAGTGCTCAAAACCCAAGCAAAACCAACTCCCACGGTGATGGTGTGGTGTCCGAGGAAGCTGAAGATCCATGGGAGCCGAAGTCTGGGCACAAAACAGCACTGCATCGTCACCCAAAGTGTAGCAGGAACACCCCTGTGTCCACGCTGGCAGATGAAACAGCTGATGGACAGATAAATGGGGGAGGACCCCCTGTGCAGAATGCTGAAAAGCATTCTTCCCTTCAGGGTGAGCGTGGCCACTGAGCCCCTAGGTGTAGGCTGTGACTTCCTCCCAGATGGTGTTTGCAGTGGGGACGGGAACATCACGGTCGTGTTGGAGAAGCCTGACAGATAGCAACTCGGCCAGCCAGGTGGTCCAGGCCAACATCCATGGAGATAAGTCACTCTGACGGCCTGTGCCATTGACAGGGTGATGGAATGGCCCCTTCAGGAAGCTGTAACTCCATGATCATCAGGAACACGAAGCTCGGTGCAGGGACGTCCTGCCCAAGCCCTCCCCAGCTTCCACATCAAGGTCATCCAAAGGGACATCCGAGAGCTGTTGCCACCCGGAGGAGCCTTGGAGGTGGACAGCTGTAGAATGTGGGATCCTGGACGGGGCACGGGCTCCAGAGGGACACCAAGGTAATCTGAGTAAGGTACGGGATCTAGTGAGCAGTGGTCTGTCAACATTGGCCCGTCAGCCATGAGCAGTGTGCCACCCAGGGTTTCCGCAGCTGCATGACTGTGATGAATGCTGCATGGACATCGGCCAGGGCAGATGGTGTGGAGCATGTACGAAGTCTGTCCTCTCAGCCCACCTTGCAAATCTGAAAGCATTCTCCATGACAAAGTGCATTTCAGAAACAGAGGTCAGCTCCAGCACTTTTGGTCACCTCCCTGTTGCCATTTCTGGCCATCTAGCAGGGCTGTGAGGTCTTCAGAGGCTTTGTTTCACATAGACTTCCCGTGTTTATTAAATTCACTGCGAAGGCCTGAGGGCGTGTGATTTTCAACTTACATTTCTTTTATAAAATGGAAATGGATTTACTTAAGCAATGAGCATTTCTTCTGTAAAGTTAAAATGGATTTGCTTAAGCAAAAAGGAAGCCCGTTCATGTCCCTCGTGACTGACTCCAAGGTGTCTAAAAGATCACTGCTGATGTTTTTATCCTCCTTAGATACTCTTGCTTTTCTGCTGCGACTCTGGAATCACACGTTACCTGCTATTTGGAAGCCTGGTTTTACTAATGGTCTATTATAAACTTTTTTCCGTTCCATAAATAACCCTAAAGCACAAAGCGGGAAGTCCTGTTGGATGACGTCTAACTGCTCAGTTTGTGCAAGGACCCAGGAGAGGAGAGAAGGAGGCAGAGTGGGCTCGCTGTGGGCGACAGCTGGCATTCAAGAACTGCCATCCAGGTGGGTTACAGGGATTAACTGAGCAGGCCTAAATGATCCCACGTCACCCCTTACTCAGCCTGGTGAGGAACAGGTACATGAGTGGATCGGCCCTTTGAGAAAGGTACTGGAGGATCAGGCAGGTCCCTTCCTCCGGGTCCTAGGGAGTGTCCATGTGCCCCAGACACCAGCCTTTCTGAACTAGTGGAGCTGGCTGTGGCTCTCTCCTATAGAGAAAATCTCAGGGTCACAGATGGCATTGAAATTCCAGCTCACAGGGGGTGTGGAGAGATCTAAGAGCCCTTCCTGGGCCAGTGTCCACCACAGGGGTGCTCATCGCTGGACGCACTCAGAGGGCTTCCCCCTCGCTCTGCAAGGACAGCACACACCTACTGCAGGCAAGGATGTCTGTGGGAGGAGCTGCTGGTGCGGGATGCTTAGGTCGGGGCCCAAATCCTTGCTCCACCATTTCCTCGCCATCGGCCACCAGCAAGCCAGGGAACCTGCCTTAGTTTCAGGTTTCTCCTCTGTGAAGTGGAAGAGGAAGGGATTTTGTCTGTAGGCATCCTGCCAGGGGCCAGCACTTCTCAGAAGGCCTAAGATTTTTTGCTCGGCTGGCCATGCACAGGGTCTAAGCAGCATCTGTCACATCAGGTGGATCTCAGGTCCAAGCTGGCACAGCAAATGATGCCCATCAGCCAGGAGGGGAGATCTTCTGCAGCTCTCTCCCCCAGAACAGCCATGCAGTTCTCACCAGGAGGCAGCTGGCCCCCATCCCACAGCCCTGGCAGGAGGAGCCCTCGGTGCCCCCAGCAGGGCTCGCAGGACGCGGGTCTGGGAGCCCCCACCTTGGCGTGCCCCTGGGGTTTTTGTGCCCTCTTGCCTCTCCTCCCACGGGAGTGTGAGATCAAAGGTGACGGGCCTGTGGCTGCTCAAGTGCAGACGGGTGTGCTGCACACATGGAGAGGAGCTTCACTTGGGGCTGGAGAGCAGGGGCCAACCCCCTCCAGCGGTCGTCGCAGGAGTCCCTGGTCACAGGAGCCTCCATTTCCTTCTGGGCGAGAGCGTTGCCAAGCCTGCTTTTGGTTTAGTTGAAGAGCACTCAGCATTTTCGTGCTAGGACGTGTGAACTCTGTACACACTCACCCGAGGCCTGGCGACTAGCTGCAGCGTTATCTCCGTTCTAACAACCCTCTGCCATTTGACACACACACACATACTGGAGAGCCCCAGGGTTCCGGTACCCGTGGGTACCTGGCCGTTCCCCACCCTCTTGCCTGTAGACCTGCTCCTGGATGGGGTGGTGTGGCCTGGACCAGCCTGGACCCTGTCCTGCACTTCACCACCCGCTCAGTGGCTGAGCAGGATCAGATCTCCAAGTCGGGCTCCTGATCCCTCCAATGTGCTCCTTTCCATGAACTTACTTTGAACTTGTTCTCTATTGGCTCAGGGCAAAGGTCTCGGAGGCCTCCTCGAATCCTCTCTTGGGCTGACCATCCACATCCACCCGAAAAGTGCCTTCTCTGGTCCCTTCTCATCCCAGTATTGCCTGCTGCCCGTCCAAACCAGCTCTGCCTCTCCGTGGGCTGCTGCGAGGTCTCCCTGCTCTGACTCCCGTGGGCAGAGCGTCTGTCTCTGCACGGCAGCCAGAGGATGCTGTTGTCTGTGGGCACAGGCTCCTCTCTGCCCTTATCAGGTCCCACGCAGGTCACAGACCCTTGGGCCTTGTCCCTGTGACCTCACCTCCATGGCTGTCCCCACCTTCCCGCCAGGTTTCTCCACACCAAGCTGTGCCTGCCGCTGCCTCTGCCCGCACGCCCCGTGGCTCCTGCCCCCTCCCTGCTGTCCTCTCCAACAAGCTCAGGAGGCCTGGCTGGCCGTGCTTCCCAGGCTCTGACACCCAGGACCACAGCTCCGCTGCCCCTCACCTGGCTCACCTTTCTCCTTGCACACATCCTGGCCTAAAACGTCACACCTCACGGCTCCTCCTCTGCCACACCTGCAGGAGGCCAGGTGGCTCTCAGCTTTCTCTCGGGCATCCGACTTGGTAGGTACGCAGCACACATTTTGGAATCCATGTAAGGGAGGGCGACCACAGAGGGGTCAGGAAGTGGCCCGGCTCGAGGTGGAAGCCGGCTGTATCAGCTGCTGTCTGGTTCGACGTCTCCAAGACAGGAAGGATGGGGAAAGGTGAGATCTGCCCTCTGGCGCTGAGCCACGGGTCTCTGAAAGTCCCAGAAGTGCTGTTCCTGTCAAAACGTGTTTGTACAACTCTGTGAGGGAGCCCAGCAGCTGAGCCTGCAAAGTAAGCTGACACTGCAGTCCCCGGGGTTCTGTGGACAGCCCAGCTCTGTGGTCCCCAAGCCCGTCAGCTTCCAGGGCCTCTGCGTGCACGTTCCTGTGATCTGCCATAATTAGCCCGGTCTTTGTCATCGCATAACTGCTAAGCACGCAGTGGCTGTGGCCTGCTGCTGCTCCTCTTGGAAGCAGATGACACATCGTGAAATATTTATTTGAAAACAAGTGCAGGCTTCTTAATCATCACCACTGACTGCTCTCCCCCTGAGCCGGGCAAGGAGGCTGTGCACTGCGGACCTGCCTGGAGGAGACGTCCCCTCTGCTCTCCCGTACCCCTTCCTGCACTGGGCTGCCTCTGTGGCTCCTTTGAAGAGGCTCCGCACCCTGGGAAGCCTGCTTGCTTCAGCCATGGGCACTGCCCTTTGTTTCAGTGTTGACATTCCTCAGGCTGCTTCAGGTGGATGAATCTGACCCCAAATGCGATAGCTGATGAAGCCAGCATTGCTCACTAACCGTGCGGTAATTGGAAAATCTGCACAGGACGCTTTCCTCTCTTGTATTAACATTGAAGACAGTTTTTCTCCAGGACCCCTGAAGTGTACCCTGGGAGTGGGAGGAGGTCTCTGGCACAGCGAGTGGCTCCAGGTCACTGCTGCAGAGCCTGCTGTCACTCAGATTTGCCCGCGAGTGTGAAGTGGTGGGGAGTCAGTTACCCGCCAAAGCCCCAAAGCTGGTGGGGACCTCAGG